>NW_024465816.1:7605000-8205000 GCF_017591425.1 Ochotona curzoniae | reverse complement strand
ACAAAAAGCACAAAGAATAGAATTAATAAATTTGATTTTGAAACAAAAAAGAATTTTCCAGAAAAGCATAAGGAATGTTAAAAAAAAAAAAAAAACAGGTTTGGACTTAAAACTTTCTGCATCAAAATTCACTCTTCATTTAATTCCATTTTCCATGAAGCTTCTGAAGTACTCACACATTATTTCATAAGGTGAAAATCAATCCTTTAGTACTATTAATATTACTGCTTGGAGTTCTGTGGTTTGGGTTACCTTCTAGATTCTTCAATAAAATGTACTACAGTACAATTTAAAGCATTAATGTAATAAATGTTTACAGTAGTTCTTGAAAATACCACCACCCTATCTCCAAAGTAGTTTCTTCAAAAAGTTGCATTTGTGGGGCAGGTATTACAACGTAGTGGTTAAGCCACCACTTAGAAAATCAGTATCCCATTTTAAGGTGCAGGTTCAAGGCCAAGCTACTCCACTTCCAATGCAGATTTCTGTTAATGTGCTCGGGAAGGCGGAGGAACAGGCGGAAGGACTTTGCTCACTGCTACCACTTGGGAGACGCACATGAAATCCTTAGGTCGTGGCTTCAGCAGGGCACTGCCCTGGTGGCTGTAGCCATTTGGGGGATGAACCAGGGGATGGAAAATATTCTCCCTTTGTCTCTCTCAACTCTGTCTTTCACATAAATAAAATCTAAAATACTATCCTTATGAAAAGAATGTTGACTCCTGAAAGTGAAACAAGAAAACAACCCAGTAGGCTGGCTGGGAGGCAAGGCTACTCTGCCTTCAGCTAGCAAATCCCCAAGATAAAAACGAGAGGCTGGAGGCACATCCGGCCTCGCATCCACCTGCTCGGAGAGGCTGGAGGCACATCCGGCCTCGCATGCACCTGCTCGGACAGATCTCTGTGCATACTCTCCTTCCGAATGAAGGGGAAAGTTCTGAGCTGCGGCACACTTCCAGAGGGCAGCTTATTATAAACAAGCCTGGAATTTATATTTCTGAGGGATTGCTCCCTCAAGTAATGATCATACGAGCTGTAACACCAAGTATCCGAAAAGCAGAAATAACTGTGATCTGAGAAAAGAACAATTCACATGAATGCAGAAGGAAGACAAGCAAGAGCATGACGGCCCTCAGAAAACGTTTCTCAAATAAGGGTATCAAAGACCACCACCACTGACTCTCACATGCCCACGGTTATCTTAAATTAGCTCAACCTGATGTCACTTTTTAAAGAATTTATCCATAAATACGCACAAACTCAGCCAAATAACCTTGCTTCAATATTTTTTTTAAAAATGAGGTAAAATCAATGCTACAAACAAAATACTCCTAGACATGAGCTAGAATTTTGAAGTCAGGTACTTCTTACTTTGGGCCCCAAGTAGTTTCCATCACATACAGTCTTTCACAACCACCCGGCTAACATCAGAGCTGCACTGAAGTGACGGATACTTTTCCAACCCAGGGCTTCACAGAGCTCACTCATCACCACTGTCTCACTGCCTTCCCGTTCACTCTCCTTCATCCCTCCTCTTCCTCAAGCTTTCTTCCAGACAGCACAGACAGCACTGACAGCCATAAAGTAGAAAAACATACACAAAATCACAGCCTCTTACAACGTATGATGCGGAAGACAGGCCTTCATCTCACTGGTAATACAAACGCTGACTGCGTAGAGTAAGAGGGGTTACGAAATTATACAGTGTTTTATTTGATCTTTAACTTGAGGGTTTTTATTCTTTTTTCTCTGAAAACAGCACAAGCAGAGCTAGCTTCCCACCACACACAGAAAAACGTCTGAAGAAGTAGGCTGCAAGACGCTAGGAAGTGAAGTCCAAACGATGGGACGTGCAGTGCGAGTGCTGTGAGCCACGGAAAAGCACAGCACGTGGGATGGCAGCGCGACTGCTTCTTACCCTGATATGGCGCCATGTCCTTGGACCACAGCGTCTCCGTTCCATACTGAGTTTCATCATATAAAAACTTAACTTCTGTGGCCCCAGCGTCTTCTGCATTCTGAATTAATTCCTGATAACAAAATATGCCGAAAGACAATTATATTTAATAATACAGTTATCTTCTGCCCATGTTTCTATTTACCTAAAATCTTTTGAAAGTCATACTTAGAGGAGGTCCACTATTTGCATCATTATTGTTAACAACAGCAATGTCATCACTGAAAGCAACTGTCACATATATACCAGGGGACTTCAAAAAGTACATGAGAAACGGTTTGTTTTTAAGCAAAATATTTTGTAATTCATGTCTAGTTTTTTCAGAATATGCATTTTCCATGAATTTGTTGAATATATGGTTCAAAAGTCCTTCTCCAGTTATATTCGCCCAAAATTCACCTTTTTATACTCTGCATTTTGTCTGAATATTAACCCTGGAACTATTTACAACTCTGCCACTCGTTTGAATAGTACTTCTACCTTCATTCAAAGAAATGAACCCACTTTCAAAGCTGTACGCACTCATTGTCTAGCTGTACACATTTATAGGGGTTGGGTGAAAGATTTGCAAAAAAAGACCTTCATTATTATTTGCTTACCAAACTAACCTTCTTTTAGAAAAAAAAAAAAAAACTAGACCAAGCAGTATCAATGTCCATGTGCCCTTTAACAGGCTGTGACCCTGACAGGAAAGGGAAGCCTGCAGGTTCTACGCTCGCTTGTCTAAGCCTCACCAAAACGGCCAGTGTCAACAAGCCTAGTGACCTGTGCACTCACACCACAACCACCCCGGATTCTGTTCAACTCGAAGGCAGCAACAACCAACCCATAATCATTAAGATGTCAAGTAAACTCCAGTGATCCAATCTCTAACTTACTCTGGACCTCATATAAAAGCAAGGAAATTTCAGGAGCAGGCTTTGGGTGCCATGATTCAAATGTCATTGGGCAACCTCCATCCCCTTGCAGGGTACAGACTGAGTCCTGCTGATGGGCACCCCAGGACGCAGCAGGCAACAGTGCAGTCCTTAGGTCCCCGCCATACATGTGAGAGACCCAGAACAAGTTCTCAGTTCCCTGCTTTGTTCTCACCCCACGGCAGCTATAGCAGGCATCACAGGAGTGAGACAATGGACGAGAGATCTCTGTCATCTCTCGCTGCCATTCAAAACAAATACGTAGGGGAAGGAAAAATCAGTAAGTGATAATTTTCTGAATTGACAAAACCAACTAAAAGCATTATGTTTAAAAATTATTGGGTCTTTAGCAATATTAGAATGGCCGTGTGTTATTAAACTCAGGAGGCTCAGACTTTGAGGAGAATTAGATTTTTACTGACCTAGAAACTTAAGATCAGTAAATTGAGGGTGGGAATGGACAAGAAATGAGAAGAGCTTATATGATACTACAGCATGGTCACAAGCAAAGTCTTCATCAGATCAGAGCGGAACAGGGATGTGACGACGATAAGAACCAAAATAACTATAAGAACAGAAAAAAGATGACAGAACCAAAAAGTGAGATTTGAGGTCAGGCCTTCGATTCATCCAGTGCATTCTAAAGGATTAGGGCATCGCTCACCAGCTGTGTAATCCCAAACACGCCTTCTTACAAGCTATTAAGGGCTCCAATCTATGTAACTGCCCATTTTCTACCTTATTCAGTCTCACAGAGCACCCCAAATCACCCACTTTATTTACATTTGACCATTATGGGAATATAAAGCAGAGAGTTAAATAAGTAGAAAAGCACAATATTAACTTTCAAAATCAATAGCAGTTAGGGGTAGAACCTACTTTCTCTTCAGACATCTATTTGGGATTTACATGTATTTTAGCTAGTACAGCTGGCAAAAAAGTAACAGGAAACCTCAGGCTCCAACCATCCACCACACCTGAAACAAACAAAACAGAGCAAAGACAGGAAGCTCTTCCCCCTCTCGCCGTAATCCTCCGAGGATCATGAACACACTAAGAATCAGCAACAATGAACTCATCACTGGTTCTCGGGTCATTCTAGATCTGTCTCAGTAAATGAAAGATGGTGACCAAGGTCTAGGCAATAGAGGAAATTCCTATTAACTGTCCGAGGAACAAACATTATTCTGACCAGATAATCACACACATGACGGAAGCAGCGGAGGAGCACACACTAGCCACCTAGCAGACCATGCCGCATCCTGCCTCCTGCCTTATTCTCCGGGACAGACAATGTCTCTCCTGGTAAGACCAGCCAGGTCTTCATTTCCAATCCACTGCATTCACTCCTCTCTATACTCACAACAGCCTGTAACCACACCCTTGCTTCTCATTTGCCCAATACATCAACATAACAATGTTGAAATTAACCTTCTACATAAACCCTGGTGCCTCTTCTGGATGGACTGCCACCGCGCCAAGACCCTAACTTACTCAGTAGTTGGTGCCTAGCTAACCCCGCCAGGTACTCATAAATGCAACAGAGATTCCGCCCAAGCCAGAACATACAATGAGGGTAAGGAGACTGACGGGAATAAACGCAGTTCATGAGAAGGAAAATATACAGCTGAGCTCTTATAGTAAACTAAGATTTCTTATCAAGCTCAAACACAAAACACAATGTCCATTACTGTTTTCTTTAATGATTGTTCGAATTCGTTTTGGTTTGTAAGTGAGTACATTCAAATATTCTATAAACAGAAATAAATAACTAAAATAATTATCTTATTAGATAAGCCCTCCCAGAAAAATAAACCTCTAAATCCAGGGCTCAAGGGAGCCCCTGTCGGTGGCCACTCACTGCAGACTCCATGTGCCCTGCCTGCTGGCTCGGCGTGACCCTGCACAGGCTCTGGGGGAGAGCTTGCCGCAGCGACACGGCACTAACCCATCAGTCAGTGACTACCTGGTGTGTCTCCTGGTCCTGGGAGTTGCACTTGTACTGACTGCAGTCATGGAGGAAAGCAAACACAACCACTCCGGGCCTGACAACACTTTAGTAATGCAAACACCTCCAGGATCTCTCAGTAACTATGCCAAGCACCGATAAGGAAAAGCACACAGGAGCTGTACCCGTGTGTGTTACCTTAAGAATCTGGCCTCCTTCTGGGTATCTTCTTAAAATGTCCCTGAGAAAATCAACCAGTGGTGGGGTTGTTTGACCAAAGCGACCTAAAATACAGGACATATTTTTAAATGATTTATGAAAAAAATCATACTGACTTATCACCAATGAGTATGTTGGTTCTAAGACAAAGTGTGACTGTTACAAGCTATGGTATCAGACCCCTCACTGCAGCGCCCTGGTACAGAGAGCTACATCAGCAGTTCAGTAGCATGTATAGCAGACTCCACTGTACCAAGCGTTGAGATTTTTAACTGAACTAAAAATTGTGTTTCTGAGAACATTCAAAACTACAAAAACTATCACAAAAGGTTATTCATTCAAAAATTAAGAGCATGGGGGAAGGGCAGGAGCGAGTGCTGCGATTTTCCCAAAACAATGAAAAACTGGTGCTGTTTTGTCAGTTACCTTGTGGGTGCGTGGCTGCTGAGTCAGACCGGAGACACCACATGCCGAACACCCTCAACGTCGGCCGGCGCTCTGATGCTTGGGAAATTCAGCAGCCACTGTCTGTCTGAATTAAGCTGGAGCCCCCACTACACCAGCCCTTCTGACACTGACTGCCCAGGACCCCTTCAAGAAGTCCCAGAAAGACAGAGGGAGAGAGGGGCAAAGGGCAGTCATGGCTCAATCACACAGATAAAAGTCTACATAAATGTTCCAGGCAAGCCGTCCTTGGAAGATCCAAACCCATCACTCCAACTGAGCGCTCCTTTTCAGTGTGCGGGATCACAAGTGTTTCAGATTCTGAGTATTTTGGGATTTGGAAATATTTGCATATATATAAATGAGGGATTCTGGGGAGGGGGTCCCTGTCCAGACACGAATTCATTAGGTTTCACACACACCCCAGACACACAGTCTCAACTTCACACGGCACATTTTGTGCGACTGCGTTGTGACCGAGGCCTGTCACGTGAGTGGAAGTTGCTGCTTGTGGCATCACAGCATAAAGACTCTGACTCTAGAGCATTTCTGATTTTAAGCTGAAGGATATTCGAGCCAACATGCATGTATTCGTATGATTTGGACACAACTGTCCGTCATCAAGTCCATGTTCAAACAACGCTGCTCCTCAGCGCCTCCTTCCCCCTCCTCTCTTGTGTCCCAACTAGCCCTGGCCCATTCTCCTCTGGGCTCATTCTTCATTAAACCCAAGCATCACATGCTTCCCTTCACTGTTAACACAGCATCGTGTCTAAAACCACTCCTATGAGGTACGAGTCTCATACGGAGGCTGCAAACACGCACACATCTGGATACACCTGTTGAGGAGCACACACCCAGCACCGATGCCATTAGCTCCTTCAGCACCCCGAAGTCTTCTCCCACCCCTTCTGTTTTATTTATTTATTTTTTCCTTTTGCGGAAGAGCAACAAAGATCCACGCCCTTGGCAGCTATGTAGCTGTGCGCCAGAGTGATGCCAACGAGAGGCAGGGCCCCAGCTCCCAGTGACTGGGTGTGGCTGATGCCCCTGGGAACCTTCCTGCTCCCCATCGTTATCTGACATGACCATACCCAGCTAAGCACGGCACATACTCCTGGTAAAATTGGTCGGTCTTTTTACCTCCGCCTTTCAAGCCTTTTGACTGAAGATTAACAAAAAGATGACAGTTTTCGGAAGTCAGATCTCCAATCTTAACGCAGTCAGACAACTGAAAAAAAAGAAAAGAAAGCATGAGACGCAACATCTCCTCTAATACTACATTTAAAACTTGACCTTAATTTTTATTTTCAATTAGAGTGAAAGGCTCGGATGTTTTTATGAGGAAATAATCCGCTCCGCAGAGGTGAGTAATCCAGAGAACGGAGACTTCACCTGAAAACTCAAATCTGTATAAAAGACTTAGATTTCAAAGATTCCAGGATGCCTTCCCTTAAATAATGACACACAGATAGGACTACAGATCATTCCGCTGCATTATCATTTAGGTAGTTAAGGCATTAATCAGAATCCTTACCATAAAGAGAACTATTTTTTTTCAAAGATTTATTTTATTTTTACTGGAAAGTCAGATGTACAGAGAGAAGAAGAAACAGAGAGGAAGATCTTCCATCGGATGAGTCACTCCTCAAGAGGCCGCACTGGTTGGAGCTGAGCCAATCCAGAGCCAGGAGCCAGGAGCAAGGAGCCAGGAGCCTCTTCCAGGTCTCCCCCGCAGGTGCAGGGTCCCAAGACTTTGGGCCATACTCCACTGCCATCCCAGGGCACAAGCAGGGAGCTGGAGGGGAAGCAGGGCTGCTGGGATTAGAACCGGCACCATTCTTGGTACCCTGCTTCTATCCTTCTGGCATTCTCACTCTTGGCTTCCCAAGTGCCTGCTTACTGTCTGGCTTCCTGCCAACACACTCCAACAGGCAGCCCCTGACATGGCATATATATCTGTATTCCTCACCTTATGATCACTGCTTGGGCGAGGCAGTGAGGATGTTAATGGTAAGATGCTTTGTTCCAGGAGAGGGGAGGCCTAGCAGTAGTAGAATTGTGGACAGAGAAGCCTGGAAAAGGTGAATGTTTGCAGCTTTCTAAGTGTGCCCAGGTTATTCACTGTATGTCGCTTATAACTTATACAGCTGGGACATAGGACTTCAGTTTAATGGATGGATTTCAGGATAACGACCAGGCTAATAGCCATTCTTTTTTTTATTCAGACTGAATTGCCATATGTACTTGTCATTTGCTAATTTCTAGTAGGCTCTGCTATAACCAAGCTTGGTTAATAATGACTCCTTAATACAAACACACACACACACACAAAGAACCTGTGAGGACTTCAGCCACTAAGCCACCGCACCGAGTCCAAGAACTACTCTTTTGATCAACGTTGCCAAAGCACTGAAGTCCAGGAGGATTAAAAAAGGAAAATAATTTGTTTATAATTAATTGAATTTGTTGGCTTTCTGGGGCAGTGAACATATTCACACCAATGAGAACTTTCTCAGAAAAGATCAGACGAGGTGTATTTCCCAAGTTTTAGCAATAAGCTATGTTCTCACTTATTTTCAAGCAGTATCCAAGTGTTCCTAGAAGGAGGATAACGTTTCTAGAAACACATCTTGGAAAACATGGTTACACAAGTTGATACCAAAACTGCTGAGATATGGAAGGGACAAACGAGGCTTCGAGCCCAGATGTGGGCATGTTACACAACTTTCTGGAACTGAGATCCAGAAAAATACCCTGAAATCCACTTTCCTTGGCATCAGGCAGGATACAATAGGCACTACTGTGATCCACAGAGTGGCACAAAGCGTGCACCCACAGTCAGATCAGCCTTCCTGCTGAGGTCCAGGCCCACGTCTTCTCAACAGTGAATGCAAAGGGCTAAACAAAGAGACAGGCACACCCCGGGAAGACAACATGCAGGTATATGTGACCTGGTGGCAGTGTCCTGGGTCTCTGGCTGGAGGACGTCATCTTAGAGGACAGTGACCTGCTCTACAGCTGCTCAGCATCTCCTGGATTTTACAGCCATCTCTCACAGTCTAAGGACAGTCAGCATTACCCAAAGGTCACCCAGAGGACCCCTTCCAATTCACAAGGCGAGAGGACACGTGTCATCTTAAAATGCAGCATTTCCAGTGTTCTATCACACATCTCACACCGATACCCCCACAGTTTCTGAAGTTCAACTTGGCAGAAAGTGAATTTAGCAGCTTTCCTTCAAAAATACAGTTCTCATCTTACTATTTATCCCAATTAAGAGTGTTCCCATCCATTGACAGTGTCACTTCAGCTGGCAAGCTTGGCAAAACTCTCTCTCTCTGTCTCTCTCGTCTCCTACACGTCCCAGGTGATTCCGAGGTCCCAACACGCCCATCCGAGAGTGTCTCTCAAGTTCAACTTGCCCGTCTCCATTCGCAGCTGTTCACTCCCTGCATCTCTCGGTTCTCACATCTGGCCTCCTCTCCTGCGTCACCCTCATTCTATTTTCTGACAGCACAAGGCCATGCATGCTGCTACAGTTCCCTGTTTGCACACCACTTTCATGTACCTCGCTATGACCATCCTGTAAAATCCAGTTCACGCCCTGCTTCAGCAAACACAAACAAAAGCACATTTATAATAGTACTACTGCTAACAAAAATTTAGAAATAATCCAACTTTGGTGACACAGCAAAGAAAAAGAAATAAACTACACATAAATTTGGAAGGATGTTAATAATGCAGTACGGGGTCAAATATAAGACAGATGCATGTTACAACATACAGATATAAATATAGAAAGTATATAGCAAAATTAGCTTGATCCACATACCATATTCTTTAAAGAGGTTATGAACAACTAAATGTAAATAATATATCCTTACATATTTAAGCTATACATACTCATGTACGTATGTACACAAACGTATACTGAAATACATATAAAACTGTTAAAACCACCAAAAAAGCAAACATAATAATAAAAGCAAAAGGGTAAAGAAACATAGACAGGCATACACTTCGGGGGAAAGCTGACCCAAGGTCAACCCAAGCCTGGTGGCATGCCAGTCCTCTGGCTGGATGACACCATCCTGACAATCACTGTGTGAGTGCACCGAGCTCCTCAGCCCTTCCCCAGGGAGGGGACCATCCGCAAGGGCCACCAGGCAGTGCCGATGCCCTGTACAGGATCTGCTGCCTCGCCTGGAGATCAACCCTTGGGGCTTTGGCTTGGGCTTCTCTTTTTCTCTCTTTCTTTAACTTTTGTTTTCCATGATACAGCTCTATAGGCTCAGGGGTTTCTCCTCCCACCCCGCCCCTACTGTTTTCCCACATAGTATTACAATAGTATAGTCCTTCAGTAACAGTCTCAAGTCCACCGTTCTGCTATTTAAGTGCATCATGCCTGGAACCCAAATTACTCC
Organism: Ochotona curzoniae; assembly: GCF_017591425.1. Lineage (NCBI taxonomy): Eukaryota > Metazoa > Chordata > Mammalia > Lagomorpha > Ochotonidae > Ochotona > Ochotona curzoniae. The sequence goes on along the minus strand of NW_024465816.1, from coordinate 8,195,088 downwards.
AATACCAGCCCATTCAACAAAACACTGGCCTTATTCATCCCCACGTGCAACGGGCCCCACGAAGTCTTAAAAGTGCCTGTGGCGGTCCATCTCTCGTATTTAGAAATTTGAATTTGAAGTGCTGAATCTCAGCCTACACAACCTCAGTCTCCCTAGTAAATCTGAGACAGTCATCCTCATTAGCAAAAAGAGCAAGGTTAGCTGCAGCCTGGGTCTCCCATCACATCTTCCTTTGCTCAGCTGTCAAACATGCTGGCAGATGCTTCAGAGTCAACAGCTGGGAGCCAGCAAGGGGGAAAAGGGCACTGGTGACCAATCAAAAGACAAGTTAGGAGACTCTTCAAGCTTCTTAGTTGGAGGTGCAAATTAGTAGTGAAGAAAAGGGATCAGGAAATAGTGAGGTGGGCAGCTAGTTCAGGGTCAGGAGCTTAGAAATCACTCCCCCACCACCCGGGTGTTCCCTCCTGGCCACCTATGACTCTCACCTATCACCACTTGGAACCTGAGATGGGGCGACATTGCACTGTTGTGTAACCACTCCCTTCGCAGGCCCCCATAAAGGCCCGAGGTAAGGAGGGGCCTTAACTTGGTTAAGTGCCTCTTGCTTATGCGCCTCCTTCACTCTAGCACTCTGACTCTTGGCCTCCCCAGTACCTGCTTGCTGTCTGGCTTCTAATGTATGCACTATCCAGAGTCCCAGGAGAGGGGAGGCCAAGCAGTAGTGGAATGTGGGCAGAGAAGCCAGGGAAAGGTGAATGTCTGCAGCTTTGGGAGCGTCCAGGGTATTCATTGCATGTCTCCTGGGATAACTTATATTGTTGGGGAAGCTGGGACATAGGTCTTCAGCTCAACGGATTAAACCATTTGTTCCTCTTGGGGTTTCGATGGACTGGACTGCTATATGGATTTGTGATTTGCTATTTATAGTGGGCCCTGTTATCACCAAGCTTGGTTAATAGAGACTCCTTAATAAACCTTAGACTTGTCTGGTGTGATCTCACTTGCACCCCACAACAGAAGTAGCACAAACCATAGCTTCAAGTAGGGTACTCATGTAAACCATTTCCAGGACTTGCAAAAGTAAAGAGAAAGAGGATGGTGGGTGACCTACTCAGTGGCTCAGTCCCCAGCAACCAAAAGCAACAGATGAGCAGGAGCTGTTAGCAGCTTCCGGCTCCCTGACAGACTCTCACCAATCATTCAGATCAAGGCTCTGCGCACCTGCAAAAGAAAAAGAGAAAGCCACCTCCCCCACAGATGCGCCTACACGCAGGGAGCCCTAGTGGTGACCACAAGCTCACCCTCTCCCAACCAGGAGGGAACCTTGCCCACTACTCGTCTGATGCCCAAGCTGTGTCCTTGAATTTTCCAGTTTATTTTAATGATGGAGAGAGCTCTCCTTCTTTACTCTAAAGAACGTGTATTTATCTTGTGTTTATCCGCAATCAACGTGCTTCAGATTCAATATGGCATAAAATAGTAAAAAGCCCACAGATTTTGAATATCAAAGACCTTCATCAAATTCTGACCTAATACTCCACCTCTCCAAATCTTGGCCACTCACGTCCACAGAGTGGACTCATGCTATGTGACCCTTGCAGCTCTCTCGAGCATCAAAGGAGACAAGCTGGTGTCATCCCATTCCAATACAGTTCACCACCATACAGAAGGGGAAAGTACCACACGTCGGTCCGTTCCCCAAAACCCCATCTCCATCCCTAACCCGCTCCCTCCAGCCTTAGTCCCAGCCTTCCAGCTCCCTGTTGAGCTGATCGCCACCCAGCAGCATCTCAGCAGTGGTCAGAAGCAGACTTCAGCCATGCCTGTCAGCAACAGCGTAAGCAGGCCCCAACCCGTGATCCACTGTAGCCGGCTTGCTGCGACTGGGCAGGGCAGAGGCAGGATCTAGGTCATCCCCTCCGCCTTCATGCATTCTCCCGGACGCCTCTTTTGTGTCACCGTCAGCGAGCCACACACAGAAAGCCAGCCAATCACTACACTTGCCCACATGTTAACTCTCTTGTGCACCTGCTGGTCTCTGCCAACCAAATTTGCAGCCCCCTGGGTTACTCCAGGCTTCATCACATCTCATTGGGGCGTCCGGCTTCTTCGACCTCCACTTTCCCCCTGCCCACACTCACTTGGTACCTGCTTTTTACACAATATCCTGCCACCTTTCCTTTCAGCCTGCCCTTCCCAGCCATGGCCTACGACTCACACTATAAACCACATCAGGACAGTGGCCTCCCAGGTCCCCTCCCACCTGCCCACCCAACCGGAAACCCTGCCATCACTGCCACACCCACTGCCCTGCATGTAGGCTTCCTACAGACAGACACCTGCAGACACACTGCGAATGGCAAGCCAGAGTCACAGCTGACCTGCTGGGTACGATCACACCTAAAGGGACAAAGTGACAAAGAAGAACCAGAGAACAGCCAAAGAGGTGGACAGAAAGCCAGGAGGGCGTGAGGACACAGGACAGGCATGGAAGAGAAGAAATAATGGACTTCCCTCCTTGTCAACTCTGTCCAAAGTCCTCAAGCCCCTACCTCTGTGGACAATATATTCCCCAGGGAGCTGACCAGGAGAATAGATTTAGCCGGTAGAAACCTAAAAACAGACTAACCAGGGACCTGTGTCTGCCTGGGCAAAAGAGAGAGAGTTGACCCAGGGATATGGAGGTCAAGACCACATGGAAGGACTCAAAATCAGAGGCATCAGGTCTTCAGCCCGTATTTATACCGCCTTATGGAAATGACACCCTGCACCACTCTGACACCTTTCCCACATCTGGTCAACCTAAAACCGTGCAGCTACTTCCCCAAGTAAGGGAACGTATATCAGCAAACACCTTCAATGAAACTCTTCCTCTAAGGCAACTGGAGAATTTGGACACAAAAAGGTTACCCACGACAAGGAAATAGCCCCGTTCTCCAAACTTTGGAGCCATCCACTCAGTAGCACTGCAAACATCTTAACATGACTTCATTCCTCAACATAAGAGGCTGTGTATGAAATTGTGTGTGCAGACCCTTCCAGGCCCCAAACTTGTGTGACTCAGCAGTGGAGAAAAACTTCCCGGACATAAATAGTTGAAGATACCCAACAGTACTTCAGTTCCAATTGTAACAGAAAGAAGAAAAAAACAAAACCATACATGAGTAATAATTGAATCACCTCACTTGAAGGGATGGCCAGCATTTCAGGAAGTGAAGCCTCTGCCATGTGTTGGGGCGGTGCAAGCCAGAGGCGTGGACACTCCGGCATGGTCGCTCTGGACCGGCCCCTCCGGCATGGACACTCGGGCGAGGACACTCCGGCATGCACACTCCGGACCCAGCCCCTCCAGCCTGGACACTCGGGCCAGGACACTCCGGCATGCACACTCCGGCGAGGACACTCCGGCATGCACACTCCGGACCCAGCCCCTCCGGCGTGGACACTCCGACCCGGCCCCGCCCGGCCCCCCAGCCGCCCCCGGCCTACCTCCCGGTCGCCCCGCCACAGCCGCTGCTCCGACACCGGGAAGCCCGTCTCGGCGAAGATGCGCTCCTTGAGGTCGCGCGCCGTCCCGGACGCCGGCACCGTCACGGTCCTGCAGCCCACGCAGCCGGGGAGGACGGTCACCCGCACGCACCTGCACCAAAGCAACAGGGACCCTCAGGCCATGGGGGCTCCCCGCGCGGGCCGGCCGCTCCCCGGGGACGCGGCCTCCGCCCCGCCGTTACCTGTCCCCCATCGCCGGCATCACCGCGGCCGCCCCCAGGTCACCGCCGCAGGCCCGGCAGCCACAGTCCCCGCGTGGACCCGCCGGGCCGGAGCCTCATGGCGCAGGCCGGTGGGGCCCCTGCGGCCCGGCTCCCAGCCGCCGTGGCGGGGAGAAGCGTCCGAGCACCGGGGGAAATGCAAGAGGAAGCCGCGGCTGAGGAGGAGGAGGAGGAGGAGCGGAACGAGGGAGGCGGCGGCGCGCGCCCGGCCGGCCCGGGCTCCTGCAGGCGGCGCCGCGGGCACGCGCCCGTTCGTCCCTCAGGACCGTTAGCGGAGGTGCGGCCCCGCCCCGCCAGCGGCCACGCCCCTCCCGCTAGCCCCGCCCAACGCTGCTGCCAGAGCAAGGGCCAGGGGCCAGTCCCGCCCCGCCTGCGGCCACGCCCCGCCTGCGGCCACGCCCCCGCTAGCCCCGCCCAACGCTGCCTTCTGTTGCGCGCCAACCCCGCCCTGGCTCCCGCCTGGCCCCGCCCAGCCCGGCCCCGCCCCCAGCCCCGCCCAGTCCAGCTTGCAGCCTGCAGCAGTGCTGCCTCTGCCCAGACTCAGACGCCAGGCAGTAGCATTTGCGGAAGGTAGGTCTAGACAAGAGATGCAGGCTCCCTGAGCGTGTTCCACAGCGCCTTGAAATGCAGAGTGAGACGTTTCCAAGGCCAGCGTCTCCTCCACTCCAATGAGGTTTGCTTGTCTGGAGGAAACTTGGTCATGATCTGTTAGCCATGAGGGGAACTCGGCGGTTACAAAGGACAATGAATTCTCCATAGAGTCTTTTAAGAAGTAGGATAAGTGATTCAGTTGGCTGGAGCAAGGATGGAGCAAAGCAAGTCAGCCAGCAAAGAAAGCTACCTGAGAGTGGGGAAGCCACAGAAACGCAGCCTGAGACATGTTAAAGATGTGGTGCTTTGGGGCAATGTGGTAGTCGCATTATTTGTGGCCTCGAGATCTCCCATCTGCTGGGGTGCTCCTTGAAGGCAGAATCAGGAGTCGCCCCCCACTATTAACCAGAGTTGCCATTTGAAAGTGCCAGGTGCCTGATAAGCCTTAGCGGGCATACCAACCCTTTCCATTGGCTCCTTTCGATTTGAAATTCAGAGACATCGGGCAAAAACAAAAGACAACATCTCTTAAGTCAGTTGAAGGGTCGCACTGTGCTGTTCGAGACACCAGCATCCCACACCCAAACGGCTGCTGTGAATCGGGGCACGTCTGCTCGCCATACAGCCTGGGAGCCATCAGGTGGAGGGTCAAGGGCGTTGGGGCCACAGCCACAGGAGAGTCACAGGCTGCCGCTGGCCCCTCCCTAACTGCACTGGAGAGTGAACCAGAGGATGGGAGATCCCCTCGATATGAACACATCCGTAGATGTGTGTGCCTATTTTCCACACCTTGAACAGAACGGAATTCTCACACTGACTCACCGAACTCATTCTCAGAAGGAGACACAGAATGCCCTCACTGCTTCGGCATCCCCGGGGCCTCTTCCTTGGAAGAGGTAATAAGCATGTTTGCTGAATTACAGAACATGGTCATTCTACGTAAAGACCAGAGAACGCTAATCCTCTCTGATGAGCCAAGACTGGAGGCGAAGGCACCGCAGCACCAGCAAAGGGAAGGACGTGCGTGCGGGAGCAGCTCTCGGATGACCTTACTGTGGTCCCAGCTCGGTGCTCAGCAGCCGAGGCCGGGCACCCACACCTGCCAGGGTGCTCACAGCAATCAACATCCCACAACAAACCTGCTTCTACCGACTCCCCTTCATGCTCGTTCCAGGAGACTCACGTGGAAGATGAAAATCCAGAGAGAAGGAGAAAGAACTTGGAACATTATTCATAGCACACACACCCTGATACGAGCACAATCTTTGTACATTGCCATGAATGTAACCATTTGCAATATGCTTGTAACGACTGCGGATGCATTGTATTTTCCAATCTTTCATCAGTGCACACACTTTAGTTCTAATTTCTGTATTACTTCCCAATAAGAAGAAATTGCTTAGGCTACTTAACCTATTGATATTTTCACAGGTGTTTTAATTTTTCAAGAGCGGACTATCCTAAGGAAAAATCACGGTTGTCATGTACTTTTGACACTATTTATAAGAAAAAAGGGCACCTGCAAAGCTAATGTATCTGAGACACTCTCAGCTTGAAGTCCAGCTCACTCCACCAGGGCATAGCCCAGCAGCAAGCCAGCATAGGAACCGCTTCTTTGGGAGTGAGACCCTAGCAGCGACTCACAGGAAACCAGGGCCCCGTGCTTTGCCTATTTGTGTACTGGCTATTCTCCAACAGTGGCAGCGTACAGTCAGGCTTTCCTTTTCCTGGCCTCCTTTTTTTAACTTGCCTTGGGGGTTTCTTTCTTTTCTTATCCCTGGAGAAAGAATCCAGCAGGGACCATCATTACCCATCATTCCAGGATGGCAAAATGTCTTGTGCTCCTTGAAATAAACTCATTTTTAGTGCCTGAAAATTCTATCTGGCATAATAACTGAAATGCCAGTTTGGCTCAGCATAAAGACTCCTTACTGGGATGATACAGTGGCTTATTCTCTACCTGCAAGCTCCAGCAGACCATATGGGTACCAACTCATGTCCCGCTGCTCCGCTTCCCATCCAGTTTCCTGCTTGTGGCCTGGGAAAGCAGTGGAGGATGGCCCAGGATCTTGGAACCCTGCAGTCATGTGGGAGACCTAAAGGAGGCTTCTGGCTTTAGATAAACTCAGCTCTGGCTGCTGCAACCATTGGGGAGTGAACCAGGAAATTAAATATGCAAATAACACTACTACTATTAATCACATAGCTGCTGCCAAATTCCCTTAGCTGGGGCCCATTCTCAGCCATATGCGTGGGGAGCACTTCAGTGGAGAAACACATCACCAGGTTTAACGTGACCTCCCACAAATGATCCTTCTCCATTCTCTGCGTGGGTTGGATGCAATGTCATGCCTCTCGTCAGAGGGAGCCCATCAGCTATGCCAAGACATGGGTAATTCATTGACAGGACTTAATGACTCGGCACAAGGCTGGAAGGGGAAAACGGAAAGGTAAGGTTATGGTGGAAGAGTAGGAAGTCCAAAAGGAAGAGTAAGATCCACCAGCCAGCCAAGATGTTTCCTGGAGAGGAAATGACACCTGCAAGATCTCGATGTCAAAACCCAGCCAGAAAGCTAAGCAGATCCCAGGGTTGCCTCCACAGGAGAAGGACAGTGTCAAGTGCACGTGAGGGCTAGAAGATGTTGAGGCTGGAGAGGCCACACACACACACGATGACTTGATGTTCACTTTTTTGAGAAAACACCATGATCTTTTCTACAGTTCCTAAGCTCTTTACATCTCTACCCATGATGCACTTGGATTCCAGTGGTACATCCTTGCCAACACGTACCACACTCTGTTTTCTAACAGAGCCTCTCCTAATGAGCGTGCTGTGGTGCCTCGCTGGTTTTAATGTGCGTCTTCCCAAAGCCCAGTCATGCTGAGCCTCTCCTCATGCACTTCCTGGGGAAACAGGCAAGCTCCTGGTCCTGTATTATGTATTGATGGATTTGAGAGACAGAGAAGAGAGAACTCTCATCTGCCTCTATTTCTGCAGCAACCTGGGAGCCAGAGCGGAAGCAAGCGTTGATGTGCGGGCCTCCCAGGTGAGTGACAGGTGACTGTGGGAGCCCGTAGCATCACCTCCCAGGAAGCAGGAGGGTGCAAGTGGAAGCGCAGCTGGGAACCACATCTGGGCGATTTGTCAGGGCACAGACAACTCAGCCATGGGATCAAGCACCTGCCATCCTCCCCAAATTAGGAATAGTGCTGTCTTGTTGCTGTTGTTGCTTTGTGGTGGTTGTTGATGCTGCTGAGCTTCAGGAGTTCTCCATATTCCCTGGATGCTAACCCCTATTCAGCTATCTGCAAAGATTTTTTCCTCAGTCGGTGGCCTTTTTACTCTGCTGTAAGTGCCCTTTGCACATTTTTTTTCCTAACCTCGGTGCAGTTTAATCTGTCTCCTTTGTCTTTAGTCGTCCGTGTTTCTATCTTTAGGTCCAAGAAGTCATTGCTAGATGCAGTGTGGCAAAGCTTCCATCCTCTGTCTTCTAAGAGCTTCCTTGTTTTAGAGCTCCTTTGAAATCTTTGACCATTTGGAATTAATGCTTATAGACCGTGTCGGGTCCTTTCACATGTAAATAAGCAGCTTTCCCAGTGCATGCAGCCTTCGTTGAAAAGACTGCCCTTTCTCACAGTGGATTGTCTTATCACGTGGTCAAAGATCACCGGACCATGTATGTGAAAGTTGATGCGGGGGGGGGGGGGTTCTCTCTCGTTCCACTGACCCCTATATCCTCCTTTAGGCCAGAACCACATTATTCTGATTACTGAAGCTGTGTTATAGGTTTGGAATCTGGAAGCGAGAGCCCTGCAGGTTTTCCCTTTTTCGGCATGGTGTTTTCATTTGGGGGTCCCTTTCTCTACCTTTCAAGCAAACACTTAAAATAAAAGAATAAAGTAAGGTAAGACAAAAACATTACCAGAAAATTCAAATTCTGTTTTTCGCCTTCATTGTGTCTCCTAGCTGACTTGCCTCACCTCCCACCCCTGGGCTCAGGCCTATCAGGAGACTCCCCCAGCTGTCAATCATGGCCATTCCTTCTTTGTTTTGTGTGCCCCCTCCACCAGATGCAACTGGAGGGCCCTGCTGAGGATGCCTGCTGCTTGCTGAGGCCCATCTGCTGGAAGCTCTCCCGACAGGATACCTGGATGCCCAGCTCCACCATCCTTGCCTGCAGCCCAGCTGCCCCTTCTTGGGAAACCTGGAGTCTCCCCAGGACTGCTCCAGTAAAGTCAGGCAAGTGACAAAACTTCCCTTCTCTTTGTGCTACTGAAAACACAACTGCTTAGCTTCTATTTTTAGCTCCATTAAACATACTTTGGGAAGTGATGTCATGTTTCTGAAATAGCGTTTCTGCCTTTTCTACCTCCAAGGAGGTTACTTTGCTAACTCCCTGGAGTGCTGTAAAAGGTACTGGAAAATGAGGGGATACAAATTCCACACGATGCCTTAGAAACTGTGCTCCATTTCTGCCAGAGCTGGCCGCTTGGCTGTCCAAAATCATGGGTTATTCAAAGATAGCCTTGCCAAAGGAAAACAAATGAGTAAGGGCCCCAAACATGGTTGTGCCCATGCACTCTTCCATCCACTGAGTCACCCAAAGGAACTTTGCATTAGAAAGGAAAAAAAGCATGACTCAGACCCTGGGATATTGGAAAGTGGCACATCTCGAGATGTGTTAGTCATTCTGGAGAACATTAAAACCACATGGGATTTCTGAATTCCTCTTGCATTTATGACAATCTTTAATTAAAAATTCTTTGTTACAGCATTTTTTTTAGAAAATACAGCAAGAGGGTGAACAGGCTGTAGTGGTAGCAAAGTAAATGAAGAGAAATAAAATAATTAGCTTATTTGAATGCTGGTTCATGGAAACTTGGAACGTAAACTCGTGAAACTTTCCATTATTCCACTGACAAAAGGCAACACAAAAGGAGTAGTGTGACCAAAGAGAGCCATTGTACACACAGCACTGGTAGACCTCCTTTTTGCTGTGCCTTCGAGCCGTCTTCACCGCTGAGGTTGATGGTCCATCAGCTCGGCCTTTCGCAGTTAACGTCTGTTGCTCTCTGCCCTTCTCCCTTCCCCTCCCCCCTATATATTAGGAGTTGGAGTGAGTTTTCCAACTCTCCCATCTGTAAGCAACTCACCTCTCCCAGATTACTTTCTCCTTAGACACCTGCACCAGGACCAACTTCCTCCCAACGTTATTTTAAGGTGGGATGGGGCCATTGCTGACCTGGGAGATGCTCATTTATTCTTGCACTAGCAACAGGAAGCACCTACTATTTGCTGGGTAGTGGTCTTATGGCAAAGACCACAGTTGGAATGTCCAAAGATCACCTCCCTCCACGCGAGGAAGGATAAGAAAGTGGCTCCATGTGCTTTTCTCCCCACTCTTTGCCTTTCCATAATCCTAGTCTCTGTCATCTAAACAATCAAGGTCAAAGTCAGGCAAAGGGTGGCTGGAATATCTTAAACATCTGCAGCTCGACTCCGCCTCTCTTCCTGATGTGCCCCACCTTTCCTGCATCCACTGTGCTTCTGAGCTCAGTAAACATGAATTGTGAGCATTAGTAGGGCACTGGGAAATCAGACATAATGTGAATAAACACTCCCCCCCTGTAAGGAGCTAGAAGAATGAGGTGATGCACACATGTAACAGTCTCAATGCCAAAGGCAGAGTGCCAGCACCAAGGAAACCTCTCTAAACCTTTAGCTGCCCCCAAATGATCAGATATTGTCTTCCAGTCATGGGGCTCTCCTGGACTGCCCACCCTGGCTCTGTGTCGTAGAGAGGGCAGCAATGTCATGATTCTCAAACATACCCCAGCCAGATCTTCTCATGGGATGGCATCAGCTCCACTCCCCACGTGTTCCGGCTCTCAGTTTCCCCAGCACCCTGGCCGCGCAGGAGGAACATGCTCTCTGAAGTGGTCCACAGTGTTCCCTTTGGGACTGTGTGTGTGTGTATTGTTATGTGCGCATGTGCAAACAGAATTACTTTTCCTTCCTTTCCCTTTGGACTTTGAGCAAGGATGCTGCAGAGCGGGTAACTGGGAACAGCACTTGTCACTTGCAGTGGCCACAGGACACTTGTCACTTGCAGTGGCCACAGGAGTGCCTTTGATGACCACTCAGGAATGTAACTAAGGGTATTCTCCATGGGCAGTGCTTACCTCTCTCATACACACAGCATCCGTGTTTAACAGGGGACTCTTAACTTCTGACTTGACTTGGAGCTTCGGACTCCTATTTTGGAAAAGTTAGTCACCCAAATACCTCTGAAATCAAATCACAAATACTTTTGTCCATTTTAAGCACCAGTTGGACCGATGAGAAACTCAACTCATGCCTAATAATAACATTTATAAAGGTTGCTTTCAGAGAGCCCTTAGTAGGCACCAAACACTTCTGTTTATTTCTATAAGTATTATCATATTTCGTCTTCTTTGGGACATTTGTATTTCTATTGTCACAGGTGATGGAAGAGACAATCAGGCCAAAACCTCACACAGGGGCAAGATTGAATACTGCCCCGAGGGAACTCAGTGACTGGGGTCCTACACCCTCAACACCCTGAACCCCTTGTGGGCCTGTTGTTGACTAATCTGAGATAGTTCTCCCAGGGAAGAGGTGAAGCCAGGGTATGCCGTATAAACTGTCTTATTAGGGAACAATTAGAACAATGTTCATTTATACTCATAGATCACAAAATACATGCCAAATCCTTCCCGTTCCCTGCATCTATCACATCTAGTTCTCAGAAAACCCTGCAAGAAAAACATCATCCTGTACAGCCCCAAATCAGGACTCAGAACCCGAGACATTCAGGTTTCCTTGCAAGTGCAAGTGTCAGGACTGGAAGCCAGACCCCCATCTGATTTCCCCTCTGCTGCACAACTCTCGGGTTCAAAGTTAAGGGGTGGAGACCATGGTCTGCATTCTTTAGAGACAGAAATGTCCTGAATTCTCTTAAGCAATAATAACAATCTTGCATTCGCAGGCAGCTGGTAATGTGACAGTCTGGTTGGACACAGGCAGCACAGAGCTCAGGAAAACACTGCCACAGGTAGGTCGGATAGCGCTTGTCTAAATTTCTGAGACCAGCACTGTTTCTCACTTTGGATCTTTTCAGGCTGGGGAATATGTGCCTCAGATTAGTGAGAGCATCTTGGAGTTGGGATCCCAGTTTTGCCAGGAAATCCATGTCGTTTTGCATCTTCCTCTTCCACCTGTAGCCTGAATGTCAGCTGACACATCTGCAGCGCATCTACATTTTGACTGCAACTCATCACCTGAGGGCAGAGGCAGAATGTGCAAAAGTCTCGGATTGTGGAGCATTTTCGATTTTCGACTTGTAGATTTGGTATACTCAACTGTGCCGAAAACGCAGGATAGATAAAGAAGAGCAGAGATGTGTGTGCTCACCAAAAGAGTGCGATCCTACAGTTATTACTTCTGTTCGGTTAGTTATAGCCAGCCAAATATCTTGGCTAAAGGCACACTTCTCTGTATTTCTCAATTGCTGTTTTAAATAGAGTCCCTATATCATTTGATTACGCTACATTCCTCCAATCCTAACTGAAAAAACATGTTTATGAAAAACACATGGAGAGCCAAACACAATAGCTAAATCTTTGCCTTGCACGCTCTCGGATCCCATAGGGGTGCCAATTTGTGTCTCAGCTGCTCCACTTCCCATCCAGCTCCCTGCTTGTGGCCTGGGAAAGCAGTGGAGGACAGCCCAAAGCCTTGGGACCCTGAACCTGCATGGGAGACCCAGCAGAGGCTCCTGGCTCCTGGCTTTGAATTGGCTCAGCTCTGACCATTGTTGCCACTTGGGGAGTGACCAAAGAATGGAAGATCTCTCTTTGTATCTCCTTCTCTCTATAAATCTGCCTTTCCAATAAAAATGATCACACAAATAATAATCTTAAAAGAAGAAAAACCATGGAAATCATATTGTTGTTACTTTATTTTTCAATCTTTCTTCTGTTCATTAAAGTTTTTTTAAAATTTTATTGATTTGACAGAGGGACAGAGACAAGAGATCTTCCACCCTGGTTCACTGCCCAGAATGCCACAGCAGCCATTGCTGGGCCAAGCTGAAGCCAAAGCCAGGAGCTTCTTTCAGGTCTCCCCTGTGGGTACAGGGACCCAAGGACTTGGACTGTCTTCTGCTGTCTTCACGGGCACCATTATCAGAGGGCTATCCCCAGAACGCATAAGGGAGGCCAGCGTTGTAGGCAGTAGCTTAGCCCACTCCACTATAATGCCAGCCCCTTATCAAAAATCTCTCAAAATGAAAGCCAGGGTCTGATTTATTCTATTTCTCAATATCTGGGATTTAAGTAATCATGTCAATAATGGTTCCAAGTATGATCATAATTTTATTTCTCGGTAGAATCAGGGTCGCAATAACTTGGAATGATCACTCATAGGAACCATGCCCACTGAGTGGAGATCTAGGAGTTTGTGAAGAACAAAGCTTGATTTTCTTGTTCACCTTTGACCACAAGAGGAGACTGCCACGGTCCTCCCCCTGCAGAGGAGGCCATAGATGCTGCATGCATTTGCTGCCATGCAGATTAATTACAGAGGCTGGCAGGCAGCCACCATTAACGGAGACACAAAGAAAACACACTTAGAAATAGGTCAAGGGAGACTTTTAAAGGGAAGTTGGGGATAGATCCATAAAAACCCCCCAAATATTGAATTTTTTATTTTTACTACAATTGAACTGAAACTTCATCTGCTGAAATCCTAAGACTTGCTAATTTCCCAAGGCATTTCAAATTTTCTCCTGATAGGATTTTTTTGGAAACAGAATTATAAAAACAGAAAAGGGAGGTTGTGCATGTAGTCTCTGATTGAACAATAGATGTTTTTGAAGCACAAAAGACAAAATGACTAAGGAACAAAGCAAGTGTTAGTATTGTGAATTACGTTTCATTAGGAACTCAAACCTAAATCTTAATCAATCATGTGTTGTCCGCTATTTCTCTACTCTTCACTTATCATAATGCCTAAGCAACTTACATAAGGAACTCATGAATTGTGAAAACAAGCATTTTACAGGAGGAGCATCTAGCTGGGGAAATGTTTATCTATGAGAGTCCTTGCAGATCAGTAGGCCCCTTTCGTCACCCCAAACACTTCCTTGTGGTCTTTTTTGATGTCTAGAATTATATCAGTTCTCTGTAAAGGCAGCATTTATCTGTGGAGGACAATGATTCAAGTCCAAGTGACACAACTTACTAGAAATGTAACAAGCTCACCAGCAGGCCGCTTAGCTCAGAGACTGCTGTTTCTGAGCATCAACTTAATGTGCACCTTCAGGTAAAATCCACTTATGTGGCTTCTTAAAAAAAGCTTTATTTATTTACTTGAAAGAGCCACAGAGGGAGGAAGAGGAGAAAGACAAAGATAATCTATCTACTGGTTCATGCCCCCAAGCTGGCTGTGGTGGCTAGAACTGTGCCAGGTGGAAGCCAGGAGCATCATCCAAGTCTCCCACGTGGGTGCAGGGGAAGCACCGGGGCCATCTGCTGCTGCTTCCTAGATACGTCAGAGGGAACTGGATCATACGTGGAAGAGCCAGGACTCGAACTGGCACTCATACGGGATGGCAGCGCCACAGGCAGCAGCTTCATCCACAAAGCCAAAATATCAGCCCCTCAAGTGACCTTTCGATTGCGTCAAGTAATATCTAGAAAAACTTGTTTTTGTAATGTGACACAATCCATCAGAAAGTTCACAAGCTAGAAAATGTTGGGGACTCCATCTTAAAGACACTGCAGTGAAAATAAACCACCAGCATCTTAGCTCATATACAGCCTGGCATAGAACAGCTCTCAGGGCTCCTGCAGGCATCCTGCGCATTGTGTGGTAAGTCCCACCGCATCTGTACCCCTCCGTGTGGATGCCACCAATGGCCCCTGCCATGGGGACCAGCCAGCATAGGATGCCTAGGAATTTCTTTGAAACACTGAAGCAAGAATGGGCATTCGCCCTAGCAGGGAACAAGCAAACAGATTGGGACTCCTACATCCCTAGGGACGGTTCGGTGTCCTGGCTGCAATTTCCTGCTAAGGCTCACTCTGCAAGGCAGCAGGAGATGGCTGAAGAGATTGGATTCCTATCACCCATGGGGGAAGCCCGGAGAGAATTCTTACCTTAGCTTTTCCTAGCTCAGTCCTAGTCATTGAGGGCTTTTGGGAAGTCATCTGGCAGCTGGGAACTCTTTCTGTCCCCGTGACTCTGTATCTCTTTAGGTCGCCAATAAAATATTTTGGAAAAACATTAAATCAGAAATGAAGAAAAAGAGTTGTATATAACCACGGTTGTTGAATTTACCATAATGTGTATGCAGGTATTTCTGATAACATTTTCTCCTACTTCCGGACATGCCTGCACACTTCATGATACAATTTTTAGTAAGACACAACGAGGCACCAAGGCCAAGTAAGGGTTTCTGGCATCTTCTCACACATTTCCACTGGCTTCCCTCGGCCCCTGGAGTTCTGTCCTCCATTTCCGCCCAGGCCCAGGCTGGTCGGCATGGCAGCAGGGCTCCGGAACACATGCTCTTTGTGAGATTGGCAGGATCTGAGGGGGAGCTGGGGAATGAATCCAGGAAATACACATCCAATCCCCACCCTTCAGCTTCCCATAGTCAGGCTGTGTTTTCCAACCCAGTCACTGCCCTTCTCAAGGTACCTTGCTCCACATAGTCATTCTGCCCTTTATATGTTTAATGTTTAATGTTCTTGCTTGAAATGCTTGACATCAGAAATGTTTGGAGTTTGGGATTTTTCTGGATTTTGGAATTGGAGAGCTTTTTCAGATTTCGGGATATTTGCATATATATGCAAGTTACCTCCTATGAGGACCACTGTTGTTAGGGGCATTCTATTTCCTATATATGTTTATGTTTTTCATTTGTTTGACTATGAAAAAGGCAAAAAAGACACACAGAGACAGGAACAGAGCTCCTGTTCACTATATACAAAATTCATTTTGTTTCATATGCACCTTATACACACACGCGGAAGGTAATATGCTTTAGGTATCCACATTTTGCCTGCAAGCCATCTCACGAGGTCAGGTGCTGAATTTTTCACTTGTGATATCACATTGGTGCCCAAAGGCTTTGACTGTTGATGCACTCTTGGCCTCAGATTCTTGGACTAGGGACGCTCAGCCTGTTCTTGCTCCTGCCCCAGTCACTCGGGTCCCAGGCAGTGACAGTGCTACTGCTCCTGCCCTCATCAGGTTCCAGAACACTCCCCCAGCCTCATCAAGATCCAGAACACTCCCCCACCCTGTCCACCTGGTGCTTCTAAAGCCTTCATCTATCCTTGACCTGACTGTTGGGGGCTCTCAGTGCCAGACCACCCACCACAGTGTGACCTCACTGCCTACCCATGGGGAGGACAGAACCAAACTCCCCATCACGACAAGAAGCAGCAGGCCTGAGAGCCAGGACGATGCTGTGAAGCTCTGCATGTCGCCTCCTTCCCTCACTCAATTCCTTTACCTGTCTATTGAAAATGAATTCCCAACTCCGCACATCACTCCACGAGCTAGCCGAGCTAGCCAGTCATCACATGCAGACCAAACCCAAACTACAAATACTCACACACAGAACGCAGATCACACAGCTGGACTGAGGTTTTGCTTTCCCAGTACTTAGCAAGGAGGCAGCCTGGCGGAGAGCTGCAAGGAAATCAGATTGGCAGAGTCCCTTCTGCTGCGACCTATGAGGACCACACCTGTGAGGCAGCATCCTGCCATCTCCTCTTTTCTTTCAATTTTTAGAAAACATTTTAGAAGCAGAAAGACACACAGTGCTGGGGTGGAATAAACAAAGAGAATTCCATTCCACTGGATCATCCCGCAAATGGCCACAGTGGCCAGAATTGGAACAGGCCAAGCCGGGAGCCAGGAATCCATTCATGTCTCCCACGTGGATGGTAGAAACCCAAACACTGGGGTTGTCACTGCTGCCATAGGAATGGCATTAGCAGGAAGCAAGCATAGGGAACTAGAGTCGGTAGTTCAAGCCAAGTCCTGTGATATGGGACATGGGAGTCGTAACTGTTCCACCCAATCCCACTGCTAATGGTCATCTTCTACAGATACTCCATGGTGTTCATCAGGATCCCACCAAGGGTCTCCCTGCCATCTTGCATTTCCTATTTGATGGTTAAAGACACTCACTATCCCCCACCCCCAGAAGAAATACTTAGACACACTGCAGGAATGATAGAAGCAAGAAGGACAATCTCTGAAAGTAAGAAAGATTTAACAGATGGGTTGGCAACTCAGAGCCCATTAGGCAGGGATGGAAGTGGGCATTTTCTCTCCTGTAGCACCTGCAGAGGGACTCAGAGAAAACATGGTGCTTTGGATGGCAACATGTGGTACTGGTGGCTTCTTCAGGGCCTCTTCTCTGCTTCTGATTCTATGCCAAGTGTTGTATATTCGTGAACTATCATTCAAGATTGTTGTAGGCATTGTTTTGCCTGTGTTGTGAAAAAAAAAAAATCACTGACTTAAGGTCTTACGACTAGCTAAGCTGAGGTTCAGCCCAACTGTGTCCAGCTCGAAAGTGTTATAGACTCTTTTCCATGATTACAACCTTTTTTCTCTTCAAGGAGATTAGAGGATGTTTGTTGAGAGCGTGTTTTTCTCTGGATGCAGAGATATCTAAGGAAAATATGAGAGAAAGAGACAGAGAGGACATAGAAGGAAGAGGGCGAGCCCTGTCCTCCATTCTCCTGGCAACTGGTGGTGGACTGCCTTCGCATTGATGAGAATGTAAGATGAAACCACAGAGTTCATGAAATGCCAGGCAGGGCTGAGTCTCTGCAGTACTGCTCCCCTCCAGAAAATAAGACTTCCAAGGCTTGGGGAGCAGACACTCCCTGCCCCTCCTCCAGCCGCAGGTGGCAGTCCCTGTGGGCTCAAGGGATCTGCTAGGTGCACGCGAAGGATGTCTTATAGGGGCTGGTCACCAGGTGCAGAGGCATGGCAAGGAACCCAACCCAAGAGGCTCAAGTGGAAATAACATGAGCAGACTTGTTCAAGAGACCCTGGGAGCTGGCAACAGCCCAAGGACACCTAAAAATAGCTGGAGAATAATTAAAGCAGGCAAAAGAAACATGGGGGCTAAGATCTTGTTAAGGCAGACCAGATTTGTACAGTCATGCAGATATCACGTAAATATTCATTGATCCCATGTGTACTTATGGACTCCTGAGACCTAGGAGGTATGGGACAACTGCCCAACGCACTTGCTTTGCCTATGTCCCTGAATGTTTCTGGGTTCCTGCCTAAGATTGTGGCTCTAAGTCTAAATCCACTCCTGGCCAAGTCTGAATCTGCTCCTGACCCTCATCAGACCAAGGGGACTGGCTGGTGTTCCTGGCCCAACCCTGTCCACCTGCTCCTCCCTGCCTGAGTTTATTTTCACACACATAGACTCTGTGGATCTGCCTGCTCTCCCTTCTGAGTTTTTGATACTCCCAGTGTGCTAACATAGAAAATGCACACTAGGCTATTGTCTCCAAGTCCTGGCAGAGAGGCCCTAAGACCCTTGGAATCTCCTGAGTGACTGCTTAAAAAAGCCCCCTTTGAAATTAGCTGAGTTCATGCTAAATCGTGATTCTTGATGACCCCACAGAGCTTGAAGAAGAGGGCAGTTGGGCAGAGGAACCAATCATGTGATCAGAGATTTGAACTGTTCGTTCCTAACCTCTGATCTCCTGGAACAGGAGGGAAAATGAAGAATGTGAATTGCTAAAGGCAAATGATCCAATCAATCATTGCTATGTGAGAAAGCTTTGGTAAAATTCTGAAACAGGGAGGCTAAGGGGAATTCTGCGTTGGTGGACACATGTGGGCGCTGGAAGGGTGGTGTGCATGCCTGCCTCCCACACCTGGCCCCCTGCATCGCTCCCTCTTCACTGTTTCTGAATTGCACCCTTCAGAATAACCTGCAACCATCAGCAAAGCACTTTGGTGAGGACTGAAGCACTTTGGTTAGCCAATTGCCAAACCTAGGGGAGATAATTGGAGGGTAGGAACCCTTCACTTTGCAGTTGGCTGGGCAGAGTGGAGATGGTCTTATGGCCTCAGTGGTGGTGAAGTTTCTGAAGTGAGGGCAGTCTTCTGGGACTGACTTCTTAACCACTGGAGTCTGTGGCAACTCTGGAGAGTTAATGTCAGAAACAAATGGAGTTGTTGAATATCCAGCACACATCAGAAAACTGAGGATTTTTGGGGGATTAAAAACATCACAACCAGAAAAAAAAAAAAGACATCACAACCAGTAATCATCAGGTTGCTGATATTCATCTGAAATAAAGTCAACATTCCGACCCCATCAGATGACAAGGATGTACTCGCAGCCCCGATGGAGAGAAAACGCATAAATGAGAAAGGAGTCTTCAGTGAAGGGCTCCAATGCCATCCTGGCCAGAGCTGCCATCTCCTCTCACTGTTTGTCCCAGCCCATGGTGGGTTTCTCTGTCTTTTACCTTTGCTTCTCTCCTGAACTGCTCAGGGGATGCTTTGAAATTGTGTTTCTGATCATGTCACTCCATAAACCCTGCCACGGGTCCATTCCTCCCAGCGAGTGAGTCTTCCCTCTGCACTGCATCCTCCACTTCCCCGGCCCTCACTCACTGCACTCTGGCCATGAGGCCTCCTCAAGGTGTCAGAACACACCACACAGCTCCCCTCCAGGGGGTCTGATGAGCTCCCCCGAATGGAACATTCTTCCCCTGACTGGCACACACACAGCCCGCCTGGTGTGTCCTGTTTGCGGAGTACACACACACAGTACCACCCGGGTGTGTCCTGTGGCTTTGAAGGCAGCAAGACCTTGCTCTTCTGCTCCCTTTGCCTAAGTCTTATCCTTAAATTTCTTCCTTGCATTAGAGACAACGACTTAGACCCTCTCAGTCCTTGACACAAACAGTGGATTCAGCATTCAAATGAGAGCAATATAACAGAGCAATATTATAACTGCCATATTTTAACATGATTACAATGTTAGCCTAATGACAAATGTGTGTGTGCAGATACAGCCAAAATGACTGACCTCCATCACTTCACTAAAAACAGCACAAAACCTTTGAATTTCATTCCTTAGATTTCTGTTTGCGTTTGTGACACCTGTCTGAGATGCCTACGCTGCAGAAGAGCTTCCAGTGAAAGAAGTTGAACTGAAAACCAGATTTGTTTGACATTTTGTATAGTTAAAAATGTTTCTAAAATTAACTTGCAACTTCAGATTATGTTCAGTAATGATCATTCACTAGTGATGCTCAAGAATGATGAACTACTAAAACATATTTTTATAAAGATTTTTTTTGAAAGGCAGAATTACAGAGAGAGAAAGTGCAAGAAAGAGATTTTCCATCCACTAGTTGACTACAACAGCCAGAGATGGACTGGTTTTAAGTTGGGAAACCAGAGTTTCTTCCAAGATTCCTTCCTCTGATGCAGGGGCCCAAGGCCCCGGGCTATCCTCTGCTGCCTTCCCAGGCCATTAGCAGGCAGCTGCATCAGAAATAGAGCAGCAGGGACTCGAACCAGCTTCCGTACAGGATGCCTGCATCACAGGTGAAGGCTTAGTCTGCTATGCTGTGGTGACAACCCCTTGAAATACTGATTAAGCATAAGCTTAAATATATGTCATTTAGGATTCTTATTTTTGTACGGCTTAGGAATGCTAAATACATTCGAGTCTGTAGATAAATATTTTTTTAAAAAAACAAACTATAGGGCCCAGCACAGTAGCTTTGCCAAACTCCTTGCCTTGCACATGCAGGGATTCCATATAGGCACCAATTCCAATCCTAGTGGCCTTGATTCCCATCCAGTTCGCTGTCTGTGGCCTGGGAAGGCAGTCGAGAATGGCCCAAAGCCTTGAGACCCTGCACACACGTGGGAGATCTGGAAGAGGCTCCTGGCTCCTGGCTTCAGATTGGCCTAGCTCTAGCCATTGCAGCCGCTTGGGGAGTGAATCAGCAGAAGGAAGATCTTCTCTGTCTCTCCTCCTCTCTGTATATCTGAGTTTCCTTTTAAAAATAAAAAATAAATAAATCTTTTAAAAAATGAACCGTAAGACAGGCTATCCCTGTACAACCAACCCTGCACTCTTCAATCTGCTGTACAATACAGGTTAATGAGAGAAAACTCAAAATTGTCTATTTCTGCTTTTCTCTGATGAAGAAAAGCTATTAATGCTAAAATACATAATTGATACATGTATATGTATATGTGAATGAAAACAACCGCTGACAAACTATACTTTTTAGTAAAGGAGAAAAGAGAGCTTCATTCTGCAGTAAAATGTTCAGTGTATTCCAAAATGAGTAGGGGAAAATATAGGGTCAAAACTTAAATCAACGTAAAGCATTACAGAAGGTTTGTGGAAGATACTGTTGGAAGACTCCTATCTCATAGGGTCCAAACTGGCGAGGATTGGGTGAGCTTATTTATAAGGGCTTATTATTGAGTTTTGGCTTCATTAAAATGCCCACATTTTCATTGATTATTGATCTTCTCATAGTAAGATGTCATATAAGATACATATAACTTAACTTTCTCCTTAACTTACAAGTAATGTACTTCGGGAAAGAAGCTTCTGTGTTTTATCAGAATAATTTTCTGTGTTAAATCTTATCAAGTTCTTGACTAGTTAGGAAAAGCACTTTCTAATAAAAAGCAGATACTTCACTTTCCCTAGATGATGCTCATATATACAGGAGCTATTAAAATGCAAACTTTTCAGAAGTTACGTGAAATTCATACAGAATCTCTCAATAACTTAATTGTCCATGACATATCCTGGCATCATGTTAGCAATCACAATTCAAGTTATTATGTTAAATGTTACATGTCATGGAAATAACCACCACTGCTTGTGAAATGGAGGCTCAGCAGCTTGCTAGCCATCTCCACACCGTCCTCCGCATTTCGTTTTACTCTGATTCCCCCTTGAAACATTGCAATCAATTGCCAGCTGAAGAGCCTGTGCTCATCAAGGAGGTACTGTCTCAGCCAGTCCCTTCGCAGTTCTTACACCTTCCAAGCTCAGGTCTGCAAAACCTCTGTGACATGACAACATCATGGACGCCATCGCCAAGAAGTTCAAGCCAGGACATTCACTCCAAGGCCAGTAGTGTCCTCACTCCACTGCCAACAGGTGTTCAAGCCCAGTGCTGGAACTCCTCAGCAAACTACACCTCGGACTCAGGAACTGCCTGGCACCTGCTCCAACTATTAACTTTGGTGTTTCTCTATTTTCATAGAAACTGCCCTTGCTAAATGCTCAACTTCTTGAGCAGTCTGGCAACTATCCTCTGATCTCAGATCTCCACAGATGCTATCGCGGTCCTTAAGGGACAAAAGATGACAATAGGAAAAATGGACTTATGTTAGAGAAGAAAAGATTGTAGGGGCTGGTGTTGGGGAATAGTACCTTAAACCACTGCCTGTGACTCTGGCATGCCAAGAGGGCACCAGGAAAGCCCAGCCACCCCACTGCAGATCCAATTCTCTGCAAATGCACCTAAGAAAGCAGCAAAGCGTGTCCCAAGTCTCTGAGTCCCTGCCAGCCACGTGGGAGACGCGGATGCTCCTAGCTTCAGCCTGGCACAAAGCCAGCTTTGGGGCATTTGGAAAATGTCACAGCAGGTAAGAGATCGGTCTCTCTCTCTCTCTCCCTCTCTCGCTCTCTCTCGCTCTCTGTCACTGTCAAATAAACAAAATGAATAAATATAAAAAATGAGATTCCTCGTGTCACATTTAGCTAAATATTTCAGCTACAGGTACTCAACATTTCTACTCCTATTTTAACCATCTACAGCACTTTATATGGCTTATTAGGCAGACCATTAAAATTCTTTCTCAAAATTGTCTATGTTAAGTCAGCAACTGGCGAGTGCTGGGTTTCATGCCAGCTCTGAGGAGGCCTCTGTCATTCCCACACATCTGTGACCTCAGATACGGAAGCCCCACAGCACAAGTAGCCCACTCTGGAGGCTCCTTTTTTTAAAAAAAAAATTATTTTATTTATGTGATGGTGATTACAGGGTTGACCAGGGTGGGAAAGATCAAGGATCAGGGAAAAGTGAGTGAAACCAATGTTTCCTAATTCTCCATTTCTTTTTGTCTCTGGGGGAAAAGGAGAGATAAAAGGGGGAAGCCATACCTAGCTTCCCAAATGTCCCAGTATCCAGGGAGGTGGGGTTCTAGGGCAGACAGGTCACTAAGTCACAGGATGGTGGCTAACGGAAGAGCCCTGGGCGTGAACCAGGGCGGGAATCGAGTTGTTTTAAAGAAAGACTGATTGGCCATGGCCATTTCCAAGTCCCTGTACACCCGGGCGCACCTGCCCCTGGCTACCGGAAGTGGCTTCCGCAGTCGTGTGGATGATGCATACCCTAAATACAAATGGCTCTTAGTCCTCCTCTCCTGGAACTCCTGGAATTCCGGGTCTGAGGCTGTTCGCTGTTCCTATGTAAGAGTGTGTTTTTCCTTAAATAAATCGGAACTGCACTGTCGGAACCCCTGCCGTGTCTTTGTCTCTCGCTGGGTGGCGGGCAATCAGCTCACCCCTCTGACAATGGGATGAGGAACAGCCACTCAATATCAACCAAAGGTTGGCTTCTTAGCTTTAACAATGATCTTGGGTACAGTGTGTGTGTGTGTGTGTGTGTGTGTGTGTGTGTGTATGTGCTCAATTGACTAAACCTCCTCCTTCAATTGCCACGGTCCCATATAAGCACCAATTTGTGTCCCGGCTGCTCCATTTCCCATCCAGCTCCCTGTTCGTGGCCCAGGAAAGCAACAGAGGCTGGCTCAAAACCTTGAGACCCTGCACCCATGTAGTAGACCTGGAAAAAAAAGCTCCTGGCTCCCGGATCAGCTCAGCTTTGGCCACTGCCGCCACTTGGGCTGTGAACCAGCAGATGGAAGATCTTTCTGTCTCTCCTTCTCTCTCTAAATCTGCCTTTCCAATAAAAATAAATAAATTTTTTTTTAATGATCTTGGGGCTGGGCTTTGGGCCTAGTGTTTACGATGCCAGTCAGGAAGCCTGCATTCCACAGGGAAGCTCCTGGCTCTGAATCTCAGCCTTAGCTCCCCATTCCAGCTTCCCACTAACGCAGACCCTAGGAGGCAGTGGCTGAAGCCACTGGGGTCACAGCTCTCACTTTCAGCCCACTCCTGACCAACGTGGGGCATTTAAGGAAAAAAACCAATGGATGGGAACTGTCTGTCTCTCCCCCAGATCAATGAAATTTTTTAAATGATCTTGCCCCAAGAACGTGGATATGAGGCGAACATATTTTACATAATCTCCGGCCCTCCTAAACCAAGTTTTCCATATCTTGATAAGAATGTATTAAAACTCTAACTTTACCATTAGTGCTTTTAACTCTCAACACGTAACTTTACTAATAAATGCTACCAACCCAGTCACTGATATTTTTTAATTGGAAACTCTAAAGTATGCACAGCCTGTGTCATGTAATTCTCCACCAAAAAATAATAAGAACACACTCATAACTTTGTCTAGCTGTAAATAGAATTTGCCCTGTTAGTGGCAAAGACACCACTCTGCTGGTTTCTTGGCCATGCGTCGGAGCCCTCAGTCAATCCTGGTCACTGATAACGCACAGGTAACTTCTGCATAGCTGATGGGACACCATGATGGTTTTTAAAGGGTAAGCATCAAGATGCCACTTGTAACAAGTTGGTTAGAACTGGAAGCTTAAGCGACAAAGAGTTTGCATGTCATTTGAAGATACTTCTACTCCTCAAATCATGGGGAAGGGAATCAATATGAAAAGCACTTTAGGAGGTTTCTAAAAAAAAAATCAACAGAAACACTGCAAAGTCACATGTAGGATAAAAAGAAAGTTCCTATCACTCTCATTTTCAACAATTTAACATCAGTTATTAATTATAGATGATGCCTCATGACACTAGGAACTACAGAAAATAATCAGAAATTCTACTTTTTAACAGAAAATCTATAAACTAGCTCACTCCTTTGCAGCTTCACATGTCACTGACAAAGTCAGTTCTGAGATACCAAGGGGAAAGTTCTACCGAAAAGCAAGATTTAGATCCTATTTTAAAGGAGCAAACATCTCTGCAAGAAATAAACAAGTTGAGCTTCTTCTCTCAAAGTTACAAGTTTGGAAAGTGAATTTGACAAGCCCTGTGTTCTGTTGGCTGGTGATTGCAAGGTGTGAAGCCTTCCCACTTTCCACGGCACTAAAATTTCAGTGACTTAACATATTTGAAAACAGCAGCCAAAATAATGAAAAGAATGCTTTCCTGTACGTTTAAGAAAGTACACAGAAGCTAAGGAATAATTATTTCAAAAATCATAAATAATATATTGCACAAGAATCCTCATAGGCATAGTTTTTATGACAAAGCACCTATATATGAGAAAAGGAGCAAGTATTATTTTTTTTATCCTAATAGATTACAAAGGGGATGTAGACCTGGCCTCTGTCCCTCTCTCATCCTCTCTGTCTGTCTCTCTCTCTCTCTCTCTCTCTTTTCTCAATCTTTTTAAATGTAGAATTCAAAGTGCGCACTTTCTGTGTAATCATATGGCCCGAGAGAGATACCAAAACATGCATTTCAGGAAGGAGAAGCAGGAATTGTCTTGTGAACTCCACTTCAGTAGCCACACCAGGAAAGAGAAAGCCCTAAGCTGCGCGGACAAACATGAAGGGCTGCCTTCAGCCCCAGAGGAGCTGCACACACCGTTTGATAACAACTGAAGGATGTTTCTGCCATGGATTCGCTGCTCCCTCCAGCGAGCAAATGTTTGGTCTCCACTACCCGCCTTGATTTGAAACTCCACAAAACACTAGAATCTGCACACACACACACAGCTGCTGTTCAAACCATTCATTCATTTACCTGCTCTCCTCGGTCTCCATTGACACTTGTTCTGGAATATTCACCCTTGCCAATCATGAACGT
This sequence comes from Ochotona curzoniae, assembly GCF_017591425.1. NCBI lineage: Eukaryota > Metazoa > Chordata > Mammalia > Lagomorpha > Ochotonidae > Ochotona > Ochotona curzoniae. Next base: position 8,169,692 of record NW_024465816.1, on the reverse strand, counting down.
GTCTCCCCTTTATGGTGTTGTAAGTCTTTTGCTTGTGTTTTGTTGCTTGGTGCTTTCCTGGCTCAGCTCCTCCTGGCCAGGGAAAAGCCCGTTTTGTCCTCAGCGTCCGCCCATCATCTGATGTCAGGCATCATGAGTATGCTTTGTGCCCATGTTCTTTAAGCGTACTCTCTAGGCTGACCGTGGTTCGCTTGGGATCCAGCAGTCTCCACAAGTTCTCAAGGGAAGACAATATCGATCACCTGCATGGTGATGGCATTCCCCCAAAGCAAAAGGAATTTGCTTTCATCTGAGCATCTTCTCTGTTCCTCTTGAAAGGTGACTGGGCAAGCTGATGTAGAAGTTGGTCACATCTCAGCACACGTCGGATACGCTTGCTGGCAGCCGGCCTTCTGACTCTCGTCGCGTGGGCATCTTGGCCTCGCTTCTGCAATCCTAAACGAAAAATCAAGGAAGGGCAAGGAGAGGAGTGAGGAAAAGCACTCCCAGGGGACGCACCGCGATACAACTCCCTGGGGAAGACAACCATGGTTCTTAGTTTGCCCGGCTTTCTAATTTTAAACTGCCACTTGCTGGCCAGCCCTGCCAACTGGATGCCATTTATTGCTCACCTCACAGCAAGATAAGCACTCAGCAAAGGCACAGAGCAGCTAGCTGTCCTCAGCATGTTTAGAAATCAAGAGTGGATGTGCTTGACAATTTCATGTCATGCTCTAGTTCACTGGCTTATTCCACCTGGATGTGTGCACTTCACCTTGCACACGATGTACCAATTTTTTTTTTTAGAAGTGGTACATCCTAAACCCAAACTAACAACTTCAAACACACAATAACACACGTGAAAGCAAAGCACCTGCTTTAGACACAAGGTAACTATGCCCATCCAAAAGGTGTTAGCCCACTAAACCACGAGCTTAGTGGCTCTTGGTCTCCACAAGCCTAATATTTTTAAAATAAACGAATGTCCAACACAACAAGCTTTGTGGACAACAACGAGGCCAATGCAAATGGCACTGATTTTTGGTTTTTTGGCCCGTTTCCATAAATGTCATGTTTATAAAAAGTCCTTACTCATTTTCAGCGTGCTCTCTCAGGTAGGGTTATTTCATTGAATGGCTCTTTGAAATAGAGTAAGAGAGGAAGGATTGTCACTCTAAGAAACTCGGTGTAAGAAGCTAAGTAATTGTTTAAACTCAACAAGTAGAAAGGGAAAGCCTGGGAAAGGAGAAGCTTCTGGCTTTTTCTGTTTTCATAACCCCAAGCCATTTTGTTGACAAAAATATCAGGCTAGTTGGCGAAACTCTTCCAATAAAGTGAAAGGTTCAAGGACATTCCTCAAGATCCACGAAAAGAACTGAGAACTCCCTGTAAACATTCCCCCCCTCCCCAAATACTTCCTCTGTAACTGGCAAGGTATTTCATGCACAATTAATTGAAATACCTCAATCCACAAATGTGTCATTTTTTAAAAAAGATTTATTCATTTTTATTGCAGTCAGTTACACAGAGAGGAGGAGAGACAGAGAAGAAGATCTTCCTTCTGTTGATTGACTTCCCGAGGGACTGCAAAGGTCAGAGCTGAGCTGATCTAAAGCCAGGAGCCAGGAGCTCTTCCGGGTCTCCTATGTGGGTACAGGATCCCAAGGCCCTGGGCTGTCCTCAATTGCTTTCCCAGGCCACAAACAGGAAGCTGGATGGGAAGCAGGGCCACTAGGATTAGAACCAGTGCCCATATGGGATCCTGGCACATGCAAGGCAAGGACTTTTATCCACTAGGCTACCACACTGGGCCCAGAAGTATTTATATTGTTAGGGTCCAGCATTGATGGCTCAGTGACTGAAGTCCTCACCTTACACATGCCTGAATCCCACATGGGCACCAGTTCGTGTCCCGGCTGCTCCACTTCCCATCCAGCTCCCTGTTTGTGGCCTGGGAAAGCAGCAGAGGACGGCCCAAGTCCTTGAGAGACCAGGAAGAAGCTCCTGGTTTTGGATCTGCTCAGCTCCAGCCATTAGTAACAGGGGGAATGAACCAATGGGTGGAAGATCTTCCTCTCTGATTCTCTTTTTCTCTGTAAATCTGCCGTTCCTATAAAAATAAATATATCTAAAAAAAAAAATAAAAAGAAATATTTATAAACTCCTCAGTGATTCTGAGACTAGAATTTAAATGATAAGTCTCTGTGAATTAGAATTATCAGTGTAAGTAAAACCGTTCAGAATGAATGCGTTTCAGAACAGAAGCAGGTCTGTATGAGTGTTCATGACAGCAGATGAGCTAACAGGGAGACATCACGGGCTTGGATGGAGGCCTGCAGGGCTCGCAGCCCACACAGGGGGCTGCCCGGCGCTGCTCTGCTGCTGTGGCTGCATCAGAGCAGACCCAAGCCTGGGTCTCGGGACAACACTGACCCCCCCGTACCCAACAGCCTCGCTCAACCTCTCCTTCCACGTTCCTCAATTACTTCTAAAATGAAGTCTTCATCTGCAATAGCAATCAGCCATGTATCACCTGGTGCATTTCATAAATTTGCCAAATGGCAAAGAACCTTATGGCAAATCGCTAGATTTTCTTTCAAAGTGGAACTGATATAGTTATGGCCACAAAAAAAAATAATTTGAATCGTGTTTTCTTAACAACTCTGAATCTTTATAAATATGCTATCATCAACCATGCTTCTTTGTTTCACAGGATATGATGACTGCCCGAGTCCTGTGAAAATCAAGATGCAGCCTTAGTTCTGTGTTACACGAGGAAGAAGTAGGTGAACTGAACGCGAGCTGGCCTAGTCCTGATGTCTCCGTAGCTGGGTCTGATCAGCGGGGCGGCAGGGACTCGGCTCCCCGCGTCATTTGTCACCGCTGCTTTCCAGGGCACTGTCAGCAGGAAGCAGGAAGACAGAGCCAGCCAGGGACCCACATCCAGGATGCCGGCCTCCTGGCCTAACTGCTGCTCCAACGCCTACCCTACCAGAACTACTTCAAAGGCAGGTCAGAGTTCTATCTCCTGCTTTGCAACTATCTCCTTTCCTTCCCACATTTTCTTAAAGGTCAAGACTGAACAAGCCAAAAAGGGGAATGGAGGGCCCGGTGCCGTGGCCTGGCAGCTAAGGTCCTGCCTTGAACTTGCCGGGATCCCATATGGGTGGGAGTTCTAATCCTGGCAGCTTTGTTTCCCATCCAGCTCCCTGCTTGTGGCCTGGGAAAGCAGTCGAGGACGGCCCAAAGCCTTGGGACCCTGCATCCTCGTGAGAGACCTGGAAGAGGTTCCTAGATCCTGGCTTCGAATTAACACAACACTGGCCGTTGGGGTCACTTGGGGAGTGAATCATTGGACAGAGGATCTTTCTCTCTGTCTCTCCTTCTCTGCATATCTGACTTTCAAAAATAAAAATTAAAATTAAAAAAAATCTTTTGAAAAAAGGAGGGGGAAATGGAATAGCAGTTAAGATGCTGCTTGGGGGGCCCAGGACTACCTAGTGGGTAAAGTGCTCACCTTGCACGCGCCAGAACTCCATATGGGCCCCAGTTATAATCCCGGTAGCCCCGCTTCCCATCTAGCTCCCTGCTTGTGGCCTGGAACAGCCCCAAACCTTGAGACCCTGCACTTGCATGGAGACCTGGAAGAAGCTCCTGGCTCCTGGCTTCAGAGCAGCTCAGTTCTGGTTATTGTGGCCACTTGGAGTGTAAATCATTAGATGGAAGATCTTCCTCTCTATCTCTCCTCCTCTCTGTATATCCGACTTTCCAATAAAAATAAATCAATCTTAAAAAGAAGCTGTTGCTTGGTTAGCTGCATTTTCAATTGGCACACATTGGTTTGTGTCCTGGCTGTCCTTCTGATTCCAGCCCCCTACTAGAGGGTAACCTAGGAGACAGCAGATCCACTGGGCCCCGCCACAAGTGTGTGAGCACTGCATGGGCTTCCTGGATGTTACAGGCAGTTAGTGCATAAACCAGCACATGGATGAATTTCTCTCCTTCATAAAACTCCTTCATGAAAATTAAATTGTTAGAATAATAGCAGTTGGTTAAAAATAGTAACATCTGCAATAACAGTAAACACAACAAAACTCTAAGGGAAGAAAGAAGAGCGAGGAAGGAGGTGAGGGCCAGAGGCTTGACAGAAGGGATAACTTCCTCACTGAGGGAGCATTTATTTTCTGCTTGTTTGCGTGGCAGGAGCACGCATCCTAAGGTTGCAACTGCTATTCCTGAGTGCTGAGGGCTAACAGCCATTGCGTTGACCATTGTAAGAGCTACATGGTACTGGTAAATGCTTCTAATCCCTCTTCAAGTCTGCAATGTGATGTTTGAACTGCACTACCTTGCATTTCTACAATCCTTCTCGGTTATGGACATTGTCTCATGCAGCCTCTCAAGACAGCATTCTAAGAGAGGTAGACCAGATGGTTCCTCACCACAGTTTCAGAAGACAAAGTTGTGAAGAGGCTAATGGATATAAAACCAGAGTACTGAGGCCCAGAGACAAGAGAGGCATGGTAAGAAACATCCTTGGGGCCAGTCTGCAGAGGGCCACAAAGAAGCAGGTGTTTGCAAAACTCCAGCTCTGCTGCAGTGAGAGAGGGAGAGAAGAGTGCACACACGCTGCAATGCCTCTTGGCACTGGACGCCCCTCCAAGGTCACGAGCAGACGGTGACAGCCACACTCTGCTTCGGAAGCATCTCCCTTGATAACAGGTGACATCTTCTCAGATAAAGAGATGAGAAGCACGGAGCAGCGTTTGCATCATCACTAGCCCCAAACAACGTGAGCGCCAAAGAAACGCTGACATCCGTATTTTCAAATTACCAACCCATGGTTGTACACACACACGCACAGCCATGTCTCAGTGTGTCACCACCAGGCATATGCAAAGGATGCCTGTCCTGATATTGAAACGCACTCTTAGGGCCTCTTTGCTTTTATTATTTTAAACTACAGAACTGTCTTTGGACCCTTACTGAGGACACGCTACAGACTGTGCAGGCCGTATGCATTCTTGGTACTTCCTTCGTCCATAAAGCCTCCTCTGAGAATGCATCAGCTCTGAGTGCTCACACTTATTTTTATAGCTCTTGAGAATGACCTTGCATGGATGATAAAAGCGAGGAGCCTTTTTATGACATTTAATGAGATGAAGCTGCAGTCGGATGCAATTTTTTAAAAAATAAGAAACAAGGACCTTCAAGCTCTCCACACTAATGGCTTTGACATTTCCTCAGTAGCATGATCAAAACAGTCGTGACATGATCGGTCTGGTATTTTCTGAACTGCTTTCATGATAATCTTGTATTTATGTAATTCATTAACACAGCTAAAGAAATTAGTCTATCCTACATTTGAAATGTCACTAAAATGGTTAGTGTTAGTAAAATGGAACACAATAAGATTACCCTGTGGAGGCCTGGTTTTTTCAATTGGTTTAAGTGATTTCATACGTATTGCTTCATCTTCTCAGTAGCCTGATGATTTGCTTGCGAATTCTTCATCCCATTTGTTAGACCAAGAAACTGAAGCCCAGAAGAAAGACGCAAGAACCTACACGAGGTTGTCAAGATGGGTCCCTGCTGCCCGCCTCCCAATTCATCCCCTAGAGCTGGTCCAGCAGTCACAGCGGATGAAGCTCACCGTGTCTGCACTAAAGGATGTGTGAACTCTCCTTTCTTGTCATTGTTCCTTAAGCAACCTGGGATAGCAGTTATTTACATAGTATTTGCATTAGCATTAGGTGTCATAAGTCATCCAGAGATATGAAATATGCATGAAGATGGATGTTGGTCCTTGCAGATTCTCCTGAGGGACTAGAACAGCCTCAGCAGGTGCTCTGGTTCTAATGCCTTGCAAATATTGGGGATGACAGGATAGATTTTCAAGTTTATTTGCTTCTGCTCTTCCTCCTGCTGCACCCACCACATCAGGCAAGAGTAATAAGGCAAGATGAAGGCGAGCCAATTGCGACCTTTACACAGTGCCTCTGTATGCCCACCCTGGCTCATCTCTAAAGCAAGCTGGGTCGCTCACTCTTTCTCTCTCTGCAAACATGATAAAAACCAAGCTGGACTTTGTCTGAAATTGCTCAGGGAACAACAGTAAGCTTTGCATTGGTATTCTATTAACACCTGGTGAAATGTGTCGGTCAGGATGAATTCTCTGCCTGTGGTCCTCTTCTCGTGCGTGAGGGGTCAACACGACCGATGCTCCAGTGGTCGCTTGCTCGCTGTGAGGGAAAGGATTGGACAACTTTTCTTTCCCTCCGGGGAGTTGTTCACTTAGCCCGGACCCCTGCACCTGCCACCTATGACTCACAGATTCTGTGTCCACTCGGTGACCTCGTCGCCTTCCCAGCAAAAACACCCTACTTTAGCATCCTGAGCTTTGCCCATGGACAGAGGCATTGGCACCGATGATAATCTCGCCGAAGGAGCGGGATGAGGAGCGTGCCAGTTCCAATTTTACCGACGTAAAGCTTTGAAACAGAAACAGCCAGGAGACTCTGAGCTTCAGTCACGACCAGGGTATAAATAAACCTGAATGTTCTCTTAACCCCAAGCCGCCCCATGGCAGAGGTGGGCAGTGAGGTGAGTGTGGGAAGCAGGGGGAGCTTCTAAGCTGAAATAAAGTGAACTTGGCCTGAAAAGGAGGAGGACTAGCACCCAAACATCTGGCTGTCACCCAAGAAAATGACCGAAGAAAGAGTCCTTTCCTACAGACATGGGATGAACGTACAGAAAGGAGCCACCCCGAAACTTTATCCTTTTCAGAATGATGCCTGTTCTGTGCATTGAAGGGTGTTTAAGTTGCAGAACTGCATCTTTTCCACATAGAATTCAACACAATCCTGCTGGAGCAAGGTGCGGAGGAGGGAAGGTCGGCCGGGAAGGCCACCTCCCGTTCCTCTGGTCATGTTGCTGCAGCGTTCACGGGCACAGCCTGGGAAGCTTCTTCAGCTCCCAGAACAGGCTGAGTCTCCTTCGCCCACTGAGAGCAGAGGCAAGAAGCAGAGCTGCCTTAGCTGTCTCCTGAGAACAAAGCACACATTCCCGTGAAAACGAGAACAAAAACTCCACCTGATGTCTGATCACATAGGAGCAGACGCATTCAGACAGGGGTAACTCTTCTGAGTTCCATGGTGGAAATCTACCCTTGAAAGCCCCTAACTTCACAGAAACCAAGAGCCGAAGACCCACTTGTCACCCACATCATCTTGTGCTCCATGTCAGCAGAGACCATGAACCAGCAAACACTCAACAGGTTTCAAGTGGAAGCTTTGCAAAACGGAAAAGTCACCAAAATGTACCCTGTACATCAATAGACCATCATGTAAGACACAGCAGGCACAGCGGAAGTCATCCGTGGCAGAACCATGTTGGCACAATGTGTGGTGGGAAGGGGTCAGGGCCATCATTGTTTGACCTCAAATATTCATGCCTTTGACTGGGATTTTACATACAGCCCACTTTGCTACAGACAAAGCAAACGTGAGTGGTGCTTTGTGTACACGCCTATTAAAAATCTCTATGTAAAACGTGTCACATATACAATCCTGTGTCTCAGAGTTATTCAGAAAACACAGAAATGACTCCGCTGGAATTTCAGGTCCCTCTGCGTTGCATACATCTCGGGTGAAAGCAGTGCAAGCCTGTCCATGCCTCCTCTAACTTGCTCACTCAGCCAGGTTCGGGGCCACGGAGGCAGACGGTACACAACAGAGAGTGAAAAATGTAGTCACCCTGGCCCATTTCCAGTAATGAAAATACTAATACACATTTGTAGTCTATTTTGAATTGAAATGTTCTAGCCTCAGATGCCGGTCAACAGAGCCAGGGTTATGGAGGACAGACTAATTTGGCTTTGAGGAGCCTACCACATACACCCTGCCATCTGATCCGAGGTAGCAATTATTAACTTGTTATTAATGCCACTTAAGAAGGAACAAACTGGAATCAACAGCAGGTTAACGAGGGAATGATCCTATAACAGAAGTTCCTTGAAGTCTTAAGTATGCCTTCAAAAGTGTACTCTGTGAACTGATGTTGGGGTACAGAAGTTTAAGCATTCATGCACCAGCAATCTATGTAGGAGTGTTGGCTCAAATCCTGGCTGCTCTACTTCCATCCAGCCCCTTGCTCAGGCACCTGGGAAAGCAGCAGAAGATGGCCTGAGTATCTGGTGCCCTATCACCCACGTGGGGACCCTGGCAGTACAAGGCTCTTCTCTCTCTCAATCTCTCTCTCTCTGGAACTCTGATTTTCAAATAAGTCTCTTTAAATAGAAGTTCAATTTGTCCTCAAATATTACATTTTACATAAAATCACATGAGTCAATTACATCTCAGAAAAGCTATTAAAATAATATTGGAAGAGATTATGTGATTAAAATAGATTCGATTTGACATTATTTGATTGATATTATCACCCGCAGTTTTGAAGGGAGAAATTATGGCAGTCACTCGTTTAAACACTAACTTGGCTTGGGAGTGCCTACTATTACACATGGCATGGGCCAGAGGCTGTTTTCCTGGCATCTAATCAAAGAGGTAAGCATAGTTAATTTATTACTAGCCCGGGGTAGTAAGAACCAAAGAATTAGCATTGTAGTAGAGCAGGTGAAGCCACCACCTGGTACACGGGCATCCCATATGGGCACCAGCCCTTGTCCTGACTGCCCTACTTCAGTCTACCTCCCTGCTGTTTGCATCTGGGCAGGTAGTGGGAAAAGTCTCAAATACTTGGTCCACGGCACTCTCCCCCTGGCTTCGGCCCGGCCCAGTGAAACAGCAGATGGAAGATCTCTCTACATATGTAACCCTGACTTTTAAATAGAAAAATTATTTTTTAAGATTTATTTATCTTTTTTATTGTTATTGGAAAGTCAAAAAATACACAGAGAGAGGAGGAGGGACAATGAGGAAGATCTTCCATCTGCTGATTCACTCCCCAAGTGGCTACGAAGGTTTGGAGCTAAGCTGGATCCAAAGCCAGTAGCCAGGAGCCTCCCCCAGATCTCCCACATGACTGCAGGGTCCCAAGGCTTTTGGCCATCCTCGATTGCTTTCCCAGGCCACAAGCAGGGAGCTGGATGGGAAGTGAGGACGCAGGGATACAAACCGGCGTCCATTAGGGATCCCAGCACATGCGAGGCGAGGACTTTGGCTGCTAGGCTAACATTCAGGCCTGAAAAATTATTCTTCTACAAACTTTTTTAAAAGGAAGGAGAAGGGACAAACTGAAACTCTGTGTTATACATCAGAAACAGCATGACAGTAGGACCAGGCTTCAAGTTAAGTCTGGCTCCGACTAAGTTCATTTAAAATGCTGCGGTGATGTTTTCATTGTTCACATGTTCTTCGAGGCAAATGAAGACGAAGGGAAGACATATATGTTCTTCAGGGTCAGAAGGCTGTCTCAGAATAGGCACCTATCATAAACATTTAATATTCACAAATAAAGCCAGGGGGTTCTTTGGCATAATTTGTGGAGAACTGATGAAGTTTGACTGCATTGATGGATTAAGTCTGAAGACCAAATTCATATCTTCAGCTCAAAGTAACTACCATTTCATTCATCCGCTCAGATTCTGTTTTTATAGAGCTGCCAGAATTAGCAGATACGAATCATAAATACACACACATGCTTGGTTAAACTTACACTTCAGATACACAATGGATAATTTTTTAGTGTATGCAGGTCTTATGCACTATTTTTGAAAATTTTCTTGTAACCATATTAGGACTTTTTTGATGATTGAATTGATCATGGTATTAAAAACCAAGAAAAAGGTTCAACCTTGAGTATTAGGTAGAGATGCAAACACATCACAGATACCTAGAACATTCAGATCCGTCTTCCTTTATAGCACAAAGTACTCGTCTGAAACGTGAAATCTCTGAGATGCGAATGGTCGCCAAGAAGGCTACAGCCCCAGAACACACAATTGGGCTGTGTGGTAGCAGAGCCCTCACCCCTGGCTCCGCTGGCAGACTTCTGGGCTGATCTAGAGCTTAACTGCAAACACACATCTGCCTGGGTATCAGGCAGGTGCACCTCATCTCCCCACATTTCACAAACTCCCATCAAGCCTTGATTTCACACCCCGGGTCACCAAGTGCCCGGTGGGCTCTCAGAATAAGGAACAGCGCTCTGGGGTGCCGTGTGGGAATACAGACATCAGCCGGAGGTGCAAAGCTGGCTACTGTCCAGCTAAACTCTCTTTTTACAAAAGAAGTTGAGGTTCTGTCCTCCCTGAGTCTTGCGTCTTGCAACCTGCAGAATGAGACTGCCTGTTTCATAAGGTACAATGAGGGCTGAGGCTTTATTCCACTTTTTGCATGTGCAGGGATCCCATATGGGTGCTAGTTTGTATCCAAGCTGTTCCAGTTCCCATCCAGCTCCCTGCTTGTAGCCTAGGAAAGCAGATGAAGGCAGCCCAGAGCCTTGGGACCCTGCACCTGCGTGGGAGACCTGGAAGAAGCTCCTGGCTTCAGAGCAACTCAACTCTGGCCATCGTGGTCGCTTGCGAAGTGAGTCAGCAGACAGAAGATCTTTGTCTCTCCTTCTCTCTGTATTTCTACCTTTCCTTCCCCCCCCCAAAAAAAAATCAATAAATCTTTAAAAAATGTATTGTGATTTGATCACATAATTGTTTTACTCTGAGTATATACCCAAAAGAGAGTGACATGGATCATGCCCCCAGGACTTGAAAGAAACTCGGGATTATCTGCCCTGATCTGAGAATGAGCGGACAGGACTTTCTCAGAACAAACAAGAGCCATGGCAGAGCTAGAGTGATGGTGCTTGGTGCCCAAGCCAGGCCTCTGCAGCTTCCCCTTCACTGTGACTGCCCCTAGCCAGAGGCACAACAACTCCATCTGACACAATTTTCTAAGTGCAGAGTATGAAGAAAGTGAGGAGGGCAAGAAGAAATTACAATAGTAACTGCATGGGCAATGCAAAGAGCATGTGGCCACCCAGGCTGCCCCGGAGCAGAACAGCAACTAGAACCATGCTGCTCTCCAGCCTGGCATCCTCTGCAACAGATGCAGCCATCCTCACTCAGTGTAGACATCCCCACTCAGGCTGACAGCACCGGTCGTCAACTCCACCGTCATCACTGTTTCTCTCACAGGAGATTCAGGAAGGGCAATACAAAGGGAATTGGCCTTCTGTTCTCCATCAGAGTTCACCCATGGCAATGTGAAAATACTAGCGCTACTTATAAAGGCAAGTAGTGCTATCATAGAGCTTAGCAAGAATTCTGTATTTCTGACGGATCAAAGCTGATCAAGATGTGCTCAGTTAAAAGTTGAGCTCAAATGCCATCAAACAAGAAATATATGAAAGTAGTGAATGATCTAAACAACAATACACTATGAAAACAAGGTGGGCAGATGGGCAGAGCAAGGGGCTGAATGAATCAATGGCAGAACACTGACTGCCTGCTACATTGTACCAAGACCCGCACAAGCATTGCCTGACTTGAACCCTATCTTAGTCCCAGCAGTAATGCTCACTGTCGTCCCTGACAGGAAGGCACAACACGCACAGAAATTACGCAAACTGCCAGTGGCTGCAGAGCTAAAACTTGAAGCCAAAGCTCAGAGGGTGGACCCAGCCAGCAACAGATGAGATGCTGCTAAGATTAGCTAACCTTGAGCTTGAAAAGCCACCAGCGGGCTTTCCTTCCTGTTATATGCAGAAAACCAGAAAATGCCCTACTCCTCATGGAATAGTTTTTGCAACCTGAGCAAGGTAGTAGAAGGAAATTACGGGAAGATGAGGAATCTGGCTCGGTTTGTTTTTGAAGGAAATTGAAGAAGCTTTGAAGATGCAGAGAAAAAAAAAAAAACTATTCAGTCAAGAAAGAGAAGGGAAGGACAGAGAGGGCAGCCAAGGAGCAGTGAGGAAAAGGACCGGGCGCCGTCTATAAGTGATGCAAGGCTGAGAAGAGAAAGCTAAGCCAGGTGCTGGGCCCACGAGGACCAGTGCAGGAAACCGACTGACTCTGTAGCAGATCCAACGGCTTAGGTGCCAATGACTTTGACCCTTGACCCGCATCGGTGGAAATACAGAAGGTCCCCTCTCTCCAGGGTGGCTTGTGCTGGGGAGACACGGAATCCGCCTGGAGCAGACTTACAACTTTTCTTCATCTTCAGAGAGAGAATAAAATTTGAGTCCAAACAAGTAATATGTGAGCGACAAATCATAGCAACTTTGTAGAAAGAAAAGCAAGATAGAAGGAAGGCGGGGGGAGGGGGGAGTGTTGCTAAAACCGGAAAACTCTAAAAATCTGATGGCTATTATTAGAATAAAATTTATATGTTTTCAACTGAAAGCAGGATTCTCAGGTATGATTGTATTAGATGACTGTAACATACAGGATCATTTAAGGACAAGCTGCTTAAAATGAGGACAACGGCTGCAGATCGGCAATAAGCTGCTTTGAGAATCCTTGCTTTACTATTCCACAAGACTCCAGTACCATGGCAATAGATCCACTGTGACCACACACTGCAACTCAGAAAAGAAATTACAATAATAAAGCCGGCTCGGCCCTCTCTCGCTCTCTCTCCTCTCTCTGTCACTGCAGCTGGAGCCTCATCCACAAATCCGCAGGCAGCCGGCCCAAACCTTACGTTTTCAGAAGACCTGGTTACTCACAGCGGCACAGCAGGCTACCCAAGAGTCCCCATCCTCCAGCACAGATCTCCGAGACAGCATCCCTCCCGGCTCTCGGCCCAGGACCGCAGTGACGGACCCACCTGCTTCCCACAGCTCTGGGAGGAGCCGCTGACCAATCAGACCTCCGACCCGCCGGCTTCGGGGGAGCTCCTGGTTCCCTGAGGCTTGCCACTTGCGGTCTAGCCTCGGACACTGGCTGCTGGCGGCTGTGGGCGTCTCGGGACCGTGCCTTTGTTTGCAGCTTCCAGCGTGACTGCCGCCGCAGCCAGCCGCACTGGACCAGTCCTGCCGCAGTCAGGAGCTCCCCCTACCCAGCAGCCCGATTGTGTCTTTTTAAAGCCATAGGACTGACATCAGCCTCAGGTGCCGATGATGCTGCAAATGTGGCAATGTCGCTGCAAGCTGTGGTGAAACGCAACCTTCAGCGTGTTGGTATTCCTTCCTCACAGTCAAGACCAAGGTTACTTTTCAAGAGGCAGGATCGGGATTGGCTCACCACAGGCCGGCTGTGGGAGCCGAGGCTTGGCAAGCGGGGCTCATCCTCTTCAGGGGAAACGCAGAGTAGCAACCAGGAGAGGAGGGCCCGTCTGGGAATCTTCTTCTTCAACCCACACGTCTGTGTGCACGTGGTGTGTGTCTTACGTGTGCCTTAGTCCCCAAAGCAACAGCTAGACGCCATTCGGATTCGAGGGTGAGATTTCAAAGGTTAAACAGCACGGATTCAAAATGCTTTGTAAACGATGAGATGCTACACAGTACAAATGTTCTACATTTGAATTGCTCCGTGGGTTTACTAATATAGTCCCTTGAGAGATACCAAGTATCTTTTTGGGAAAGAGAGATCTACAAAATGGAGAAATGCCATGATCATTTGCATAGTGTAATTCTGTCTTCAAAATTCACCTTTTGGAGAAAAAAAAAAATGTTTTTCCTCTACACATTGGAAGTTGGGATATGTTTTCTGTTTGATTTCTTTTAAGATTCATTTATTAAAGTGTTAGAGAGGAGAGAGAGAGAGAATCTTGTATCCTCTGGGTCATTGTCCAATGGCCCCAATGGTCAGGGATGGGCCAGGCAGGCAGAAGCTTCTTCTGGGTCTCCCCCAGTGCAGGGACCCAAGTTCTTGCTCCATCTTCTGCTGCTTTTCCTAAGCTAATTATCAGGGAGCTAGATTAGAAGCAGAGCAGCCAGGGCTCGAACCTTCATCCACATGGAATGCTGGCATTATAGCTTGTGGTTGTACCCACTATGCTGAATTGCCAGCCCCTGGACTTGGGTTTTGGACCTCTGAGGGCATCCCAGTGCTGAGAATATTAGGGTTACCAGGAGACGGTTGCAGGTGTGAATACAGACCTAGACCTGCGTGAACGCCCTGGATACAGGCTCCCCCTCCCAATCCCAGCCGTCCTCATCTTCTGCCCTCTCTCCTGCCTCACTATGGCCACCGCCCACGGGGGCCCCCTCCCCGCCTCTTCGCTCTCTTAGCACACATGTTAGCGATCCCCCGTGGCCTCTGCTCTCCAACAGCCCCACACGCAGGTGGGGAGCAGGGCTGAACCTGTCATGTACACCCCGTAAGTGCCGCCAGAAATACCATCTCAAAGTGGGCAACTGTCATTCACTGGCAATTAAATGGCACATCTACATGTTTTCCCTAAAGAGGGGCTACTGCTTTATGCTGACCGCAAAGGCGGGGGTTACATCAGAAAATATGATCAATGTAATGCAAGTCGTGCTAACAGAAATAATTCTCCTCATCTTCCAAGATGTGACAGATATTAGATATAGAAAGAATACTGAATATTCAGTTTTATGTGCATTTTTCCTATTTAATATTAAGCTTAGTTTCTTCTTTCACTCTTGGAGAACATTTTATTGGTACCTACTTGATAATCCTTCTTAGGTTTGCATCAAAATTTATTCAGCCAATTCCCTGATTTGAAAGTTTTGGTTTGATCTGTATCGTACTCAAAAAGATTAGACCATTGTGCCCACCTATGTACACTGCAGTAAGGGGACTCAGAAAGTGTGGGTGACCCGGAAGCAGTCTAGTAATACACAGCATAAAGCTCCGACACCTCTGTGAATGCCGCCTGAGGTGTATCTTTTACCACCACGATGAACATGTGGCTTTGTGTGCAGGTGGAAGGCAGGCTCATATCCGTTCATGCCCTTCACCTTGCCACTGTCCAGACACTGCAGAACACTCATCAGACCACACCTGTTACACTCGTGGTACTATTTGTGGAAGTTACATGTTGCTGTAGAAAGATTTAGACTTTGTTTCAAAAAGCATCAAGAGGAAGACAAATGCTTCTGGATAATTAGTAACTTGCATGTTCTAGGCAAAGATTTATTGCATGTCAACCTGACTTAACACAGAAGGGATGCCCACATAGCTTGTAAAACATGATTTCTGGTTGCATCTGTGCAGGTGCCTCTTAAAGACTTTAGCAACAGATTCTCAAAGACTTCAAAGCCTGAGTAAGGAAGACACACCCTCCCCAGTGTAGGCAGGTACCACGCAATCCATCAAAGGCCTGGACAGAACAAAAAAGAGGATTCCTTCTCTCTCTCTCTCCTTGGCCTTGAACTTCAGAGCTCCTTGTTCTCTGACCTTCTGACTCTGGGAATTATACCTATAGCTACCATCTCCACTCCAGTCCTGTCTCAAGCTTTTCTGGAACTTTCCTGGTCACCCCCCTGATTCTCAGACCACTGGATGTGGACCGATCCTGACGTTGGCTTTTCTGAGTTCCGGGTCTTGGAACTCCTTGACCTCATGATAAATGTCCTCTTACACAGTTGGATGTTTCCTATAGCACGGCTTCTCTGGAGAACCTTGGTGAGTGTCATGTTTTTATTGCGCCTGAGAAAAACATGACCTGGTGTTATCGTGGCCAAAACCTACAGGGTTTAGCCGGAGGATAAGCCCATGCCACGTGTCCAGAGCATTCAGGAGCTGGTCCCACTGATGCTGGCTGCTTCCCCTGGAGCCCTCCGAGTCATCGCCCACCCTGGGCCCCAGCCTCCTTTCCAGTTGCACTGCATGGCCACAGCACTGGTCTCATGTGGACTGGTGACCATGTGGCTTGCTGGGACTTTTGCACAAAGTTTCAAAAGTGTTGGATCTTAATGAGCCAGAAAGATCAATTTCAGCTCAGTTTCAGAATCTACTCATGATTCCAGAGTATTCACATTTCTCACTTTGCCACAAATTCTATTAATTTACTCGAGGGTCGTGCTGGCACTCTATCATCTGTTCTTGGCTGTCTACTACTGTCTATAGGGATCCCCTACAGAACCCATCCAGCTCCCTGCTTGTGGCCTGGGGAGACAGACGAGGGTGGGCCAAGGGTCCTTGGGACCCTTCACCGCATGGAAGACCTGGATGAAACTTCTGGTTCCCGGCTTCAGATCGACTCAGCTCTGGCAGTTGAGACCATTTGCAGAGTGAACAAGTGGATGGAAGATTCTCTCTCTCTCTCTCTCTCTGACTCTCCCCCCAGTAAAACTCTGACTTTCAAATAAAAGTGATGAACTCTTAAAATTTTTTTAAAAAAGAAAATTTATTTCTTACAAAAAGCAGTGACTAGCCAAGCGACTCAAGCTTTTTAACCTTCAGCTTCTTTGTCTGTGAAATGGGAGTAATGCCTTCCGGTAAAGGGCAGTACAGTGCTCGGCACGTAAGCGCCGCCATCAGAGTTGTCATTAGGATGTGGTTGCTCTTTTCCTGTTTCCAAGCACCTTTTCCACGTAAAGGTAGAAACAAGACATACTCTCTTAAAAACCACAGAGATGCTGCAGTTTAAGGAATTTAGGGAAATCCCCAGTTATGTTTCCAACAATAGCAAAGCCATTCTACGACACATTCAAAGTGGAACTTACAGCTCCCCATCCCCCAGCCAGGAAAACAGGAAGGACACTCAAACCGCTAAGAGACGTCATCAACTGTGACTCCTCCATGCCATCAAGACAGCTCTCTGAAAGCACCAATCTCAGCACAGCCGCGTTTCCTCCCGGGAGCTTCCAGCTGTGGCTGTGCGGGGTGTGAGGCCACAGTTGGCAGGACAGATGGAGCTTGGGACAGAGCCCCTCTTCCACCTCGCATAGTGTTGTTTTCGTGCCTCACTTTTCCAGACCTGTTATGGTTGCTTGAACTGTTTCTGAGAAGACTGGTGCTGGATCTTGGCTCTGATTTAACTTTTCCTGTAGTAATTCAAGTCTACCACATACCCCAGACATATAGACACCATTGCCATTGATTTCCTCTTGAAGAGCTGTTTAGCACAAACCCAAAAAGCAAGTTCCTCTGCTGCCCACAGAATCAGTACACTGCAGTGAAGAGTGGCAGACGTTGGGCACTTTGATTATGAAACCAACTCTGCTGTGCCAGCCAGGCAGCACACCCAGGACTATCGTCAGGGTTTAAGGAAGCGCTTGGAGGCGTCCTGGCCAATTGACAGAAGGCTAATGTCAATGACTGCACCTGCTTGACGTTCTAAAACAAAGCAGCATCTCTACAAGCAGGGGTGGTCCCCTCTCGGCCTCCCAAGCTCTGACATTTAAAACATCACATGAAAACTAGTCCCTTTGGGCCCAACGCCATGGCCTAGCGGCCAAAGTCCTCGCCCTGAACACACCAGGATCCCATATGGGCACTGGTTCTAATTCTTGCAGCTCCACTTCCCATCCAGCTCCCTGCTTGAGGCCTGGGAAAGCAGTTGAGGACGGCCCAAAGTCTTGGGAACCTGCACCCACGTGAGAGACCTGAGGAGGTTCTAGGCTCCTGGCTTCGGATCGGCAAAGTACCAGCCGGGGCACTCACTTGGGGAGTGAATCATTGGGCGGAAGATCTTCCTCTCTGTCTCTCCTCCTCTATGTATATCTGACTTTCCAATAAAAAAGAACAAGAAAAAGAAAAAGAAAACTAGTCCATTCTAAAACAGACGCGACTGCAGGACCTCCTATTAAGTGAAATAAATGATACCCAGAAAGACAGATACCCACATGGTCTCTCTTCTATGTAGGAACTAAAACTATTTTTTTTAATTAAAAAAAAGAGAGAAGAAAAAAGGTCTGTATCAGGAACACTACAAATATAGTGTTATAAAACTTGGTTTTACATTTGTGAAATCAATGGTTAAGGAAGTTTCACTATGAATGCTTTAATAATCTGAGATTGTAATTTACTATATGGGGTGAAATGGCTATTTTCTATTCAATTATTACATAAGTTGTCTGCATTTCCACTAAACTAAGGTCTTTTGGTTTTTTTTTTTTTTTCGGTAAACTTTTTATTCAGCAAACTATTAAGCCTTGTGTTGTGGTGTTAAGTTTAGACTATATGATCTCAAATGTTTAAAAAAAGAAACAGGGAGGAGGGAAAAGGGAAATATCATTTTGTTCTTAATTGAGTCTTATCTGCTAGATATTAATTTAAATTTTGGAAATAGGGTAAGGACACATTTAAACAGATGGAGAAACATCAGCCAGTGTGAAGCAGAGAGGGCATATTCCAGGGACAAGAGAGCGACAGCAGAGGGGCACCTGGAGACTGACAGACACAGGAAAGCATTGGAGACAATCGTGTGGTGTTTCAGTGACCAATATCCCACAAGCATTCAGCTAACAGCGATCTGAACTCCACCACCAACAATGTTCCACCCAACATAGGTCCAAGCAGTTCTCAGGCATGAAGCTCAACAAATCAAGAACTCTAGAAGTGACACAGCAGGTACCATTTTGTACAATGTGGCAAAGCCATTTAAGGCTGCAGGAACAGGAGTAAGCTGTGCATGCGCTGAGCTGGGAGCAAACTGACTGAACTCAGTGCATTGCACTGGTCCCACAGGGAAAATAATACCAACGTCGGCATCGTATGGGTCAAAATAGGTCCGTGTGGCCCTCAGACCTAACAGCCAACAGGTCAGTCAAGATCAACACCACCAACAACCTGATTATATAGGACATCTGGTGTCTCCCTAATCCTGGTACCTGCTCCAACCAGAAGTGGGAGAAACATTGTACAGATAATGGTTCAGCCTCAGCACAGTATCACAGGAGGTAAGCCAGGAGCTGGGGCTGTGGAGATCATGGTGGAATTCTAACATAAGAACCCAGACCTGAAACTCGCTGGAGGGACTGACACAACTGACTACAAACAAAGAGCCGTTGTACCAAGTGCAGTAAGTAAAATCGAACTGTAGACCTGTGGGTGACAGAGCTTAGAAACCTGCCCCAAGGAGAAGACTCTGATAACCAGAAGTACAATGGCCAAGAGCAAAAGAAGAGACAAAGACACAATGAATATTACTGAAAACTCCTTTACAAAGGAGCAAAAGCCTTTGCCAACCTCAGAGTTAACTGAGGAAGACATTGAGAAAATGGGGGACACAGAATTCAAAACACTTGTTATAGAGCTTCTTATCAACAATGAGAAGCACGTAAAGCAGGTGTTCAAGATATTTAAGGAATATATCACACTGGAAATGAATCAAATGAAAGCTGATATATCAGAAATTAAGAAAATAGTAGAGCAAATTAAAATACAGTGGAGAGTCTCAAAAATAGAATGAAGGAAGCAGAAGAAAGAATCTCACGCTTAGAGGATATTTCCTGCCACAAGGGGGAAACAAAGAAAAAGTTGGAAGCAGAGCTGGGTCAAGCTAAAAAAAAGTATTCAAGAATTGAAAGACAGTATAAAAAGGCCAAATATAAGAGTTATGGGAGTCCCAGAAGGTGCAGAAAGAGACACTGTATTTTTAAAATGTATTTAATGAAATAACAAGGGAAACTTTCCCTCATCTAGAGAAAGAATTGGGAAACAGCATCCAGGAGGGGCACAGAACTCCCAATAGGCTTCATCAAAAGCAATCTTCACCACGACACATGATAATCAAGCTTTCTTCAATCAAATATAAGGAGAAGATCCTTAAATGTGCGTGTGAAAAAGATCAACTGACATATAAAGAAATGCCAATTAAACTCACAGAAGACCTCTCACTGGAAACTCTACAGGCCAGAAGAGAATGCAGCGACATGTTCCAGATTTTAAAAGCAAAAAATTGTCAACCCAGGATAACATAACCCAACAAAGCTTTCCACAGCGTCCCTCGGGGTTTGTCCTGTCTGAGCAAGTCATGAACGACCTCGTGCAATGCCTCCTGTGGAAGGGGCCCTGGGCCACGAGGTGCTCGACCTGCAGCACAGCAGGAAGGCAGGACGGCTCACCAGCCAGTGCCCATCATGCTCAAGTTCTGGGGACCGTGAGACATTTGTTTAATGTGCCTCAAATGTAAAATGAGGATGAGGGAATGACATTATAGTCCAACAGGTTTAGCAGCCATGTGTGACACTAGTGTCCTATATCAGGGTGTGAATTAGAGTCTCGGTTGGTCTACTTCCATCCCAGCTCCCCGCCAATGCATCTGGGAAAACAGTGGGAGGCGTTCCAAATACTTGGGGAGTATCTCAGCCTCCCTTTCCCCTTCTCTGTTCTTCCTCACTCTGTCATTGTGCCTTTCAAATAAAAGAATACGCCACACTCCAATCTGTGGGCTGCTTAGGTGGAATAAGTGAGCTTTTACATGTACAACCTTTTGCATTGCACTTGGCTCAGACCCCCCACAAACTGATACACTTAGTATCAGCAGCAAGACGTTCAATATTCACCTATTCAACTGATTTACCGAGTATTTGCTTGGAAACAGACTCTGTGATAAATGAGACAGGCAGTACATTGGCTCCTATATCAAATTTATTTGAGAATTGATAGGGACCATTTACTAACCAGGCGTTCCATTACTCAGCAGTGGCAACTAGAGGTGTACCTGTGCTTGCGTGTCTGTCCTTATTTTTGGAAAGTTGGGAGCAAAAGTTACTGCTTATTTCTAATAATGCTGATTCAGCATGTTGATTTACTTCACATTTTAATATATCTTTCACTTTCTATTTCAACATCATTGGGCTTAAGAGTCTGTACCATTTAAGTTGTGAGTGAGGAATCTTGTGGAACTAATGTGGAAGTGTTCCTAAAAAAAAAAAAAAAAAAAAAAGAAAGAAAGAAAGAAAGAAATTCCGAAAGCCAAAAATACTAGAAAACCACAAGGAATACACTTGGGAGAGACAGAGCCAATTTTTTAATATCCCCTTCAAATTTTTAAATTACACATATTTATTTTTGAAAGATTTGTTTCTTTTTATTGGAAAGGCAGATACAGAGAGAAGAGACAGAGGAAAAAGATCTCTCTCCACTGGTTTGCTTCCCAGATGGTTGCAACCAAAGCTGAGTGATCTGGAGCCAGGAGCTTCTTCTGGGTCTCCCATGCAGGTGCAAGGCCCCAAGGTCTTGGGCCATCTTCCACTACATTCCCAGACCACAAGCAGGGATCTGGGTGGGAAGCAGAGCACCCAGGACAAGCATCCGGCCCCAGCATGGGATGTTAGCGCTTGCAGGCTGAGGATTAGCCAAGCGAGCAGTCGTGCCAGCCCCAATTAAGCACATTTTCAAAAGCCAAAAAAGGAGCAGAGTGCTGGGTCGGCCATGGCGTGTAGCAAGTTAAACTCCTACCTGTGCTCCCAGCATCTCGTGTTGGAATACTGTTTCAGGTCCCAGCTGTTCCATTTTTGAGCAACTCCCTGGGCACATGCTCCGGGAAAGCAGCAGAAGGTGGCCAGAGTGATTGGGTCCCCGCTCAGGATAAGATCCACCCAGACTTCCTGGCTTCTGGCTCAGCCCTGGCCATTGTGGCCATTTGAAGAGTGAACCAGAGAATACAGTTCTGAAAACTCTGCTTTTAAAATATATCAATCTTAATTAAAAAAATAAAAATGAAAGAGGACTTCAAACTCTGCTCTTTGCTTCCTGGGTACCTAAGTAAGTAAATGGAGATAGTTGATTGAAAGAAGTACAAAATGACACTTATTTTGCATCTAAGGCCTTCTGATACTCTTCCCGTATGTTTTAAGTTTTGAATTTTATTTACTTGAAAGGCGGGGAAGAACAGAGAAAGCAAGACAGCTTCTAACCTTTGATTTACTCCCTAAATCTCTGGCCAAAGCCAGAAGCCGAATCCAAGACTTGACAAACACATTTGCCGTCACTCGGGGACTGGCAGCTCACAGTGAACGCTGTCCCTTCCCTGGAGCATTCATGTCGTAATAAGACTCGTACAATGGGACTTCCCTGACAAAAACGTAAGCATATCAAGATGCCATCGAAGATCCTTCCAAAATAAACATCAAAAAAATCAGGTGCAAGGCCCTGAGATGTAGCGTGTTGAAGGAACATGGAGTTTCGTCTGGAGTACGGCCCAGCGAGGAGAGAGCAGAGGGAGAAGCACAAGCTGGGTCAGAGAATGGTTGCGTGAAGAGCAGCAACTTTCCTTCCAATGACACCAGAAGGCACTGGATCTCATCTATGCTTAAGAAAAACAGCATTTTGGATTTTCTTTGAGTAGGGCAACCAGGAAGACAGGTGGTCCAGCCACCATGCAGTTGAACCAGTTCAGGTAAAAAGAGAAAGACAGGGCCGCCACAGTAGCCTAGAGGCTAAAGTCTTTGCCTTGCACATGCCAGAATCCCATACGGACGCCAGTTCGCTTCCCGGTGGCCTCGCTTCCTATCCAGCTCCCTGCTTGTGGCCTGGGAAAGCAGTCAAGGACAGCCCAAAGCCTTGGGACCCTGCACCCACATGGGAGACCCAGAAATGGCTCCTGGCTCCTGGCTTTGAATTGGCTCAGTTCTGGCCACTGCGATCACTTTAGGACTGAATCATCGTACAGAAGATCTTCCTCTCTGTATATCTGACTTCCCAGCAAAAATAAATAAATCTTTAAGAACATGGAACAGCCAAGCAATCAAACTGCTACCCGTATGGGTTACTGGCAGTGCGGTCAGCTTAGCTTGTTGCACCGCATCAGTGGTCCATATAACCTCATGTTAGGAGATGACATATGCGGGAGGTAAAGGCCGCGGTGGGAAGGGACGGGGTAGATGGCAGTCATGAATTGCAGGAGGGTAGAAAAAAGAAATCTGAGATTTTGAGCAGCTGTTATGGGGAGTGGCGAGTGAAGTGGAATTTAGGAACACTTTCCTGTTACATGTACTGCCCCAGCTGCTTCAGGAAAACCTACAGTAATATCCTACATCATTGTGGAAGACATTGGAAATGAGATGTGGATCTCATTTAGATGAATCAGCAGTGAAGAGGCTCCCTCGGGCTAGCCCAGATTGGTTTGGAATGTGTCAACTCATTTGACATTCTTCTTAAACTGACTCAGTTCCTGCCATTGTGGTCACTTGGGCAGTGAATCATCAGGCGGAAGATCCTTGCTAAAGGGAAAGGAGACATAGCGGAGCACCAGTCAAATCCAAGGCCCTGTCACTGACATGAGTTTGTGTGGTGTCACGGGGGGAAGTGAGCCAGGCTATGTGGACCAGGAGGCCTGTGAGCACCTGCGTGCGGAGTGGGCAGCAGTATGCCCAGGAGACTCCCCCCCTCAAGGGACACTGGAGACCTCAGGTCATCTCCAGCATTCTGCCCTGGTGTCCCTGGACAAGCAGGGACAAGGACATCCCTGGGAGCAGACAAGCTGCACTTAGCAGCTCTCAGAACCTCAGCTCTCAAGGGGGAAGGAAACACTAAAACGGTTTATGCTCCGCATGCCAAACGGACTCCAGATGGCAAAGAGGGGCGCTGTGTATCCCATGTGAGTGCTAGGACTGGATTTCCAGGGGTAGATAAATGTATTGTTGTTTAGATGTATGTTCACGCTTCTTTGTATACATTCACACTTCTGGATAGCTACAAATGGATGCTCTAAAAGGCAATGACTCATTAACAAGAATGCATGTCCGTGAGGTCACAGGTGACCAGATCCAGGCCTTCGTACAATTATAGAGCCATTAGGAAATGCTGCCAAACTGCAAAGTGCACGCGGGAGTGGTTTGAAAGCTTTAACATCTCTCAAGATATGGAGTAATACCATCTGAATGAGTCAGGGTTCAACCAGCCCAGTGGGGGAGAGAGACAGTGAGGCATTTATTTTGCCAAAAGAATTAGCTTACGTGATTGTGGGCCTAGCAAGGCGAATCTGGAATCTGCAATGTGGGCCAGAATTCTTGGCATAAGCTGACCTGCTGTCCTCGCACAGATTTCTTCTTGCTCAGAAAAGGCTCAGCGTGAGTTGGGCTTATGCTGATCATTTAGAAGTATCTCTCTTTCCTAAGGTCAACTGGTTTTAGACTTAATCACATCAACCTAACATGTTCACAGCCATCCCTAAGTTAGGTTAAATGATGGGATGGGAGACGTGCCAAGGGGAACATTGGGAAAACTCCCACAACTTATCCTGAGCTACGCGGGAGTGGGAAAGCTTTTCTCTGCCAAGGTCCATTTGGATATTTATAGATCATTTGTGGGCCGTACAAAATTACTAACTTAAAAATGAGTCTACTATAGACTTATTAAATTTTGAGTCTCATCTGCGGTTGCCTTGGCAGAGTCAGACCCAGTGGTTTCATGCCTGGTCCTTGGGCCAGGCGCTCCCCAGCCCCACAAGCAGGCTTTCCTGTGGCCTTGCCACACGTCCGTGCCTTCGAGCTGCCTCCCAGCCTCCTGACTCAGAAGGTCTATGCCAACAGTTCTGACCATCACCCGGTCAGTGACAGCGCCGATGGGAGCACAGATCAAAGCCTGCTTAGAGTTAAAGGTGGTATGCTGAGAAAAACCTGACTGGGCTGGATACTGAAAGGTAAAGGAAGAAATAACCTTCATTCTTTTCAATCCTCTCTTGGAGTCCATTTTCAACCACTGAATAAAAACATGATGTCCCCTCCTTCCTTTCATGACCAACACACTGTTTTGGCTTTTTCAGAGCTAAGACTAGAGAGCTGCTGCCCACACAGGGGCGATCAAATAGGCCATGTGTACAAGAAATTTTATAACCTGGAAGAATCAGGTGTGAAGATAAGATCCAACCATTGAATCAGGCACAAGGTGGAAAGACTTGGGCACCGAGTGGTACCCTGAAGTGCTCAGCATAGCACCCCACACTGCCAGCTCCTTGATTTGCAGTTATGGAAGAAAAACACTGACTTTTTTTTTAATGAGTGTATTTTCCAGTGTCCCCACCGCTCTTTCTCCCTCTCTCTCATTCATTTTTATTGGAAAGTCAGATTTACAGAGTGAAGCAGACAGGCAAAAAGATCCTCTATCCACTGGCTGCTTCACTCCCTAAGTAGCCACAATGACCAGAGCTGAGGTGAGAGCCAGGAGCCAGGAGCCAGGAGCCTCTTCCAGGTCTCCCACATAGGTTCAGGGTCCCAAGGCTTTGGGCCGTCCTTGACTGCTTTCCCAGGCTACAAGTAGGGCGCTGGAAGGCAAGTGGAGCAGCCAGGATTAGAACCAGCACCCATATGGGATTGCAGGCATGAAAGGAGAAGACTTTAGCCACTAGGCTACCGCAGGGGGCCCAACACTGAGATCTTCTTGGGGTGAAGTCAATTTTTGTAGGTCTCCTACTAAACGGAGAAAAAGAAGTATGACTTGTCAAACAAAAACAATGCCTACCACATTGCCCTGCTGGTCTCCATGGGTTGTTAGGCAAATTAAATGAACAGGACTCTAAAATAAGGGGTTTGAATATAGAACCCAATATACTGTCCTGCCACATAACAGCCACATGGGAAACGCATGCTTGATTGCACTGAATTATGCCACATGCATGTAGCACAGGGTTTGCTTATGCTCGCTTAAGAGCAAATTGATAAAAAATATATTTGAGGGGCACAGAAAGTCAAACCACCACTAGAAACACAGGTATCTTGTATCAGAGCGTTGCTTGAAATCCCGGTTGTTCCACTTCCCATCTAGCGCCCTGCTAGTGCATCTGGGAGAGCAGTGGAACAGGGCCCAGTCCTCGCATGGGAAACCCAGGTGGAACTGGAGGCTGCTGGCTTCTGGCCCAGCCCCAGGTCAAAAACGATACATTTGATTTTTTTTTTTACAAATCAAGAGAATGCTGCTAATTATAAACTCACCATTTCCATCTGAACGTGTGTGAGCAATTAGTAAAAGAGGGTGAAAAGGAAACAAACATCCTTAGTGCCTTATTTGGCCACCAAACTCAAAAAAATGAAGGCGTTACTTTGAACAGCTCATTTACTTGCTGGCTCATTTATGTGTAAACCAGAAAAAAAATTGCATTGACAGGATGCAGAAAACACAAAATTCATGCTTTTCCCTCTTTTGAGCCTTCAAGGGTTGTCGAAAAGCATCCCTCCGCTTCAGGCCACGCTAAACCCCACCCGCCCATGAGAGAAGACCATTGGCCTAGCCTGTCGTGCCACCTGCAGCTCATTAATCAGGAGTGGCATTGAGGTCGGATATACCTTCTCCAGTTCTGGAAGGCATTCGGCTGCCTGATGACCGAACGTTTCCTTTGATCACAAAAGCGAAATGTGTTTCCTCAAGCCAGAATAGTAGATTGAATGACTTTGTGTGGACTTTGGAAAATCGCAGCCCATTCTCATGTGTCCACGAACTCAACTCCACTTGTTCATAAAGCTTTGCTGCAATAACTGAACTTACCCTTCACAAAGACTTTCAGTCTGCAGGCAGCTACTGTGCCTAAACGACTACCCCTTCATTGAATTCAAGGCTTCCTCACACGGCTGTCTGGACCTACACGAGTTATTTCCATTTCTATGTCAGGACGTTATCTGTCAAAAAAAAAAACCAGTATTAATTATGTTGATTTGTTTTGCTTTGTAATTTTTCTAAATTTCATGATGCTTCAACTTTCTGAGTGCCCAACTGGCTTTCTGGCCTCTTCGGGGCCATTCTAGATAGTTCAGACTGCCTTTAATATGTGAACCAACCAATGCAAAGTTCAAGCTTAGAATCACCTCTTTTGTTTAACTCTCACCCTGCAAACCCGTTTTGCCCCTGCAGGGCCAGGAAGTGGCAAGCTAGGGGCAGCCCCTGCAGTCACAAGTCTAACAAAATGATGAAAGCCATCCAATCCGCAATTTGCTCAAATGCCAGCTCTGACACCCTCATTCCTTCCTACAGGAGCCGCAGCAAAATCTCTGAGCAATGCTTCCTCCTGACGCAGACCAATTCCCCAAGCTGGCTGGAAGGGTTCCTCTAACCCTCCCCAAACTGGACCCACTCACCAGGTACCCAAAATGCCAGTCACTGACACGCGTGTGCTGGAAGACAGGAGAAACGTATTTGTAGAACGCAGAGCAAGGAGCCAGGCAGTGATAGCTTAATTCCCCGGCTCCCTGAGGGTTGGGCTAGAGGCTCCTATTTGAAGAGGCATTGGGTGAGGCCAGTGTGATGGCTCAATTGGCTAATCCTCTACCTGTAAGCACTGGCATCCCATAGAGTGCTAGTTCATGTCCTGGCTGTTCCGTTTCCCATCTACCTCCCTGATTATGGCCTGGGAAAGTAGTGGAGGACAGCCCAAGGCCTAGGGACCCTGCATCAACGTGAGAGACCTGGAAGAAGCTCCTGGCTTCAGATCAGCTCAGCTGTTCATCCATTTGGGGAATGAGCCAATGAATGGAAGATCTTTCTCTCTGTCTCTCCTTCTCTCTGTAAAGCTACCCTTCCAGTAAAAATACATCTTTTAAAAAAAACCAAATGCTTGGGAAATTTCTCTTTCTCCGTCTCTCTTCTCATCTATTTCTCTGCCTCTCAAATAAATATTTTTTTAAAATAAGCTTTATCATTCCATAAGCACATACTGCAGCCCTGATCCAAACCAAAAGATCAGTGGACAATTACATGAACAACAAACTCGGGGGTCAACGTGAGACTCATCGTTCTTTCATGCTCACAGAACCTTAACTGAAGCAGACATTTCTTTGTTTTTCCAAAAGAATAAAACAAGGGTTGAAGATGCTAATGCGTCAAATAACACAGAGCCCCCAGACCAGCAGCATTTCCTTGAAAATGCAAGCAAAGCACACTTTCTCATATGATGGAAAATCTGGCAACGGCAACTCATCTGATCTCTCCAACACCAGAGACTGACTGTTCCAGGCCTTGGAGGCCACAGAGGAAAGCTTTGCATCGGTACACTCCAGGAATGGCCATCTGCTGCCGAAGCCAGACTGGCAAAGCCCCGCTCCACAGTGAGAATGACATGCAGGAGAGGCGCATGCGTGCCCTGGGAGTGGAGCTAGGCACCTGCTTCTGTGCATGAGGGGGAGAAACTTCCCTGGGGATGGATGTGCCTGTTAACAGATCTCCAACTCCTCACCCCCAGGCAGAGCCCCGTGCCTCATCCCCAGCACCATGCAGAGCGGGCAATGCACTCCCTGCCAGGCATTTCGTCCGTGCCCCTTCTCAGCACACAGCAGCCACACTGGTTCTGTCCCCACCTTCAGGCTGCTCAAGCAGTCTGCCATCACTCCCTTTCCTTGTCGCTCACATCACTCTCCTCCTACAGAAACAAATGGGCCTCTGGAGACCTCCCGCCTCTGCACCAAGCCTGCTCTCGCCCATCCTTGGCCTCCTGGAGCAAGCTCACAGAGCCCCGCTGGGATTCTGCCTCCCCCACAGACGGGACTCCTGGGACCGTGACTGCAGTCCCAGGAATCAGCTCTTACAAGGGGCTCAGCAAATAGAAACAAAAGTAGGTTTTTGATGACTAATATCAAAATCTTGTGTTTTCACTGCAACAATGGCACCATGGCATATCCTAAGGTACTCCTGAATGCTTTCTCTAAAGTCCACATTGCCAGGGACCTTATCCTGCCCACCATCTGCAAGTTAGGAAACTGCCCTACTCAGAACGTCCCAGAGCGATGGATCCAGTGCAAGATGATGAGAATGACTGTAGATACATAAATGATAAGTATGCCGATGATAATAAACAGATAAATAGATGATAGAGAGAACGGGCGCTAGCTTTCACGGCCACGGAGGCCGAGCAGTGCCATCTGCCACCTGCGAGCCGGAGACCTCGCAAAGCCAGTGCTTTAACCCAATCCAAGGCCAAAGCTCTGAGAACTAGGGATGAGGGGAAGGAAGTAGAGATAGTGACTGCTATTGACTCTGGAGCCCAGAGGCCTGAGGCCTAGGATCTCTGGTGTTCGAGGACGAGAGGAAGTACCTGGCCCAGCTCAAGGAGCGAGAAAGATTTCCTTTCCTTGGCTTTACGTTCTAGCGGAGCACCTGCTGGGCTGGATGGTGGCACCCACACTGGTGAGGGCAAGTCTCCTCACTCGATGCCAACCTCTTCCAGAAATGTCCTCACATGCACACCCAGACATGTGGTTCCTCCGGCTTTCTAGGCGTGCTCGAGCCCAGTCAAGCTGTCACATTAACCATGACAGGGTCAACATTGTGACATAGTAGGTAAAGTCTTCATCTATGACAGCACATCCCATGTGGAGGTCAGTTTGAGTTCCAGTTGCTCCA
This sequence comes from Ochotona curzoniae, assembly GCF_017591425.1. Lineage (NCBI taxonomy): Eukaryota > Metazoa > Chordata > Mammalia > Lagomorpha > Ochotonidae > Ochotona > Ochotona curzoniae. Next base: position 8,140,573 of record NW_024465816.1, on the reverse strand, counting down.
TTTCTGATCCTGCTCCCTGCCAATGGCCAAGAAAAAGCAGCAGAGGATGCAAATATGTGAACTCTTCCACCCACATGGGGGGCAGATGAAGCTCCTAGCTAGAACCTGGCCCAGCCTTATTTGTTGCAGCCATCTGGGGAGAAAACCAACAGGTCAAGACCTCTACTCCTCTCTCTGTTTTAAATTGGCCGTAAGAATAGCAGTGATTTTTTCTAAGAACACAGAACTCAGTTGTTCACTGTGATCAACAAATATTCGGAACCATGAGCATCCAGACTTGGCCCTCTCTATCATCTTAGGTCCCCTCAGCCACCCCACCCTGCCCCACATCTCTGGCTCATTCCAGACAAGTGTGCTCCTTCTTTTTCTCCAGGTCAATCCTAACCCAGCTGAACATCCTACAAGTGACCAATAAAAATTCCCCCAACCCACGCACGCCTCCAAGTTCAACACTAACATCAAAGCCACTGTGGGCCTGACCCCCTACTGTCCTCACTGAGAGATGAGGTTAGTGCCTGGGTATGTCTGGGACTCTACCATCTTCTGCTGATGGGCCGAAATCAGCTCTCAGTGTGAAGCATCGGGGGACGGGTGGGGGTGGGCACCAAGCTCACCCCCACATCAAGTGCAAGCTCACAGACAAATGGATGAGGCGCTCGTTCCAGACTCCACTGCTGGGACTTGAATCCTGGGAACACTGTCTTCATCCTGGCCCTAGCAGCACAAACTCCCTTTCCAAGAAAATAGCCACAACTGGTGAGGAAAGCATGGGGCCTCAAGAACATGAAACCTAGGGCTCACAATTAGGTTTTCCCCGTCTTTCTGTTTTCCTCTTTGTTCAGACGATGACAGAGAGGCTCCAGGCTGAGAAGGATGCCTGGCAGTCCTGGTGTATGCCCACTCCCTCCAGTCCCTGTGGGCATGGCAGGGCCCTGGAGGAAGGTGGTGGCTTCTGCTCACAGCAGCAGCAGCAAAGGAGCTCCCGGTCTTGCCAGCAGGTGGCAGAGCAGTCAGCTGCCACTTTACGGCCATCTTCTACAGCAGTGTTCCTTACCTTCAGGCATGCTTTCCTCAATCTCCTGCTTTCTTACTTGCTCAAGCAACACACATTTCCTTGCATGTCTGTTAGGTGTCTGGCACTGGGTTCCAAGGTGTAGTTAAAGAGTTGAAACGGCCACAGCCACCTGCGAGTCTGATAGGTGACAATGCAGCTAAACAAATCCACTTAGGAATAACAATTTGTTTATGACCCCAGATCAACCCTGGCCTCTCCTTCCCTCGGAAACAAGGCAGACAGCAGTTGTTGCTACACAAAGCCAGCTTTGTCCGGGCCATGTTGACTTGTGATGGGCCGAGAGCAGGTGCATCCGTCACGGGTGACATAATTCAGTGAATCCATTGGCTAGTCATGACCCGGTCAGTGTTGGCATAACCTCACGGTGTGTGACTGCTTGGAATGTGAGGAGAGCTGACTAATCTACCCCCAGAACCCAGCTCTGTGACATACAAGCAGCTGCCAAGGCACATGGAACTTGCAGAGGCGCTGTGCGTGAATCCAAGCCAGGAAAGACAGCATGAGGCCCATCCCTGGCCCTGCTTCCTCTGGGCTGTGTGCCGCCCTGCCAACTCATCCTGGGCCTTCCTCCTTCCTTTCTCCCAGCCAGCCTCCTCCTCACTACCTATTCTTGAAGTGACCCTTGAAGCCCCGTCACCTTACAGTGCCAAGCCTTGTCGTGTGTTCTGAGCTCAAAGGAGAAACAGAAATAGTCCCTGCTCCAATCGAGGGTGAAGCCTCGTGAGAAAGAAGACCACACAGCCTGTCACAGCGACCATGGCTGCACAGAGCTGGACAGCTCCACCCAGCTGGGGAAGAGGAGCAGAGAGCGGCAACTCCACCATCTGCAGCCACTTGCTGCGCCCAAGAGCAAGCGACTTTGGGGCACCAGACCGATACTCAAAGATGCTTTCTGTTGGCCAAACTAATACGCATTTAAGCTACAAATATTTTAATCTGAATTTTCTCCTTAGCTTTTAATGCGACTTGCAAATCTTATTATGTCGTAAAATGAATCATATAATTCCAACAAATTTTAGCCATGTTTGGTAAGGAAATAATTATAATCTAATTAGATAGCTATACATATAATTCAGTCTTACTTACAAATGTCAAATAGCCAGCCCTTTTCTTAAGTGCTATAACTTAATTTTAAAAATGTCCTCAGTAGTTAACATACCTCCAATCTAACATATGTGCGAATCTAACAATCCTTATGAATGTACCTTACATGTACTTTTATATCCGGTATCACTTCAAGTGAATATAAGCTATTTAAAAGCACATTTTCATCAAATCATAAGGCTTATCTTTCAACTTCAATACAGCTCTATTTTTACCTTAAGATATTTATTTGAAAGAGTTACAGAAAGAAAGGGAAAGAGAGCTCTTTCAAGCACTGGTTCACTCCTGCAAATAGCCACAGTGACCTGAGCTGGCCGAGGCCGAAGCCAGGAGCTTGTCTGGGTCTCCCACGGAGGTATGGACACCCACTCACTCAGACCATCTTCCACTGACTTCCCCAGGGCATAAGTGGGGAGTTGGATGGGAAGTGGAGCAGCCAAGACATGAACTGACACCCACAGGGCGGGCCGGTGAGTCCAGGCCAACGGTTAGTGCGTTAAGCCACTGTACTGGTTCCTCTTGCAAGCAGAAGATCTGGAAGCGTACTGCCTATATTCCCAGGCTCAACAACTAGTCCGAGCTGGGAAGTGGCTGCTCAGAGTCCTGCAAATGGATTGTGTTGGCTTCACTTTCCACAGCGTCTCATTTTCAATGCTTCCCTGAACAGGCATGAAGGTGACATTCCACAGTCGCAAGTCTACCTGTATGACCCCAACCAAGGCTGCCAACAGCACTGCCAAGCTGGCACAGTCCAGTCTTTCTAAAAACCATTTCTTAATTTTCAGTTATTATTTTTTAAAGGCAAACCTGCAGAGAGAAGAAACAGAGAGGAAGATCTTTCACCAATGGGTGTTTCACTCCCCAAATGGCTGCAACGGCCGGTACTGAGCTGATCTGAAACCAAAAGTCAAGTGCCTCTTCTGGGTCCCCTACACGGGTGCAGGGTCCCAAGGCTTTGGGTCCTCTGCTGCTGCCCTCTCAGGCCACAAGCAGGGAGCTGGATGGGAAGAGGAGCAGCCGTGTGGCATGAATCAGTGCCCACAAGGGATCCTGGCACTTGAAGAGGGAGGATCAGCCAGTTGAGCCATTGCGCTGGGCCTTTTCTAGGACTTCTTGCTCTGAAGTCTTGCATCTCACTGATTAAATCAGTATCTACCCCAGGCTCCCTCTTCACGTAATTGGTTTCTTTCTTCTTCACCAGAACGGCAGACAGCCTGGTAGGGAAGCTACGCATTGCTTGGCACAGCACCCTCACCAACAATCTCCAGGAGACTCTGGGCATCTTCAATGGTCTCGTTGCTTCCTCAGGCAACCCCTCTGACTCTTGAAACCACATGATTATGCCAAGATGGCACACCCTTTACAATCGACAAAGTCAAGTCACAAACGTGAAGTTTGCTTGACTGGGTTAAAGGACTTCTAGAGAGCCACAAGCATTGTGGCTTGCTGGTTAAGCCACGGACTCACGCTGGCATTTCAAGTGTATACTGATTTACATCCCAGCTGCTCCTTCCCCTTCCCCCTCCCTTCCCTCCCCTCTTCTTCTCCTTCCTCCTTCCTCCTTCTTCTCTCTCAGCCCAAGATGGCCAGGCTGATGTGTGCCAGGTCCCCTGAGCCACCAGCTGGGCTGCATGCTTACTGAGTCAGTTCTGGCAGCAAATCCACTTCTATGCGCTTAGAGAGCCTCCGGGTTCCGTTTAAACAGAGAACTCTAATAACGACTCCATCCCTGTAGCCCTCGCAACAGGACTGAGCTGCTGGCACTACTGCCGCTTTATAAAGGTGGAAGTTACAGCTCAAAGAAGTTGCCTGTTTTAACTGTTCCAATTTCCATTTCGGCGCACTCTTCTTAGAGCTATTAGTCCAAGGACTAGCTTACAAACCAGTGCTAGGTCTTCTTAATTTATCTTTTTGAATAATAGGCTTTCATAAATTCAGACACAGCAAGCTTCCATGAGTATTTTCTATTCGTAGCTACACTTTCCCTATTTCTACAATCAAGTTTCATGTGAAGGACAGGCGTCTGGCACAGTGGCTCAGCTGTCTCTTAGGATGCTCACCCGTGGCAGAGCACCTGGATCCGACTCCCGCCTCCGCTCTGGACACCAGCTTCCTGCTAATGTGCACCCCAGGAGGCGTCAGGTGCTAGCTGCTAAGCTCCCTGCCACCCCAGGAGGCGTCAGGTGCTGGCTGCTAAGCTCCCTGCCACCCCGGGAGGCGTCAGGTGCTGGCTGCTGATTGAGTCCTGGGCTCCGGACTTCAGCCTGCTCCAGCGCTGGCCGTTGCAGGCATTTGGGAAGTGAGCCCATTGAAGAGAGGACTCCGTCTTTGATCAATTTCCAAATAAAGTAAAATTGAATACTTTTATTTATTTTTTAAAGATTTATTTTTTATTGCAAAAGCAGATATGTAGAGAAAGATCCTCTGTCTGCTGGTTCACTTCCCAAGCGGTCACAGCAACAGCAGCTGAGCTGATGTGAAGCCAGGAGCCTCCTCCTGCTCTCCCACGCAGGTGTAAGGTCCCAATGCTTTGGGCTGTCCTCGACTGCTTTCCCAGGCCACAGCCAGAAAGCTGGATGGGAAGTGGAGCAACCAGGATTAGAACTGGCGCCCATATGGGATCCTGGCATGTGCAAGGTGAGGACTCTAGCCACGGCACTGGGTCCAAACTGAATACTTTTAAAAATCGTAAAAAAGACTCGTTCTCCAAGGCTGCTCCATCCTCACCATGCCCATCACTCTTCTTACAGATACTTCCAAAGTGCGGAGGTTCAGTCGTGAAGACAGTACTCCAAAGTTAGGCCAGGCAGACCCAAGGACGGCCAGCTGTCTTCAGCCCGCCCAATGGGATGCAGCCAGGAGTTCAGTCTAAGCCGCTGCAGCATTCCTGACGCCAGAGGCAGCACAGTCAAGCCAGTGTCACAAACAGGGCCACAAACAGGGAGCCAGATGGGAAGTGGAGCAGCAAGGACTAAAACCAGCATCCATATAGGATCCTGGTGCATGTTAGGCTAGGATTTAGCCACTAGGCTACTGCGACAGGCCCTCAAATATCCCACTTCGCATGACAACTTGGCATGGTTTTTCCCCTGTATTAAATAAACATAATATCAGCGAAGTCCTGCAGATGCGTTTGCTTAATATAAAATTTGGACCCAAATGGAAAAATAAAACTTCAGCTCTGTGTCTCCTGGACTCAGCTCTTTGGAGAAGCCTAAACCGGGAGAGAGCATCCCTATCTGAAATGCTAAGGGCCAGAGTGTCCTATGTTTTAGATTTTCTTTGATTTTATAATTCTTCCGTACACATAATGAGATAGCTTAGCAATGAGAATCAAGTATAAAAACAAAGCCCATTAGTTTCCTGTGCACCTTGTGCACCAGACTGAAGGTCAAGTCCCAGAGTATTTTTAGCACACCTGCATATTCCCTGTGGTCCGGTGTGGAACTTCCCACTGGTGCTGTCTCAGATGCGGGGGCTTCTCGGCTTTCCGAGTTTGTATTTCCAGACCCGAGACGCTCCGCGCATGCTCACAGGACGCGGGCACTGGCCGTCGCCTTTCCCCGGAGCTGGGTGCTGGCCGCTCGCTGTCAGCGTGCTGGGATTCCTCAGGGCTCAGCGCAGCGCCGTGACTTCTCGGGCTCAACAGCACGTTTGCAGATAGGAGAGTCACAATCTGAGACGCATTTCTGTGCCCGGACGTGCCACACGTGCCAGTCTGCATCTGACATGAGAAGGCTCAGGGGACCTAAGCGGAGGACAAAGACACAGCGACTCCAAGTGCCCTAGCCTGCCGGGGAGGACAGCGGGCGGAAGCCAGCAGATTGCTGGTGGCTTACACACACACACACACACACACACACACACACACACACTCTCTCTCTCTCCTTTTAAGCCACTGAGCAAGATAGTTTAAAACTATATTCTGGGCCCGACACAGTAGCTTAGTGGCTAAAGTCCTCACCTTGCCCACGCCGTCATCCCATAGGGGCGCTGGTTCTAATCCCAGCAGCCCTGCTTCCCATCCAGCTCCCTGCTTGCGACTTGGGAAAACAGTTGAGGACAGCCCAAAGTCGTGGGACCCTGCACCCACGTGGGAGACCCGAAAGAGGCTCCTGGCTTCATATCGGCTCAGCTCCGACAGTTGCGGCCACTTGGGGAGTGAATCGTCGGATGGAAGATCTTCCTCTCTGTCTCTCTTTCTCTCCGTGTATCTGCCTTTCCAAGAAAAATAAATAAATCTTAAAAAAAAAAAAAAGGCAACAGTGTGTATTTCCCACAGAACCTGTCGCCGTCCTGCGGCGACACTAAAATGACGAGGAATCTCGAGGGCCTGGAACCGCCACCACAACCGGCACACACACTGAACGAACACACGAAGACACACAAACGAACAGGCGAACAAGAAAGGAGAGAGGAACGAAAAGGGGCAGCCGGACAAAAAGAGAGTTTATTGCCGGAAATGGGCTGCTTGTATATCGTTCTCCACCAATCACTTCTCCCCGTGGGTCCACTTGGCGCTACCTGATAGGCCAGTAGCAATGACATAATCGCTAGCCTATCCCTATGACTTCCTGTTTCCCTGTGACTTCCTGCTGGCGGGACAAATCCCGCCTCCTGCACCCCCTCCCCGCCATCTTGCTGCGGTCCCTCCTCATCCACGCGTCGGCCGCTCCCCACGGGAACCTGCATACAGTTCCCGCCTTGTGGCACCTAGGGCCTTGCGGTGCCAGCGCAGCTGCTCCACTTCCGATCCAGGGTCCTGCTAATGCGCCTGGGAAAGCAGAAGAGGATGGCCTGAGGGCAGCGTGGGCCCCTGCCACCTGGCTCTTGCCACCAGCTGGGGAGTAAAGCAACACACCAGTCTCTTTCTCTCCCCCTCTTCCTCGCACCCCATCTCCATCATTTGCCTTTCAAATAAATAAGTCGCTAAATTCAAAAAACGATGTACGTCATTCTAGATACCTTTTAAAATTACAAGACTGTTTTAAAAAGTTTTTATTTAAATCTTGCATGCAGTAGTTCACTTCTCAAATGTTGTAAGAGCTGGGAGCCAGGAGCTCATTGGAGGTCTCCCACACGTTTGCAGGGACTCAAAGACCTGGACCAGCCTCCTGAGCTTTCCCAGGCCTTAAGCAGGGAACTGGATTTGAAGTGGAGCAGCCAGCCCTAAACCTGCACCCATATGGAATGCTGGCACTCCAGACAGACGCTCAGCGTGCTAAGCCACAGCACTGTGAGCGTCAGACCCCTCCCAAGTACTTTGCATCATCTCTAGAGGATACTTAACACACAACACCAGGCACAGGTTTGCTGGTAAAGTACTTGGGAGCCTGTGTTATCTAGAGAATACTGGCGTGAAAACACGTTTGCGTGAGCTCAATGCAGACGCCACTTCCCCTCGCCCCAAATCTGTTGGACCCGAAGCTGGTAGGATCGGCCACAAGGAGCCCAGAACCTAGAAGGCCAGAGTTCTCCACATCCTGGTCACCTTGGGCCTGCCTTTCTTCCGGAGCAATTTCGCAGTGGAAGCGCCGCACCACAGGAGGGCGCAGCGATACCACTGGAAAAAGGGGTTCCCACTCCAAGGCCTGCCGAGGATGCTAGCAGCGGGGGAGACGCCCCCCTCCCCCCCAGACCTTTGCACTTGACCGCACACTGCTCTGATAGCAACGCAAAAGAATCGTTCCAAGCAAGAGCAGGTGCCCTCGCTGGTCCCCGGAGCAAACAAAGGTCAGAGAAGCAGGAGTAGTCGCCAGACGCCCCCGGGGGTGCACAGGCGGTGGGCAGCCGAGCCGATGAGCTCGTCCGAGAGTCCGAAGGAAGACAAGCTGCCCTGTGTGGTGTAGAGACGGGCTGAGGGCAGGTCAGCTGTGTTCCCGAGCTGGAGATGCAGTGGGGGTGGGAGTCGGGAGTACAAAGCACAGGAAGAGCCCATCACAGCGGAGCTGTGCCTAACTGGCTGCAGCTGTCAGGGCCGGGCACCGAGTGCCCCAGGCGTCCTGTGGAGGGCAGATGTCCCCGGCGCCCGCCAGCCGAGGTCAGCCCAGCAGGGCGTCAGGAAGGGCTCAGGGCTGCCTTTGTCTTCTGGATGGGCTGCCCTCCCTCCGCCGGTCACTGACAGAGCTCCCTTCTGTTGCCGACAATCTGACCCAGGATCCAATTCACCAGACAGGACAGGGTCAGGACGGAGAAGGGGTGTGCACCACCCCTTAGACAAAGACGCTTGGCAGAGCCACGGAGGGCTCGGCCAGCCAAGTCCTCAGGTCCGTCTCCAGGTTCGAGCCCTGAGCTCGCTCTCTGCGGCGGCTAGAGGGCCTTCCAGCTGCGCTGTAACCTGGCCAGGTGCGTCCCAGGGTGACACGGAGCAAATGTACAAGCTCAAGTGTCTTTTTCTCTGCCTACAAAACCGGGAATGTCTCCCTCTTGACCTCAGCTAGCCCTAACCCCCTCCCACAGGCCCCACTTCCAAGTGCCATCAATGTGTGGCTTTGGGGTTACGTTTTCAGCACATGAACTTCTGGAGGACAGTAGCACAGCAGTGTGAAGCTAGCAGCTTCCAAAGCAAAACCAGAAACAGAGTCTCAGGATGGATCATTCGGGTTGTTAAATTTCTTTCCTTCTTTTTTTAAACGTCAGCCACAACTGACATTACAGGCTGTGGCTTTACCCACTAAGCCACAACACCACTGCCCTACAGTTGAAGTAATTTTTTTTTTAAGAAAGATTTATTTATTCTGCAAAATGAGATTCACAGAGAGAAGGGAGAAATATCTTCTGTCTACTGATTCAATCCCCAAGTGGCCACAACAGCTGGAGCTGAGCCGAGCTAAAGCCAGGAGCCAGGAGCCTCTTCCGAGTTTCCCACATGGGTGCAGGATCCCAAGGCTTTGGGCCGTCCTCCACTGCTTTCCCAGGGAGCTGGATGGGAAGTGGAGCCGCCAGGACATAAACCAGCAACCATATGGCATCCCAGCGCATGCAAGACGAGGACTTTAGTCACTAGGCCACTACGCCGGGCCCAAGCCTTTTTATTTATATATTCTCATCTGTTGGTTTACTCCTCAAGTAACTGCTGGCACTTGGGCTGGGCCAAGACAGAAGCAGGGAGCCTGGCACCCCACCCAGTTCTCCCACATGAACCTGAGCCATCACCCACTCCCTCCCGGGTGCACATTTAGCAGGAAGTTGGAGTCAAGACCTGGAACTGGGCACCTAAGCCAGGAACTGCAAAGGGGAACATGGCATCTTAAACCAGACGTGTACCCTGGAGCTGGTGTGCATGGCGATGTCTTCATAGACACATGCCTGCACTTTACTTATGTATTTATTTACTTTGCAATTTTGCTTGATTCAGGCATCGTTGCTGTTGTCAGCCTCACTTTATCAAAAATCTTTCCAGGGAACCAGCACAATGGCTCAACTAGTTAACTCTCCACCTACAAGTGCCAGCATCCCCAAAGGGCACCAGTTTGTGTCCCAGCCCTCGACTGCTGATCCAGCTCCTTCACAATCGGCTGAGAGAGCAGCAGAGAATGGCTCAAGTCCTTGGACCTCAGTACCTACTTGGGAGACTCAGAAGTTCCTGGCTCCTGGCTTTGGATTGGCTCGGCTCTGGTCACTACACTCATTTGGAGAGTGAACCAGCAAATGGAAGATCTTTCTATGTCTATGCCTCTCTCTGTAAAATTTTGCCTTTCCCATACAAATAAGCAAGTCTTTAAAAGAAAAAGGTTTTTTTCTAAGAACCGTGTGGATTAAAGCTGCAGTGAGTGAAGGGTACGAAAACTTGGTGCGAATGCCTGAGAGCCAGCTGTGTCCCAGCACAGTCCTGGTCCAGGGGGGATGCCCTCGCCGCCGTCGACTTCATGGCGACTTCACAGGAAGCGAGCCAGCAGAGTCTGTGAGCAGTCCATGTCCTGCAGAATCAGAGGATGCAGGGCAAAGGCTGCCTGGCTAGCCTCTGGAGACAAGGAGCACTGCATTGCTCTGTGGAGCCCTCTGTGGTGTTAGGCCTCAACTAGAGGGTCCGGCGCAATAGTCTAGCAGCTAAAGTCCTCGCCTTGCACATGCCGGGATCCCATATGGGCACCGGTTCTAATCCCGGCACCCCTGCGTCCCTCCCAGCTTTCTGCTTGTGACCTGGAAAAGCAGTGGAGGACGTCCCAAAGCCTTGGGACCTTGCAACTGCGTGGGAGACCCACGCAGAAGAGGCTCCTGGCTCAGCTCTGGCTATTGCAGCCGCTTAGGGAGTGAACCAGCAGATGGAAGATCTTCCTCTCTGTCTCTCCTCCTCTCTGTATATCTGACTTTCCAATGAAAATAAGACACATCTTAAAAAAAAAAAAAGAATATAACTAGAAGGCCCTCCATGTGTCTCCAGGGCAAAGAGAGAGCGAGCTCAGGACTTGAGTGTGAGGACCAGTGTCAGAACATGGGATGCTGGCATCGCGTTGTCATCATCCCGTGAACTGGATCCTTGGTCACACCCTCTGTTGAGGACGGGCGGAGAGAGATGGTCTTGGAGATTGTCCAAGAAGACAAGTGTAGCCCTCGGCTTGTAGGAGGCCCTACTGGGGTAAGCCTGCCAGGGAAATCCTGCTGGGACACCCCGAACACCTGTCCCTCATCAGTTATGTGAGTCGTAAGTGAGTTATTTCTCACTTACCTCTACGCTGCCTTTATGCGCAATGCTCGCAATGGCAACCGGAATGATAGGCTTCATGAAAGAATGAGTGTGAAAATGAACGTTCTGCAGAAAAGCATATCATACTGCCAACCTGCAGCATGTTGAGTATAGCAGGAGGCTCCGAGCTTCCCAGAGGCCAAGGCAAAGATGGCAACAAGAGCAATGTGCACCGCGAATCACAAACAGAAGTGATAGTGTCGATTTTTTATGGCTTCCCAAACATCTAAACGTAGTTGCTCTACCTAATGACTTCAGTGGACAGCGAACAGGTTTTGCCCACGTTGAAGACGATAAAAATGGATGTTAAGGCACAGCTCAGGAAACTTAATCCTAGGAGGGGCTAGGCCAACATGAGCAAGCTTTTAAGGGGGAAAAAAAAAAAACTAAACAAATAAAGTCTTAAGTTCTAATGAATGGGAGGCATGGAAGGAGAGATGCCTGTTGTAACTACATCATTGTGCCCGGGGCCAGGTGTGAGTGATGAAGAGCGCTTGTTCCAATACAGGCTCAAATGGGATTGCTCTAAACAGGAGTCTGCAAGAGTTGAGCATCTCTGATGTCAAGTGACAGAAAGGAGCCACGGACACGGGGCCTTGGCAGCGCCGCGCACGCAGGCAGCAGGCTGCCTGGACCTGTCCTCTGGCAGGCTCTGTGCACAAGCGGGCGACGTCGGAACCGTGCCCCTGTAGCGCAGTGTTCGTGCATAATTGCATTTCTGGATTGAATTTTGAGCAGATGTGCACGGCTCTCTTTTGAAAGGAAAAAAAAAAATCTAAGGAAAGATGCCATGCCTTGAAAATCAGATGAGTGCCTAGAACAGACCAGCTCTGTGGACCTTTGCATTTTGTTTCCTTTTGGTCCCTAAGGTTCTAAGAAGAAAATGGGGCAGCAAAATGCCCCCAGGGAAACCTCCACATCCCCATGGCGCTCCTGACTCTTTCAACACAATAAAATCTCTGCAAAGTCTCTTCTACCAGAAAGAGAAGTTTGCACAGTTTGGTTTTCTTCCAAAATAGTCTGTGACTCACTTTTTTAAAGCCTTTGTAGTAAGTGAAGATAAGTACGTGTCAGTTCCCAGGAAGCCTCAAACTTCACAGGACTTTAAAAAAAAAAGCAATAATCTCTCTTATTTTTGTTATCTGTTAAGGATTAGTTATCTATTCTATAACTCCTTAAAAATGGAAATCTTAGGGGAGAGACCCTGATGCAGTCAGAGGAAGAACCATGACCACTAATGTGGCCAAGTTCAAAGAAGGATGGGCATTGCTGGATAGGGCGGATAGGGCGGACAGGGCAGACAGGGCAGACAGGGCGGACAGGGCGGACAGAGCAGACAGGGCGGACAGAGGAGATAGCTCCGCCTTCATTCACACGCACACTGTCCCTGCCCAAGAGGAGAAATAGCCAGACATGCCATCCCCCTCTTCTCCAGGCACAAATACTTATGCAGATTCCAGTGGAGTCCCCAGGGTTCCCTGTGGCTCCCAGCAGAGCCTGTTGAAAATCTCCCTCTCAGAACGTGGAGGACCAGAAGGCCCAGGCCTCGGATGCTGGTGAGCACTGTGCAGAAGCCGCACCAGCCGCCCACAAGCTCGTCAGCCCGCCCTCCGATGCTCCAGCACATTCGCCCGTGCTCGCTCTTAATCTGGCTTTGGCGACCTTGCTGTCACGCCTCATCTTCTAAGCAGAGAGCCAGGCACGTTTCTCTGCAGCCCTAATCCCGCCCTCAGCCAGCACACACCGCCAGCTCTGCCAGCTCCGCCAGCAGGCCAGGGCAAGTGAGTGCCCGGGGAGCTGAATTTGAGCAGAGATGTGACAGCTCCAGCTTGTGTCACCCAGGGACGGCCTCTGCAGCTCAAAACCACCTTGCAGGTTGCAGATATGCGCTTCCACACAGCAACACCCAAACTCTGGTCCACCTGCAGGGACTGGCAAAGTGGCTGGCTGTGATTATGGTGAGGAAAGAACAACCTGTGGTCTCCAGGACTAAGGTTTTGTTTGAATCTTCACTTCATCAAAAATGTACCATCAACACAGCAAGCCTTCCTCCTCCTTTGTTCTGAGTGAAGTGTTAGGATTTTTGCAGCCTTCCATAATCACTGAAAAACTTTATAAAAAAGAATTTCGAAGTTGCTTGAGATTTGCACAGACAGTACGAAGTTCTCCCTTACCCGTTGCAGGGGCGCTGACAACTTGCATCATCCCACCGTGACTATCAGGACTGAGAACCCAGCACCAGCACATTCCAACGACAACCCATCCTTCTTGCTCTCACTCTTTTCCTACTAATGCCCCTTTTGTGTCCTGAGATCCTGTCCAGGACCCCTATGTTACACTTCGGACTCATGTTTACCGTCACTCCGAGGGCAGGAGCAAGCACTGGACTTTCCCAAGCAGCAGGCAGGGGACAGAACAGTTGCCAGCTGTGTCAGCCTGCAGGTCCAGCAAGGCCCTCTGGCGACTTAAAGATAGAGGCTTCAATTGATGGGACCCTGGGTTCCGTGGACAGATCTCCTGGAGCCCCTGATGCAGCCCCCTCCCCTCCCACGCCGGCAATGTTACAAATGTCACTTTGTATACTTGACATATCTCAACATTGAGTCTCTGTGCTAGTCCAGTGCATTTGACAAACCTTTCATTAAACTCCAACAGCATTCAAGGCAGTGCGGATAAAATGACTAAGAAGCACTCGCTGTCTTGGGGCAGTTCCAGTCTTGTAGGAAATTCTAGAAGCATTGAGGAAGGAAGATCCGATTGGGGTGATGGGTGGGAAGCTGTAACAGAACCAGACTTTACAGATGAATTTGCAGGGTTGGGAAGTTGGGACGAAGGAAGGGAAAAGGCAACTCTGGAAGATGGACTTCGTGGAAAGCGGAGGCACAGAGCAAGCCAGCACCGTTGGAGCCCGGCAGGGCGGGGTGTGCATGGCTGTGGGGATGAAGGGGACCTTTAGAAACAGGGGCTGGGGCGGCCAGGAGGGGCCAGATCTGTGTCGCAGAAAGGAATTTGGGTGTGCTTTTACTCCCTGCTTTAGGCATAAGGAAGCCATTGAAGGGTTTTCAACTGGAGCAATGTAATCAGATTTGCCCTTTGGAAATAAGACCTCCCGAGCTCGTTTCTTTTCTTGTGTGTTACCCATTGTTTCCCTTTTTGATCTTTAGACCCTGTTATTGATTGAAATACCAAAGTGATGGCAGTCAGGAGGCTGTGCTGCCTCATCTTCCACAGCCTGAGCCTCGTGGGCTTGGTAAAACCGAGAGCATCCTATGTACTTACTGGGTCAGTGTTAGAGTGAGATAAACTCTGAGCATCCAGCTCACGGTGCTATCGCTACCATCAGCGGCCCAGCAATGGGTCAATATTTACCACAAAGTCAATTGTGGACAAAACCAGAAAGTTATTAAGACCAACCCGAACTTGAAAACCCATTGGGTTTCTCAGTCTCTCTGGCCTTTTAAAATGTTGCTACTGGATGACAGCCCAGAGATTCTGATTTCACTCAGCAGGGATGTGGGCCCGCCCCTGGGATTTTGAAAGCTTCGTGATGTTCAGGTGCAGTTAGATCTGAGAGCCACGGTTCCAGTGACTTCTCTGAATTCCGCAGCAATGCGTAATTTACAGGTTGTGTTGTCTGCACCGAGACATGGAGGCGGAGAACAAAGCAGCTATTCAAGGTCATGTGATGGCGTAAGAACCGGAGATGAAATCTAAGAAGAAATCATGAACCTGTAAATTCACCTCTGAGCGAGTGTCATCAGAGAAACTATAGAGCGAAAAGATTTCACCTGGACGTGAGAGCGAATTCAAAAAGTTCAAGGAAAATTCAATGAAGAGATAACCGTGCTGGGGCCAGCCTCATGAGGCAACACAGTAAGCCAGCGCTTGCGACTGACCCCAGCGTGTCTGATCAGCACGCTGAGTCCTGGCGGCTCTGCTTCCCACAGCTCCCACACGCGCCTGGGAAGACAGCGCAGAGAGGCTCAAATCCTCGGGCCCCTCGCACCAGCCAGGAGACCCGAATGAATTCCTGGGTTCCCGGATTTGGCCTGGGCCAGCCCCAGCCAGCAGTCATGAAAGCTCTCTCTCTCCCTCAAACTGCCTACCCTGCCCTTGAAATAAATAAATAAAAAGAATTCAAAAGAATTTTAAAAGGTAACTTTCTTTTTGGCGCATAACTGAAATGAATGTACAGAGGGATTGTTAACGTGAAATCGCATATTATAAAACAAGTCTATCTCTCCACCAAATAAATTTTTTAAAAATTTTAATGAATTGAAAGATGGTTTAATATTAGAAAATTTATTATTATAAACCATCACACTTTTTAATAATTATTATTGTTATTATAAAATGGCAAGCATTGGGCTAGGCAACGAACGCATAAGTCAAGTATCGCCTCCATCCTCGGGGATGACAAAAGTGACTTAAAATTTCACACTAAAAGATAAAATTTGAAAAAATATCATAAATGCCAAATGATAATTTCAGAATGATATCCAAGTGAAATACATTCCCTTCTCATAACCAGCATCCTACAGACATCAGAAACAAACAAAACTACTCATGAGATTATTACAATTTAATATTATTTTGCAATTTTAAAGCAACAAAGAAGGAAAAAGCAAAGATATTAAATAATAAGTGTGTGTCAGGAGCCTCCATATTCCTATCTACAAAAAAGCGAACCACACTAAAACTATGCATTATTTTTCTAATCTGGGGGACAAGATGGTGGCTGAGGAAGAGGTTCCAGCAGCCGTGTCCCCACCGAGCCAGCACTGTGAACCAAGCCACCTTCCCACAGATATTACAGGAGAGATCACGGTGCCTGCCCCATTACAGCCATAAGAAAAGGCATGTTGAAGAAGGCAGGAAGGGGAGACTTGCTCTCATCACCCCTCCCCAGCATGCAAGGAGCGTGGCATGGAGAGACACCTGCCACGTGAGATATGGACAGCAAACTAAATCCCAGTGCCACATCCATCACTAGCGATTCGGTCAGACTGGGTCTCCCTGCTCAGACCCAAGGTCCTGGCCTATGGGCTCATTATTCAGAACTTTCACAACCTTTGCCACCCCTCCCTAAACCACTAAGATTGAGACCACAACCACGTACAGTAGTCAGAGAGAGAGCTCAGGACCCTGCTAAGGGCCCAGAGCCCAGCCTACAGCACTGAGACAGCCCCCAACAAAGCCAGAAGGTCGCTGGCTCCTGGCCAGCATCCACACGCAGAGTCTGGCATCAGGCAGGGCCCATGGTCCAGCAGGTTGCACTTCTTTTGGTGTGGTCACTGCCAGCCTCTGCTGGGCTTGGCAGAAGCCCCCAAAGCGTTGTGACTGTGGGGCTCAAATGCAACTAACCCAGAAGTCATCTGTGCAGCGGAGATGCCTGCCTCTCCCCCTCCCATCCAAGCCTGCGCAGGCAGCAGTGGGCCCCAGGACCAGTTCTAGAGACTTAGTGACTTCCTGCCTCAGCAGGTGCCACAAGCTCGTGCCTTGCCTCAATAGCAAACAGATATTTGCACACCGGTGAGACAGATTTATTTTGGCATATATCACTGTTAGCCTCCTGCAGGCTTGTGTGCACAACTGAGATTACCCGGTGAAACCCAGAGGTGATGCACGTAGGCCTGCTGAGGCCTTCAGAGGCTGCCTTTGTCATGCCACCTGCAGTCTTGGAAGGATAGCAAGGAACCACAGGACTGTTGCAATACATTGATAGGATTCAGCACTGAGCAGATGCTAATGGGCCCTATTGCCAAAGCAGGGCCTGTGGACAGTATCCATGCCTGCTCCAGTGCCCTACACAGTTCAGTGGTCCCAGCTGACGTCACCAAAGGCTGATGGATGCAGCATTGGGAAGTAATCCTTCCTCAGAAGCAGATGGACCAGGCCCGGTGCCTTGGCCTAGCAGCTGAAGTCCTTGCCTTGAACGCGCCGGGATCCCATATGTGCACCAGTTCGTATCCCAGAGGCTCCACTTCTCATCCAGCTCCCTGCTTGTGGCCTGGGAAAACAGTCAAGGACAGCCCAAAACCTTGGGACCCTGCATCCACGTGGGAGACCCGGAAGAGGTTCCTGGTTCCTGGCTTCAGATTGGCACAGCACTGGCCGTTGCAGTCACTTGCGGAGTGAATCATCGGACGGAAGATCCTCCTCTCTGTTTATCTGACTTTGTAATAAAAATTAAAAAAAAAAAAAAACCAGATGGACCACAGCAGGCTAAGCTTTGGTTCTATCCGCAGTGTGCACTTGTCTTGGCGGGCAGAGGGTTCCAGATGTATTCCAACAGTGTGTTTTTTGTTTGTTTGTTTGTTTGTTTTCACAGATAGAGGACAAGGAGTCTGAGCCTTCTAGAGGTCCAGGAAGAGGTTTTTTTTAAGGATGAACTATCCCTTTTCAGTTACTTTCCCAGGGTTCAATCACTGCAGATTTGGGACAAATTGAGGCTTTGAATTATTGATTCAATAAAAGAATCAACAATTGAAATAGAAGAAATATCCACAGGAAAACAAAGAGTGCTTAGCCACAAATAAAGCCATCTTACTCTTACTAATCCTTCACTGCACCGACCCCGGTGTACCCCAACACGCACCCAAGGACATCCAGAGAACCCCGACCTCACCAACATAAAACCAGGGTGCTAGACAGCAATCATCCAGGAATCGGAGTTCCTACCTGCTCAGTTGGATTTAAAATGTAACTGCTTTGGGCCTGGCGCGGGGTGGCGCAAGTGGTTAAAGGTCCTCGCCTTGCACGCCCGGGATCCCATATGGACGCCGGTTCTAATCCCAGCAGCCCCTCTTCCCTTCCAGCTCCCTCCCTGTGGCCTGGGAAAGCAGCCGAGGACGGCCCAAAGCTTTGGGACCCTGCACCCGCGTGGAGACCCAGAAAAGGCTCCTGGCGTCGGATCGGCATAGTGCTGGCCATTGCGCTCACTTGGGGAGTGAATCATCAGACGGAAGATCCGCCTTTCCAATAAAAAAATAATAAAAATAAGTCTTAAAAAAAAGTAACTGCTGTAAGGAAGCGCAGTGGAATTTAGAGATTGGATAGAGATGGAAGGAATTATACAAAACTAAGCAGAAGTCTTTCCATTGCAAAGGATGCGAAGTGAGGTTGAAGTGTGAGAAGTAGAATAGAGCAAGCAGAAGGAAGCATCACTGAGGCTGAAGAAAAACCTATTTGAAAATACACAATTGGAGCAAAAAAAAAAAAACTAGAACCAAGAAGGGAAATATGGGATGGTATAAAAAGAGCAAATATTTGGGTTATTGGGATCCAAGAGAAACTTAAGAATGTCAAAACATAGTAAAAGACACACACACAGAAAAATCCCCAAGCCCAGAGAAAGATATAATAACTCCCTCACATGGTTCAAAACATCAGAAAATAGATCATGACTGGCAAGAGCAAATACACAAATGCCTACAGGATGCTCGGCTATTGCGGGCATGGTGTGCCCATCTTTGCCAGCCTTCATGCAAAACCAAAAACATAATCACCAACACCCAAATGTGAGCACGCGGTACCGAAAGAGTTGAAACATAACGTGGAAACTTTAAATGTGAGGAGAAAGAGAACACGAATGTAGTTCCTCATTAAGGTGTCTCTGTGGAGGCTTTTTTGGCTTAGTCTTTTTTCTCTATTTTATAATCAGTGCGAAGTGCTTATCATTTCAAGGCACTCCGTCATAGCCAAAGGGAGTCTCTGCTATAGAAGCCTCATCAAATTCACAAAGCAGAAATCTTTAACAGACTTACCGAAAACGCAAGCACAATTCAAAATACGCCATTAGAAAAAAAAAAAAAACAATTTCACTACGAATGAAGATTAGAAGAGGAAGAAAGGAACAGCAATTAAAATAGGAACTTTCCAATAAAAATAAATAAATCTTAAAAATATAATAATAGTAAATAAAATGCAAAACACGGGTCAAAACGTCGGTGGTAAGCTCTTTGCCCATCAAGAGTTATCTTAAATGTCAAAGGACTAAACACTCCAGGAAAAAGACTTGGCGTGATCCATGGGATTAAAAAAGAGGACCCAGTTATATGCGACTTTCAAGAAACTCATTTGAGCACTAAAGGCTCAGCATGAAAGTGAGCGCATGGAGCAAGATACTCCAAGCAAAGGAAAGTCAGCAGAAAGCAAGAGTGCCTAGACCTCAATCGGAGTTGAAACCAAAAGCAGTTAAAGAGATCTGCAAGGTTATTACACAGTGACAGACTGTTTGAGCCGACAAGAGGAAATGGCCCATTAAATATACACATACCCAGTACTGGAACACCCAAATATGTAACTCAAATACTAATAGACTTAAAGGGACAGAAAGACTCCAACACAGTAATAGTAGGGGAATTTAACATCCGGCTCTCAGAAATGAGTTAATCGTGTAGACAGAAAATCAATAAAGGAACTGTAGAGTTCAATTACACCTTAGAGCAGCTGGACATAGCCTACATCTGTGGAACTCTGCATCCGGCAAAATTCACTTTCTTCTTAACAGCACGTGGACATTTTCCAGGATAAAATGTCACAAACAAGTCTTAACAAATTTGAAAGACTAGAAATCATATTAAGCATATTTTCTGACTACAATACCATGAAACTCGAAATCCAAAATAAGATAAACACTGAATCTACACAAATATTTAGAAATCTAATAGCAGTTAAGAAGAAAATTCTAAAGTTTCTTGAAACAAGTGAAAATATTAAGCCAGCATACCGAATCTATAGGATGTGTCAAAAGCAGTCGTAAGAGCAGAGGTACAGTAATCAGTATCTAAGATTTTTTTTTAAAAAAAGTATTTATTTATTTATTTGAAAAGCAGAGTGGGAGAAGGAGAGGAAGAGACTGGGAGAGAAAGAGTTCTTCCATCTCCTGGTTCACTACCAGGACACTACACCTGGAGATTGTTCATGCTGAAGCCAGGAGCCAGAAACTGCAGCTAAGCTTCCCACGTGGGTGTCAGGGACCCAAGCACTTGGTCCATCTTCTGCTTCTCCTAGGTGCATTGGGAAATTCTGGATTGGAAATGGGTGTCTGGGACTTGAACTGGCACCAGCATTGCATGTGGCAGCTTGACTCACTGTGCCACAACACCCTCCCCTGCTGAATTTCAGCAAGCTTTTAAAGATGAATCAATATCAAAATTTCTAAATTGTTTCCAAAATAAAGAGAAGAGAAAATCCTCCCAAATTCAAGCATGCTGCCTTGATACCGAAACGAGACAAGGACAGAGCTACAACGTCAACACTAACAACAAAAAATCCCAAGCTATGGATGAATATCCTTGATAAATATAAATGCAACAATTCTCAACAAAACATCATTCACCATGGTCTTTAACGTATGTAAATCAACAAATGTTGACTTAACAGCATCACTTAACAAATAAAAGACATCGTGTGACCGCAAAAGATGCAGAAAAGGCATTTGGTAAAATTCAACATCCCTTGAGGATCAAAGCTCGGACGAGACTGGCAAAGAGCAGTGTTACCCCAACATAATGAGGTCACAGCGAGTTCCATGAGCAGTCAGCATCATATTGAGTGAAGAAAAGTTGAAGGCTTTCTCGCTCAGATCTGAAACAAGACACACACAGCTGATGCTTTCCTCGCCTTTACTCAACACAGCACTAGAAATTGTAGCCAGAACAATTTGTCAGAAGAAATAAAGGGCATCAATAGGAAGAAGTTAAATTGTTACTGTATGCAGCTATTATGAACACCCCCAAAACAACATCAAAAAGCTGCTAGATAACTCATTTTAAAAACTCAGGAAAATTGTAGAAATCAAAGTCAACAGACAAAATCAGAAAAACAAATAATGGATCATCAGAAAAAGGAATTTCACTTCTAATAGCTCCAAGAAACACACACACACACACACACACACAAAAAAAAACCCCTTGAGATAAATTTAACCAAAGAGGTGAAAGATTTCTACAATAAAGATCATAAGTCATTGCTAATAAAAATGTTGAAAAGGAGACAAAAAAGGAAAGATACCCCGTGTTTGTGGGTTGGAAGATTGCGTACCATTAAAATACGCATGCCACACAAAATAGTTTACATATTTGACGCAATCTCTGTGAAAATTCCAGTGACATTTTTCAAAAAACTAGAAAAAGAAATGACTAAGAATCATGAGAACTTTTGAAGAGACTAGAGACAAAGAACAAAGCAGGAGGAAATATACTATCTGATAACAACACTGCAGCGATTAGAACACCTGCTGTTGGCATCCCAGCAGATCCAGAGGCCACGGATAAATGAATAAAAGCCGTGGATATAAACCCACACAGTCAATTTACCTTTGGTAAGGGTGCAAAGAACATGAGTCGGAAAATGGGTATTTGAATCAATAGCATTGGAAAACTTGCGTATTCGCATCCAAAGGAGGGAAACTGGAGCCTTCTCTCTCACCATCTCTCATCAAAATCAACTCAAAATAGATTAAAGACTGAAATGCAAAATACTGAGCCTTATCCAGGACACAAAACTGTGAGAGAGAAACTGGAAAAGAGCAAAGGATCAAACGTGATGCTCCGTCTAGCTGCCAGTTACGGAAGCAGGGTAGTGATGTCTGACAATCATCCTTGAGTGATCTGCTTCTCCTTTCACGAGTGTCAGTTTAGGCTCACCTATTTCAGCGCTTTTGTGTTACTGTGTGCATGTCTGTGATTATTATACGCCCTTCGTGAGTTCACCATTTTATTATTCTAAAATGTGATTCTCTGTATATTGTAACTTTTTGTTTGTAACTTGAGCTCTTTTCATTCTTGTCTGCACTGCCTTTTTCATTCTTGAACTTTCTGTTTGTGCCCCCAATTCTAAATTGGTTTTCTTGCAGACAATGTGTATTCTGATTGTTTTGAAATATGTAATTCCCATGTCTCTTAATTAGGATACCTAGTCCTTTACATTTAACAAATTAATGATAGGGTTAGCATCTGCCATCTCACTGCTTCCCACATTTAATGCATTCTGTTCCTACATTCGTCTTGGCTGATTTTCTTTGTGCCAAAAAGACACTTGCTCTTGTGCAATTCTAATTACCTATTTTTAGTATATTTTTTACAATACTGATTCCTCTAGGGACTGCCACTAATATCTTAAAAATAAGTTTATTCATATAATGCCAATGTTAAGTTACAAAATAATTTTCTAAGTGTTCAAAAATATGCTTCCAATATAACTCTATTTACCATTCTTTTAAGATACGCTTCTAGTCACAAATGTTTACACATTGTATGCTTATCAACATTTATAATTTATAGTTTTTGACTTGTACAGTTCTTAAGAGATAGAAAAATAAGCTACATGCAAAAAAATCACATTTATGCTTTCATATGCTCCACGCTGCTTATTCTTTCTCACTGATCTCAAGGACCTCTCTTTGTGTTTCATTTTCAGCAGCTTGTTTATAACATGTCACAGTGGATCTTTTTGAATTTATCCCACTTGGAATGTTTGATACTCTTAGATGCAAAGGTTGTGTCTTTCATCATGGTTAGAAAACATGTGGCGATTATTTCATCCAATATTCCTTCCGGACCTTTCTCTCCCTTCCTTCTGAGATCCCGTTGTGCATACCTTGGCATGCATAATCACATAGCACATATACTCAAGTGCCCAGCCAGCTTGCCTCATTCTTTTTTCTTTCCATCCCTTAGATGGGATCATCCCAATTGATCTATCTTCAAAATCTATTGATTCTTTATCCCGCCTGAATGAATATACTATCGAACTCCTCTAGTTTATTTTCCATTTCAGCTATTCTGCTTTCCAACTCAAAGGATGTTACTTGGCACCTTTCTATAATCTGTCTAGTTACAGATCCTATTTAGTGTAACAATGTTATCATACCTAGCTTAAATTCTTCAGATGCAGCTTCTCTCAGGTCTTCAGACTTTTTAAAAAATTTTTCACTTATTTTCATTTTGTTTAAATGAAACTGTCTGCCACCTGAAGCCCAGAGCTCCATCCGGGTCTCCCCCATGGTGGCAGGGAGCCAAAGACTTGCAGCATCACCAGTGCCTGCAGAGAGCTGGAGCAGAGGCTGAGTGTCAGGAGCCTCGTAGCAGCACTGAGCTTTTCTTTTGAAGATTTGGGATCCAGCTACTGTTTGTCCCAACTGTTTGCCATCCTAGGCAACTCGCACTTAAAGACTTGCCTGGCATCATTTTCAACATAAGCCTCCTAATCCCGGCAGAGACTTTCAGCCCTTTGAAAGCTCTGAAGTCACGGCAAATACAAATGGGCTTTTTCAGTGGAACCTGCAAGTGAGTCAAATACCAGCAGGCCTCAAGACATAAGGATCTCTGAGACCCGGAATGACATACTTTTTCTCTAAGATACTACTAATATAGTAGTGGTTAGACGGTGAGTATACTAACATGCTACTAGTTAGAAATGAGAGAGAAGTTCAATGTGATTAAAGATTACTATTTTTACCATGGTTCGGATGCTTTTCTTTTAATGAATGCCTCCCGAGTTGACGCAAGCCTTTAATTAATTTCAAGGGATCTGATAAAAGTAGATCTTCATCATGTTTTCCAGTTTTTTTCTTTGCTTTTATGATAGGACTAATTTTCCACAAGTAATTACTCTGCCATCTTCCCTGATGTCATCTACTCCTATGATTTGTTTTTATAACCACAGTGCAAAATTGGTCTCATAGCATAGTTTTTCTGGAGGTAGGAGAACAGATTTTAAAAACATTTTAGGAAACCAGTGTTTGAAAGTAATGTGCCAAGCTGTTCTGATGCCAGTATCCCATATGGGTGCCAGCTTGAGTCCCCACTGCTCTACTTCCAACCAGTACCCTGCAAAGGAGCTTTGGAAACAGCCAAGTCTGGCCACAGTGCAGGGATCGGGGCACCCACGTGGATGATCTAGAAGAAACCCTGGCTCCTGGCTTCAAACCAGCTCAGCTCCAGCCATTCCAGCTCCTCGGAGAGTGAATCAAGGGGTCCAAGGTCTTCTGTCTTTTCCTCTCTGTAACTTTCAAAAAATAAATAAACAAATAAAACTTGTTTTAAAGAGAAGGTTCAGCAGCTACAGGCTATTCATATCTAACCTTTATTCAAAATGAAACAAACAATGCTCTATTTTCATAGAAATCTACCACTTGCGAATGTTTTCCATGGTTTTTCTTAGCTTGTGATTACCTCATTTTTAATGAAAAGATGAATTCTGAATCCCTGCTCTTTCCCATGTATAAAGTACTTGTAAAAAAAAAATCACAATATTTTATCAACTGTTAAGGTATTTGGTGATAAATTGTAACAAACGAGTGATATTAGTGTCACTTCCAGCTTCTTGCCCAACAATTCATGAAACATTCCGCAGAAGTCCCTGGGAATTGTTCCAGTACAGAAGTGCTCATTTTCCCTTTCAATCCTACGCAGCATTGAAGAACCT
This sequence comes from Ochotona curzoniae, assembly GCF_017591425.1. Classification (NCBI taxonomy): domain Eukaryota; kingdom Metazoa; phylum Chordata; class Mammalia; order Lagomorpha; family Ochotonidae; genus Ochotona; species Ochotona curzoniae. Next base: position 8,116,274 of record NW_024465816.1, on the reverse strand, counting down.
TCCATTTACTTCACTGCATGAAACCATAATGCCATTCTTAATCAAAAACGTAAGAAAATTGATATTCAAGTTGCATTTTTTAAAACTTGGAGTCACAATGGCTTCTTACCATATGGTTTATGTTTCTGTGCAAGCATTTTTCATAGAACTTCCTTCTGTCACCATAATACTTCAACAAACAACAGTGATTCATAATCCCCTTCCACATTATCAGCTAAGAGAAATGAAGTTGTCTCCGATTTAACACATCAGCTGTTACATAATTCAAAATGTTTATAAGAGCACACAGCATGATTTAGTTGGGTTGATATTTACTATGGAAATCCTTGGCCAGAAAAGAAGACAAGGATTTAGACTCAATCCGAAGCTGAGCTGCAGCCAACCCAACCACTGCTTACAAAGCCTGTATCCCACATGGACGCACAGGTTCAAGTCCCGGTGGCTTCACGTCATCCAGCTCCTTGCCGATGCATCTGAGGATGCAGCAGAAGATGGCCCAAGTGCACAGGCCCCTTCTACCCACAGCAGAGACGCACGTGCAGTCCCAGGCTCCTGGCTTTGGGCTGGTCCTACCTGGGCTGGTGAGGCCATACGCAGAGCGAATCATCAAATGAGAGATGTCTCTCTGTGTCTCTTCTCAATGTCTTTTAAATAAATAGATGACAGAAAGATAAAGATAATAAGCTTACATTTAACAAGCACCCTCTCTTCAATGACCTTCCAGATTTTCCCCTAATTGCAGCCGAACCTACAAAATGGAAAGGCAACTTATTTGCAGAAGTTAAGCATTACAGATTCGGTTCTTCAAAATAGATTGCATTTTTACAAAGGTATCTCAGTAACCGTTCCTCATGTCTACACTTATCTCATTCTGAACAGTCTACAAACCAGAAGGCTGGGCCACTGATGAGCAGTACTTCCCTATGGACAAATCCTGACCCATAGCTGAGAACCGGCCAAGTTGAGGCAGAAGTTGGAAGACAATGGATCTTTGTGAGCAAAACTCAGGCAATCCAGTAACCCACGACTTCAGCCATTCATTTAGTGACTCACACAGCCATTCAACAAATGCGATTTCCACAGGAGGAAAATTCTAGAGAGCCAAGGCAAGCAGCAAATGGGGCTCAGATTGCGTTTTGGTGTCTTGGTGACAGCGGGCCCAGCCGAGGCTGCTGGCGGCATCTGGAGAGTGATCCAGCAGAAGGAATATTTTTCCTTCTTGTTCAAGTAAAATAAACATAAACAAGTAAAAATTTAAGAAGAACAGAAACAAAATGTGCCAAGAATAAACCCCTTTAAAGATAAATTTGGGGTTATTTGTTTCAGAACTGAGAGAAATTACATTTTTGATTCCAATAAATTTTCCATTTAAAATATAACAAAAACAATGTTCCAAAACAGAAAAGAAAGAGGGCATAAAAAGTCAAAGTTGTAATTGGCCCTTCAAAATAAACTTTTTCTAATAAAGAATTTTGAAAGTTCACAAAAAAATACACAAAAAGGTAAAAAAAAAAAAAAAAAGGAGAAGAAGAGTAGGTGATTTTTAAAAACACTGTCTTAAGTGAGTTATAAGAAAAAAGTAACCCGGGGCCCAGCGCGGTGGCCTGGTGGCTGAAGTCCGCACCTTGAATGCACCTGAATCCCATATGGCCGCTGGTTCTGATCCTGGCAGCCTCCCTTCCCATCCAGCTCCCTGCTTGTGGCCTGGGAAAGCAGTTGAGGACGGCCCAAAGCCTTGGGACCCTGCACCCGCGTGGGAGACCCAAATGAAGCTGCTGGCTCCTGGCATCAGATTGGTGCAGTTCCAGGCGTCACAGTCACTTGGGGAGTGAAACGGGTGTTGGAAGATCTTCCACTTGTATCTCCTCTCTGTGAATCTGCCTTTCCAATAAAAATAAGTAAAATTTTAAAAAGGTTTAAAGTCTTCAAAGCAAAACACACACGGGGCATCACCCGGTAAGAGCTAGACCAGCGTCCCTCTTCTTAGCAGAAACAGCAGAGGCGCCAAAGCAATGCTTTCAAACTGGGGAAAACTGATGTTGAATGTTCAAAGATAGGCCCCATGAGAAAGGGACGTGAGAAAATTATCTCATCTAATAGTAGAAATTCACCTCTCCCATGCCTTTCCCCGTGGCCCTCGATAATCCCCCGGAGAACATACAGATATTTCTCGACTTACAACGGGGGTTATACCCAGTTTGTATCTATGATTAACCAAAAGTATCCTCAGTGGAAAATGCATGCAATCCACCCTACTCGCTGTCCTTTCAGCTCCACAACGTGGCACACAGTAAGAGTGTGGGTCGTGTCACCTCCTGAGCACGGAGCTGCCTGGAAGCTGTGACTGCGTCACCTCCAGCACCTGCGAGAGGATGTGACTGCACTAAGGGAAGCACCCAGTGCAGATATTGACACTTGGGGTGTACAGCAAGCCTAGCACTTTGATCCCACCCTAAACCCCCCATCCAAAGCTGAACCAATCAAAGTTAGGGCCCATCTTAGTCCACTCCCACAGCACATCATGGATGCTGACGTGGCTATGAAAGTCCTCACACGCGCGGACTTAGAGCACGTACAAAGAAGACTCCGGCTGACGGGTCCTGCACACAGTCCACAAAAAATCTGCTGATAGCAAGACCGTACCTTGGTGAAGCAGAAATTCAGCAGCGTGATCGGAGGAGAGACATTTTAGGACCCAGAGAACCATTATTCCTTTTCCAACAGGAGGAACCCCCCCCCCCAAAAAAAAAAAATCTCTCAAGAACAAGAACGAAGTAGAACAGTTTAAAAGGCATGGCTTAACTTCCCGCTAATGAGCCCAGGACAGCAGCCGAAAATGGTGCGCGTGCTCAGAGCCCTGCACCCACAGGGACGCAAACCCGGACGAAGCTCCCGACTGCTTGCTTTAACCTGGCCCAGCGCTGGCTGCTATGGCCCCTTGGAGTGTGAGCCAATGGTTGGAAGATCTCTTTGTGTGTGTGTGTGTGTGAATGTGTGTGTACCTTCACGTCTTTCTCTAACTTCTCCTTTCAAATAAATTAATTTATTTATTAAAAAGTAAATAAATGAAAGGAATGGGTCAAGATTGGGAAGTGTATGGTGTGGCGTGACTCAGAACATTTGATGCAGACTATAGAAAGGGGCTTCGTGGGTCTCTGCTATGAGCAGCCCTGTCCTTGGACTACAAGTTCAGCCCCAGTAGACACGGGCAGAAGGCAGCATTTTCCTGGCATACCTTCTGACTCTCCGACAAGCAATACTAAACATTAAGAAAAGCTGCCCATATTTTCTGCTAGGGTCAATCTACAGGCCCGCCAAATTCAATTCCGCTTGTAGAAGGGGAAGGATCAGTAAGGGCGAAGAAAAGGGGAAGAATATGAGGCAGCTTTTATGGTGGGAGAGTAAAAAGACATTGACAAAAGTTTGTAGAACAAAAGAGATTGGAATACCTTGCTTAAGATGACAAAAATATCCAACTTAAGACATCTGAAAATAAGAATACTTCATTGCAAAAGCTTGCAAGAAATTGGGATGACGGAGGTCAACTGTGTAAGTAAGAGAAATCTTCTTTGTGTGAGAAGTTCAGCCAACATTATCTCAATATTAGCTGGTCATTTCCATGTCACAGAACTGTCCATAAATGACATAGAGAGAGATAGGACACATCATGGACTGCCTGGGACTGGGAATGGAAGTGTGGAATGATTGTAAGTGACCAAGGGATAGACAAATGTTCCAAAATTGGATGTGGCTGTGCTTGCATGAACAGCAAGACACTAAATTCTGGGCCCAGCACGGTGGCACAAGTGGTTAAGGTCCTCGCCTTGCACGCCCGGGATCCCATATGGGCGCCGGTTCTAATCCCAGCAGCCCCTCTTCCCTTCCAGCTCCCTGCCTGTGGCCTGGGAAAGCAGTCGAGGACGGCCCAAAGCTTTGGGAACCTGCACCCGCGTGGGAGACCCGGAAGAGCTCCTGGCTTCGGATCAGCATAGCATCGGCCGTTGCAGTCACTTGGGGAGTGAATCATCAGATGGAAGATCTTCCTCTCTGTCTCTCCTCTCTGTATATCCGCCTTTCCAATAAAAAAATAATAAAAATAAATCTTTAAAAAAAAAAGACACTAAATTCATTCCATCACACATCAAAGTGAATTTTGCAGTATGTACATTATGCATCAATAAAGCTCTGGGTGTTTCTTTTTTAAAGGAACCGATTTAAAAAAATTGCTTGGACAGAGAACAGACGTAAAAAAGATCTCCTCTGGAGTGAGGCAGGCAAACAGTAGGAATAAAAATAAAACATTTTAAGGGTTATCAAATTTTAGTTTTTCAGTGCATCTTGTACTGAAGCCCATTACTAAAGTCTTTTAAACCTTTTGGTTTTCCTGGATGTAATGAAGAAAACATTAGTGGCTTTGATTATTTAGTTAAGAGGAAGTGAGAGATCTTCCCTCCCTGACCTCACTACCCAAACATCTGCAACAGCTGGGATGGAGCCACGCTTGAACCAAAAGCCACGCACGCAGTCAAGAGCTCCCGCAGGAGTGGATGGCGCCCAGCTACTGGAGGCCAACCACTGTCGGCTCAAGCCACCACATGAGCAGGAAGCTGGAGTTCGAAGCCAGGGCTGGGTGTCAAACCCAGTACTCTCCTGTGAAACACGGGCATCTTAACTAAATACATACCACATTTCTAATCTTGTACAATTTCAATTGTTAACTGAGTCATGATGTTGCTTGAGCAAATGAGCAGGGTCTATTGTCATTTTTTTTTTTTTTCTCCTAAAGATCAGAGCAGAGTCACCATTCAGGACGTAACTGATGGGGGCAAGAATTCAACTGAGCAGAGTCAAAAGTCCATGCCACGCCTGAAATAGAACCACGGCAAGGACACCAAGCAACTGGACGGTCATCCCAGCAAAGACATTTGGTCCAGCTGCGTTAAGTGGTTACCATGGATTAACATATCAAACAGAAACAATCCTCAGGAAGCAAGTGTCCTAAAAAAAACAAGCTGACAAGTGCAGTCGCTAATGTTATCAGCTGCCTTCATCTGTTTATGTAAGAACACTGCCAAAGTAACCATTGACAGGCTTGGGCTTTAAGCCCCACAGCGTAGCCCGGTTAACCTGAGCTGTAACTGATACATTGGCTCGAGGGAAACTGGTGTCATGGAAAATGCATGTTAAGAAGTGTGGAGCTACTAGGCAGTGGCATAGGTCGTGTGGATTTCAGCTGCTGACCTTGCCATTGATTTAGTAATTAAGATTTGCAATGAAATGAGCGAGAGTTTTTTTAGCAGAGCACACTGTTGGGTAAGCCGAAGCCTTCAGACCTGTTTTTTTTTTTTTAAATAAAGTGCCATGGGGCTGGCACTGCGGCAGAGTGCGTAGATGTTGGCAGTTGCTATGAGCTTTAGTTCCTGTTCCAGCTGCTGCGCTTCTGATCCAGCCCCCTGCCAATGGTCCGGGGAAGGTAGTGGAACATGGTCCAAGTGTTTGGGCCCCCGTTACCCAAGGAGAAGACTCAGAAGAAACTCCTGGCTCCCGGTTTGGGCCTGGCACAGCCCTAATGGTTGCAGCCATCTGGAAAGTGACTAAAGGATGAAGGATCTCTTTCTACCTCTGTAACCCTTTCCAATAAATACATCTGTTAAGGAAATAAATAAGGTGCAACAAAAACAGTGATAATCAATCCATTAAAATGTCTTCACACAGTCAAACAAGGGCCCGGTTGCATTTTGAACTTACCACATTTCTACGACCCAAGCTTTTAAGAAAGCTATGCTTTGGGTCTGGTGTGATAGCTTAGTGTCTAAAGTCCTCGCCTTGAATGCGCCAGGATCCCACATGGGTGCTGGTTCTAATCCCAATAGCCCTGCTTTCCATCCAGCTCCCTGCTCGTGGCCTGGGAAAGCAGTCGAGGACGGCCCAAAGCCTTGGGACCCTGCATCCACATTGGAGAGTGGGAAGAAGCTCTTGGCTCCCAACTTCAGCTCAGCGTGAGCCTGTTGCAGTTATTTGGGGAGTGAATCATTGGATGGAAGATAGCTCTCTCTGTTCTCCTTTCTGTTAAAAAAAAAAAATGCCTTTCAAATGAAAAATAAATATATAATTCTTAAAAAAATAAAAGAAAGTTGTGTTTCCTGGAAAGTATGAGGTAGAGACGTTGTACAATGTAAAACAGAAACAAAAGTTAGTTTTGCAGGTGGAGTAAGATACTGGTGAGAGAACAGATACACATCTTCCCAGGCTTCTTGGGCATTCGAACTGCTGACAAAGTCATTTGATTCCATTTGAATCCTTGAAGGTATTTGTTTAACACACAGAGAGAGCAAGGCACCTGCTTCTACATAGATACAGAGAGAGAGAGAGATGGAAAGAGACCTCCCCTCCACTCAGTCACTGTGCGCATGCCCTCAGCAGCCTGGGCTGGGCTGGCCTGAGCCAGGAGCTGGAAGCTCGCTCCAGGGCTCCCACCCACTGGGAGGGACTCAGGGCCTTACACCACCACCATGGCCCCTCAGGACCTGCAGCAGCAGGGCACTGGAGTCAGAAGCCAAATCCAGGGATCAAACCCAGATGCTCCAAAACAGGGCATGTATCCCTGCTGCTCTGGGGTCTCTTTGAGGAACCCGGAGGTTGCAAGGGCAATCCTGAGCCTGATCCCAGCTTTAGCCGCCAGTATGTTTCACAACTTTGTGCTGGCATCCTATTTGTGATGTGGGAATAACAACAGTACCAGTCTCCTAGGTGCATGGGGCGATTCAATGAAATAATGTAATAAAGGACCTAGGAGAGTGCCTGTTCTCCCAGCTCTTTTCCATTATTATCTGTTCATTTAAAATATCTTAGCTTAAAAAAAAAGTATTGTAGTGAAGCAACGTAAAGCATGCTGAAACCTGCAGGAGCCCCAGACCTTTCTGGGGGCAACGGGTGGTCTCTTTGCTCACACTATTCTTTGCCTCCCAGAGCTGACAGTCAGGTGGAAGCAAATTCCTGTTTCATTCCCTCCAAATCCTTTGAAATAAAACATGGGACATAATGCTATAAACTTGCTAAAAGCATTTTCCGTTAACGTGGGAATTGGTGGTCAATGCCACTTTTGAAAAGCAGTCCTTGGGAAATGCTCACTGCCATACAGTTCCAATGAAATGCTAGGAACTATGCCATGATGAAGAAATGCCCAAATTACAGAGGGATGTGCAGTTGTGCAGTTTGGCCCAATAAGTCTGTTGGTCTTTCTGCAGAATCCTACTGCTATTTAAAATCGTCCTTCAGTCGGCTCTAAAAATGAGCCGTAGGAGTGAGCTAGTCAGCAGTCAGAGAGGCAGGCAGGGGAGTCCCACGCCGCCCAGCTCTGTTGGCAAGCAAGCAAGCTCTTTTCAGGGCCTCTCCTGGCTCCAGAACAAACCCTTGGAATGCGGGCCTTCAGCATCTGCCGCTGTCACTGACAGCTCCCCCGGGGCCTCTCTGCTCTGGCCCAGCCACTCCTTCAGCTGCCTGGGACACATTTATCCTTAGTTAACTTCCCACAGGGAATTCTTTGCACCATCCGTCTCTTGCTTGCGTATAATAGAGTTATAAGTGCTTGCTTGGTGAAAACCTCATAGAACATGGGGCCGGGGGAGAGGTAAGGGCAGGTCAAGAAAACAGTGTGATGAATGCGTGGGAGAACCCATCACTCACATGCCAACCTAGGGAGAAGATTGCTCCCTTATGATGACTTATCCAACTAGGAAGCATTGTTGCATTTATTGCTGTGGTTTGGATGCGTTTCATCTTTGAAAGATTCAGGTGCTGGGAGCCTAGTCCTCTGCCTGGTGGTGGGTCTATAAAGGGTCATTAGGTCCTAGCACACCGCCCTAGGAAGGGATTAAAGCAGACCTCTAAAACTGGGTGATTGCCAAGTATAGGTTGTTCTCAAAGCAATCTCAGCCCCTCCCCAGTGTCTTACTTCTTTTCTTGCCATTTGACATCTCTCTCACACACACACACACGCACACACTCTGTCCACAGGATGCCATCTTCTATGCTACGACACAGCTAAGCGGCTCTCACCAGAAGTCACTGCTAATGTCACATGCTTAGACGTCTAGATCTGTGAGCTAAATACCCCATCTTGGGGGCTTCACAACAGGAACATAAAATCGCCAAGTCACTAATTCCCAGGTTATGTAGAACAGACTATCGAGACATCTGGTTGACCCACCAGCTGGGCATGACTGCACCTTTTGGCTTTCCGAGCAGAACGTGTAGGGCTCTTTGTTGGCTCCGTGCTTAGACACACATTTGCAGGAGGCACCAGGCATGATAGAGAGTGCCTCAGGAGGTAAGACACAGCTACTGAGTTCTCAGTGGTGCATTCCTACAGCAAGACATGGCCACGGAGAAGGGTCGAGGATGGCAAATGCTAAGAGTATGTGCTTCCTGCCAAGTACCAATGTCTTCGTCCTCATGGATCTCCTTCTCCCTGGGCAGCTGGCAGCTCCGCCCCAAGAAGCCCCAGGCCATGGAGCTGAGTGAACTCACAGATCTTGTTGCAAGCCGCATCTGTATGCACTGGCCACATGCTGTGCCTAAAATGGCGCCGGCCGGAGAAGCCACACCTTCGTGCGTGTCACGTAGCCTAGCGCATGCGCAGTGAGCTGCGGCATGGCCGGCACGTGAACACTGGGGACTGACGAATCCAGTCGCCCAGGACCCTGCGTGATCATGACGCCGACCTATCATCGGTGGAGGCGGGGCCAGTCAGCACATAAGAGCAGAAAGACTGCCGGGGTCCGCCCCCCTTCCTCTTCCTCATCTTTGTGCGCGCAATAAACTTTACCGCAGAAGGCTTCACTCGCGTCTGCGTCTTATTGCGGGACAATAAGACACGTGGGCGCGACAACTGGTGCCGGGAACCCGGGACCTGGAGGGGGCCTCCCGTTTCGAACGGGTGGAAGTCAGAACTGCGGCCAAAAGACAGGTAAGGAGCTCTGAGAGGGAGAACTTTCGGGTGACTAGGAGCATAAATCGGAGGTATAGGAACCACCGCTTCTGGTTATAGACATGGGCGCACAGATCTCTCTGGTGAAATTTTTGCAGATGGTTTATGCCCTCCGTAGGGGAGCGGTCAGAGAGAGTGACAAAGCCCTTCAGTCTGCCCAGGATAGTCTCTCAGAAACAGAGCGGGAGAGGAGAACCGGTTTGAAGCAAAAAATAGAGGTGAAATTGAAAGCAGTATCTTCCTCATCAAGTTCGGAGACGTCCGACGCGGAGGAAGGGTACAAGCGGCATAGGCGCTTAGGACGCAAACAACCCGCAGGAATCAGAGGAGGATCAGAAAAGGAGAAGAAAGAGAATGGCGGTGCTACTGCGCCGGCCACGCTCGGCCCATGGCCTCAGGGCTCTAGAGCCATTACACTAATGGCTCCTCCTGCTGTGACGCCATCTGCCCCGCAGGTAATCCAACACTGCTTGGAGGCATGGGCCGAGTGGGGTAAACCTGAATGTATTAAGACTGATAATGGTCCCGCCTATACTTCAGCCAAATTTCGTGATTTTTGCATGAAGATGGGCGTCAAATTAGTGACTGGCATCCCTTATAATCCACAAGGTCAGGGGATAATCGAACGTGCTCATCGCTCTATTAAGGAATTGTTACAAAAACAAAAAACCACCTGGGAATCACTTGGCCTCGCCAGTCAGAGCCCTCGGGCCACCCTAGCCCTGGCTCTCTTCACCATCAATTTTTTACAGCTGGATGAGCAAGGCCTCAGTGCTGCAGATCGTCATTCCCTTAACACGGCGCAAGAGCAATCTTGGGTCAAGTGGAAGGATGTTCTGGAGTCCAAATGGAAGGGCCCAGACCCAGTTATTAGGCAGGCTCGAGGAGCCATTTGTGTGTTTCCACAGGACGCCCCAGTTCCGGTTTGGGTTCCAGCTCGATTGACTCGTTCCTGTCCATCACCGCCTTCTGACGTTTCTGCAACCGCTGGAGCGCTTACACGAGGATCTGACTTGGGGAAGATTCATGCAACCCTGCAATCAGAAACTCCTCCTACAATCCCACAGGACAATGGTGCCCCGCCCAGTGCAAACACAGCTGATGGTGCAACTAATGGTCTGTATGGCGCTTGTGAAGACCGTGATTGCTGAGCCACGATGAGGAGTTTTGAGTGTTTTTCCACGACCCTTACCGGTCACCCACTCAGCCCGAGTGTTTCCTTGATTTTTTCTTCTTTGGATTTGCCTTTTCTCCCTTATGATGATATTAAGGAGAATGTGAGTAATTTTTTATTCCCCCTACAGGACACGCTTTATTTTCAAGCATTTCCTGAGAATTTTAGTGTCAAGGTTTAAGTGTTACTTCTATTCCTTTTCAAAATGTTTCAACGGCTGCTAATCTTTCTTGCCAGCTTTCTTCTTATCTTTTAGGAAATTGGACGAGAGAATTTGATATTCCACAGTCTGAGTTGAGAATTGCCATTGTCCAGATTAATTCTACACGGGTGGATCCTGTTGTTGCTGAAACCCTGGCCACTTGGATTTGGAACATCACTTCCCATATTGAGGAATGGGTGGGAGTGGTTGTGCTGATTCTGCTCTTGTGTGCAGGCTGTGCCTTATGCCTTTTTTGCCTGTGTCATCTGAGACACCGCGCTCAGCGAGATTGTGTGGCAATACATCAAGCCCTACTAGCCATGCAGTATGGTGACTCCCCCATGGTATGGTTGAGCATGCTTCAACGGGTTTAGTTAAGAGCATGGACATCATGGCTCCTGCACCTCAGGCCATTATGGCATTGCACTGAGTTTGAGCATGATGCGCCCGACTAGCCCTTGCACCTCGCAGGACTTATCCATTGCACGCGAGAGGGTAGTCACTCTTATAACTGCCTTGTCGAGACATTGCTCTTTACAACCACCGCGGTTGTAGCCCATGACGGGTAAGATAGACCCAGACAATTATCGGTCTAAGACAGGGACTACGTCAAGCTACGCAGCCTCCCTATGACGGATCGTGCGCCTTGAGTCTACAACCTAAGACAGGCCCATACCAGCTTATTTTTTCTATTGTGTAAGAAGGGGAGAGATGTTGCAAGCCGCATCTGTATGCACTGGCCACATGCTGTGCCTAAAATGGCGCCGGCCGGAGAAGCCACACCTTCGTGCGTGTCACGTAGCCTAGCGCATGCGCAGTGAGCTGCGGCATGGCCGGCACGTGAACACTGGGGACTGACGAATCCAGTCGCCCAGGACCCTGCGTGATCATGACGCCGACCTATCATCGGCGGAGGCGGGGCCAGTCAGCACATAAGAGCAGAAAGACTGCCGGGGTCCGCCCCCCTTCCTCTTCCTCATCTTTGTGCGCGCAATAAACTTTACCGCAGAAGGCTTCACTCGCGTCTGCCTCTTACTGCTGGGCGGTAAGACACGTGGGCGCGACAAGATCTAACAAGCACACCACAGACAACACCAAGAGGGCGTCCTGTTGGCCATTCTCAATATGAAAAGGAGAGGGCTCAGCGCCATGAGTCAGAGGCTGAATCCTCACCTTGGATGCACCACGATCCCATAGGGATGCCGGTTCATATCCCGACTGCTCCACTTCCCATCCAGCTGCCTGCCTGTGGCCTGGGAAAGCAGTGGAGGATGGCCCAAAGCCTTGGGACCCTACACCTACATGGGAGACCCCGAAGAGTTCCTGACTCCTGGCTTTTGATTGGCTCAACTCTGAGTGTTGTGGTCACTTAGGAAGTGAAGCAGCTGATGGAAGATCTTTCTGTATCTCCTCTCTGTAAATCTGCTTTTCCAATAAAAATAAAATAAAATAGAATCTTTGAGAGAAAACACCCTATGCCTTCCCACGCCAAAACAGAAGTGGTAGATGCCAGACAGCTGTGCAGCGGATGTCTTTGAGATTCTGAAGAGAAATAGCTCGCACACTAGAATTGTGTGCGCAGCCCAACTATACCCCTGGAGTGCGAGGACATCACAGCGGCATTCTAAAACGTACAAGTTCCCAAGGGAGGGGGCTTTGGTGTCACTTTCCAAGTGTCATAGCACTCCAGCAGAAGATGAGTCCTACCGAGACAGCTGTGGAGCACCGGAAATGAGTGACCGTCCCAGGAAGGATGGCCAATGTGGTGGCGGTGGAGAAGGGGGCGGCGGAAGAAGACAGCAACACCAAGAACACCAAGACACGGACCACAAGCTGGGTGGATGCAGGTGGCAGTGTGAAGACACTTCAGGAAAGTATGACCTGTCAGCCGCAGTGGAGTGAGGACTCCAGCAACCTGTGGAAGCCCCGCCCCCCAAGCAGAGAAATCCGTGACCTAATGAAGAGACCCAGGAGGCGCTCCGTGTGTCTTGCCAGTAATCTTTAGACCCAACAGCGAATCTGTCTCATCCTTGCCCTCAAGTTTGCTTTCTAGAAAGAAAATTGTTAACAGTCAAGAGGGATTTGCAAGTGACAGAAAAACCTCAGGCAGAAATCCCGGAAGGCGGTCATCTGGTAGCCCAAGGGAAAGCCTTAGAGCCACTAAGAGACCAGACCCCCAAGGAGCGCTGCTTCATCATAAGGGGGCGGAGAGAAGGAACAAGTGAGACAAGCACTGGCCCCACAGTGACTGACAGTGTGTTCTGCTCCCATCTGTTTGGATTTACTGAGCTGTCCTTGGCCAACAAAGTCGGGAAATGCATGAAGGCAAACCAGGCCCCCCTCCAGTGGGCAGGATAATAATCAGAGAATATAATGAAGCGATTCACAAAACCGGGGGAGATGCACCTTGTAAAAGTCCAAAGCCAACACAGCCGAGTCCAATTGGCTTGTTCAACAAAATATGGCTGAGATCCCCAAAACCATATCCCTGCATCTTGTTCCCAGAAGCACTCCAACACACACACACACACACACACACACACACACACACGGAATTGAAAAGAGGTTCCTGGGCCAATTTCCTAATCCCAAGAATTCTACAGCAAGCTAGTCCGAGATAATGTGATTAGAGATGCTAGACCAGATTCTTGGTCGATTCAAGTGTAAGCCTGGTGTGGAGGCTGCAGCCATTCTAAAACTGGACAATAAATCTGAATCCTGTTCACCAACACTAAGAAAAAAAAAATGTTCAATAAGACTCCGACAGGTGCTCCTTCAGGGTTGGTGCAGGACTGCAGTGAATTCCTTCCTCCTCGAAGCCCCCCTAGAGGAGGCCAGCCGCAGGCCAGCACACTGGGGTTGCCGCAGAAAGCAAGCACGGCCAGTGGATCTATTTGACAAGATTTCACCGCAGGGACTTCTTTCCGAGGTGTGGCAATGGTAAAGACGCGGAGCTCCCCAGAAACTGGTAAGGCGAAGAAAGCATTATGGCCCGCTAGACTTCAAGGAGTAAGAGCAAGAAAGCGATCCAGCCAGAGCCCAGAAACTGCAGTCTCGGAGGAGCAGAATTACAGCCTTGAACGGCTGTGCTCCTGCAGGGGAGGGTGTAGGGATGAGCCTCGCCTCACTGCACCTGTCCCTCTGCCTGGGACACAGCCAACAGGAGCCTGAGGCAGGTGGAGTTCCCAGAAGACTGAAGAAAAGCCCACCGGTGCCGGGCAGGGAGAGGGAGAAAACGAAAAAGAAGGAGCGTATTTTGTGTTTGAATCAAAGGGAGGCCTTGCAGATCTGAAATGCTGGTCGTTGCCTGATCCTCCCGTTACACACACACACACACACACACACACACTCCCAGGAGAGAGGCCAAAGTCATTTTTTACTTTCAACAGATCACTGGCTGATTTACTGCATACGTAATTCTGAGAGTCACCCCTGTCATTAGACCCATTTTGGTCACCCTGTTCTAAGAATAAGTTCACCTAGGCTGATGATTTGTCTCCTACCGATGAAGTCAGGCTTTCAAAAACTAAAAAGATAAAGGGAGGCAAGGGAGAAAGGCATTGAAGAAGGTATCAAAGGAGTTTAAGGGATCAAAGACAGTTTCTGAAAGAAAAGGGAGGAAAAGACTCAACACAGTTAAAAATCTCGCCTTTCATGCGCCAGGATCCTACACAGGTGCTGATTTTAATCCCAGCAGCCCTGCTTCCCACCCAGCTCCCTGCTTGTAGCCTAATAAAGCAGTGGAGGACGGCCCAAAAGCCTTGGGACCCTGCACCCAGGGGAGACCCAGAGGAAGTTCCAGGCTTCAGATTGGCTCAGCTCCAACAGTTGTGGTCACTTGGGGAGTGAAACAGCTAATGGAAGATCTTCTCTGTCTCTCCTCCTCTCTGTATATCTGACTTTCCAATAAAAACAAGTAAAATATTTAAAAAAGAAAAGGAAGGAGAGAGGTGGAGAAATGATAAGAAATAGCAACTTGAAATGCACGCATGTATGGCTAACACACCTTATGCGAGATCCCCCCAACAACCTGTTAGAGGGACTGGCACTGTGATGTGCCAGGTAAAGCTGCTACCTGCGGTGCCTATGCCAGTGTGCCACTCTGATCCGGCTCCCTGCTCATGGCCTGGGAAAAGCAGCAGAAGACAGTTCAAGCATTTGGAACCCGGACACCCATGTGAGGATCCAGGAGAAGCTACTGCCTCCTGGCTTCAGTCTGGCTCCACTGTGCCCATGTCACCATCTAAGGAGTATACCGGCAGATACAAGATCTCTCTCTCTCTCTCTGACTTCTAAACAAATAAATACATCTTTATATAAAAGAAAAACCTTTTAGAATGCTAAGCTGGCCAGAGATGATGACATCTTCTGAGACGGCCTGGAGATAGTGGCAATCTGGCACTCAGCACTGAATCTTGGCTTCCAAATATCTTTTTGTAATCCAAGGAGCCGGACTTCTCCAGGAAAGGGGTGTGGGGCAGGGGGGGAGGGGGGGGATGGTTGATTCCAGGCCTAAGGTAGGAAATGTGCAAGGTGTGGCTGGGCCATCTTATGTAAAACAAACAAACAAACAAAATACAAAGGAATAAGGCACGGTAAAGGGACAGGAAGCTTCCCTAAAAGAACCCAGTGACCTGTCCTGCAACAACAGGTGCAGCAACAAATAAGAAAGCACTGGATCACACCCTGAGTATAAAATGGATAGAGGCGTCCAGAAGGATACAGACACTTAATTGAGTAAATAACTTAATGAAGGGAAAGAGACAGGCCATTTTGTTTGTCTAATTTTTTTTAAATTTTATTTTTGGTGATGTTAACTTAGTTGATTAGGGTAGGAAGGAAGATTGGGGAAAACTGGGTGTGATCATTCTTTCCAAATTTTCTATTTCTTCTTCCTGTGGCCGGAGGATGGGAGGGAGGAGGTAAGGGGAGAAGCCACACCCAGCCTCCCAACCACCTCAGCACCCAGGAATGGGGAATGGCCCCCTGAGACCAGCCCAGGGTCCCTGGTGCGGAGCATGTGCCCAGGGTTCTGCCCAGGTGGTTTGGATAGTTCTGAAATGCTGTCAGTCTTTCTGATCCAAGGATAAGGAAACCATTCCAATGTCCATAGCCCACCTCAGAGTCTCCATTCACCCCAATATTTGCTGTCAATGCTTAGCTCAGGTAGTTGTCCAATTTGTTCTGCACTCCAGTCACTGCTAGGGTACCAGATGTTCCAGATGTTCTATACAGGCCCCGATGGGCTGCCATATCTTCCATGTGCATCTAAGCCAGCTCTATCTTTTCCACTGAGGAGGCCCAGTTCTGACACATGTGCTACACGGTCAGACCACCAATCCTGAACGTCAGACCCCAGACCCCCCACACCAGTGCCATCCCCAGGATATCTTTGCTGTAACTCAGAAATAAACATTGGAGATTGATTAGTTTAATTCACTTAGTGATGAATGAGCCGGACTATGGAAAACTGACAGGAGTTGCGATAAACCATTTTTAACACAGGAGTTACCAATAGCATATTTAGATCTGCTCCTGTGTTCTAGAGAGCTGTTTGCCATCCATCTGTTGAGAGTAGAAAAACCTGAAAAGCACCACCTGAACCCAGTGGTGAAGCTCGAGTCACCGGCAATGCCACGTGGTGACAGGTACCCCCATAGGATCTGTGGCAAGGACTCTGCCTTGGTTGATATTCTTTCCAGAAATTCATACTTCTGAGGGATCACAGAAATCCACATTGAGGCATGTTCTAAAACCGCCTCACTGGTACTCCTCAGAATGGTCAAGGTTACAAAAATTTAAGAAAAGACCAAGAAATTGTTATTGACCGGAAACATCAAGGAAACATGACCATAAAATGCAGTGTGGTGTCCAGGGTGGAACCCTGGACGACAAGAAGAACATAAATGGGAAAATTGAAATTTGAATACACTCAAGAGTTTAATTATGCAACAATGTTAATGTTCAGGAACTTCAAAGGTCAAGTATTGACACAACAATTGGTTCTTTATTATCTAAAGAAAGTTTTTTTTTCAGCCACTGGCCTGAGTCCTAACAACTGAATTGCAAATCATGCTTGGAAGCCTTCCTTTGCAAAGCTCTTTCCTGCTTTGTTTTCCACATAGCGAACATCTGGGTGTTTCCATTTGCTGAATTAAAACCAGCTCATGCTCCAGGAAATGTGAAGTGACGACCATATGAGTTCCCTGGCCCAGAGTTGCAAGAATAAAAGCTCATGTAAAATTCCTGAGATTTTCTTTGAACTAAAATAAGCAAAACTGACTTATTGACGACTGGTTCTCTGATAAATTCACCCCAGGGGACATTCCAGAAGCTTTGTAGATAACCATCTGCTTCCACTGTGAAGTCTGTACTGTTGCCCCAGGGGAAAATGTATCCTCTGAAGTGATAAAAGGTCTTGATTAAGGCAGAAAGTTCTCGCAAAAGTTCAAATAGCAACTGTCGGGACATCGAGAGGCCCATGAAAAGACCAGGTTTTGAAAGAGAGAATAAGCTTGTGGGTTGGTGCGTGTCATCATTACATGCTCGGACATATTTCTAGCACCTTTTAAGAATCTCAGAGTTCTTACGCAGCAATGATCCTAAGCCATACCCTTTCCTAGACACCTCCTCTGCAGACACTGAACTGGTTTACATTCGTTCCATCCAGGGACAAATAATCAGTTGCAAGTTGTTTTCTTCCTAGAATGGTGAATCTTAATGGTTCTCTGTCATGCCAATTACAATAACATTTTCTCAAGGATTGGTAAGTGGTCTGTGATGACTGGTAAATGAGTTACAGTGATTGGGCAATGGTTTGTGAGACCTCCTCCCTGGGCATCAAGTCCCACCTCGTCACTATCTCACTCCAGTATCTGTTGTTACAACAGAATCTCTTTGACCAGTCATGTACAAGGACTAGAGGAGGTTTGGATCACGGTTCTGGAGGCCAAAAAGTCCAAGGCATACCACTGATCCCTGCTCAGCATCCAGCCAGGGTCCCCGGGCCGGATCACAACGTGGCAGATGACAGCACATGACGAGCCAGGGCAAGTGTGCCAGCTCCAACCTCTGCTCATAAACCTCTCGGTGCCATCCCGGGAGAGCAGTGCTCACAGCCTCCCCTAACCTGGCTACCTGCCAAAGGCCTCCCATCCAACCATTCATTTGAAGATGCAACACATGAACTTTTGGGCGACACTCCAATCACATCAGTGACCAATGAGTTTCAATCACAGTGGCTGTTTATCCAAAGTCTTCAGAACTAGTGAGAGAGAGAGAGAGAGAGAGAGAGAGAGAGAGAGAGAGAGAAATAGGAGAATAAGTACACAAAATGTCCCAATGCCAACAGTACAAATAAAATCTCTAATTTCTTTTGCTAGGACTATGATAGATCATGCTATAGCATCTTAGTTTTATTTCGTTCTTATCAAGAATGAAATTTGCTATCTTACACTAATCAAAACATCAACTTTGGTTTGTTTTGTGTGAAAGATCTACCTCCAGTACAGACAGCTATGTCCTGGGTCCACAAACCAGGAACTCTAAGCACCGCCCTGTTAGCTTTCGTTGCCAACATAATTTAATCCAGAAATGTCCTCAGATACTCCATCTTATCAGGCGATGTGGAGTGTGGACGCAGACCTTCTTCTGGGAGACCTGCACAAGTCACCTGTGATATGTACACTGAACTATTTCTCAGTGACGCCCACCTAGGTCATGCACTGTGGCAGGAGGGACCTCTTACATAAATATGTGTAGAATGCAACGCTTACGCTTCAGGAACATCCTGGCGTGGCCTGCAGCTTCCTTTGAACAATTTGCCATGTGTCTAACTCGCCCACACTTGTGCAGGAGCCAGGCCATCATATCTATCTTGATAACCAAAACACGTTGATCTTGATCTTACGAATCACTACATTGAAAGTTTCTGGGGAACCGGAATGACGGCCTCTTATCCCCCAAATCTGACGCAGGCATTTGCTGTTGATCGGTAAAAATCCGTCGAATGGATACATGCATGAATGAATGAGTGACATCATTTCATCCTCCCAACCATTTGCCTAAGAACTAACACTATCCCGTTAGAATGTAATCTCAAGAAAACATGATCTCTTTGAAAGAATGGGTAAGGGCCTGCATGATGGCTCAACTGGCTAATTCTCTACCCGCGAGTGCCAGTGCCCCATATGGGTGCCACTTTCCATCCAGCGGCCTGCTTGTGGCTTGGGAAATCAGCACAGGATGGCCCAAAGCGTTGGGACCCTGCGCCCGCATGGGAGACCCAGAAAAAGCTCCAGCCTCATGGTTTCAGATTGGCTCAGCACCAGCCATTGGGGCCAGTTGGGGAATGAATCAGAGGGTGGAAGATCTTTCTCTGTGCAAAATCAGATATACACAGTGTAAGGAGAGACAGAGAGAAAGATCTTCCATTTGCTGATTCGTTCCCCAAGTGACTGCATTGCCAGAACTGAGCCAATCTGAAACCAGGAGCCTGGGGCTCTTCCAGGTCTCCTACACGGGTGCAGGGTCCAAAGGCTTTGGGCCGTCCTCGACTGCTTTCCTATGCCACAAGCAGAGAGCTGGATGGGCAGTGGGGCCGCCAGGATTAGAACTATCATCCACATGGTATCCAGGCACATTCAAGGTTAAGACTTTTGCTGCTAGGCTACCACGCTGGGCCCTGTAACTTTTATTTATCTGTAATATTTTTTATTAAATATATTTTTAAAAATTGCACTGTTTCTTATGTTTAGTCTGCTATGGATACATTTTTGCCTTGACTGCCAAACTCAGAATTAAATTCCATGTGTATGCAACATATTCTATCAAAGACCGCATTATATTTCTTTTCTTTTTTTAATTTTTTGATACAATTTAGTTGGCACTGAGCTGTCCCTTCCCCCTCCCCCAAGGTCCCTCCCTTCCCCCTGTTCTCCCCTCCAGTCTCACAATGTGTGTCTTTTGTGAATTTCCCCGAGTCCATCATGCTGCTGCTGGAGTGTCTCCCACCCATGCAGGAGACTGTCATTTCGCTGTGAGTTCATTTTCTATCCCAGGGCCCTAATGTAGGTACAATGGGGACTAGCTCTTCCTTATTTATGGGCGGTACCAATAACAGTGATAAAAGGGACATTGACCATCTCAGGTGATTATGAACAGTCTCTAATGGACGGTTGATGCATGAATTACATCACAAAACATAAGGTAGGGGCCCGGCGCGGTGGCGCAAGTGGTTAAGGTCCTCGCCTGGCACGACCGGGATCCCATATGGGCGCAGGTTCTAATCCCAGCAGCCCCGCTTCCCTTCCAGCTCCCTGCCTGTGGCCCGGGAAAGCAGTCAAGGACGGCCCAGAGCTTTGGGACCCTGCACCCGCGTGGGAGACCTGGAAGAGGCTCCTGGCTTTGGATCGGCATAGCATCAGCCGTTGCGCTCACTTGGGGAGTGAATCATCGGAGGGAAGATCTTCCTCTCTGTCTCTCCTCTCTGTATATCCGCCTTTCCAATAAAAAATAAAATAAATCTTTTAAAAAAAAACCATAAGGTAGGATTCAGAGGTAATATCCCCAGATTTGACATCACATTATCTTATGTTAGAGCAAACATATGATATCTGACCTTTGGGGATTGGCTCATTTCCTTTAGCATAATGGTCTCTAGTTTGGCCCATTTGGCCACAAAGTGTTGTATTTCTTTTCTTTCTTTCTTTTTTTTTTTTTTTTAAGCCGAGTAGTATTCCAAAGTGTAGATAAACCAAAGTTTTTATCCAGTCCTCTGTTAATGGACATTTAAGTTATCCAAGTTCTTGCGATTATTGATTGTGATGCAATAAACATTAGCGTGCATGTTGCTTTCTCGTGTACCATGTCTTTTGGATATATTCCTAGGAGTGATATTCCTGGGTCATATGGTTGGTGGATTTTTAATTGCCTAAGTATTCCCCTTACTGACTTCCATAGTGGCTGCACCGCCTTGCAATCCCACCAGCAGAGAAGTGGGGTTCCTTTTTCTCCGCAATCTTGCCAGCAGGTGTTGTTGGTAGTTTTCTGCTTGTGGATAATTCTTTCTGGCATTAAGTGGAACCTCAGTTTTGTTTTTATTGGAGTTTTCCTTATTACCAGAGAGATTGAGCACTTTTTGTGTGTCTGTTAGCCATTTGAATTTGTTCTTTTGTAAGGTGTCGCCCGGCCCACTTCCCATAACTACACTCTATTTCAAAGCAAGCGTATTTCCCTTTCTGGTTTTGAGTTATTCAGCCTGTTGATTTTAAGATGCTTCAGATTTGAGAATATACCAGTTATCACAAAAGTAAAAGCATAGTGACACAGGTTGCTTTAATTGATCTGGTTTTCTCAAACATGAAGCCATAACAAGTTTCATCACAGATCGAAAAACCTGCATCATTGCCTCAATTTACTAAAGAGTCACTTTATATCTAAAAATCACAAAAGAAAATATAATATAGAAAATTCAAAACACTTGCTTTTGATTTGCTGTTAGAGAAGCTAAAAATAAAATCAACGAACTGTCCTTTTCTTAAGTATTGTCATGGCAACTCCTTCAATATAAACATGATACTTTTGTTTTGTTTACGTGTGTCTCCTAATTTTCTTCTGTGAGCTGGACATCACAGGACAATGAAGACAGAGGAAAGTAGTGTTTTGATTGGAAAACTTACGCATTGTTCTGTATGGCTATTGGAAGCATGATTGCGGTCCAGTGCAAGTTGAGCTCCATGTGGCTTCGTTTTTCCAGTGCTTTCCATGCACACGCTTCAGATGTATCCACTGCGGGCTGCTGTTGCCCTGTATCTAGAGGAGAGTCTGGCTTGCTGGAAGGGCTTGCTCTGCCCCAGCTTCCTGCAGCCTGCAGAAGCCTTCAACACAGAGGCTCCGGCAAAGTGACAAGGTTGCAGGTCGCTCAGCTTTCTCTCACTAGGACGGCCGGTCTGACGTTATTTTGCCAGAGTCTACCTCCTACGTGATGCCAAGCTCCATCAAGGTGGCATCTGCACACTTGGACCTTACCTACAAGCCCACAGTTCCTCTCTCTCCCGCCTCATATCCCACAACACTCCTTAGAAGTAAATCCCCAAGCCAGGGCTCTAATCTCTTGCCAAGGTTCCTGCTCCAACCCAGCGCCTTCCATGGGGCTATTAGTACCACAGGGCAGCAGCTGGGTCACCAGCCGCCCTCATGTCGGATTACACCGTGAGGGGGAAATCCGAGCCTCCCACGTAGGCATTCCTTTCCACCTCAGGCTTTGTTTGCCAAAGTCTCATAAATTCTCACAAAGGAATCTTTGAAAACCAGTGTCCCAGGCCTACACAGTACAAGGAGAAATAGAGATGAATCAGTTTAGCAATTAATATTTACCAACTAAGTCAACAGTATCCACCCACATCAATGAAGCCTGCGTGACACGAGCTACCTGCAGGGACCACGTGTTCGGCTCGTGTAGATTAACACTTGACAGAATCACAGTTTCCCTTGGGTATTTTAAATACACAGATACATAAGTAGTCTGTGGAAAATGGAGTTTTCTTAACTTCCTGTAAGTTCCCGAATTTTTTGTTTTTTTTTTTTTTTAACTACAGAGGCCATTAGGAAAACATTTTGACTGCTAATCAGCTTTGTCTTGTTAACTTGTTCCTGCATAGTTCCTTGTTAACTTTGTAGCTTGTTCCTGCATAGTTCATAATTCATGTTGATATTATACCAGTCCTGAGAAAAAAAGCCATCAGAATGTCCAAGTGAGTCATCAGAGTTCACCAGCCACGTCAATCTTTGCTTTCACTAAACTGTATAAGACAGCAGGAGACAAGATCAGAGTATTTCAAGTTTGGAAACAAGTTGTCTGAAGTTTAAATAAGGGCAAATGATGACTGTATTGTGCTAATATTGAAATCCAGCTACCGTATCACAGAAGCCACATGGGGCAATTTTCTGAATTAATTTTTTTGTCCTTTAAATTATAAACACCAGGAGTCAAACGTGCATAACCAAAGCTTTGGATTCTGGTATCACTCATCCCAGGATGCCAGCCAGGGAGTACACACCTTTGTAATGAAGGTTTAATGGCAGCAGGGCCTGGGCAGAGCTGGAGGCAGCATTTCAGACGGCTGAGCCTGCGGAGCGCACCGTGAGATGCCAGGTGGGCTGCGGCAGGCAGAGTTCCTGGATGACCCACCGGGCCAGGCTGTGCCCAACGCGCAGGTGTGGGGATGCTGGGAACAGCGCGTCTCATAGCAAATGCAGCCGCTTTCGAATGTCTGGACTGTCAGTCCCACCTAGCTCCCTCCTGCGCCCCTCTTTGTAGGCGCTCTTTCTGTTTTCGAAGCCAACTCGTCCCACTTTTACTCCAGACAATGGCAAAATGATGATTTTATATCAAAAATAAAAAGGGCAGCCAATCAGTTGTTAGATTAAAGGAAGAAACATTTAACAGGACACGCAAACAGGTGACCACATCCTAACATGTAATTTTTGGACAGGATATCCGGTTTCCTTAAACACCAGGTGACAAAATCATCCAATTCCACAACTTCATTAAAAAAAAATTTCTTAACATATGTGTTTGTCTTCAGAGTTACAGAAAGGGAGAAGGAGAGACAGAGAGAGACCTTCCATCCACTGGTTCACTCCCCAGATGGCTGCAATGGCCGGCACTGGGCCAGGCTGAAGTCAGGAGCCAGGAGCCTCACTTGGATATCCCACATGGGTGGCAAGGGCCCAACCACTTGTGCCAGCTTCCTGAGCCTTTCCAGCCCATTGCCAGGGAGCTGGGTCAGAAGCGGAGGAGCCAAGGCATAAACCAAGGCCCATGTAGAAGCTGGCATTGCCATAGTTTTACCTGCTATGCTTCAAAGCTGGCCCTAAAATCTCATTTCTTGACCCAATTAATCCTTAGATATTAGTTCACTGTATATTTAGTCTATAATAATAACAACAACTCAGAATATACCTCTGAAAAAAAAATCTTTTAATGCTTATATGCTTTCCCCTCGATTTTTTTTTAAGATTTATTTATTTTCATTGGAAAAATCAGATATAAATCAGAGAGGAAGAGAGACAGGGAGGAAGATCTTCCATCTGATGATTCACTCCCCAAGTGTCTGCAACAGCCGGATCTGAGCTGAGCCAAAGCCAGGAGTCTTCCGAGTTTCCCACCTGGGTGCAGGGTCCCAAGGCTTTGGGCCGTCCTCGACTGCTTTCCCAATAGCCACTAGGCTATTGCACTCGGCCTTTTCCTCATTTTTTTTATTTACTTGAAAACACTTAAGATTATATTTGGTTAAGAGATTTGTCACTGAGCCCAGTGCGGTCGGTGGCCTAGTGCTAAGATTCTCACTTTAAATGCACCAGGATCCCACATGGGCACCGGTTCGAATCCTGGTGGCCCCGCTTCCCATCTAGCTCCCTGCTTGAGGCCTGGGGAAGCAGTCAAGGATGGCCCAAAGCCTTGGGACCCTGCACCCACGTGGGAGACCTGGAAGAGCTCTAGGCTCCTGGTTTCAGATCAGTGCAGTTCTGGCCATTGCAGTCACTTGGGGAGTGAATCATCAGACAAAAGATTTTCCTTTCTGTCTGTCCTCCCCTCTATATATCTGATTTTGCAATAAAAAGAAATCATTTTTTTTAATAAAGTCAAAAAGAAAAAGAGATTTGTCATTAATTATAAAATATTGTTTAGAGAAAATAGGATTCTTGTCATGACCTTAAATTTTTAAGAGGTTTACTTTATGTGAAAGGCAGACTGAAAAGGAGAAAGAGACCTACCGTCCACTGTTGACTGCCCCAAATGACTGCGACACTGGGACGAAGCCAGGAGCCAGAAACTCCTTCTCATCGCCCACATGGAAGGCAAAGCTCACATCACCTGCACCATCTCCTGCTGCCTTGGCAAACTCATCAGCAGGGAGCCGGGTTAGAGGCAGAGCGGTAAGGATGCCCATGAGCCCGGCACACAGGCAGAGGCTTGTGCGGCTGTGTCACAAGCTGGGCCCCGTTATTTCAGTTTTATATCAGAAAACCGTTAAGCTTTCCAGTCCGGTTGCACTGTGCAATTTTGTATAAGCTAATTCCCAACATGGTCCCCTTCTGCATGAGCAGTCTTTGACTTAAGAGCCCCTGAGACTGAATTCATTTCCTTACAGCCAAATTGTGATTGCTCTAAAGCTACCAAACCAGAAAGATTTCCACAAGAAACTGCCTGTGTTTTTCCCGTCGATAGCCTGCGGCAAGCAGGTGTGTCTGCGTTATCATCCTGCCGCATCTGTCTCACGGGCTTATGTTGGGGGGAGGGAAAGAGGTAAGAAGAGCCTAGAGCACGGGATGGCAACACCATGAATCAATTCTTGCCTTTGAAAGAGCCTCAATGTGATTGGTTGCGGGTAGGGTTGATTAGGCGATACAATGGGGCTTTAATATGAGATCAAAGCTCCTGCTCCCGATGTCCCTTAAGATGAAAGCAGAGGCCGAACATTTACATTGCAATGAGACCCCATGTAGGACAGTGTTTACCACGTGCAGTCCTGGCTTTTGCTGACGAGAATCACCAATCTGCCCTTCTCAGACAGTTACTGACAAGTTTGTATCCATCAAAGCAGACTTCAACAAAATCTGACTTCCTGTCCTACCGTGTGGCCTGACTCACTTCCTGTCCTACCATGTGATCTGTCTTACTTCCTGTCCTACCATGTGACCTGTCTCACTTCCTGCCTCACCCTGTGACCTTGTGCTCCTGCCATGATGATGCCGTGTGCCAGGAAGGCTTCCTCTGAGTCAGACAGATGCTAACACTGCCGAGTTCTGTCACCTCTGAAAGGAGAGCTGAATAAACCTCTTTTCCTTCTACATTATATAGTCTCGGTTGTTTTGTTACAGCAATGGAAAACAGACACTCACATATTCAGTAATCTGCCACCATTAGCAATTTCAGTGCACGGACTGAAGTCCGATCCTGAGAAAAAGGACATTTTTCCCCAAAGGAGATCCGTGTGTATATAATTTGGATTCCATCTCTATGTTTCTGTCTGTCTCCCTTAGTTTCCTCCAACTAGAGACCCAGTGGATAGCAGATCTCTCTCTCTCTCAATCTCTCTCTCTCATACACAAATACTCCCTATCAAAACAACAAAATAAATCTGTAAAGAATAAAATACAATTTGTGTGTGCAGAGGGAAGGAAAGGAATATCACCGTTCTGGACTCCAGGTGCACCTGTGGTCCCACGTACACTGCGGTTGGTTTGTCTCCTATTGGGTCAGCTCAAACTTCTCATTCCCACAAAGAAAGAAAAAGAAAAAAACCTGTTTGCTGGCAGCCAAGTGAGCACAATGACAATGGCTCCACATTCTCTCCAAACTGCCACCCAGGAAGGCATTCAAATATTCCTGGACTGCGTGCACTCAATCAGAACTCTTGGAGTCCTTGGCACCCAGCGAACGGATGCAACAATCATGCTACTTTAGCATTTGAAGCGGGAATGACTTAGAAGTTCTTTCCATAAAGGATCGGTGTGTGTGCATCAATAAGGAATACTGGATAGCTTGTCCATAAATTACAGAAAGTGACATACCCTTGGCTACTACCAAATCCAGAATAATCTCATGTTAGTATGACACTTTCAGGAAGAAAATGCTGTGTGTGTTACCTGGCATGATTTAAAACTTTTTAATGACTTTTTAATTAAAACTTTTTAATCGCTGTGGTTGAGCTGTGGTAGCTACAAACAACCTTGCTTTTGATCTTGTGCCCCGCTGTTCACTTACAGTCTAAACGGCTTTTCCCCACAGAAAGGTGGGATCACTAGCCTTTGCCAGCAGGTGGTGCAAAAACCATATTGTAGGAATTATTCAGGGGCTATCTCAAGTTGGGTGCACGTGGCTCACTGCTGTTAACAGAATCAATGACTCAGTGGCTAACTCCTCACCTGCGTGCATCAGGATCCCATATGGATGCTGGTTTGTGTCCTGGATTCTCTGCTTCCATTCAGCTGCCTGCCTGTGGCCTGGGAAAGCACTTAAGGACAGCCTAAAGCCTTGGGACCCTGCACCTACATGGGAGACCTGCAAGAAGCTCCTGGCTCCTGGTTTCAGATCGGCTCAGCTTCGGTTGTTGCTGCCATTTGGGGAGTGAACTAGCAGATGAAAGATCTTTCTCTTTGTAAATCTGGCACTTAATTGCTTTCTTCACGTGCTGATTCACAAATGTTAACTCAACCCTAAGCTGCAGATCCCGGAACACCCACAAGTTCAAGGTGACCGGCCATGTTGCTGTGGTCCTCTTTGGGCACCAGGATTGCCATCACTTCCAAGAGGTCTACCCCCTACAATATGCGAGCACACACACTCGCTACTTAAAAAGGCATGTGAATTTTTAAAAGATATTTATTGTTATTGAAAAGACAGATTTCACAGAGGGAAATAGAGACAGAGAAAAAAAAAATTTTTATCCATTGGTTCACTCCTCAAATTACCGCAATGGCTATAGCTGAGCCACTCCAAAGCCAGGAGCCAGGAGCTTCTTCCAGGTCTCTCAGGTAGGTACAGTGTCCCATGGCTTTGGGTCTGACACCCATATGGGTGCTGGCACTTACAAGGGCAGGATTATCTGATTGAGACATTACGCCAGGCATGCACATCAGTTTTACAGACTGAAAAAAACATCCTTGGAAAGACAACATTGTGCTCCACCTGGGATCCGTGGATCCATGTATGTCCCCTTTGAAGTGACACTACTGGGACACCAAGTCCTTGGAGTCCAGCAGGGGAGAAGGCACACTTTCCCTCCCTCACCACCTGTGGCGACAGGTGTGCTAGGGTGACTTAGCTCGACCTCAGGTGATTTCTCTGCCACAGGGCCTCTCCCTAGATCTGCCCCTCCAGCTTCAAGACCAACCCGAGTTCTGCTTCTCTTATCTGCACCCACATTCCAGTGGACTGCAGCTGGCAGCCTGGCTCAGCAGGCCCTCTGCTCCTGGACTAGCATGGCTCCCTCTCAGATGAACCTCCCACTTACTTAGCTGTGGTGTGGACGCCTTTTGCCAAGTATTTAAGGTGGCTTACTTTCAAGGTCCAAAGTATTGAATCTGTGAAGACAGAACTGTGACCACAGAGGGCTAACTAGAGCAACGCAGCTTTAAGGTTCACTTCTCAGGAGAATGTATGTTTTATCTATAATAACTTTGCCTCAAAGAGTTAGTTTGCACTGACATATATCATCCCACTGGCTCCCATCACACTTGCTGTTGAGTTGCTTTAAGGAAGTCTTTGAACCTGCTATGTTCTAAAGTCACACAAATGGAAACCGTTAATGTCATGTATATTTAACTTTTTCAGTTTGCAAAGTCTGTCTGTGCCTCCTTTATTCTTTTACATTAAGTCTATCAAGTGAATGATCCAAGTGACATCAGAGCTCATATGTCATTTGATTATACTACCCATATTACTCAGCCAAGTTATATTAAGTGTGGACAGATAGAAGTCACCAAGCTCAGCCCCAAGAGAGAAAAGACTGAAAAAGCAATGTTCTCTGGCTTGCAGAAGTCACTTTAGAGAAAGGGATAGGGCCCCGTGTGCTGACCCAGGGGCTACATCCGCGCCTTGCATGCGCTGGGATCCCACATGGCACTGGTTTGTATTCTGGCTGCTCTACTTCCCATCTACCTCCTGGCTCTTGCCTTCAAATGGGTTCAGCTCCAGCCACTGTGGCCACTTGAGGAGTGAACCAGTGGATGGAAGATCTTTCTGTCTGTATATCTTCCTTCTGTAAATCTACCTTTCCAATAAAAATAAAATGAATCTTTTTTTTTTAAAGGGAGGGGAGGTAAAAGCATAGTTGGACTATAGTGCAGAAATTCATACAGGGTTCTAGAGGTAAATGAGAATCAGATGGCTTTTGAACAAGAGTGTGGCCAGCATGGCAAGCTGGTTAGTAAGTGGCTAGGCTCTAGGATCTTTGTGTATTAAATCTGTTAGTACTAGATGAGAAACACTGGGCCAGTTACCAGAAAGGTAGTAACCGATCTACTCAGATTTGGGGGAGGATTCAATCATTTACTACGCAGCAGGCCTTCATGGCAAGGAGTTGACATTCTCAGAGCGCGGCTTCCGGCAGGTTGGAGAGGCAGATGTGCAGAGAGAAGAGACGCCAGGAAGAGAACTCACACAGGTGCTAAGGCTGCCATGCAACATGATGCACTGGTAACTTAACCCAGGGGACATGCGAGGTGGATTTGGCAGGCAGGTAAGCAAAAGGTCTCAGATGCTGAGGACTAGTTGAGCATCCAGGAGGAAAGCTAGGGATGTGTCCATGGGGACATTAGCAGCTGATACTAGAACATTCTCAGCAAGTCCGGGCATTTGAAAGAAAGGTACCCCCCACGTAGGACTGTTTTGAAGCTTCGAAAGAGATGTGTAACACGTAGTTTGGAATGATTCCGGAAACACAGGAGAATCAAGAATCTTCACGATTCCTCTGTGCTCCATGGAGACCTCGGTCCTCCCTCGAAAGGCAGCTCCAGCTTCCTCTTGCGTGACGTCACGGCACTGAGCCTCCCTGGCAGCACTGATCCAGCTGCTCCACTTACTCACTCATCTGTCCCACTGAACTCCTTTGGAGGGTAGCAGGGTCTCCTTTCCGTCTCTGCACTTATGCTTAGCAATAGTTGATTCAATTGACCAACAGCTAACAACATCATTTCTAAAGTACCACTGGCTTCAGCCATGGAGATTTGCAAAGTCCCAAGAAAGAGTGGAGAAACGAAAGAAAGCAAAGACCAAGCATAGACTTCCCTTCTGGCTGATGGGAGAAAGAGAACAGGGAGCGGGGACTGCTGCATCAGGTGGAAAGCGGGGACGCTGGTGTCACATGCTGTCCAGGGGACAGGGATGAGTCTCTCTCTCTCTCTCTCTCTGTCTCTCTCTCACACACACACACTCACAGTTATGGGAACCAGGCGTTCCTGCAGGCGACTGAATGATACACAATACATAACTAGACCATGGCCATAACTGAGCATGCCAGCCAGGACCAGCCCCAAGCTGTCTTCATATGGACAATGGTCTTTCTGAGTGTTCAAGGAAAACTACTGATCAGATATTAAACCTTACAACTAAATCAAGTTCGGACCCTGCAGCGTGGCCTAGTAGCTAAAGTCCTCGCCTTGAACACGCCGGGATCCCATATGGGCGCTGGTTCTAATCCCGGTAGCTCCACTTCCCATCCAGCTCCCTGCCTGTGGCCTGGAAAAGCAGTCAAGGATGGCCCAAAGCCTTGGGACCCTACGCCTGCATGGGAGACCTGGAGGAGGTTCCTGGTTCCCGGCTTTGGATCGGCGCAGTACCGGCCGTTGCAGCTCACTTGGGGAGTGAATCATCGGATGGAAGTTCTTCCCCTGTGTTTCTCCTCCTCTCTGTATATCTGACTTTGTAATAAAAAATAAAAATCTTAAAAAAAAAAACTAAATCAAGTTCAAAAAATATTCAGTTAGGATGGTTAACATGAGGTAGGTCCAACAAATCCCACCTCACTGGTTTACCATCTCCTGTCGGCAAGAATGTGAACCGAGAAAGCAGACATCGTAAATGGTGGTGAACCACGCTGACTGGGCCAGGGGTTGGATGGCGAGGAGACAGCATCAGGCATGGAAATCCTTATTCTTTATCAGGTGTTCTAGCCTTCCTGAGTGGCGAATGGCCAACCCAGGGAGACCCTATTCTCAAGGCAACGGGTCTGCAGCAAGCTCAGTGCATGGGGACAATAAAAGCCATTGTCCTTCTAGGAGCCTTGCCTTCATAGGTACCTCCAGCAGCCAGGGCAGTGGGACGGCTGTCATCAGGTAGGGTCACACTCATTAGCATCCATTAGTGCTGAGGCTGTCTGCGCTTCCTTTGAAGTCCTTTGGAAACCCAGGCAGAGGCAGATCCTTTCCAGCCCTCACGGGATTGTTGTTGCTGTTGTTGGCTGTGCTGTGCTGGGAAGCCCAGAGAGAGAGCCTCAGGAGGCAGAAAACAAGAGCAGCGGGGGTCCCCACCTCCACTGAGCAAACTTGCACTGTGTTGTTGAATCTATCCTGCCTTGCCTTCCGTGGAGCCTGTCCCTGGTAGCAGTTATCTGCGTGTTGTTTCTGCATGGAGGGTGAACTGGGCAGCAGGGCAGGAGGGCACACTGTTCAGCCCCTCCAGGATTTAGCTTTCTCATCTGTGAAATGGAAATGTGAATTAAAAGGTAAGACCTGGTTCAGAAGGTTTTATAAAATTTACCCTGGCATACCATGAAATCGAGTGTGTGTTTGTGAGTGTGTGGGTCTCCTTAACACACACAAGTGGGAAAATGTGGAAGCAGATCTCCATTCCTGTCTTTCCGTTCATTATCTTGAGATGAGAGGATAGACTGACCTCACCAAGCTGTTTACAGCCTCACTCCTCACCTCATTGGAGCCATCCATCATGGCTGCACTTCAAAGGCCGCGCTATTTAAAGGTTATGAAGTATCTTGTTGGAAAGCTGCAGTAAACAGTCTCTTATTTCGCTAACCATTTCTGGAAAGTTGCTTCAGAACTGCTCAAATGGCACAAGACAATCCTGGTCCCCTCAAAAGAAGAGCAGAATAAAGGAATAACTGTGGGTTGAAACCAAAGGCTGTTGCCAAAACACTGGGAAACATCTGGCTCAGGACGTTAACCTCAAATGGTGGCGATTCTCATTTTCGGGAGAGCTAAGTACAATGTAGGGTTTCTAAAATACTCTCTCCCTGCACAGTGAGTTCATGCCATCTTTCATCTTTTCCACTGTTTTAACGCACGGATGTGTTTGTTTTGTAATCACTTTCCTTAAAAGATACTCTATGATTATTTGACTGCGGCACCCATTCTTGGCAATCCTTGGGATTTTTCAAGCTACCTGTCACAGGCAATCTCTAGGATCCTTCTGCCCAAAGAGAATGATGGGATTAAAAGCCCACACACGCACGAGGCATGTCTGGGAATACGGTCCAATGGGGTTTCTACTACAAAGAAGGTAAATACAGCAGGCCGAATGTGGATTGGAGCTCATTCTGGTGCCAGGATGGTGAATGCCAGGTGCCCTTTTCCCCACTGGCAGTGCAGATCTTGGGTGGCTCTGGAAGAGCAGATCTTGGGTGGCCCTGGAGACCCTTAGCTCCTCTTGGGCAGCTGTCCCTGGGACAGAGAACAGGATGAGCGCCATAGGCAAAAAGCACCCTATCCCATCCCTCCACGTGAAAGGAAATGTTCTTGCAGGCTTCTGAGAAAATTGTCCTGACATGCAAAACTCCTGTACTTTAGAATACCTGCCACCCCCACTTTCCAAAGTTAGGGATTGTCTGGGCAGTGGGTGGCTCCAGTGTGGGCTGTTGGGCCTGAAGCAACAGGGGCTGGCAGATGTCATCCTTGAGGGCCATTGTCCTTGGGGATCTTCCACATTTCCCAATTTGCACATCCACACTAAAATGCTCAAAGGGGAAAGAAATCTGCTAGGTTTCTCATAACCACCAATTTTCATAATCAAAATTGTGTTACAGTTCAGCTCTGGATGTAGGGTTGCTTTGCTCTTAACAAAAGGATGGGAGCAGGTATTTGGCTTGCCAGTGAAGATGCCCGTGTCTGATTCCCGGCTCTGCACCTGACTCCGGCTTCCTACCAGTGTAGACCCTGGAAGGCGGCACTTACGACTCAAGCAGCTGGGTTTTCGTTACTCATCGGGAGGCTCAGATTGAGTCCCCGGCTGTCAGCTTCTGCCCGGCTCAGACTCGGCTCTTGCCAGCATCTGGGGGAGAAGCAGCAATGGAAGCTCGCTCCTCCTCCTCCTTCCACTCTTAAATAAGCAAAAAGGAAAGGACACGTGTCCTTCACACTTTCATTGTTGCTGTTATTGTGAAAGGGTTTGTGTGTTTCTTAACGGGATGCATAGCATTTTCCTGCATATTTTTTTTCCATGAAAACCTAGAATTGAGAGAGCAAAGACAGGGATCAATGTCACCAACATCATCATCATAACTACTACCATGTTTGACAAAAATAGAGAGATGTCTGCAACTGCAAAGCCTGGGAGCCATGATTACTCCAGTATTTGAAAGGGTCTTCTTCCAGCACTACCACGTGTCAGACTGTTGGAGAGTTATTCCTGCTATTCCTGGGTTGGAAATCCTTACTCAGGTCAAGTGTCTGGCCCACTTAGACTGCAACTGCAAAGCCGAGTCAATCCCACTGGAAAGTTCTATAGAACAGAAGCTCTCGGCATGTTGTTGAAATTCAACATGCCTTGTGTATCACTGAACCGGGAGCAATGTTGTGCCTCGTGGCCGCCTGAGATCACCACGGTCTGTGGACAGAGTTCATGAAGCGAGTACAATCTCTCTGATAGTTAGCTAGCCCCTGCATCACGCCTGGCTAAGGGCATGCACGCACTGCATTTTTGTTGAATGCTTGCACAAATACATTAGTTCTCTCTTCCTAAACACTGAGCAATGAGAGTTGGGCTGGAAACCCTCAATGGCAGGCCCTTCCGTGAGCAGACATAACACTGGCTTGATTTCCGCCTTCACCCTGAGCTACACGCCTCTGCTATGCAAGAATCCTGTGCGCGTGGTCTTGAAGTTCTGGTATGGGTCTAAAATGTCCCACAGCTGTCCTGTTTGCCTCTAACTCCCTTTGCTTCAGTGATGATGTTGATGGCTTGATTTTTTACTAAGCTGTTTTTTGATAAGCAAACTGCCCTTTTTTTATAGACAAAACAGAAGGTTGCCTTTTGCAAAGGCAAAGCAGAGGCCTTGAGTTCGTGTAAATGAAAAGACCAGGGTTTCCAGGAGTGTCCAGTGACTTGTATCGCGTACACAGTTTCCTAGTTCCCATACTGCCTTTCTCAGTGGCATTAACAATAAAAATTCTCATCCGTCATTCACTATTTTCAAGCAGCTCTCACCATGATTTTCTCTGCATTCTCTTATGGAACTGAATCGAATATAGAGCCGCTCACCATATATCCCGCATCCATGGATTCAGTCAATGGAGGATTGAAAATACTGGGCAGAGGGGCCAGGAGGTTAAGCCTCTGTTTGCGATGCTGCCATCCACATCTCCATTTCTCTCCATGTCACTCTGCCTTTGAATAAATAAATGCCTCTTTTAAAAAAATAAAATCTATCGCAGTGCCGCATAAACCCTGTGTAAATACATCACTTCATAACTAAAGAATGTGGTATCTACCAAGAGAGTGCTGGAATTCGTTCCCTGCATGCAAGGAGGGATGGCTGTCTTTGCACGTGACATAGGCTAACTTTCACCTAATTTAAAGTCTCCTAAGAAGATCTAAATTATCTGCAAGTAGTATTACACTGCCCGTATTTATGTTAAGTGAAAGAAGACAAATGTCCTATGGGGTGTTTCCTATGTGTGAGTCTCAGGTCATCTGAACATAAACCAGTGATTACAGCGGCTGAGAAGGAAGGGGAAGGTGGGTGAGATGGAAGGAGGTTGGGTAACAGGTATCAAAACACAGATGGGCGTGAGCGCTGGTGCTCGCGGCACAGAGGCTCTCTGTAGTTCACAATCCTGCATTATGTGCTGCGGGCAAAACCGAAAGAGGAGCCAGTTGGCTCCAAACACTCAAAAAGATAAGGAAATAGATACGCTACTTACCTGGTCTGTTACGTGTAGGCTGTCTGCACGTGTTGGACCACTACACCGTGCCCTGCAAAAAAATGCACAAGTATTACATGTTAATAATTATTATGTTTTAATTTTAAGAACTCACTGTAGTGTTTTACATAGGGAAGAATAATAAAAAGTCTCTGCATGTCCCGTACTGCTGAAATGTCCTCCACTGCCCGATGCATTTGTTAAGATTTCTTTATATTTATTTGAAAGATAGGAAGCTAGAGAGATGGGATTCAAGGAGAAATAGAGATGGCCCATTCGCTACTTCATTCCCCAGATGGCCGGAGCAGTCAGTCAGGGCTGGACTGAGCTGAACCAGAACCCAAAGCTGTATGAGTCTCCCAAGAGCAAGCTAGGGTTCCACATGCTTGGGCTGTCTTCTGCTGCTTTCCCAAGAGCATTCACAGCACCTGGATAAGTAGTAGAACAGCCAGGAACTCCAAAAAGAACTGCAGTATGGCATACCGGCACCAGAAGCAGCAGCTTAACCCACCATGCCACTTGCCTTCCTCTACTATCGACTTTAAATCATATTCAGTTTATTTATAATCCCTAATAAATGTAAATGCTAGCTAAATAATTGCTACACTATATTGTTTAGGGAATGGTGACAAGAAAGATCATTGTATATTCAGTGCAGATGCCGCTACGTAAACAGTTGTTATAATGTATTATTTGAGGAATAATGACAGTGAAAAACACCGTCTGTGCATATTTAGCACTGATGCAATTTTCCCCTAAATATTTCCTGTCTGCAGATGTGGTATTCTGAGACCCAAACAGCTGACTGTACTATGGCACTTTTACAAGGGACTGGATCCTTTGAGGAGTTTGCTGCCTTTCATATGCTCCTGGAACCAGTCCCCTGCAGTTGCAGGCAGGAACATAGTATTTCACCAGTCGAATCCAATGTAAGAATTTAAGGAACAGGATCTCAAGTCATCTTCCAAATCTGAGGATGGGGACCAGCAGTAGCTGAGAGCAACTATCATGATCTGAAGTTATTTCATGCAGAGAACAAAGGAACAGGGCAATTACTTAATAACGACTTGCGAGGTCTGCAAAGTATGACCTTGTTTTGAGCGACAAGGATTTAAAAGCAGAAGAGAAAGTCTAAATTGACTTACGTCAATGGGTATCAGAAAGGAGAGCGCTTTTGCTTCCAGGCTGTGACTACAAGGTGCAAAGACATTTCTCATCTTTAGGCTGAGGCTAGGAGGCACCTGTTAGTGGGATAGCTCATTTTCTGCCAAGGGTCATTTGGATATTTATAACAACAGTTACACACAAAGCTTTTAAACTTAAAAACTGGCCTTCTATTGGTGAATTTATTTTCCATCTCACCTGTAGCTGCCTTGGCACGACCAGATCAGTTTC
This sequence comes from Ochotona curzoniae, assembly GCF_017591425.1. Taxonomy (NCBI): domain Eukaryota; kingdom Metazoa; phylum Chordata; class Mammalia; order Lagomorpha; family Ochotonidae; genus Ochotona; species Ochotona curzoniae. The sequence goes on along the minus strand of NW_024465816.1, from coordinate 8,080,853 downwards.
CACGGGGCTTTTCCCACCTCCAGGCCAGACACTCCCACCCCTGGGAGCTGGTGGAGAACAGACATGCTTCACATTTTACAGAGCTCAAGAAGAGTTAAAAACGTGAAGACTTAGTGAAGTTTACTTGTGCAACACCTGTCAATGTTCTAGAATCAGGCGGCATTTCCGACTAGAGTGGCTTAGTATGCCCCATCCATTACTGAGCAGATTTTGCCTGTAGCCATAGAAAAGGAGGTAACCTACAGAGCCCACCTGATTGGCTGCTAGCATCATTGTCTTTGGTCATGGTTCAGCAGCTTTTCTCCTCTGATTGGCCAGAAGGTCAGTTGCTATGATTGACCGAGATATAATTGCTTGGTTACAAAGTTGTTCTCTCAAGTTAGGTTAGGATGTACTCAGCGCAGTCCCCTTGGGATGCAGGCTGCTTGCAGTTAAAGCTCTCCACTCAGACATGGAGACAGGTTAGCGCCAAATTGAGTTCAGGTTCACAACTGCGCCCCCGCATTAAACAACCACCCCTCTCTAAAAAAACGGGTTGTGCTGGAGTGAAAAGTCTGGTCTAGATTCTACCTCAAGGTTAGTCTCCTAACCACAACCTGTTAAAACATCCAACCACACAAACAGGGGAATTTCCCCAATCTCCCGACGTTTGAAAGAACAAGTAGGGCAACCTGGGCAGGGATCATTCCTGCTCTGCTGTCTCCAGAACAGCCTGTACTGTGCCAGGGGTCCCAGCTTACAGCAAGGCCTTTCATCCAGGGTGGCCTCCACCTGAATCTCTTCACCGGTTGCTCTTTGAAAGATTTGGGGATAAGCAGACCTGTAAGGAGCTCCTCGAAAGCCCATCTAATAACAGACATTCTGATCCAGATCTGTGTTTTACCCCTCTTCATTTTCTAAGGTGATTTGATTCTGGATTGCTATTATCTTTACTATGGCTTTTAGGACTTCAAGTGATGGCAGTTGTTTAAAATCTGCATATGTTGTGTGTCAGCTAACAACCAGAGTCCTTGTTAGATCTGCTCGTTACGCCTTCAATAGTAGATTCCTTAATAACTACATTGAACTTGAAAACGTCTTTTGTGGAGCTATAGAACACGTTGCAACCTGCTCAGCAGAACACCAGGCACTTTTTCAAAGCATTTAAATTTAGTGCAAATATCACTCCACATTCAAGGCACAATCTTGAAATACCAGAAAGATTTGAAGGTTTTATAAGGTTTACCCACCCATTATGTTGTCTTCTGCCTTCTTTATTACCTAACATAATCACTTTAAAAGGCAATGATCGCAAAGATTATTTTTACCAAGATTTTGTCGATATATGTAGATCTTATTTCACTCACTCTCAAATATTTGCTATCTTTTTAAAAGTAATATTTTCATCACTCTATTAGATGGCAGTGAGCCTGCCAGTATCCTCTCTGAGTAGGTAAGATTTCTCCGGGAGTATTAATTACAGACAGCGCTGTTCGTGTAGCATTTAAAATCCAGACACTGATGGGGCCAAAGTTGTGTATGGTGGGTTAAGCCACTGCTTTCAATACCAGCATGCCAGCTGCTCTACTTCTGATCCAGCTTTCTGCCGATGCACTTGGGAGGGCAAAGAAGGGTGGTCTAAGAGCCTGGGTGTCTGCTACCCACACAGGAATTCTAGGCTCCTGACCTCACCTTGCACCAATACCAACTGTTGCAGCTACCTGGAGAGTAAACCAACAGAAGATAGAATGTCTCTCTCTCTCTATTTCTTTCAAATAGATTCAATAAGTGTGTGCAAGGGGAATTATATTTCCAAAATGCACAATCTCTCCGTATTCCCAGTTTCCTTGTGTGTAAGCTGGGGATAATCCTAGCATCTCCCCCATAGGTATTTGTCAGAAAGAAGTCAGCGAAATCAGTGATTCTCCAAGCATCGCCTTCAAGACAGCGATCGTATCATTGTCTGGGACCTTATTAGAATCGTGGATGTTCTGGCTCCAGCCAGACCCATCAAATCACAGGTCTGATGTGATGGTTGCCAGGGTTACCGAAAGAGGGCGGAGCTTGCTCCAAACCTGTGAAATCATTCTGACCTCAGGATGGGACCAGGAAGAGACTGCAGGAATCTGGCCCGCTCCTCAGGCAACGGAGTTACTGCTGCACCAGTGATGGACACCAGCCAATATTCAACACCAGATAAAAACAGAAGTGACCCCGCCACGTCAGCTTCCATGTCAAGGGGCATTTAAAACTCCCTGCACATTTGCTGGCCTCACCTTTCTTTCTGTTCCTTTGTAGCCTCCTGCTCCATGTGGGTCTCTCCACTGCAAGAGAGAAAGATCCATGGACTGAGTTTCTTGGAATAAAGGCCATCTATATTTTTCCATACTCGACTGATAAGTTTCTTTAGGGGTGGCTGGCGAATCTAACATGATGGAGGGTTGTTATTGTGGTATGGGGGGTCCGCAGCTGGATATATGCCAGGTTCTTTTTCAGCATAAGAGAATTTAAGGTAAAGATTTCATGAAGTGCAAGACGAAGAGCAGGCTTTCTTATAAAAGGTTACTGAGAAAGTACACACTTAGAGGTGAAGGTGGGCAGCCCAGCACCATGTAGGCAAGGAGGCGAGCTAGGAGGGCTCACTGCGGGTTCTGGGCACCATGTAGGAACAGAGATAAGAACTTGCGAGAAGGGTTTCGCACAAAGAAAACCTGCAATGAGGGGCTCTGACTCAATGGGGATTCCTCCCCTTCCTCTGGTTCACAGACCAGTTTAACTGACAATTAAAAAAAAAAAAAGCAGTGAACTTCCTTCCAAAGAGTATGATATGGAAAGGCCAAGTTAGTAACTCCAAGATGGAGAAAGTCAAGGTCAACAGTTGTAAATCATGTTGACAGGCAAGCAGCCTTGCTGGGCTGTGAAAGGGCTCCCCAGCTCTGGGGTCTTCCTCCCCAAACTGTGCCCCGCAACCCCTGTCCGGGCTGAATCACAATCAGTTGGCAGAGGAACCCCACCTGTGACCAGTGCTCCCTAAAACAGCAAGGTCACCAAAACATGAGGGAAATGACAAACTGCTCCAGTCAAGTGGAGACAGTGACGCCCAGTGTCATGTGGTTTCCTGGACAGGATGTTGGGTCAAAGCCAAAGACATCTAGATGGACAGCCTGTGATTCACACCAGAGCATCAGCCATTACCATCCTCTCTCGGCGCCCCACCCCACCCTGCCACCAAACACAAATACATGCTGGCATTTTGATGGACTTGATGTTTAAATTTGTAGATCAATTTTGGGAGCATGGACTTTCAAAAACTCATGCCGAGTCCCTCATCCTCACACACACTACATCTATCCATGTGTCTTGATATTTATTTTTTTTCTGGGTATTTTCAGTGTCTTTCCATATTTTGTTACAGCTATCCCTGAGTACTATCAAGATGCTTTTTATTTCCTTTTCAACGTATATCCTTTTCCTTCCTTGCAGCCCCCCTCCCATATGATTTTATTAGCTTGTATCTCACTACAACATCAACATGGAGGCTAATTCTTGAACAGGTGGATGTGCTCCCCTAAGGGCTCCTGCTCCCATCACCCCTTCTCCCCTACCCCCAGACCCACCTCTGTCCCAGCCCCCAGCAGGACAGCACCCTCTCTCCCCTCAAGGGGTGTCTGATGGGCGTGACTTAGGCACAGGCACAGAGCCAGGGTCTCGTTGGGGGCCCTCCCTCCAGTTCCAGAGAAGCTCCTCCCTAGACAATGCTGTGGTAAGATGCACTGTGGATGCAGAGCACACCCAGACACCTTCTCACATTCTAGAATCAGCAGACCCAGTCCTGCTGGGACCAACCACGCATATTCTTGGCTTCTTCAGCTCCAGGCAGGGCCTGGGAGTTCAAGCACCTGGGCATTTGGTCAGGTGCAGAAAAGGGCACAGCTCCAGGGAAGGAAGGAGGAGGAAATGGGTGTTCTGGTGGCTGAACTTAATGGGCTTCCCATGCAGCCAGATTTACAGTCCAAATGATTGCCTGGCCAATGGAAAGAGGACCTGGAAAGGAAAGTTCAGGGACACAGACAAATGACTCCGGAGCTGAGGACAGCACCTGCCATGCCCTGCAGCACCCAACAGTGCCCACCAGAAGTGCACTCGGCCTCTTGGGCAGGTTCCACTAAGCTCTCATAGTTGCTTCTCCTACAGGGTTAAGTAGCAATGCCTGTTTGGGAAAAGGAGACAGGCAGAATGCTAGATTCTCTGGCCTCCAGCAGCAGGATTCTATTTTGCTTCTGAAAGTAACTCAAAGGGGTTGATTTAATCTTCAAGCCTCCATTGTCTGGGAAGAAATTCCTTAGAGGTCTTTGCTTTCCCTTGAACCTTTTTCAGGGCAATTAGATGCTGTGCTGTGTTACTGCTTATGGTGCAAAGAGCTGAGCTCCAGGGAATATGAAATTCAGTCTTGGAGAAGATCATTACTTAAGTATGAATAATACCATTGGCATCAGTTCACAGTAGGTTCGGCCAGCCACTTTTGAACAATCGTCCACCTGTCTTTTTTGAATAATGAAAATCAGTGCTAGGTAGCTAGAGAAATTTTCTCATGAAGTTGAGAAACATCATAAAAACATAGATTTGGAAAACAATGCTGCAAGACAGAGGATAGTTCATGCCAACACAAGGTGTATCTTACAAAAAAGATGTAAACCCAAGAGAGTCAAACAGATCCCAACTATGTAAGAAGCAGGTCATTTGCAGCAGAAAGGCGTCATTGAGCCATCCAGCCTCTCTTCATTGTCCACCTGCTGAGCCACCCTCAAGGGAGCTGTTAAGAATGGGCACCAAGGACTGTATCTCAACTGTCAAGGAGACCACGGGGAATTGGACTGCCCTTATAGGCCAAGAACAAAGGTCATCCACTCCCTTTTGGATCTCCCACATGGGATGGAAGATGACCAGATCCTTGCTCACAGGATCTGATGTCATTGGAACAATAGTCGGGAGCCCTGAGCGGTCCGCAGAAACAGAACAGTAAACTTCCTTCGAATCTCGGGGGTGGGGGGGATATTCTCTGGTCTTTACTTAGTTCCAACTTTGGATCCCCAACCTCTCTTGCAATGACCATCAGAGTTGCTCCAGAGCCTCCTACCTCCTCCCCCTCACCCCCCACCGCCAAAAATAAATTAGGTTAGATAGACAGAGACCAATAAGGAAAGTTTAGAACCAGACAGGAAACGGTCAGCGTGGACTCACATATGCCTTACTAGGTAGGACACAAAGATCAGTTACTCCTCACTAAGGCATTGAAGATTTCTCTGTACACCCCTCCTAAAACTGTTCTGCTCCTCAACTGTTGACAAATGCCTTGTTAGAGTTATAAGCCAGTTTGGACATCCTAAAATTCGCCAAGTTCAGGAAAAATTATGCTTCAACACTATAAACTGCTAAATATAAAAATGAAAATAGACACGAGACAGCTGAATAGTACCCTATAGCCATTTTAAGGTATATAGCAGCCAGTTGTGTATAAACTAAAATTGAAATGTCAATGAAGAAGTCAAAGGATGTGGTTAAGAACTTGCATTTTCCAACATATGAGTCACTCAATACCACGTCAATTAACTCCATAATGTTGTAAATTGTTGTTGATGATATGTTGTGGCTTTTCTTTGGACAGGATGTTATTCTGCCAGCTCTGTTTTCAGACCAGAGATGGTCTCCCCCAAAAACTGTTGAATTTATCTGGACAATAAGATGCTGGACTCTGTGCATGGTACATGCTTTCAATGAAAGAATCATGACTGGATTTTAACTGCAATACTGCAACAAAGTGGAGGAATCCATCATGCGGGGAGGGCTTGGGGAGGTGTTGGGTGAATCCCAGAGCCTATGAAACTGTGTCATAAAATGAAATGAAATTAAAAAAAAAAAAGAATGGTTCCTAGCCCCAGCACAGTGACCTAATGGCTAAAGTACTCATCTTGAATGCACCCGGGATCCATATGGGCACCGGTTCTAATCCCGGCAGCTCCACTTCCCATCCAGCTCCCATCTGTGGCCTGGGAAAGGGGCATAAGATGGCTCACATCCTTGGACCTCTGTACCCACATGCGAGACCCTGAAAAAACTCCTGGCTCCTGGCTTAAGATCAGCTCAGCTCTGGCCGTTGTGGCCATTTGGGGAGTGAGTCAGTAGACAGAAGAGCTTTCGAAGATCTTTCTGTCTGTCTTTCCTTCTATCTATAAAAATCTGCCTTTCTAATAAAAAAATAGTTTAAGACAATAAGTATCTTTATATTTCTATGTGTTCACATGATCTCTTTGGGCTCTCACACGGGATGTGCAAGGGAATATCTTCTTGTAAGCCTACCCATCCCATCTTGAGACCCTACCACCATGACGTCATCAAAACCCAATGAATTCCTAAAGGTCACATCTCCATATACGATCATGGTGGGACTCAGAGGAGAGCTCAAGAATCCAGTGTGTAACACTTTCTCAGCACTATACATGTTTTAACACTTATCTATTTCCATGGAAATACTTGGCCAGCTCCAGTAAACAAAGTAGAAGATAAATTTATCATCAGATGAAGGCTAAAAAAATAAAAAGGCTTCTTGTGATGTGAACTTGACTGTAAGCTTGAGATAACTTCAGTTATAGTGAAAAAGAAAGTCTTGCGTTGGGTTAGACACTTCAGGGCTTAACACCACAGAACAGGGAAAGGGTATGCCTTTGCAATCTGTGTCTCCCAGTGCTGCTGTTGGAGTGCTCCGAGCAGTACCTGTAAGTTGACATAGCTGAGAGGGTCCAGAGCAAGGCACCAAAATGATCAAAGGACTGACCTGTGCGTTAAGATCAAAAGACCTGGCAGTGTGGACCAGGCGGCGATGGAGAGGGGACACCTGGTACTCGATAAGAGTATACAAATATTTGAAAGGTGTCAACCTCCAGAAAAGCGAGTCCTTATTTTGCCTGTTGGAGGTGACATAATGCGAAACGGGAAGGATGGAACCCAAGGAAAGTGCAGCATAGCTAGGAAATACTTCCAAAAAAGAGTAATTGTGGGTTTAGAAAACTTACACAAATTAAAAGGGATTAAATGCACAGTTAGTATGGCAGAAACTACTCCCCAACAGCCTCACTGACATGTGAGTCGTGGTATTTTAACTTCCTTGTTTGCCTCTGTTAGCCCATCACTGAAACTTACCAACCTCCTTCTACCTCCTCTTACCCCAATAGTTTTACCAGGTTTTAGGTCCCGTTAATGAGCTCTCACTGATTCGGGCAGAGTATAATTAGCACCGCATAAAAGAGGAAAGCCTTCACAGTGTGGGTTTCATGTGCAACACCTTGGCAAATCTCAGATTGCATGCTTTAGAAGCAGAAGCAAAGTGACCTGCTCCCATCCGATGGGCTGGGTGACTTCTCCGAATTGTACAAGTCAAACAGCAGAGCAGAGGCTAACACACAGCCCTCTGTGACAGTGGACTCCGATGATCTTCAAGTAGCGTTATCTTGCAATCTCTTTTTCTATCCCCACGGATGCCTGGTTAACAGATTTTACAATTTTTCATCAGATACCCACATCCCTATACTTTATTATTATTATATTTAGAATGTATTCACTAACATTTTCAATTTTTGTTAATGGCCCAGCACTAGTTCTAATGGGAACATGACTGTTGAACAAGGTCTGAGGGAAGGTCAGCTCCCCCACTGTCTTCCACATGCTGAGATGCTTGACTGGGTGGGGAAAGTGGACCTTCACATGCAAGGGAGAGCTACTCAGGCCAACTTCTCCACGTAAAGTGAGTTTCACATGCGCACAACGGAATGTGAAGAAGGAGCAAGGTTCAATACTTTATAAGATTGATTTGTTTATTTGAAAGGCAGAATTACAGAGAGAGCTGGAGAAGCACAGTGAGTGTCAGATCCTCCATGCGAGGAGTTACTCTCCAAATGGCCACAAAACCTGGGTTGGGCTAGACCCAAAGCAGGATCCAGGAGCTTTGTTCACGTACCTGTCATGGGGAACAGAGGCCTAGGGATGAGGGCTATCTTCTACCGCTCTCTCCCAGGCTCATTAGCAGGCAGCTGCATCAGAAGAGGAGCAGCTGAAACTCCAACAAGTACCCAGGAGAGACGGTGACCTTGCAGGCTGTGGCCTAAGCTGATGCCCCATTGCACAGCCCCTGAGTGCATTCTTACCAGATCAAACATTCTACTGAAAGTTGGTACTGTGATTATTCCTTTGGATCTAGAAGCTTCCAAGTGAAAAATGACTACGGAGTGTGAGCTGTGTCAGACAGTAATGAGCGCTGTTTTCCTGGTTGACTGACATACTGTGTTATCTTCCATGTGGCTCCTGGCACCAGACTAGACACCCGGGATACAAAGATGAGTAGGAGGTGGTTCCTGTCTCCACAGAGCTCAGGGTCTCATGGGCCAAGTGGAACCAGAAGCTAATTGTAAGGCAGTGTGGTGAGTGCTACGACTGGCGTTAGTAAGTGCAGTGATGGGGCATCCCAACAGAAGAGAAACGAGGTACCAAGAGCTTCTTTTAGGAGCAGTATTTTTTGCTTGTTCAACATTCTGTTCTGTTTCTCTAACCACGTGCATAAATATTCACGTAGAGAGTTCTTAGCCGGTTTATGTCACACTTATTGCTAAGAAAGTTGCTGTTTTCAGAAACATCAAATGCATGCACACCCTCCCATTCATATCTACTTGTTTTTTTAAATAGATACAGGATGTGCATTTTCATACTTTGACTGTTACTCTGCTGGATAATTAGGATATGTGTGACTTTAATTACTATTATCATTTGAAGGAACGCCCTCTCCTCTTGTTGGTCCCACAGAGAGCATCTGTCTCCCCTCTGGGGATGGAGTGGAATGGACCAGCAACCTCATCCCTATGGAGGCTGCAGGTTGGAGGTTGGAGTCCCTCCTGGCTGGTCCACAGCAGGGAGACCAGGGATCCACTTTATTCTAGCCTAAGTCTCAATTTAAGCATTGAAAAATATGCCAATATTTTCAAAACTGTGCTCCTTTGAGAACACAACCTGGTCTCACTTCACTTCTCACAGCAAAGGCCTTGTGGCTTCCAAGGGCCCTGTGAGTATATATGCCCCTGAGAGACTGAGGGGCGTTTGATGTATCTTAAAGTCCTAGAATTGGAGGCAAGAGGGGAGGAGATTGAGGTGGTAGGAGTTATTCATTTCTTCACTAAATTCCTTCTGATATTCCACAAAAGAGTAGCCATGGCTCAGCGTCCTTTCCAGGACAGTCCCAGTGGGTCCTCCCAGATCCCCCGAGGCCACTAGCTGAGTTTCAGGGCAGCCTCTGTGTGTGCGTGTCCAATGCTCACTTCTCTGGAAAGATGGGTAAAAGGGTCATTTCAAGAGAAGAGGGATGAGTAGAAATGGGCACCTCTGGGTAGTGCTCCACTGGCAAAGTAAAGGCTGATTAATCTCCTAAAATACCTGAAGAAAATCTCTCCGTGTGAGACTGGGGATCCCATCTGCATCTCCTACCACCCGGACTCAGATCTCACTCCTTACAAAGTAATAGTGGTGTCAAAGGCACACAAGGCTTCCCCCGTGCTGGATTCCTGGCACCAAAGTTTCCATATTAGTCAGGCATGGGCTGCATGAGCCACCATGGCAAAAGGTACCACAAACAACGTCAACGTATTTTGCCTGATCTCCAAGTTTCTCCACTGAGCAACGAGGTGGAGTTACCACTTTATGTGCCTCACAGTGCTGGAAAAAAAGGGAATCCTAGGGCCACTGTTCTGGTGTAAGTGATGCTGCCAACTGCAGTGCTGGCTTTCTATATAGACACCGGGTTCGAATCCTGGCCACTCATTTCTGATCCAGGGCTCTGTTAGCCTGCCTGAGAAAGCAACAGAAGATGACCCAAGGGCTTGAACCTCTGAGAAAGTCAGAAAAAGCTCCTTCCAGGCTGTGGCCCGGCCCAACCCAAATGGTTGTGATCATCTGGGGTTGGAATCAGTGGATGAAAGAACTGTCTGTAATTCTCCCTTTCAAATAAATAAAATGTTTTAAGTGGACATCCTTATCCATCCTTGCACATCATACTTCCAGTGCCTAGAGCTGGTACATGTAGCCATGTGGTCTCACCAGCCCGTGGATGACACCTGTGTCCCTGTGCACATAGAAAAGCACCTGAAGTCTAAGAGAGAATTAGGAAAGAGAGTGCAATGACCAAGAGGTGCTGTTTGAAGGAACCGAGGAAGCATGGGACATGGGCGACAGCACACGGCACACTAAGCACCCCCCATCCACATGCTCATTCAGCAAAGTTCTCTGTGCAGCTCTGGCTGGCAAGCGACACACGGTGTCCGGAAGGCAAGCGAAGCCTCACAAAGGCATCAGGCTTGAAGCCCCATGGGAATGAGAAGACGCACCCAGCCTGGGCAGGAAGCCGACTCTCCAACAAGGCATCGGAGAGAAACGCCATGATCCCACGGGAGCATTGCTGGGCCTCAGTCGTGTGACAGTCAGGGCAAGGTGTCCCGGGGGTACGGAGACAGGATGGGCTTGTCTTGAATGTTTGGGGAAAGCTGATGGGCTGGTACGTTTCTGAAGTGACGCTGGGGAATGTATTCCATGTAAGAACCCGTGCTACACTCTACCATGACAAGCAACGGATTACAGCTGAAAACAGCCGACTAGTAATATTGGCCATGTGGGACATGTTAGCACCGTACGCGAAGTGTATTCTGAAAGCCACCTCAGAACTTGATGTCACCTTGAGACACAGGAAGTCTCTCGCCCCGGGAAGTCAGGTCTTCCTGTTCACAACACCTCCCAGGCATGAGGGAGAAGGCGCAATGGTCCTACTCACCTTACAGCACTGGAATAGATGCCAAGGAAGGCAAGGAACAGGCAGACTTCAGAAACGGGAAGAGAAGTAAACGTAAAACAAAACAAAGTAAAATGTCTTACAATATGATAAATAAATTAGAAGCATCTTGGCTCATTTATTTTTTAATTTATTGTGCCGTATTCATATACACACACAAGTTTCGATTTCCAAGCGGTAGGCCAGGTAGTCAGCCTGGCAATTAACATAACAGGTAAGACACCCACGCCAGAGTCACTGGGCTTGGTACTCTGCTCTGACTCCATACAGTTCCTGCTGTTGTAGAGCCTGGGAGCACTTGAGTCTGTGCCGCTCACCAGGGAGGTCCAGGTCGGATTGTATTCCTGGCTCCTGGCTCCTGGCTCCTGGTTCCTGGCTCCTGGCTCCTGGTTCCTGGCTCCTGCTCTTTGCTCCTGGCTCCTGCTCCTGGATCTTGCCTCCTGACTCCTGGCTCCTGGCTCCTGAATCCTGGCTCCTGCTCCTGGATCCTGCCTCCTGCCTCCTGGTTCCTGGCTCTTGAATCCTGGCTCCTGGTTCCTGGATCCTGAATCTGGCTCCCGGCTCCTGGCTCCTGGCTTCTGCCTCCTGGCTCCTGGTTCCTGAATCCTGCTCCTGGCTCCAGCCTCAGCCCAGCCCTGGGCATTGTTGGCAATGAGGCAGTGAACCAGTGGATGGAAGCTCTCTGTGGCTCTGTGTTTCTCAAATAAATGTTTGTTTAATGCAAATTAAAAAATGGCAGACAATATATTTGCAACATATATAATATGCACAACATATGTAATAGATAAGAGATCCATCATTTTTATAATAAAAATCATTATTTCAACTCATTAAACACACACTAAATGTCAGCTCGAACTCAAAATGGCAAAGGTACAAATGTCCAATAAGTATAAGCAAATGTCTAATTTCATTTACAGTCGAATAAGGAATACAGCTTAAAGCAACAAGGCACATTTTTCACTTATCTAATTGACATAAGTATTGAGAACATTGATATAACTCAATGCCAGGAAAAGTGAAACTTGAAGTAAGCAGGTGGTCTCATGGGCACATAGTACTGGCAAGAGCATTAGTTGACGTGGGCCTAGGAATCGATGGGAGAGGGCAGTGCCTCATCATTTTAAAGGTGCAAATTATTTGGCCTGGTCATCTGCTAGGGAGTCTGTCCTAGGGAAAGACAAGCACATGTAGGCAAAAGTATCACCCACAATATCATCTACAATAGCCACACCGCTGCAATTAACTTAATGTCTGTCAGATACAGCGAATACGCATAAGTAAGTTGTAAAATACAGAGCGGACCAACTTCATACAAACAGGATCCATATGTACAGGCTGGTGTCTGACTGCTTATTTCTATGAGGTAGATAAGGGTTTGTGTGGATCTGAGGGTGTAACACGTGTGTGAATGCTGTCTGTCTTTGTGGGACACGATGGTACGGTGTGGGGGGACAAGCTGTAAGAGGCATGTTTCCAGGTAGGGTAATGAATGCCTTCGTGATGTGTGTGTGTGTGATATGTACCAGCTGCCCTGATTTCCTGCCAGACGTTGTCTTCTCCCAGCTGCAGCGAGCCTGTACCGGCCATGGGCAGAATTGGATCGGAGAGGGGAGGAGGCCACCGGCTCTCGGCTTTCACAAGCACGCGGTCTTGGCGCTTTTATCACAGACCCCTGGCTCGAGCTCTGATCCCTGCGCCGTGCTTCTATTCATGCTAGACCTTTAGAGAGGAAACGGTGCAACGTCTATTCTAACGCCAACACAAGAGGCCTTTCTCTTGGGCCCCGCCTGGGAGGACAGTGTCTCATTTTGTGCTCCTTGCGCCGGTGCCGCAGACAGTCCGCATGAAGGGAGCGATTGTCGGAGGCTTTGGCTGCAGAGAGCTCCGCCTGCGGACACGGCGAGAGATAAAACAGCGGCGAAGCATTCCTCGGCTCGAATGTCACATCCAAGGCACACTGAAGATGCCAGTGAGAAGGTTAAGTCAACAGGCCAGGAAGGACACCCAGGCAGACACCGCAGGGTGGGAGCCACCTTCTGTCCTCGGAAGTCGCCAGAAAACAAGGAGAGGAAGGAGCCGAGGGAGCTGTGTTAGTTCTCTCAAGCCTGAAGAAGGACTTTTTGGATAGGATTCTCAACAGCGGTTGCCTCCGGGGTGGAGCAAGACTTTTTCCACCTTGGTTTGATTTTCTTTTTAATTTATTTGTTGGAAAATCAGATAGAGAGGAGGAGAGAGAAAGATTTTCTGTAGCTTGGTTCACTCCTCAAGAGGCTGCAATGACCTGAACTGAGCCATCAGAAGGCAGGAGCCTGGAGCCTCTTCCGGTCTCCCACGCAAGTGCAGGGTCCCAAGGCTTTGGGCCAATTCTTGACTGCTTTTCCAGGCCACAAGCAGGGAGGTGAATTAGAACCAGCGCCCAGATGGGATCCCAGCATGTGAGAATTCAACCACTAGGCTACCCTGCGGGGCCCTGTTTTCATTCTTGAAATCCATATAATTTTTTAAAAGGATGAACACAGTAGAAATAAGGATGACACGGCATTTTCTTCTTTGCTTATCTCTATCCACGTTTTTTATGCATATATGCTGATTTTGTCATTAGAAAAATAAAAACAATACTTGCAATTTAACACTTTTAAAAAGAAGACCAGGGTGGGACTTATGGCATACCAGGGAAAGCCACTGGTTGAAACACCCAGGCCTGGCCATTCCGGTTCCTCCATCCAATTTCAACCCAGCTTCCTACTGACCCAACTGGGAAGGCAGTGGGTGTTGACCCGAGAGCTGGAGTCACCACTACTGCCTCCCGTGCTGCGCATGAACTGCAAGCTGGAGCCAGAGCCAAGGATGAACTCGGGTGCTCCATGCCTAATGCCCTTCCCTGAAAGCACATTTTGTTCACACTAGACAGTCAGGCATGGAATGATATCCAAAGTTCCAGGATCCCAAGGTAGATGTTAGCCACAGGAACTGGGGAAGTTGCCTCAGCCTTTGTGTCTTGAGATTCCTGGGATAGGACTTGGGGCAACTGGTTAAAACCAGCAATGTGCCGAACTGAACAAGCAGAGGCAGTCTGGAACCACAGTTGGAGCAGCGCTGACTCTGAGCATGTGTGCACAGGCAGACGGAAACACAGTTTGCAGTCTCTGGGAAATGCCAAGTCAGCAGTTGGATAATCAGGAGGGCTGGGTACAGTGCTACCACTGCCTAGGAACCCCCTGGCAGCATCTGTGATGTCAGGGCATCCTGTTGGCTCAGCTCATCTGGGCTTTCTGCATCTTTTGTTGCTGGGACATCCCTATTCACCCCTTCACAGGCCCTAGACTCGGTACGGAAAGTCCCATTCCATCTCTTCTTTGGGAATGGCTGTTCCCTTGCTGGCAGAAAACTCACTCACTCAGTGCGCAGCTGTGCCCACAGGAAGAACTCTCTGTCAGTTGCTGAAGCTTGCACACTCACACACATGTGCACCGGATTGCTTATTTTGAGAGATGCGTTTGTAAGTTCACACACTCAGCTGAATAATGCTGCATGCTTCAGCTTGAACCATAACATGGCCAAAGCATCCTCTCTGAGAAATAGCACTGTGTGAGTTTTCCAATAGGAATACCACTGCAGCAATTTTACATAAGACATGTCTGAGTGGGCACTGTGGTGCATTCAGTTAAATCATTACTGGGAATGATGGCATTCCTCATTGGGGCGCCTGGTTCAAATCCCCAATCCCTCATTGGGGCTCGGCACTTCTCATCCAGCTCTCTGCCCCTGCACCCTGGAGGCGGAGCATGATGGCTCCAGGGTTGGGATTCCTGCCACCGGTGCGGAAGACTCTCACAGAGGCTCCTGGCTTCAGCCTTCCCTGGCTGGCTCCTTCAGGCATTTGGGGAGTGGACCAGAAGCTGAATCTCTCTCTCTCTCTCTCTTCCCCTACCCCTTTTCTCTACTGCATAAATAAATGAATGAATGAATAAATAAATAAATAAATCTTTAAAAATTAAACAAAGTTTTCATCTCTAGGTTTTCCAAAGTTTTTATTTGAAAGTGAAATTCCACTTTCCAGCGTCACAGGACTTGTTGCTTGCCAGAATGCGAGGCAGCTTTAGGCTTCAACGTGAGGAATGCTTAGCCAAAGCAGGATACTGAGCAACTCTCTTGCTCAGAGAGAAGCGATTTACTCTCACTTGCTACCATCGTGTCTATTTTTTGGCAATGCTTTAAACCGCCGAGAGTTAGCGTGCACTTGCTGTTCTAACGTTCACACGAGCCTTCCTGGTGCGGGGACTCCGACTATCTCCACCTTAGAAATGAGCAAGTTGAAGGTTACAAAAGACACATTCTCTCAGAGGCTCAAGTCTAAAGGCTGGAGGTTGCGACCACTGCTTTTGGTTACGTTCCTTATGGATATTTCCAACACATTGTGTATCCTTTCATGCTTTTCAGTTCTGTATAAAGCTGTGAGAGAGGTAGACATAGAGCCTAGGCTTTATGCAATAGGCAAACGGCAACCTTGGTCAAGTTGAGAGTGTTCCATAGTACAGAAATACATCTTCTGTTACTGAGAAACAGTCATGACATACACGTGATCAAAAGGTGATTTTATAACAACGGAAGAAATAATACCATAACAGGGGTGGAACACAAAATGGTATAGCCACTTTCGAAAAAAGCCTGGAAGATTTTCATACAAGCAAGCATCTCTTTCATACATTTGGCTGAGCAATGGAAGAACAAAACGACTGGCAGGAAAGTCGAACAAGTGGTTCCCAGGGCCTTAAAGATGGGGTGCATATTTGGGGACAATACAAGGAGACTTGCAGGTAATGGGACTGGACTATAGAGAGCTGTGCCCATGGAGACACGGTCCTGTGCACTTGTCCGGACCCACAACCCTGGGCACTGCAAAGTGAATTTCCTGAATAAATTCTAAAGGTTAGTCAACAACACTGTGCCAAGATGAGTATCTAACTTTGACATTTTGCTCTGTGATTATGTATGCATAAAATGTTCACATAGAATTCTGGGTGCAGGACATACGATAACTCTCCCCTTTTTTTGAAGGTTTTCTATAAATCTGAAAGTATCTCAAAACAAGAAGGTTTTCAATGACAATGTTGTGAACAGTAGGTATGCTGTAGCAAACAGGACTTCTCACACTGTCTCACTGTCTTTGCTTTTAAAAGTTCATGATAAAGAGGGAAACAATCTAAGCTGGCCTTAGAA
Organism: Ochotona curzoniae; assembly: GCF_017591425.1. NCBI lineage: Eukaryota > Metazoa > Chordata > Mammalia > Lagomorpha > Ochotonidae > Ochotona > Ochotona curzoniae. The sequence goes on along the minus strand of NW_024465816.1, from coordinate 8,064,772 downwards.
ATTTTGTTTTAAATATATTTCTTACAACTACATTTCTTTTAAAAATATATATTTATTCTACATCCTACCTAGTAAAGTCCAGGAGAAGCAAGTAGGGAGCCTGACCAGTAAGTACAGGCTGAGCGATTATAGGCTAGTTGGCCTTTGCCCTGGCTCTTCCAGCCTTTCTACATCAGTGTCTCTCTATCTGAAAAGCCCAATGGGAAGCCTGATCGGTGAGGTACAAGCTGCGTGATTGTCAACTAGCTGACCTTTATTAGTCTCTGTCTATCTGAACTAATTTTGGGGCTCACAAGCAACCCTGGCAGTTGGTTGGTCAGTCGGTGTAAGAGAGGGCTGGGAGCCAAGGCTGAAACTAGATAAGGACCAGAGAAAGCTCCTCTTCTGAGTCCAGAAGGAAATTTACAACCCTTTTATCTCTGAGTGCCATCCGGGGCTCCTGACTGTAGTTCCAATGTCACCACTATGAGAGGGTTTGGGCTGCTACCATCCCGTGTGGGAAATCCAATAGGAGATGACCAACCCCAGAGTTCTCGGCCTCCGAGGGCTTTCATATTCCCTGTGGTCTCCTCGCTCACTGGGGTGTTGGGGATTTCCCTGCTCACCTGCCTAAAACTTTTGTATTCTTCAATTGTTGAAATGCAAAGTTCTATAAAACCATGCTTAATTACTTAATACTGCAGAGTTTAAATTGTGGCTTAATTTTCTCCCCCCAAAAACTTTATCAGTTTATGACTGTTAATGCTAAACAAGATGTAACTGCATAGAAACTTTGATGCTAAGTTTGTACTCAGCTGTTTTATATATATGATGGATGTTAATGTTGATCCTTCCATTGTTCCTGTGCCACTCTGATTTAGGTTAAACTCAAAAACAGTTTAGCTTGGGAGAAAAAAAAAGGTTTTATAGCAGCCAGTTGTGTATATACTAAAATTGAGATGTCAAGGAAGTAGTTACAGGATCTGGTTAAGAACTTGCATATTCCAACATTATTGGACACTCAATGCCATGTCAATTAACTTCATGAAGTTCATTTCGATGTTTCTTCCTGTTGCTGAAGTTGTGTAGTAACATCTCATTGGAGGGGATGATATTCTGCCAGCTCTACTTTCAGACCAAGGATGGTTTTCCAATGAAACTGTTGAATTTATCTGGACAATAAGATACTGGACTCTCCACATGGTCCAAGTCTGCAAAGAAGGAATCATGACTGGATATGATCTGTGCTACTGTAATAATATGGAGGAATTCAATATGGGGAAAGGGCTTGGGGAGGGGCTGGGGGAACCAGAGCCTATAAAACTGTGTCATAAAATAAAATTAAATTAAAATATATATATATTTTTTATTTATTTATTTGACAGGAAGAATTACAGAGATAGAGAGCTCTTCCACGGCTGAATCACTCCCCAAAAGCCATACACATTCATCCGAGATGCCAGCACCACAGTAGTCACTTCAACACACTGCACCACAACACTGCCCCCCCTCAAAAGATATTTCTAAGTGTACATTCTTAACATATGAGGAGTTTTCAAAATGCTCATGAAAATGCAATTAAAAGACAAGTTTCAGGCCCTGCGTGGAGGCCTAGCGGCTTAAGTCCTGGTCTTACATCCGTGGGATCCCATATGGGCACTAGTTTGTGTCCCGTCTGTCTGCTCCACTTCCCATCTAGCTCCTGTCTGTGGCCTCGAAAAACAGTAGAGAATGCCCAAAGCTTTAGTACCCTGCACCCACATGGGAGACCCAGATGAAGCTCCTGGCTTCAGATTGGCTCAGCTCTGGCCATTGTGGCCACTTGGGGAGTGAATCAACAGTTGGAAGATCTTTCTTTCTGTCTCTCCTCCTCTTTGTATATCTGACTTTCAATAAAAATAAACAAATATTAAAAAAAAAAAAGATGGGGCCCGGCGTGGTGGCGCATTGGTTAAGGTCCTCGCCTTGCACGCCCGGGATCCCATATGGACGCCGGTTCTAATCCCAGCAGCCCCGCTTCCCTTCCAGCTCCCTGCCTGTGGCCTGGGAAGGCAGCAGAGGACGGCCCAAAGCTTTGGGAACCTATACCCGCGTGGGAGACCCGGAAGAGGCTCCTGGCTTCGGATCAGCATAGCATCGGCCGTTGTGCTCACTTGGGGAGTGAATCATCGGACGGAAGATCTTCCTCTCTGTCTCTCCTCTCTGTATATCCGCCTTTCCAATAAAAAAAATAATAAAAATAAATCTTAAAAAAGAAAAAAAAAAGATAAGTTCCTATGGATACAAAATACTGAAGTTTATAATGCTCCGTTTTCATGAACTTGTTGATGAGCTCTTCCTGGGCATGAATTTTATAATTCTTGCACCAAAATAAGCATACTTCATTCCCTTTTTTCCACATTGTGAAGCACCCACTTGTTTCTCACTACCTGAAAAATAAGGATTCTCCATCTCCCCCAGCTGGATGATTTTGTAATTCACACCTTTCTTGTTGTGCTCATCTTCCCTAAAGTAATTTTTAATTTTTTTCTGATTTTGTTTGTTTGTTTGTAGGCCAGAGATGACAAGCAGATAGATAAACAAGGCTCCTTCCCTCCGCTGTCTTGGGCTGGGCCTAAGCTGAACTCAGTTCAGGTGTCCATGTAAGCAGCAAGCACCACTACTCTCTGCAGAGTCTACAGTGGCAGGAAGGGAAAGTCGGGAGCTAGGACCGAGACTCAAACTCAGACACTCCAAAGTAAGGCACGTGCATCTTAACCATGAGGCCGCGTGTCCACCCTTCTTGCTGCCATGAGCTGCTTCACTCTCCAGTCGCTAGCAATGTCCAGAACTGAGCCAACACTGAAGCTGGCAGCCAGAGAGCCAAGCCAGGTCTCCCATGGAGGGGGCAAGAACTGAGTTGAGTCATCATTGCTGCCACCTAGGGATGACTTAGAAGGAATCTGGAGCAAGGAGCCGGAGCCGGGAACTGAACTTCGGCACCATAATATTTGGAAGCAAATGTCATAACTGCTAGGCCACACATTCACCCAGTTTTTCTGGTTATAACTGGACATCATGTGTATTATGTGTATTTATGCTTCTAACTATGTGTCAGGTGTTCACTTAATTGCACACATGTTTGTATTATTAAATATTTTTGCCTCTAGATTAGCAATTCTTAAGCAGTTTTTAATAGGAAGCCTGTTATTAGACAACGTTATAGGTCCTATTGAAGTCAAAATATTTCATTTTCATTGGGTGGTGAATTCATTGTCCTGAAGGTATTCCTCCATGTCTGCATTTTTCTGCCGTTCAGTTAGTAGTTTTTGTTAACATCATTGAACTGTGTTGAGAACCAAAACTCTTAACTAGTCTGATATATTACTAAAGATAAATGCTGAACAGGCTGAAGAGGTTATATGTTCTAGAATTGTTTGTAAGTCATAAGTTTGAAAGCTTGACTCAAAGCCAGCCTGGGCCCAGGAAGGTCTTTGGTGGGAAATAAAGCAGATAAGGAGCATTTGGGATTGTCACAAGCCAAGCCGATGAACAAAAGCTAGCGAGGTTCAAGTTGAATGATTCAAGGCAATTTTTTTTTGTGACTCGGGCACATTTGGGATTGCTGATTGTATGTGCATTTGTATGTGTTAGATGAATTGCAGATAATTTCCCTCGATTTACCATCAATTGGTTGTCAGTCTGGAGACTTCTGAATCTGACAGAAGATTAAAATAATCAGCTGCTTCAGTCTTTTGTAAATACAGATAATGATTCATGATATCTAATTCTACGTGAGAAGCGATTACGGCTTGAAGCTGACAGTGTGACAGCGTGTGATATAAAGTAGATAGATGGTTTTTTGTTTGTTTCTTTTAAAGATTCATTTTTAAATTTTTATTGGGAAGTCAGCTATACAGAGAGGAGGAGAGACAGAGAGGAAGATCTTCCATCTGATGGTTCATTCCCCAAGTGGCCGCATCAGCCAGAACTGTGCTGATCTGAAGTCAGGAGCCAGAGGCCTCTTCAAGGTGCTCCACGCAGCTATAGGGTCCCAGGGCTTTGGGCCGTCCTTGACTGCTTTCCCAGATGACAAGCAGAGAGCTGGATGGGAAGCAGGGCTGTCGGGATTAGAACCGGCGTCCATATGAGATCCTGGTGCGTTCAAGGGGAGGACTTAAGCTGCTAGGCTACCATGCCGAGTGTGATAGATGGTTGTAATGATGAAGTCCTAGCATAAGATATCAGTGAATGAGCCTAATTGCTTTGATCTTAGAGAATGCAATCTTTTCATTTGAATAATGGTACAATGATGCATTATTAAGGTCATAAATGAAGTCACAATAGATGCGCCAAAGTCGAAATAAAATTCACAGTGTCTGATCATGCATTTCAACATGAATAGTGTTTGAATTAGAGCTAACTATTTAAAATGGTGGAGTTAAATCACACATTGTTTAAAGAAAAAGTCTCCAAGTCAAAGACGACTGTAAAATTCTTGGGGGGCTCGGCAGATTCTAGTTTAGCTCCTCCATAGAAAGAGCTGGAAGTCATCCCTGCGTTCTCCTGAGAAAAGAGCTGAACAAACCAGAAATCAACAACTTCTCCAGACCCATCTGGAAACTGAAGAGGGAGGGCAAATGGACACCCCCAAATGTGGAGAAGGGGGACAAATAGAATCCCAGCCAACAGGTGCTCACCAACAGCAGAAGCGGCAAGAGAAATCAGTAGAAACGTTGAATATGAATTTCAGTGAATAACAAGGGGCTGAGCGTTAAAACCTCCCAAGAACAAGTAAACCTCTTCTTCTATCCTAAGGTTTAAGCGACAGAGAAAAAAAAAATTCGTGTGCTTTGGGCAGAAAGAGGGGGAAAAGAATTATTTAAACTTGTTGTGGAGGCAAGCAAGGTGGTACAGTGGATTAAGAATCCACGTGTGACACCAGTATCCCGTGTCAGAGCTCTGGTTCCAGACCAGGCTGCTCCACTTCCGATCCAGCTGCATACTGATGCGCCTGGGAAAGGCAGTGAAAGATGACCCGAGCGTTCGGGTCCCTGCTACCTGTGTGTGAGATCCAGAGGGAGGTCCAGGCTCCTGGCCTCAGCCTGGGCCAATGCCAAATGTTGCAGTGATGGGAAGATAACTCTCTCACTCTATCTTTCAAATAAATTAATTTAGAAAACAGGGGAGAAAAATGCTCAGAACATTCTCCATGACTAAATCTGCCCTCCAAAGGAAACAACTTTTTAATGAAACGATTGATTGATTGATTGATTGATTGAAAATGTAGATATGCAGAGAGAAGGAAAAGACAGATCTTCCATCTGCTGATTCACTCCTCAAGCAGCCACAAGAGCTGGAGCTGAGCCGATCTGAAGCCAGGAGCCAGGAGCTTCATCTGGGTCTCCTCCACGTCTCCCATGCGGGTCCCAAGGATTTGGGCCATTCTTGATTGCTTTCCCAGGCCACAGGCAGGGAGCTGGATGGGAAGTGGAACTGCCGGGACACAAACGAGTGCCAATATGGGATCCCAGCGGATGCAAGGCAAAGACTTCAGTCACTAGGGCACCGCACCAGGCCTTGAAATTAGAACCACACCTCAGCTCCAGCCCTTCTAGCATTTCTGTATCATAAAAGAGATTTCACTTTATTTATTTATCTATTTATTTTTGCTTTGTTTGTTTTAAGGCTAAGAAATGTTCTTGAGGTTCACAACTTGGGAATTTGTGGCCAGTAAAAAAAAAAAAAATCTCAAGACTTCCTGCCTACTTCTTATCATCCCCATCAACAGGATGTCTGTACAGCACTGGGTTACACTAACAGAGCAGCTGGATTCCAAGCACGAAGCAGTTCCCAGGGAAACCTGGAAGGAGGAGACAAATGAAACAGAAGGTAAGCATCCGGCTGCTGCTGCGGTGACAGCAAGCCCTAAGACCCGCCCCGCTGCCAGCTGGATGGCCGTTAACACTTCACACCAACTCCAGTCACCCATGGTGGCTGAGAGTTCATATCTCGGGCCTGGCTTTCAATAACACACTGTAAGGCATGTTTTCAAAAGGCAAGGACAAATACCACAGCTAGACAAAGATAAAATAGAAATTTCAAAACTCTATCAGAATTTATGATGACTATGGGCTCTGATGAAGTTACAGGATGCTATGGGCTCTAATGGAAAAAGCAAACCACAGGAAGAATTCATGAATAAGAGGAATTCTAAAATAAATAAATGAGAGAGAGGCCAGTGTTTTGATCCAGGCGTGAAGCTGTTGCCCATGATGCTTGTCCCAGCTGCTCCATCTCCAACAGCAGCAGATGACCCAAGTACTTGGGTCCCCACCACCTACGTTGGGGACTAAACTGGAGTTCCAGAGTCCCAGCTTTAGTCTGGCCCAGCCCTGTGCCTAGGGATAATTTTGGGGATGAACCAACAAATGCAAGAGGGGTGGGGAGCATCTGGCCTAAGGGCCACGTAATGCAGACAAAACCATTCTATTTGGCCCTTTCAGGGGCAACTGCAGGCAGTTGTTCAAAGCTGAACAACTCTATAGCAGGGTAATTTTAAACTGGTAATTCTGTGTGATCTGCCAAGTGATAGCAAAATGATCCAAGTGGCCCTTGGCACACAACAAGGCTCGCCTCATGAAAATTATCTCTGTTCCCCACCGTGTTCTGCCTTGCACTTGCCATAAATAACATCTTCAAAAATGAAAATAACACTAAATGGTTTAACCTAAGAAATAATACAACAAAAGTCAGTAATGCCTTTGAGGTACTCGTTAGTGGGCGGGCACAGAGAGGAAGGAATCTATCCTTGAAAAAAAAATCAACAAAATTTCCCAAACTAAAATGCAAAGAAAAAAAAATAATTGCCAAAAACCAATGCAGCAATCCTTAAGGTTGCAATAAGAAAGTAGTGGGAGGGACTGGCATTGTGCCCCAGTGGGCAGAGCAACCTCCTGCAATGTCAGAATCCCATATTGGCGCCAGTTCAAATGCTGACTGCTCCATTTTCGATCCAGCTTCCTGCTGGTGAGCCTGGGAAAGCAGTGGAGAATGGCCCAGGTGTTTGGGCCCCTGCAGCCATGTAGGAGCCCTGAAGGAACCTCCTGGCTCCTGGCTCTGGCCTGATTCAGCTCTGGTCATTGCAGCCATTTGGGGAGTAAACCAGCAGATGGAAGATCTCTCTGTGTCTCTCTTCCTCTTTCTGTAGCTATGACTTTCAGATAACTAAAAATAGTGTTTTAATTAATGGGAACAACAAAAAGAGGAGAAAGCAACAAAAAGTAATAGCTAAGAATGTTCCAAAATGAATGCAAGCTCAACTAGACCCTGAACAGTCAGAGAACACCCACAGGATGAGCAGGCATGACACTGGGCAGAAGGGTAAAGACAAAGAGAAACTCTTGGAAGAAACACGAAGAGGCCGGGGGAACCCACTTGATCTACCGAAGAACAAGAGACAAAAAATCACATCCGTTCTCAGCAGCAAACCTGCAAGAAAATAAGGCAGGGGACTACTTAGAGCATTCTTAAAATGCGCAGCAATATTAACACAGAATTCTCTATCTAAAGAAATTCTCCTTCAAAAGTGACGGGGAATCGACTTCCCCAGCCAGGCGAACACGAAGAAGCTGTTGCTGATAGATCAGCCTCACCAGAAACATTAAAAGCAGCTCTTCAGAGGAAAGAAAAATAACGCAGGTCAGAAGCTTGATCTACCTAAAGAAAGAGAAATAAAGGTAAAATAAAATCCTTTTTAAATTAAAAAAAAAAACATGCCCACTATTTATTTTCCTTATTTCATTTTATTTATTCACCTCTTTTTCTTATTAATTTTTTCGTGATACAGTCCCGTAAGCACAGGGATTTCTCCTCCCACTCCTCCCAGCCCCCTCCTCATTGTTTTTCCCTGCATGATTGTGGCAGTATTGTCCTTCAGATCAGTCACAAGTCCATCACGCTGTTGCTTAAGCGTGTCGTTGAAGGTACAGACAGGGGTTAAAACGCCGGCATCCTGTTGTCAAGGTGTATCTAACAATTCCATTCAAGAGCAGAGATGCGGGCTGCAACACATCTCCACGTCCCATGTGCTGGGCTCCATGACCGGGCTCCCCTAGGAGAATGCGTGTACAGACACGCTTACCTATATCCATTTATCTTGTACTTGGCATGAAGTTTGCTTTGTATTTGTCCTTTTGGGATTGGTTTATTTCACTGAGCATAATGCTCTCTAATTTTGTTGCAAATGGTAGAATCTAATTTTTTTTTTTTAAGTGGCCATAGATACACCACAGTTTCTTTACCCATTCCTCTTTCCACGGGCATCTGGGTTGTTTTCCTGTCGTCACTATTGTGGATTGTGCTGCTGTAAATATGGGATTGCAGATCACTTTCTCAGAGGCAGATTTCATTTCCTTTGGGTCTATTCCCAGAAGTGGGATAGCTGGGCCATACAGTAGACCAATCTTCAGTTGCCTTAGCACTCTCTGCACTGATTCCACGGTGGTTGTACTAGCCTACACTCCCGCCAGCAGTGAAGGAGGGTGCCTTTCTCCCTACATCCACGCCAGCAGATGTTGTTAGTAGATTTCTGAATGGAGGCCAACCTCTCTGAAGTTGGGTGGAAACTTGTAGTTTTCATTTGTATTCCCCTTCTAGCTAGTGAGCCTGAACATTTTTTCCATGTCTATTAGCCATTTGAATTTGTTCTTTTGGAAAGATATCTGTCCATTTCCTTCATCCATTTCGTCACAGGATTGTTGGTTTTGCTGTTACTGAGTTTCTGAAGCTCTTTATAAATCCTGAATAGTAGTCCCCTGTTGCTTGTATAATGTACAGATTTTTTTTTCCCTACCTGTCAGTAACTTCTTCACTTTGTTGTTAGTTTCCTTGCTCTTCAGAGACTTCTTAATTCATCTAGTAGATAATTGTCGAAAAATAGTATTGACCCGCTGTCAGATGATTATAACATGCAGATAAGTGAAATAAATGACAGCCATGCTTTGAGAGGCGAGAGAAACGTGCGGTGCGCCAAGGCACCTGCAGCAGCCGTGAGCAATAGCGTGTGGACTTCGAAAAAAGTGAACACCGCTCAGTGGTTTCCCTAGAGTTTCCAACATACATTCTACAATTAATCAACAGACTGGGATAAAAAACAATAATCTTTCTTTTGCTTGCAGATGGCATGATTGTTTATGTATAAAATCCCAAACAAATGATCACCTTATCATAAATACAAAATGAAGATTCCAGGATGACTTTAGATTTAATCTTTATGTTTTACATATGACATCAAATCCACAATTCATGAGGGGAAAAAAAAGGTTGAGAAGAGGACTTTATAAAAATGATGAGCAGCAGGCTGGGAGAATCTGTAGTAGTCCCCCTTCTCCACGAAAGAAAATTTTCAAGACCCCCAGTGGATACTTGACCGTGGGTATTACCAACACCCCCTATGTTTTGCCTCAACCTCCAGAGCTAAGACAAAGTTCTGTTTATAAACCAGACAGAGCAAGAGAGGAGCTGCCGACAATAAAACAGAACACGTGTAAGCCAACCTTGCAGTCGGAGTCACACCAATTCATGCTCTCCCTGTCTCCGTCACTGGCATTATAAAAAATCTTTTATTATTAGAGATCTTAGCAAACACATGCATCCTTTCCTTGGTAGATTAGGACTCTCACCTTTTTGAAGGAAGCCCTTTGCAACTTCTCTTCAGTGTCTGGGAATTTTTGGTGCTTCCATGCTTGTCTTTTAGAATCACTGGTAAATACAGCAAGGGCCACTTGAGGCCAGCCAGTGCGGTCTCACCAGCCAGTCTGGTAACCAAGACGGCCACCAAGGGACTTGTCGGGGAGAGGTGAGAGCCTGCAGGGGACACAACAGGGTCATAGCAGGTTTTTACCATGCTGCTCAGGATGGCATGCCATTGGAAATGTCTGAACGGCTTGTTTCTGGAATTTTCCATCTACTAATTTCACACGGACCTCAGGTCATTGAAACCACGGCAAATGAAACTTCAGATGCGAGTGCAGTACCGTACTTCTAAAACACGTATCTGATGGAGCAATTGTACTAAGATCGTGCAAAAAGCTCTTGAAATGCCACACTAGGAAAATATTTCAATCAACTTCACGCTGTGAGCACAGGCAGGTCACTGATGCAGACATTCAGATGGGAATTAGCATGTGAGTGGATACTCTGGATCACGTATCATTACGAAATAAACAGCAACAGCTATGTAATGATTTATAATGCTACGTATTGACAAAGATGTGCGGCAGGAGTTTCCAAAGTTTGTTAATGGGAATACGTAATGGTACAGCCACTTTGGAAAGCATATTGGCAGCTTGTTAAAAAGCCAGTCATGAGATCCTGGAGCAGTAGCCTAGTGGCTAAAGCCCTCATCTGACACACTTGGGACCCCATATGGGTGCCAGTTCATGGCCCCAGCTGATCCACTTCCCATCCAGCTCCCTGCTTGTGGCCTGGGAAAGCACTAGAGGACGGCCCAAAGCCTTGGGACCCTGCATCCACGTGGGAGACCTGGAAGAAGTTCCTAGCTTCTGGCTTTGCATCAGCTCAGCTCCAGCCACTATGGCCACTTGCGGGAACAAACCAGTGGATGGAAGATCTTTCTCTCTGTACTTCCTTCTCTGTGAAAATCTGACTTTTCAATAAAAGTAAATGAATTTTGGGCCCAGCAGCGTGGCCTAGCGGCTAAAGTTCTCGCCTTGAACACTCCGGGATCCCATGTGGGCACTGGTTCTAATCCCGGCTGCTCCACTTCCCATCCAGCTCCCTGCTTGTGGCCTGGGAAAGCAGTCGAGGACGGCCCAAAGCCTTGGGACCCTACACCTGTGTGGGAAACCTGGCAGAGGCTCCTGGATCCTGGCTTTGGATCGGCATAGCATCGGTCGTTGTGCTCATTTGGGGAGTGAATCATCGGACGGAAGATCTTCCTCTCTGTCTCTCCTCCTCTCTGTATACCTGACTTTGCAATAAATAAATAAATCTTAAAAAAAAAAAAAAAAGTAAATGAATCTTAAAAAAAAAAAAAAAAAGTCAACCCTAGGGGCTGACATTGTGGCACACACAGTGTGTTAAACCTCCACTTACATCACCTGAATCCCACAGGGACACCAGTTCAAGTACTGGCTGACCCATTTTCAATCCAACTCCTTGCTAAAGTGCCTCAGGATGCAACAGAAGATGGCCCAAGTACTTAGGTCCCTGCACTCACGTGGGAGACCTAGAGAAAGATCCTGTTTAGGCCATTGTAGGGGTGAAGACACAATGGAAGCTATTCATTCTCTCTCTCTCTCTCTCTCTCAAATTCTGCTTTTTCATCTTCGCAGAAGCTGGAAGCAGCCAAGATGTTCTGTTGAATGAATGCAAACTGGCCCATCCAGGCAAGAAGGTATCACTCCATAACAAACAAACAAGAAGCTATCAAATCACAAAAAGTTTCGGGAAAACATTAAAAGCATATTGAAGACCCTCGGGGGCTGTCATCATGACAAAGCACCACAGAGAGCCTGGAGATCTCTTAGGTTGTGGCTGGAATGTAGGGAGGAACAGCCACTTAGGAAACCGGTTGGCCATTTCCTGTGACGGTAGCAAGCATTTGTCACACAGCCCAGAAATCCCGCTCCTAGGCGTTCACCTCACAGAAACAAGCCCTCGCGCCTTATCGCGGCATCTTTAATTTAGAATGACTGGAAACTGCTTCCCGCAATCTGTTACCTCGAGGGATTTTTTCACCGCTCCGCTTCGTTCAGCATCCCCAGCAAACTGGCCCTCTGGGAACCGGAAGGAACCTCGTGCATCCCGAATGGAGGTGTCCGTGTTGGAGGAGGTGCTTTGGGGAGGCGGTGCGGAGGGTGCAGCTGCAACGAGAGCGCCAGCTGTGGTCACCTAGAGGAAGGTCAAGCGGTGGCTCCGTGCAGCTTGCAGGATCAGTGTGCTCTAACAAAGCCCGCTAGGCTGGGGGCTTAGTGACAGGGGCTTACAGCAGCCCCAGCTTGGGAGGATGGAAGTCCAAGATAAGGAGAAGGGCATGGCTGGGCTCTCGGGATGGTCATTTTCATCCTCACATGGCACGCTCCCTGCGGGTTTTCTCTTTCCGAAGAACAGGAATGGGCGCCCATGCAAGGGGTCGTATTTTAACTTGGTTATCCAAGTAAGGTTGCATTCTGAGGTATGGGAGGTGGGAATTTCAGCACATGAATGGGTGAGTACACAATCCCACACCTAACAGGCTGAAGCTGTTTCCTTGGAAGACATTCCCAGATGGTGTAAGATCCAGTAGGAGCCTTGAGATCTTTTGGGTCACTCAGCAGCAGGGGAGGTCAGCAGCCCCACAGCCATGGCCACCTGCTCTGCTCCTCTGGAAGCTTGAGCCCGACTCAGATTTGAGTACAATCTCACAATTACAATAGTGGTGCGTTCCTCTAGCTGTTTTGTCTTGATGTCTTTGTATTCATTTGAGAGCCAGGGAGTCAGGGTTGCCATCCACTGATTCACATGCCCACAATATCTGAACATGAACCAAGCCGATTCCAGGAACCGGAAACTCAGTCTCCATCTCCCATGTGGGCAGCGGGGACCCAATCACCTGAGCCGTCACAGTTGCCTCCCACGGTATGCATTAGTGGGAAGCTGGAGTTGGGATTGTAGCTGGGAGTGGAACCCAGCCATCTGTAACCCGGAGGTGTCTTTCTGGTGAGTTCTTACCTGTGAGGGTCGAGGGAGCCTACTTTTCCATGAGCGGTTGTTGTGTTTGATGTGAAGAACCTAGGTGTTCTCTGCCTTTGTGATTCTGCCTTAATTGCTTGCCTGGGGGCTGTGTGAACTCCAGGCCTGACAGTCTATGTGACACCTGGCAGGACACCTGGCAGGTCACATAGTCAGAGCACTCCTCAGGAAGGAGGTCCCTGGGTTAGTTAAGACCCATTGCATTGCCCTATAGCCCATCAGTTTGTAGCTTTTGAAAGTAGCTTGCTTCAAACGCACCAATAGAAGCCTGCCAACTTGCTCCTTTTGAAAGTTAACAGTTAAACTGACCAATCATGACTGTGTATAATTATTAGCCTGAAATGTATAAGAACCACTGGGCTGTTCGACCTCTTTTTCTTTTTTCTGCCCTGCTGTTCCTGCTGCAGTCCTGGCTGTAGCTTCCCCTCCCCGCCCAGCCCTGCTGGGCTGCAGAGGGCAGGGCGGGGAGACCTAGGCTAACCTGAATAAACCACCCTTATGCCTCAGCACCGACTTGAGACTGGATGAGTTTCTGAGAATCTCAAAATCTGGCACAACAGACGCTCACCATGTAAGATACCTCAACAGGACTGCTGAGGGTGGTGGTGCTCCTTCTCAATTCAGAAGGATTAAGTAGCTCTCTCAAGTGAGCCAAGCTGCTATTGGGATACAAGGAAGAAGAGAGATTTAGACACAGGCCTTCCAGACTCAAGCATCCATGGGCCTTCCGCAGGCAAAACTCCCTGCCACACACCCAGGAGTATCTACATGAAACAGATTCCAAAAGTATTCCACCCTAAAGAGCCGGAGATGAGCAGCTGACTCCTCGGAGAAGGCCAGCCTTTAGCCACACTGCTCCAGAGACAGACCGGGCCCGCCCCTCGGACCCCTTCATCTCCCACACCGGGCTGTCTGGGTCACAATTTTCAGTAGCTAGGTGAGCAGAGCCTTGCGGTAGAGGGACACCCTGGGGTCCGCCACGACTAGCACTGCACATCTTGCTTGGTGAGGTTTGTGTGTGCTGGGAACCACTGGAGGAGTGCCCATTAGCGGCTCTGCTGGCGCAGGCCTCCTGTGAGCTTCCAATAGATACACACCTGCCCTGATTCAGAACCTCACCTGTTTCTACAGGAATTGAACTTCGTCAAGACGTGGGTCCCATTGCTCATCCAAAGAACTTCGCAGAGTGTCTGGCTGGTATAACCAGTGATACCAGGAACCTTCCCCCTTGAGCAGGGTGCTGGAATTGGGGATGGCAGGCTGCTGGAATTGGGGATGGCAGGCTGCTGGTAGGGTTTAGACACTTCTGAAAAGAACTGGGCAGCTAGCCAGGAAATAGTGTGTCGCAAGGAAATTTCTCGCAAGGAAATAGTGTGTCCTCCGAATGTTTTCTGTGTTATGTGTGAGTTCAAAAGGTCTAGAAAACACCGAGTCCAGAAGTCACAGGAACTTTCATGGTCTATTTTAAGGGAATCGTAAAGCAACACACCAGGCCGATTTCAGTGCTGTCTGAGCTTCGTGCGTCTTTGAGAAATAATGTAATAGGAGCAAAAGATTGTAAAGGAAACTTTGAAGGATAGACTATTGAGTTTTAGAGCGAACCCAGGAGCCTTTGCAGACAAATATTTTGCTATTAAAATTTGTCCAAGAATTATAGAAGTCTAGAAGAGAAACACTCCAAAAATTACGTTTTCAAATATCACACCAGGAAACATCAGATAGATGAGACCAAATTACGGAAGGACATGACACAAAGAAAGGTCAAATTCGAAGTTTTGCAACAGAACCCTTCCCGCACGCAGCACACAGCAGTTGCAACCCCTTGCATCCTGGAGACTGATAACACAAACTGTCCCGGGCGAGGCACGGGAGTCTAGCTTGAATAGCTCCTCCGCAGCTCCACTCCCCCACAGGCGGAATTCTAGCTCGCTCTCTGGCTCTCTCTCGCCTGCCAGTCCCACGGCACTGCATGACGTCATGGGATCTGCAGCTCCGGGAGATGAAAGGGTTGAGGCAGAGCCCGCTGGCACTGGGAGCCGCTTCCAACACACAATCGCCGGCTCGGCTTGGGAACCGGAGGGCTGCGAATCTCTCCCCTCCGCTCCAGCATGGGAGACGCACGGGCACCGCCTCGCTGCCAGAGCGAGGAGCAGGACGGCGTGCCCCGTGGTTAACAAAGGACCGTGCGCCCTGGGACTGGCGGGAGGACCACTACCTGCCTGCAGGAAACTCGCGCGGCGGGGCCAGCCCATCCATCAACGCAGCTCGGCCTTTGATGTTCAGCAACTGATCACCGATCAGATTACAGTCACTTCATCTCCCTGCTCGTCTGCCTTTGATGTGCATGGTTAATTTTATTTTCCCGGATTTGGAGTTTCGTCTGGGCTTGTGCTGACACACATTTTGGGGAAGGTGGAGGCAGCGGGCACAGAAGCGCTGCCAACACCAGAAGCCGCCCACGGGGTGAGTGCGAGTCGGGGTTCACCGGGTCTCAGGTACGGGTTTCACTCACGTTTTCTCCTAGCTTTCCTGCACCGTGGGCGCGTGTGGCGAGGGGCTGGGGGTGGGGGGGGCTTTTGATCGACTGCGACCGACCGGCCGGCCTTGGCATAGCGTGGGTCTGTACAGTCTGCTAACTGGAGACTGTGTGTGTGCCTAACCGGAGCCAATTCGCGGCTTTAGTAGCTTACACGGGGGAGCGTGAGATCTGTCACGCCAGTGTTACTCGGGAATGAGTTGTTCAGACAGGACAAAACAGAGCGCAGTGCTAACTTTAGCAGGCGGCCTCAGCCTTGAGATCTCCCAGCAGTAATTGCCCTCAGTATTCACACGTTGCTTTATTTAGTAAACAGTGAAACTTGGCTTAATAGCAATGCTTTTCTTCTTCTCTTCCATAAAAGAGTAAAATGCATCCCTGCCAGTGCTGTGTCTTCTCATTTATTTATCCTCTCACCTCCAAGATGTAAATCCATCAAATACATTTCCTTATACAGTTTGTAGATGCCAGGGAATCACTGAAGAGGCATTTGAGTATGATTAAAGTCTTTTATGTGTAAAACCCAGGAATTTAAAATACAGGGAGGGTAGAGTTACACCAGGCTTGGCTAAAAATACTCCAGTGATTTTCTGCAACCTCTGGAAATAGCGCACGGCTGACTTATTAGATTGATAGTCTGAAATGAACATCGACTTGAAAGTGATGGGTGGCAGTTGCTCAAGGTTAAAATGGGCCAGCTGTTTATGAAAACTCTGAGTAATCAACAGATATTACGTTACACAAAGTAGTTTAGCCACATTTTTTGTTGGAGTGAATGTCCTGCACGTCGAAATCAAATTATATCGCTGAGCTGAATGCGAAAATTAACTGTTGCTTCTTTGTGGATTCAATGATACACACACACACACACACACACACACACACACACACGAATCTTTTCCATGAAATATGAGAACTCAATACAGAAGAAAAATAAGACCTTCACTTTCACATTGTTTGGCTATAATGTTCTGCTCATAAGTTTATTTAGGGGAAATATCTCATTAGCATCACAATAGCCTATTTTATGCTCACTGAGCCACAAAGAAATCATACATGAAAAAAAAAAACAGTCTAAAATTGTGATGAAACAGGAAAGATCTAATGAGTCTGTCTCATTTCACATGTAATTAATTCTCAGAGCCAATTAATTAAATGACTTTCTAGACTTTGCTTCAACTATGAGGAGGTAATTAGCATTGTTTGCTTAATTTTAAAACTTTGGTAGTTCTTACGGAGGTGGTTTAAAACTGTGCCAAGCTATATTTTTAAGTGGTGTCACTACGAATTTAATCTAAAAGGCTTAACTGCTGCTTTTTGCTATGCCAGAATGATTCAACTTTTTTTTCCCCAACAACAAACCGTGTTCATGGTGCCTGACTTTTAAGAGCATTTTTTTTTTTGCTTCTAAATCCTCTTGAAATCATAAAAACAGTATTAATAGTCACATTTAGAGTTTTTTAAATTAACTTTGAAAATGTTAGCTAAAGATGCATAAGGAAGCTGTGTATCTTGGAACTTGCTCATGTCATTCAGGTTTGAGATTTAAAAATATCTTGGGTGACTGTTCTGCCACCGGGTTCATTTTAACAAATAGCCTCTCCGCAGCACGGAACAAAAGTGGGGAATTAGCAATCATCTGATTATTTAAGCTTTGAGGAGAACTCGTTTGGACAAGTCGAGTCCTTGAAAATCCACTTCAGTGTCTGAATTCACTCAGGTAGTTGTTTACTCCTTGTGTCTTTGTGGAGACATAAGCCTGTGGTTGAGTCTAAGGAAAAATGGCTGCAATTGGATGTGCAGACAGAGCTGAAGGCATTCATTCATGGTCAACCATGACCTTGACAGTGACTTAGCAGCTGATACTCCACAACAGGTCTATGGGATGAAACCTTAGGCACATTTTTCTAAGCACTTTCCTATCTGGTGCTTCAATGGTGGTTTTGTTGTGGCAGGAAGACCTCATCTTCAGCAGTCTTTCAGTTCTTGCCCTGGTTCCCGCCAGGGATGAGCCAGTCAATTTCCTGCTTGTTGTTCTCTCCTGGCGAGGCCGGAGCACATCGTCATCAAGTAAGCGGGACTGGGATTTTCCCAGCCATTGCACAGAGGAAGGGACTGAGACATTGCAAACAGGATCTGTGAAAATGAAGGTCACATGGCTGATTCCCCCAAGGCCTGGCCCTGAGAGAGAGAGAGAGAGAGAGAGAGAGAGAGAGAGAGAGAGAGATTCTATCCACTGGTTTACCTTTCAAATGGCTGCAACAGACAAGGCTGGAACTCAGGAGTCAAGAGCTTCTTCCGCATCCCCAATGGGTTGCAAGGATCCAAGGCCTTGCATCATCCTCCACTACTTTTCTAGGTCATTAGCAGAGAGCTGAATCAAAAGTGCAGCAGCCAAGACATGATGTGCCAATGGTAGAGGATTCACCTGTTAAGCCACTGCACTGGCCCTCTCCAGGAACTGTTTTTTTCTTTTCTTTTTTTTTGTTTTGTTTTTTGAATGCTTACTTATTTCAAAGGCAATGTGACAGAGACAGGTAGAGAGAGAGAAATATCTTCTATCTGCTGGCTTGCTCCCTATCTGCCCACAGGGTTGGGCCAAGCTAAAGCCAAGAAATCCATTTGGATCTTCCATTCACATGGCAGAAACCCAGGTACTCGGGCCGTCCTACACTGCCTCCTAGGCATGTTAGTAGGATGCTAGATCAAAAGCTCAAGCTAGCTAGAACTGGAACCAGCAACTCCGATTTGGGTTACGAGTGTCCCAAGCTTAACTCGCTGCACCACCTCAGTGTCCGCCTCATCACGAACTTCGAGGAGTTGTCTCAGGTTTGTGTGTGTTTCCATGTGTGTTCTACATACGAGGCTGACATTAAATAAGCACATCTTTGCGAGAAGAATTTTTTTCGGAATATGCCAGTGACATCCATGAAAGAGAAGATTCCTGATTAAAAGTTTATTTTTTCTGAAGGGAGATTCTTTGTAAGACTTTGTGAAATTTCAGTTTGCGAAATAAATTTCGATTTCTTACACAATATTTTTTCAAATCGTGTTTTAAGATAATTTAAGATAATCACTTGGGGTTTTTCTTTATTTTTTTTTCTTAAATATGTATTTATTATTATTAGAAAGGCAGATTTGCAGAGAGAAGGAGAGACAGAAAGATCTTTCATCCTCTGGTTCACTCCCCAGATGACCACAGTAACTGAATCAGGAGCCTAGAGCTTCTTCTGGGTCTCCCACAAGGGTGCAGGGGCCCAAGCCTCTGGGTTGTCCTCAACTGCTTTCCCAAGCCACAAACAAGGAGCTGGATGGGAAGTGGGGCAACTGGGACACAAATTGGTGCCCGTATGGGATGCTGGCACTTGGAGGTGGTGTTTTAGCTAATTGAGCCATTGTGCCATCCCCTCTTTTTTTCATTCTTGGAAAAAAATTATGTGTTTCTTGTGAAAATATGTAACTTAGCTGCTTATTAAATGTTTTCTTATGCAGTGTCTTTTAAGGTCAAATAGTTATCCCACATAATATGCCCCTTGCCATCCAAGGGGCGGTGGAAAAATGAATGAGTGATTGTTTTAAAATGTTTATAAGTCTGCTTTAGAGGAATGCGTGAGATTGATCCAGAGGGGAGAAGAGGGAAAAGGGCTGAGGGCTGAGCCGTGAGCCACCCACTGTGGCTCCAAAGATGTAACCTGACCCCAGCTGCTTGCTGGGAACTAGAGGCACTCCCTTGGATCTGCAAAGCAGTTTGACCCCATCCTCTGTAACTTCTTTGATGAGAAGGGAAGGACTCAAACCATCCCTTCCTGTAAGCTCTAAGTACGCTTTCACCATCTTGTTAAATATGCCTGGTTCTTTAGTAGCCCTATTGGCCAAGCAGCACGTTCCTGTTCCCTGCCCACCTGAGGGCAGAGCAGTCTAGCATAGGAGTATTTGGAGGGAAAAAAAGGAGAGCCAGTTGCCATCTTGTCTGTCATCGCGTTCATGAGCAGGGATCCATGTCATGGTACAGAGGGCTAAGCTGGCCCCTGTAATGTGGGCATCCCACATGGAAGTGCTTATTTGATTGCCAGGTGCTCTGCTTTCAGTCCGGTATCTTGCTAACGCACCTGGCCAGGCAGTGGAAGATGGCCCATGCCACTCAAGTGGGAGTCCAGGATCGAATTTCTGGCTCCTAGTCCTGGGAGTTTCAGTTATTCCGGGAAAACACCTCATATAAAGAATCTGGCCGATGGTGGCACTTGGGGCCAAAATGTCATGAACTCACAGAGATAAGGGCAGGTGCTACAACTTATAATAACTTCACTCCATAAATGTCATGAGTTTGACATCATATAACTCAATGTGAGCTTCCTTGGCCTTGTCATGTATATTGGCTTACACACTGGTATAGTGGTGTAGCTTACCTTACGACAGGCTGGATTCAGATTTCAACTTTGTTATTCACTTGATGTGTGACCTTTTGAGCAAGTCACTCAGCATCTGGCCTCAGGGTCCCCCTCAATCCTGCATTGATGGCTTGTAACTGCTATCAGTCCGTGTTGAGAACTGCTTAAACAGCTCGATCTTGGGATTCCCCCTTACATTCTTAACTCTATTTGGCAAACTTTTTTTTAGCTTTGGAAGGTCTAACCCCACTCCTGTTTTCAACAGAATTGTAATGAGTGCCAACTATGCATCAGATATTGTGAACTAAAGAAGTAAAATCCTATATTATGTGGCTTTCACCCTATTCCATTTTCCCAAGGAACGTTGGCATATAGCAGAAAACATGAGAGATCTTGCAATTTTTCATTAGCTGTGCCTCCAGTAAGCTAGTTTGCTACTGAAACTACTTTTTCAAGTATGTTACTTCAAATGTTCAATTTTGGGGAGAAAATATTCAAAACAAATACACATTACATCAGCTCATTTATTGCTAAAACTATCTTTAGAAAACTAGCCATTAATATCATCTGAAGAACAAAACATCTGTACATAGTGATTTCGGTGTTTAGCGATGACTTCAGTCTATAATTAATATCCTTCAAGGCACCTTAAAGGTAGTGAACGTCTCCAAGCCTTGAATCTAAGCATCGACTACATTTTGAATGAGCCTAGGAGTCATGTTCTTTTTTAAAGTATTGATTTAGCTGAGATTTCTCATCTGCTGGTGTACTGCCCAAATGCACACGGGTAGCCAGGGCTTAGGACAGGCTAAATCAGGGAGCTGAGGATTCAAGGTAGGTTTTTCCCCACAGGCGGCAGGGATTCAGCTACTTGAGCTGTGTACTGTTGCCTCTCAAGGTGCACATCAGCAGGAAGCTGGAACTGGATGCCCAGCCAGGACTGGAACCTAGTCACACCAAAATAGATGTGGACTTCCTGGCCAGCATCTTAAGCCACTAGTTCACATGCTGGTCCCTTATCAGTCTTTCTATAACACCACTCATGCTCAATTGTGAACCTGAATTTTTATTCAGAAATGGAGTCTAGATTTGAAAGACAGAGTTATAGGAAGAGAGAGAGAGAGACTTTCTATTCGCTGGTTCTCTCTCCAAATGTCTGCTATGGCCAGAGCTGGGCCAGTCTAAAGTCAGGAGACAAGAGCTTCCTCTGGATCTCCCATGTGGGTACCAGGGGCCCAACCACTCAGGCCATCCTCTGTTGCTTTCCCAGCCACATTAGCAGGGAGCTGCATTAGAAGTGAAGTGCTAGGACTCAAACCTACACTGACATGGGATGCCAATGACACAGGCCATTACCTACTAGGCCGCATCGCCCCTGGCTCGAGATCTTATAGTCACTCCAAATAAAGTGGGCTACATTTATTCATTGCAATGGGATCCTTCTTCTAAGGAGGAAGATACATCTAATAGCTAGAGGGCAAGCTGCAATGCTCTGTCTCTTACTGTCAATAATTACAGGTATTATATGCTTACAAAAACAACAAGAGACTAACAACAATGGTACCTTTTAGTTAGCACTTACTGTGTGCCAAGAATTAGCTTAAGTACTTTAAAACTTTTATCTTACTTAACAGCCATCAATGAAAGCACTCATTTTACATAGGAAGACCTGAGCACTTAGAGAGATTAAGTCATCCCGAGGTCACGCAGCTTATGGGAATGTCAAGTCCATATCAGGAGCAGCATGTCTGGTGCCAAAGCCCCCGCCTGTTCATATCAGTGCTTCTCCCTTGTAAGCCAACAGACTAGCTGGACGGATCAATCAGCTAGACACGAGATGACTTAAGCACTAATGCACTCGTAGCTGTGTGACCGTCTCCATACTTGAAAAGTTAGAGACAGAGCAATCAGTTGGAGAAGGTAGTTCCCAAGGCGGAAGATTAAATTCCCCTCTGAAAACACGTATTGAACATTTGAATGGCTGATACGATCAGAGATGCAAGTTGAAACAGAATATACCCCCCTCTAAAAGCATGCTGAACAACTTGAGCAGGAGAGCTAAGTGCTGAGCAAAGCCGAATGTGGCAAGTGTTCCACTGGCACCAACCGTGCAGAGAGGAACTGTGGCTGCATGTTCCGGAAGATCTCAGGAGTGTCCTGGCTTTTAGACAAAGGACTAGGGAGGATGGGTGACCATCACAAGGAAGCTTCCAGAACCAAGGGAAGAGCACAGGCAGGGAACATCTGACAAGAGGCATGCATACTGGTCTGGTGGGCCAGAATACTCACGTGTGGAGGAGGGAAAGACGAAAGCTGAAGGAACACGAGGGATCCCAAAGCATGGCTGTGTTGGAGCATTAATCCGAGGCCTGGAGAAGCCATTCCCCCATGAGGAACCTCTTAGAAATCTCCTCACAGGGACAGAGGCAGCACAGCTAACTGCTGCAGCAATGTCCACGTGGCCAGGGGGACGGTCCTGACCTGTGGTCTGTGCCAAGGTAAATATAGACAAGGGGAGGGGGCTGCGTGAGGCCTGGCAAAGCTAGACACACTAACTCAGCTGGCCCGAGACTGAGGATGCGCTGCACGTGGGGGCGGCGATTTCCCAAACATTACATGTGTCCTCAAGTGGGGGAGTCTAGACAGGGCGAGCACCAAGGGGAGGATGAAGAGAAGGGCTTCCATATGCCATGGGGATGGGCGGTCCGCTGGTGGAGGACCTGGGGGCGGGGTTGGCAGAGAGGATGAGAGAGTGTGGACGTGCACACACTAGCCTCGAGGTTCGAGGAAAATTGCCTGCCTCATTTATTTTTTTAAAGATTTGTTTGTGTATTCGATGGGCAGAGCCAGAGAGAAATCTTTCTTCTCTTGGTTCACTCCCCGATGGCTGCAGCAGCTGAAGCTGGGGCAGCGCAGAGCCGGGAGCCTCTTCTGCGTCTCCCACGTGGCTTGCAGGGGCCCTGTGCACTTGCACCAACTTCTGCTACTTTTTTAGGTACATTAGGCAAGAGCCGCGTCAGCCCGGACTCCAGCTGGCGCCCGTATGGGATGTGCGCGTCAGAGACCACGGCTTTATCCATTACTGCACAACACCAAGTCCCAATGCACATCACCTCAGCTGCGGTTTCTTTCTGCACAGGTTAGAGCTGAAGGGGTGTGCTTGGATTTGACCGTATTATCTACTGCATTTTCCACACGTACCTAGCACGGTGTGAATCACAAGATGTACAATTGATGAATTAATGATAGCAATCTATTCACTCATTCAGCAGACATCTACGGTAGGGGGCCACGCTGGACCTTGGGATTTAGAAAAGAAACTCAGCCCTTGGTCTGTTCAAGCAGAAGGGGCAGGGAGGTGAGTTGCAAAGGCAAGACCAAGGCAGGTGCATCTTCACACCAAAATCACACACAATGTCTTGAGTTTGAAGGAATTCCTGTCCCTTGATTCACTCATGGGACAGAAAGGAACGTGAGTAGTTATGTTTATACATCCCTCTACTGCTAAAAAAAGATCCTTTCTTTAGACATATGGGTTTGTTGTTTACCATTCTCACAAAGCTGCAAGTGGGAAGGTTAGCTACACTGCATCTATGCAGAAACTACAGCTCTCTTCAACATTGCACACAATGACCTGGGGCCCGCGATGACCTGGGGGACTTGGTTCACAGGTAGAGGAGATAAGCACACAGTGGAAATGACGGATCCCCCTTTCTCCGAAGGCCCTTCCCCTAACACAGCCAAGACAGGTGGCCCCGGCTTCCACACGCCCACATGCTTTCCGCCCCAGATCTGCCCTGGAGGTTGCACAGCACACCCCGCGCAGC
The DNA here is from genome assembly GCF_017591425.1 of Ochotona curzoniae. NCBI lineage: Eukaryota > Metazoa > Chordata > Mammalia > Lagomorpha > Ochotonidae > Ochotona > Ochotona curzoniae. The sequence goes on along the minus strand of NW_024465816.1, from coordinate 8,041,307 downwards.
AGCCGCCAGCACAGGCCACCAGCGCCCCCAGCCGCAGCAGGGAAAGCAGAGCAGAGCCGAGCGGACCTGCGGCCGAGGGGCGTCGCCCAGAACCGGGAAAGGGGCCCCGCTTGTGGGTGGGGCTCCTCTGGGGCGGGGCGCCTGGAGGCGGCGGCCGTTGCCGGGCTACGAGCGAGCGAAAGGATTCCTGGTCCAGTTCTGCCTCCCGCACCCCGTGGAGTGCACCCCGCGCCGGCATCCAGACAAGCTGTCCCCCGGCCCTGCACCTCCATCTCTGGCTCAGGCCTGCAGACAGAGAGGGCGCACCGCCTGGGAGGCCCCGCTCCGTGCGACTAAGCAGGTAGGTGGCGGGTTCCTCAGGGCGCCGCGCAGGCGGCTAGGGGCACCCCCAGCCCTCCACCCCGCTCGTTCCCGCTGGATTTGAGCTGGGCGACGACGTGGGCAGAGGCTGCTCCGGGACAGAGGAGGGCAGTGGACGCACGGAGTTCCGCCAAAGGACCCCGGGACGAGGTGACATCCCGGGGCTGTCGGGAACGGACGCTGGGATGCGGTCGCTGGAGGGAGGACAGCGTGTGAACGCCTGCCCCGTGGCCCCTGTTGGCCATGCAGTAGGGGTTCCGGCTCCCAGTATATGGTTTTATAAAGTTAAAAATCTGCGGGTAAGGCTTTCGTGTGTGGACAGCCGTGTAAGTATCCGCGCTGGGCATCCCCCGGTTCCGTGCACGAGGTCCAGGCCCCGGGTTGCTGCTGCTCGCACCCCAGGGCCGGGACGCGCGTCCGGAGACGGCGGGCCGCTGGGTTGCAATCCTGGAGGCTAAGAGAGGGCGTCCCCAGGCCCAGCGGTGACCCAGACTCGGGTTCACTGTGGAAGAAGAAGGGCTGTTTCATGCCAGAAGCTTTCTCCTGCTCTAGCGCGGAAAGCATGGACTGATTTATACAGGAGCAAAGTCAGCGTCCCCGGCCTGGTGCGCGCTCAGATGGCATCTCGCGGAAGAGAAAGTTAAGCTGGCAGAGCTAGGAGGTCAAGTTGGGCGGGACCGGTTTTCTCTGTGTGGATGGTAGATCACGCCTGCATCTACCATGGGGCAAAAATATCATGTCAGTTTCTATTTGCATTTTCATCAAACGAGTTCATTGGTAAACAAAATTAGTTATTGTTCTTTAATTGAGTAACTCAATCTGTGGATGAAGATGTAGTTTTTACTCTCGTGACATCTTTTTTGACTACAAGGCAGTTTCTCTTATATAAACAGGAAACAGTTATTGTTAAGTACAACTTACACAAACAGAATGTATTCGTGGTGTAGTTTCTTCACGAGACACTCTTATGCAAAAGGGAGGATTATATTGCATTAGTTCAGGATTTGCTCAATATGTTCTTTGTGGTGGAGTTTCACCTTAGGCAATTTGCAGTATTAAAAAATATGTAATAAAATGCAGGTCGATAATGTGGAAGAGTGTTTTGATTGGTTCAAAGAAATGTGGGGACTCAGCAAGCAATTCCTCTTAGCGGGATATTTATCCAGTTGCTCCGAAAGCAAACAGCGCATAGAAATGAGTTTTTATTGTAAAAATCCTGCCTTGCTCTTGGTACAGGAGACTCTATCCTGAGACCAAGGACACGCGGCCCTACTGAGTGCAGAGCAGCTTTCCTGTGGGTGTTTTGGGAGACAGTCCCGCGGACGGCTTGTTTTCCGAGTGGAAGTGCAGGCTGACTCTTGAGTTGGAAGTTCAGGGCCCACGAAGACGTTTGAAGATGCTGTGTACGTGCTGGACATTCCAGCACGGAGTGCTTCTGCCCCTCAGGAGACTTTCATAAGGAACATTGCTAACATTTGTGTGGTGAGAAAAGGGATCCGAAAGAAAAATAGAAATGTAGCATTTCATCAGATGTTTACACTTTATTCCACGTGTTAAAATGGAAGATGAATTGAGATATGGGATGTCATGTTACCCTTAATGTGTTCATTTGGTTTGCCTGGCTCGGCTGTGATGCAGGATTTAGGACAGGTTGGGGGCTTTTTAAACATAAGAGGAATTCCGCTCACACTCCTAAAGATGACTTGAAGTGCTCTTTTCTCCACTTATTTAAAACTGAGTCCACTCAGTTCTCTCACCACAAATTCCATTCCCTCGAAAATGAAAGTGCCACAGATCAAACAACTCCAGGCGTCTTTAATACATGAGAAGATCAAACAAGTGATTTTAAATCTGATGAATCAATATTTCAAGTCAGGCTGTTCGAATGCTGGAAAAGGCCCACAGGTTGTAGCTGTGTTGGTTCCAAGTGGAATGAAAGGCCCATCTGGGACCAATGCGCACACCACATGGACAGGTGGGCAGCTGACCAGGTGATTGGAGAGCCCTACTTGTTCAGCAGGTAAATACATTTGTTCATGGCAGCCGACTGCCAACTGTCCATGGGCTTTTATTTTTTTTTTTAAGATTTTTTATTTCCATTGCAAAGTCAGTCATACAGACAGTAGAAGAGACTGGGGAAGATCCTCCATCCGATGATTCACTCCCCAAGTGACTGCGATGGCCGATACTGCACTGATCCAAAGCCAGGAGCCAGGAACTTCATCCAGGTCTCCCACATGGGTGCAGGAACCTAAGGCTTTGGGCTGTCCTCGATCGCTTTCCCAGGCCACACGCAGGGAGCTGGATGGGATGTGGGGCTGCTGGGAATAGAACCGGCGCCCATATGGGATCCTGGCGCATTCAAGGTGAAGACTTTAGCCACTAGGCCCCCATGCCGGGCCCATCCATGGGCTTTTTAACGTAGCCTTCCAGCCAGACAAAAGGAAAAGTAAAGCTGGAGAAACAGACTTTTTTTTTCTTTTTGATGATTTACTGCTTGAATGGTGAGTTCATTCATCCCATTTTATCTGTCTAAAATGTTTATGTTTAAAAGTAAGAGGTTTAAACATTATTGGGTTATCTGCTAGCTCACACATCACAGAACAGGCACCCTGCATACTGAAGTCTTTAAGACCTGGGCTTTTTAAAGCAGAACCTGCCAGCAATTACACAGGTCGGAGGGACGTTCTTGGGTGACTATAGGTTTTCTTTAGTTATCTGCTCTTCAGTCTGGGTAGACGGCCCTACTGGGAGGCGATTCCAGGCGAAGGGAGACAATTCATCATGGAGAACGCTCCACGCATGTGCAGGGCAGCCTTGAAATCCATCCAGGCTTCCTTCTAAAATTAAAACCTGGGCAGCTGTGTTCAGAGATGATTGGGTGCAATTTAAGTCCCACTGTGTAAATTTATGATGGCCTTTAGTTCTTGATGCTACAGTTGTCCTATCCGTTATTGAGAGTATAGAAACACTTAAGAATTTGGGGAACAACACCTCAGTTCCAATATGTGTTTTGATTGAATGTTGATTTTTCCCGGGGCAAAAATGATCAGAGCTGTAGAACTCAGAGCAAGAAGAAATGGTCTCAGAGAGCTCTGCCCTAGGTCAAGTTCTGTTCATATTTTTTCCCCTTTAGCAACTTGACAGTGGTCCTTCCTGGTTTTGCATTCTGGGGATTTGGGGATGTTGTATTTTATCCATCAAACGTTTTTAAGCTTGTAGAGATTTTAGTAGCAAAGATTTCCTGATTTGAAAAAGGAAAATCTTTCTCTTTTGTAGCCAACAGCAAGATGTACTTTCTTGCTAGAGAACACCTCTGCGGGCATCCAAGGCTGCTAGGAGGGCTGGTCACCTGCTGTGCAGGCATCTCGGAGCCCAGCGAAACGGAAGGCTAACCCACAGAACCACTAGTGGCTGGGGGCTATTGTCTTATTAGGAAATAGTAGTATCCTACATTTCTAACTAACTTTTCATTTTCTTAGCTGGTGGGACTAGCAGTATTCATAAGCCGAGTATGTTTGCGTTTCACCGCTGAAACATAAACGCCTATATTTATAGCATTGGCTTTGTTTCAATGCTGATTTTGTAAATGGTAAGCTCAGCAGATTATTTTAACATTAATTTTTTTAAAGTTTCAGCTTATTACATGTTAGAAAAAAAATGCACGGGTTGAGTGCAAGCTTGTTATAAAATGAGAAAGCAGCTTTACTGAGTGATAATGCTCACCTTGTGGAAGTACCGCATCCCTTGTGTAATAAGTAGCTTTTAAGAGACGAAAAATAAAGACCATCTTATAATCTATTCTACAAGAAGAGTCCACATTATTGAAATTCCAACAGCAGATGTTTTCATCATTCTGACAGCAAAATTAAAGGTAACCTTCAGAGAGGTTGTTAAAAATGAGTAAGATTTCAGATCTTGTCAGTACGGGGAGGGCATCTCGAATCCGACAATCCAGAATCCAAAATACAACAAAATCTGAAGCGTTGATCTGTGATCTGATAGCACCACAAAGTGAAAAAGTTCATACTATTAATTTTTTGTGTTGTATATAAAATTATTACAATTTTGATGTGTAACTGTATGTCACACGTAGAATTACTAAAAATTGTGTATGACATTACCTTCAGGCTATGTGTAAAGGCTTACATGAAACATCGATGAATTTCATACTTGCATTTGGGTCTCATTCCCTAGAGACCTCGCTGAGTCTATGTAAATATTCCCCAAATCCAAAGAAATTTCTAATCAGAAACACTTCTGATGGCGAGCATTTCATGTAAGTGGTGGTCAGCCCATACAAGAGCACTGCATTCTACGGCAGCAAGACGGTGGAGCCAGGGGCTGGAGCTGGCCACGAGAGCCATTCCAGAAGACCATGGACAGCCTGGAGAGGGGACAGGCTTCTAGAGGAAAGTGACAGCTGAGAGGTCAGCAGGTGGAATGACCTTTTGGTCTCAGAGGTCCGGCCAGCCAGTGAGAGGTGAAGTCTGGAGCTGCTCCTCATGGTGCTTGGCTAAGCAGTGGCCTCTGGGAACCTGCCTCTGCTGTGGGCAAGGATGCAAGAGGTGTCCCTGTTAGCAGGCCGTCAGAGATGCCCCTCTGTTGCTTACCATCAACCACATCAACAGGCTGAGCGGGCTGTGCTTCCTTTTTTTGCGAGGCACAGTAATGACAGAGAGACAGCAGTACACAGAGAGAGAGCTTCCAGCCACCTGGTTCACTTTCCAAACACTTGGAACAGCTGAAGCTGGGCCAGGCAGAAGCCAGCAACTGCATCCGGGTGGAAATAACCCAAGTTTTGGTGCCGTCATCTGCTGCCTTTAAGGCCCAGTAAGCAGGAGACTGAATCAAAAGAGTGGAGTAGCTGGGACTGAAACCAGACACTCGGAGTTGAGTTGCGGATATGCCAAGGGGCAGCTCAGCCTGCAGTGCCCAACATGCCTCCCCCAGGATGTCCTTCCTGTACAGCTTAATATTTGCCAGTGCTACACTTTACCTCTTTTTTTTTAAGTTTATTTATTTGAAAATCAGAGTTTTAGAGACAAAAAAAAAAAAAAAGAGCTTCCATCTGCTGGTTCATTCCCCAAACAGCTGCAACAGCCAGGACTGGGCCAGCTTAAAACCAGGAGCCAGGGAGCCAAGTATTAGGTCATTCTCCCTTGTCCTAGGCCACCTGCTGGGAGCTGTTTTGGAAGTGGAAGGGCCGAGACACAAGCTGGCATCCTATGAGGTGCCGACTCTCTGCTGCACCACCACCCTGGCTCCATGATTCCCTGGCTCTGTGTTTTATTGGTTCCAGTTCTCTCTCTTACGGCTGCCTGGTTCTCTGGATAGCACTACCCTCTCTGTTGTTCAACAGCAGACGGTAAGACAGAAATTCCATGCTTCTAGGATAGACTCAGCCAAGCATGAGTTTGTAACAGGTTCTGCACTCCTGCATGCTAGGTTGTCAGGCGGTGCTGTCTGCTCTGGGTGCACACCCACTGGCCCTCATCTGAGCAGTTTGTGTGTTCCGTGCTTGCTGAGCCACCTCCAAACACACAGAACCCTGGAACACAGGATGACATCCGTCTTCGGGCCCGTCCCTGAATGCCCAGAATTTGAAAAAAAAAAAAAAAAAGACATTTCAATAAATAACGTTTTAATTGGTTGATTTCTTATTTTAAACATTACTACTTATATATACTTATTCTTTGATTAAATCCTTGCTGCTTTTTATGAATGCCAAAGAATTTCATCTGATTCCAGGAAATCCAAGCTCACATGCATAACACTCCACTGGCTAAGTTACTTATTTCCAAAACACTCTTCTGCCAGGCTATGCTACAAGGCGTTTCAGGGACCGCCAGTCCTGCTGGTAGTGTCTGTCTGCAGCCTAACCAGTTTCTTTAAAGTCCCTGATATCGGTGTGCTCAAAATTGTTGAATACATACGTTGTGTGATGTATACTATATATACATACGGCTGGTAAACACTGGTAGGTTTTGGGGTTTGGGCAGCTTTTTCTGGTTGGAGTTTTGTTGTTAACGACTTATTATGGGAGTTGACTGCTGCAGAGTAATAGATACAAACTTCAGTCAGTGTGGGAAGAGGGGCCAAGAGTCACCAGGCACGAAGTTGATTTGGTTTCTACTAGTTCCAGTTGTGTCCCTTGGCTGTCCATCTTCTCTCCTGTCAAATGTGGGATACATGTCTACTTTAGAGGGTGATAGTAAGGGGGCGGGGAAACACCTTCTAAAATACAGCATCAACGTGGTACTCGGCGTTATTCACGTCTTCTTCAGACTTCACATGGATTCTGTCTTGCAAGGCTTTGTGCAGGCCTGTCTGCCCTTTGAACATCTTATGTGGATCTAACAGCTTAGTGTCCAAGGACTGTCGTGTGCACTGAGTCCCTTGATCCTCAGTAGTTCTGTCACTCGCACGAAGGACAATAGCTGTTAGCACACCTGCGCGGATGTGACTAATAAACTCCCGCATCCTCCCAGCCGTCCCGGGAGGTGGGGCCTACCGCTCTGCGCCAATCAGAGATGAGGAGGCAGATTTGGGGTTAAGGCACTGGTCCAGAGTCACACAGCCCATCAGCAGTGTTCTCCATAGTCGCAGTAGCGAGAGCCTCAGCATCTGTCCTCTGGTCTAGGGGCAGGGCTCAGTGTTTTACTTGCGTTGTGTTGTCCTCCGGTTCATCTCACCCCTGTGAGATTGGCTCTATTTCCGCCTCTTGAGAGATGTGTACTCGTCAAGTACATGGTTAAGACATGGTTCACTGTTGTCTGCCTTCCCCAGGAGTTAGTGTAGCCTTTGGTGCAGTATTCTGGCTGCATGAGTGGCTTAAATATAGTATAAACCGAATCTGTCTTATTTTCTGCTATTTTGTGCAAAGGCTCATATTAAGACTGAACATCTCTATTCCAAAAAAATCCAAACTCTAAAGTCCCCAAGGTGGGCAGTTCCATACTGACACTGCTCCATGCATCAAGTCCGAGTATGCAATGACCTGTCAAAGAGGTTGGGAAAGCCAGTAAGAATAAAAATTGCTTTTTAAATTTTGAATACATTCAAAATGGAGCCTTCCTTCCACAAAAGTGAAATGATTTCTCAGCACGCTGACAATGTAATTCCACTAGGCAGTTTGGAGGAACCTCAGGGTTGTCTGTAGGCCCACCCTTGGGTGGCTGCTTGGCTCCCCAGTGACAGCAGGTCTGTGCAGCTCGGCCTCCTTTGTGAAGGCTGTTATTGATTTTTGATTTTGTGAGGGTTTTTGGCTGTTCAGGGTGTCTGTCAGTTCTGGAACACTCCACTTTGAAGGAAACCCTTCTCTATTCCGATTGTGAGGATCTCTAGAAAACAACCAGGTGCAGTTTCATTGCTGGGCTTTGTTTATCTGTTGTTGCGATGCTGGACCATGCCTCCACTTTGCATCCCTTGTAAACAAGTTTTCAGTGGGTGCTTTTTTTCCTTTGCCACTACCTTTGCTCTGGACTGCTTTGGTGAAGAGTTCACCGGTGTTGAACATTAGCTTTCTGCTTCTTGCTGGAGATGACACTCCCAAGACCCAAGCGCAGTGTTTGATCCAACAGAGTCCTTGGTGTTCCAGGGTACTGTGGCACTGTGGATGCAGGAGCCGGGAGACTGCAGCCAAAGCACCTGTGTCTGCATGTAGCATTTCTTCTTAACTGGCAGGGTGACCTTGGGCAGACGACTCCGCCTTTTCTGAGCCCCATCTGTGAAATGACAGGAATCGTAGTATTGACTTACTATCGTCATTGTCCAGATGAAATAAAGCAGCATGCCAAAGCCGGTAACTTGCACCTGTGCAGTGCAAAACTTGTTATCACAGTGGTTATTCTGTTGGCTGTCTTTTTCTGAACTCATACAAAGGGGAGATTTGTAGAGTCACTGCCTGGACATAATTCTCTGATGGATGAAGTGGAAAATAAAGATGGTGATAAGCTGGAACTGTGAGCCAGGAGGAGGCTTTCCTCAAATATGCATGCCGCGAAAGCATTGGTTCTCATAGCCTACATGTTAAAGGAATTATTTGTTGTCTAATGTGTCTCTTTACAATATGGTTCTTTTTTTAAAGCATTAATATATACTACCTGGTATATAAAGAAGATGATAAGCATTATGTGGTGAATTCAGATTTTTTAAATGTTAATTCATTGTCTTCCTTTTTTTTTTTTTCCTTTGATTTAGAGCTCTTCTTCAACAATACCTTAAAGAAGAAAGATGGCCAGAAGAATACTACCAGAACTGGAGACATTTTTAACTATTGTAGTTCTGCTTGGCTGTTTGGTAAGTAAACTTGTTTCTTTCTATAATAATGTAGCAAAAAGCAAAATTCGTTTAAGTAGTACCAAAATGATTCTGTCTCTGTTTTCGTGTTATTTTTTATTTCTATCCAATTGAATTTTGTCGGTTTTTTCACTTATCTAATCAATGCTGCTCTCACTCGATGTTTCTAAGAATTGTTGAAATTTATGTGAATCGTAAAGTTGTATGCAGGTGTTCAAGAGAACTGAAGTTCAAGTTTAGAGATACTGTATTGATTTACAAATTAAGAATTTTCACTGAAGACAGTATCTAATACGACGTGCAAGAAAACGGAGACACACTGGAGTCGTGGATATGGGTGGATAGAAGGAAGACTTCCTTTCTATTCATTAAGAATGGTAAAAAATGAATAGCTGCTCTAGGGGGAAGGCTACAGAATTTTCTAGAGATGACCATGGAAGGGACTGTCTTGTGCTTCTCTAATAAAATACAACAGCTCCAAGAGAACCAGTCAGGAGGAGTTAGTCGAGGGAGCAGGAGTTCATTAGGTCTTCAACCCCAGACGATGTCCAGCCCCAGACAGCCTGAAGTTCTCCCACTTGCTTGCCACAGAGGTTCAACTAAGGCCTTGGTTTTAGTTGAGAAGAGTGGCAGCTATAGTTACAAATACCCATGCTCCGAAGTGGGAGAATTTATACAGAATGCTTGGCCATTATTGTGAGCATCAGAATCAACTCCCTGTGTGCGGAGTTAGCATCAGCTAGAACAACGTCTCTGTCCTCCAGCGCTTCCGAGAGTCCTTCTCCTGTCATTGAAGGAAACGAAACGCACAGTCAGTCATGGCACTCCTGCTTAGGACACGACACTGACCAGTGTGCCTTCACCAACTCTGACATGCTGTTAACACCAACGCTTCAATGCAATACTCTCTTAAGAAGCACATTTACATGGGATGAGACTACGTAAAATGAACTTGCTCTTTTTAGGTAAAACAAGAGCAAAAATCCATATTGTGGAAAATTACTTGCAACTTTTTTTTTTTTTTTTTACCAAAGTGTGGCTTTTCCAATTAAATACTGTGCCATGAACTCAAGTCTGCTGTTAGAAGCTAGCAAAATGGCAAAGGAAGGTATGCAGGAAGAAGGCAAGCTCCTAGCTCCAGCGCAGACTCGGGCTTTGTAGAGGTTGCAGAGTTGGGCTGTCATCATATTCATCATCATCAAGAATTCTACTATTCTCCTAACTGTCAGAGAGCATTTTTTTGGAGAAAGTTTCAAAGTAAAGTTACATCCGTCAAGAAGCTTGAAGACCTCCCCATGAAAACATGTTGGAGAAGGATAATTGCATGTTCTGGTGACTCCACTGGTCTGCTTCATTAATGTGTTGATGCCGTCTGTTATTCTTGAATGAGTTTATGTTTCCAAGTTCAGAATTATTTAAGTAGCAAGAAGACTTTGGGATCCCCACTGAGCTCGTCTTGGCTGCATCCTGTCTAGATTAGAAAAAAAAAAGTGCTCAAAGGCATTTTCTACTGTAGATATTCAGTAAAGTGTCCAAGCAGTTCTGTATTTTCCGGAATTTAAAAAATCAATCATTGATTTATTCATTTTATGAATTTTATTCAAGAGGTGGTTTTTCTCCTTAAAATGTGCCCATTGATTGTATATCTGGGTTGTTTACATTCGGGAATTATTATGCAACCAACACCAAACATAGCATTCTTTTCTTGCAAAAAAAGAAAAAGACCAAGATCAACATACCAAAACATAACTGTGAAACCTTTTCCCTTCCAGCTGTGTGTAGCCATCTGTGAGACGGGAGACTGCAGGCAACAGGAGTTCAGGGATCGCTCCGGAAACTGCGTCCTGTGCAAGCAGTGTGGGCCAGGCATGGAGCTGTCTAAGGTATGAATCGGATGGGGGGCAGCTGTCTCTTTGTACTGGTAGAACGCATTCTGTTGAAGGAGACTCTTGGAGTTCGTGATTACTGAAGTTTTGGCCACCTTGACGCAGCTCTTGGTTCAGTGTGCCCCTTTGGCCAAATATTTTACACAATTCTCTTTTCAGTGCTTCCGGCTGGCGTGTCTGCCTAAGCGGTTCTCAAAATGTGACCAAATTGTCATTGCATCACATGACTTAGTGATTATAATATTTCTTTGAAAGAATGGAACTTCTGAGGTTTATTTGGATGATAAAAAGAATTGATGTTCTCCTGAAATTTGAAAAAAAAACATTGATAAAAAAATGGCAATGCTACCATTTACCCAACCTTCTTCTTTTTTTTTTAATGAATGTCACTGCTGATCAAGAGACTAGGAGTGACCGAAGGTGCAGGAAGACAGCAGTTCTTTGGGCATCCCTTCCACACTGCAGGTGTTTTTACCAAGCTCACCACACGGAGTGTCTATTACTCCCCACGGCCCTTTGAAAAGGCTTGTTTTAACCACGGCTAGCTACTCAACTGTGTGTCTTGGCCCAGTAGTCCTCAGCGTCTTGGATATTCTTTGGGCTTTTCTTTCGGTGAGCCTGTTCAGAGCTCTCCATTCATTTGCCTTATTTTCTGATCCTTTGAAGACTTTTCTCCTGGTGGAGAAATGATGTATTGTTTTGTTCTAAATAAATAAGGAATCAAAGCCTTCCTGTTCAAAAAGGAAGAGTGGATATTCCTTTTATCTAAAGAGGCTTTGAGAGGTCCTTGCCCGCCCCCACCGACCGTCATTATTTAAAGCTCAGTCTGTCACTCTCGGTTGTTTGATCAATGATCTATAAATAGCAGGAAACAGAATGATGCATTCATGCCTCCCACCAGAAGCTCCTGGCCACGCCTTGTTTTCTTCTGGCTGTCAAGTCTGCAGTGGTTTTCAGCTCCTGCACTTTCCATTTGGGTTGCAACTTTCTGACCTTTGAACTCTGCGAGATACCTAGGGCATCCCAAAGATTTTTTTTTTTCAGTCTCTTTGATCGTGGTAACATGAGTTGCCAAACGAAGATTCTTACCCAGTTGAGGATAAAGGGATTTATTTTTAGCAGATCTGCTTTATGTAAGATTAGGCAGTTAAAAAACGGTTGTATCTGAGAATAAATGATATTAGAGGTCTTTTTCCGATTGTCTGAAAATCTGACACTTCACAGGTTCCAATAGAGGAATAAACTATTTGTAGGCTGCTGCTCTTTTATCAGCATCTTTGGAGTGCCGAGAATATAGTCTTAAAATAATTTCTGGAAAGTTGTTTCAGAGGTGAAGGTCTTATGAGTGCTGCTATATTTTCTTGTTTAAGTTTTAAAAACTGTTTTTCATTTACATGGGAGGCATTTGAAAGCATTCCTCCATCCAAGCAACTGGTAAAAAGCTGGACAACTAATACATCTGTAACTCTTTAAAAAAAAGTCTGTATATATTTTATTTGAAAGGCAGACGCGCGCACACACACACATACACACACACACAGAGGAAGATAGAGATCTCCCACTCACTGCTTCACTCCCCAGATGCCTCCATCAGTCAGGCTGAGTCAGCACAGATGGCTGCCTCCTTGGGTCTATCTTAGCAGCCAGGTGGAACTGGAACCTAGGCACTCCGTGGTGAGATCATTGGCAGTTAAGGCTGCTGCTCCAGAATCCTATCCCTTTATCGACTCTTAGAGAAGTAGTAGAGATGAGGTTACACAGAAAGCTGTCCACCCAATGGAATAGAAAGGCAGATCCGGACAGTCACAGCAGAATACAGCAGAAAGTTCCTTAGGAACCAGTAGTAGGGTAGGAAAATTGGAACTGTGATTGATTGACTTCTGGGACCTGGGTATGAGAAAGTCTGAGAATTCAACTGCAGGGTTAGGGTGGTCCCCCTGTTGCTGTGGGCTTTACCTGCAGGCGCTCGGCCAGGTCCTTGGAGTGAATGTTAGGGGAAGATCTGCACAGGAGATGGGAGAAGCCACCTTGAAACACTTCTATTTTTCTTCTAGATTGCTAGGGCTTGATCAGGGCCAAACGGACCTGGGGGATGGGACCACCGAGCTGCAGCCCCGTCCAGGGTGTCCTGTCCCACCCAAGTGGACTCGTGAAGTCCGCAGGCCAGAGAGCGCCTCGCTCAGCCGCGAGTTCTAATCGCAGGACTGCAAACACTTCCCCTGCCCTTAGCTCGACATCACTACAAATCTCTTTACAGCAATTCCTTTTACTCTATGCATCATGTACAACTTTTAATAACAACAGAAAATTACCAGGAATACTAAAAGGTGCTAACTACAGTTTCAAGATACAGAGCGAGCATTGGAACCAAACAGCAGAGACTTGCAATCATTAGGAACTTTAAAGGAACATGATGAATGCGCTAAGCACTGTTAGGTAAAGTATGCAATGTGCAAAAGTATCTATTAACATAAACAGAAAGATGGAAATCCTTGGAATTTTTTTTTAAAAAGTGCTAGAGATCAAAACGTTACAAGAGAAATGTTGCACTTTTTAATGGCCTCATTAGTCTGGACACAGCTGAGGAAAGAAACTTCCGTTTGGGAAATCCTCCAGAAATGAAAATCAGGAAGCGCAAAAGACTAAACAAACAAATCAACAGAACCCAGAACAAAGTATCTGAAAAGTATGAGATAATTACGAAGAATCTAAACATACATAGCAGAAATACTAGAGGGAAAAGAGATAAAGGAACAACAAAAATATTTGAAATATTGACTTCAAATTTCCCCGAAACTGATATCGGATATCAAGCCACAGTTCCCGGAAGCTAAGAGAATGGACACATCCATACTCGTAAGCCACCCAAGGGCGTCAACAGAAAAGCACAGGCCTTTCCTGATAGAAGCCAGAGCAGGGATTCATGCCCAACAGAGGGGCAGAGATGAGGGTAACATCAACTTCTCCCCAGAAACCATGCAAGAAAGGGAGAGGAGAGTGAAATATGTAAGGTGTTGAGAAGAACAAAACCAGTCCAGAATTGAGCATCCTGGGGACTTGTCCCTCAGCAGCGAAGAAGCAGACAAGGACAGACTGCATTTCTTCTTTTCAGGGGATCTGCCTTGCAGAAAGTGTTTTCAGAAATTTCTTTGGGTAGAAGAAAAAAATAGAGGTCAAAAATAAACATCTACATAATGAAACAGCATAAAATAGAAGAATAACTGAAACTAAAATTTTAATTTTCTTATTCTTAGGCGTTCTAACAATGGATTTTCAAAATAATGAGACCAATGTATTTGGTTACTTGTACTCACGTGCGAGGTTAGTGCAAAAAGCTCATGATAATAGAACCAAAAGACAAGTTTATTTTGGTGCAAAAAATGTTGAAGTTTTTAAAGAGTGTTTAAAAACTCTTGCCAAAGTATAACTGCATAAATGGAGAGATAGTCCATGTTCATGAATAGAAAGATACAATAGTGGCCCAGAAGTCCATTCTCCCCAGCCTGGCCTGTAAATTCAAGGCAATCCTAAACAAAATGATTTTGTAAGTATTAACTGGTTCTAAAGTTTACATGTTTTCCAAATGATCTAGAAGGGCCAGTGCAGCTTGGAACAAGATGAAAAGTGGAAGGGTTAACATTACTTGACATTACAATTTACTATGGAGAATAGAGAACCCAGCAATGACTGGCCGTCAGTGCAGTGTGTCAACTGGAACCTGACAAAGAAGTGAGCGCAAACAGTGGAGAAAAGATATAGTCTTCCCAAAACACTGTGTCAGAACAACTGGAAATCCACCTGCAAGGAAAAAAATGTATCTAGATACAGATCTCCCTATAAATTAACTCAAGATGGATCACGAAGCTAAAATGCGAAACTATAAAATTCCTAGACAGCATAGGAAGAAAATTTAGGGGACATGGTTGGGTGAAAATGACTTCTTAGATATGACACCAAAACCACAATTAATGATAGAAAAGCATTGATATTCTTTTTTTAAAAGATTTATTTATTGGGCCCGGCGCGGTGGCGCAAGTGGTTAAGGTCCTTGCCTAGCACGCCCGGGATCCCATATGGGCACCGGTTCTATCCCGGCAGCCCCGCTTCCCATCCAGCTCCCTGTCTGTGGCCTGGAAAAGCAGTCGAGGACAGCCCAAAGCTTTGGGACCCTGCACCCAGGTGGGAGACAAGATTTTCCATCTGATGATCCACTCCCCAAGTGAGCACAATGGCCAGTGCTGTGCCGATCCAAAGCCAGCAGCCAGGAGCTCTTCCAGGTCTCCCTCATGGGTGCAGGGTCCCAAGGCTTTGGGCCGTCCTCGACTGCTTTTCCAGGCCACAAGCAGGTAGCTGGATGGGAAGGGGGGGCCACCGAGATTAGAACTAGGCCCATATGGGATCCCGGCACATTCAAGGCAAGGACTTTAACCACTATGCTATCATGCCGGACCTAGAAGCATTGATATTCTGGACTGTATTCAAATAAAAGGTTTGAATCTGAGGAAGCCAATATTCATGAATGAAGAGACAGGCCATATAGACTGAGAGAAAATATTTGCAAAAGATATCTGTGTCCAGAAGATGCAAAGAACTCAAACATAAGAAAATAAGCAACCTGATTTTTAAAATCAAATAAAATTAATGATTGCCGCACCAAGCAGGAGACAAGAACACTGTCTGCCTTGCATCTCAGCAGGAAAATACCTAAATGCAACAAACCAAAAGCAATCCACCTCTGATACAATGGGCCGAGTCCAGACCCTGACAGCACCAGGAGCTGTGAGGGGTGTGGTGTAACAGGAGCTCCTGTTCATGGCTGGTGGGAAAGTAAATTCTTACTTTACCACTTGACAACTCGGTGGCTTCTTACAAACTTGAACACAGGGCCCAGCATGTTAACCTAGTGGCTAAATCCTTGTCTTGCATGCGCCAGGATCCCCTGAGATCCAGAGGAGACTCCTGGCTCCTGTCTTAGGATTGGCTCAGCTCCAGCTACTGCGGCCACTTAGGGAGTGAACCAGCAGGTAGAAGATCTTCCTCTGTTTCTCCTTCTCTGTAAATCTAACTTTCTAATAAAATTAAATAAATCTTTTTTTAAAAACCTGAACATACTCTTTACCATTCGACCTAGTCTTGGGGCTCCTTGTTATTAACCAAACGGTTGACAATGTGGATCCATACTAACGACACACAGACCTTTGTATCAACTGTGTTCACCATTCCCAAGCCTTGGAAACAACCCAGACAGCCTTCAGGAGATGAGCGGATAAACAAACCTTGGCACATGCAGACAACGACAGACTATTCAGCATGAAAGGAAATGAGGGAGACACAGAAAGACCCAGAATAACATTACATTCATGCTACTAAGCAAAGAAGTCCATCTGAGAAGGCCATGTTTGGTAGGGTTCCAGTGATAGAACATTCTGGAACAACCCAAAGTGTGCAGACACTAAAGAAGCAGTGGTTGCCAAGGGGGGGCCAGGAACAGAGAGGGACTGAAGGGGAGTGAAGTGGTATGGGTGCACAGAACCGCGGGGAGAGCACGGGTCTTGCCTTGGCTGACTGGTCACTCCGAGCCTGCGTCCTGACGCCAGTGATGGCCTCTGAAGGCACTGGCGTCGAGTCCGTGGGTTCTAATGTGAGCTGCTCACTGCCACAGGGAGGAGGCCGTCTGTTGGAGCAGGGCAGGAGTGTGTGGGGTATCTTTGTGGCTGCTTATCAATGGGAACCTGAAACTACTCTTGAAAGAAGCTAAGTTTTTACAAAAAGAAAAGCATCCATCTTCCAAGAACATTGTCGGATAACATTTTTGTATTTCATAACCTCACGGATATACAGAAGAGCTATTGTTCTCCAGGCAGTAGTTTTTTTTTTTCCCCCAGAAAATGAAGTAGCTTTTCATCAGCCCGATTATACTGGAAGCACAGAGGGAACGCCTCTGAGAATTCTGTTGGTGCACATTGCCACTCATGGATATAGCGCAGGTGGTTACTCCCGGGGAAGCACAGAAGGCAGCATCAGATATTTTGGGGAAGAAAAGCCACGTGTAAACCTAGTAATATAAAAATGAATACATATTAGAAAAAATATATTCTGCAAAATCTTTTACTTTGGTTTTAACCCATGGTAAAAAGAAAAATATCCAAGCTGAATCTTGCTTATGGTCCAAGAGGCAAAGGATTCCAGCACACAAATAAAAGTGTATTTGTGTTTTTCCTTCCTAGTCCACTAACTGGGCACGCAGCTTGAGCTGCGTAAGCATTGGCTTAGGGGTTAGATATTTCTAAACTATCCGTTTGTGAAGTTGCATTTTTTTTCATAGTGTTTTAACTTTTTCGGCAATAGCATATCTTTTAGAGGAAAGAAAATAACGTATCAATGTATTTAAATCTCGTAAGCCAATTGGTTCATTATTTCTTCCAGGCTTTAGCAATATAGGGACTTATTCTAAGCTTTTGTTAAAATTGTGAGACAATTGTGTTTGTAAATATTATGTGTGCATATTTTTATAAATGTTTATTTTTAAACTGGGATGCAAAATGCATACTTGAGAGGGGCACATTTTAATTTGTTGTGAAATAAGCTTTTCTGAAATACCTTATTTCTCTATTGAAACTCACCATTTTGGCTGCTGTGGCATTTGAAACCTTGAGAGCGCAGTAAGCAAGAAACTTTTAAAAAATATTTCCTTTTTTATTTATTTGAAAAGCAAAGTGACAGAGAGGAAAAGAGAGAAAGAAAGCGAGAGATCTACTTTGCTGATCTAGTTGCCAGATAAGCACAACAGCTCAAGTTGGCTAGACTTAGTCAGGAGTTGGAACTCCATCTGGTCTACCTCCTGCACGGCAGGGATCCAGATGCTTAGGATCCCATTGCCTTCACGCCGTGTTAGCAGGAAGCTAGATCGGAAGCAGAGCAGCAGGGACTCAAGACGAGTATTTCAAGATTTTAAAATTAGTTACAAAAAGTGGAGAAACTGGATCAAATGATTGCTCCCCACATCCCTCAGAGCATTCATGCGACTTTAATATTATGCTGCTGCTCCTCTGCTTGGTTTGTTTCATAAAGCATTATGTAAGAACTCTGTCCATTCTCTAATGTCAGGTGTATCTTGCTTTCCCTGGGTCATGAAGTTCTCTCAATTAGAAACATGTATCTACATTTTAAAACTAAAGCTGGGAAGTGCTTTGGGTAAGCAGGTATAGTTGAACTTTCCGTCTGTGGTTTTATTACTCCTAATTATTATTTTCTTTGGAAGGCGTTCAATTTAATTTCTTCTCCAAGTGTCTAGGCTTACTTTCCCATGGTTAGGTTTATGCCCTCTAAAGCACATAGGTGAGGTGCCCTGAGAGCTGCAGGTGGTGTTCCTGGGCACGCACACCACGCACGTACCACAGCATACTTACATGTGTGGGCATGGCTCCCTGGTCTCCTTCCTCTTCCTGTCGGTCGCTAGGTAGTAAGAAATCTGCAGACTTCTCCAGGCCTGATGGCATGGTTGCTCAATGGGATCTATGCCCTCCCTTCTTCCTTTTTTTTTTAATATTTATTTTTATTGGAAAGTCAGATCTACAGAGAGGACAAGAGACAGAAAGGAAGATCTTCCATCCACTGATTCACTCCCCCAAGCGACCGTGGCAACAGCCGGAGCTGAGCTGATCTGAAGCCAGGAGCCAGGAACGTCTTCCAGGTCTCCCACGCCAATGCAGAAACCCAAGGCTTTGGGCTGTCCTCAACTGCTTTCCCAGGCCACAAGCAGGGAGCTGGATGGGAATTGGGGCTGCCGGGATTAGAACCGGCCGCCAAGTGGGATCCCAGCATACTCAAGGCGAGGACTTTAGCCTCTAGGCTATCACTTCTGGGCCTTATGCCCTCCCTTGTTTAGCCGCCTTTTAGAGATTGTATCTTTGAACATTTTTGCCCTGGACACTTTGGGTTAGTTCATCTAATGGGCATGCTTAACATTACAAAAAAGGTTCCCACTCACTTTCTCTCTCAAGTATAACTTTGTTGTTCCAGATTCTGTCAGATCTTCTGCAGACAAGATAGATCAAATGGGTCCGTTTTTCCTGTACTAAGCTAGATAGTACTATCTAAGCGGCCTTTGTAGTTGACCTACTGGAGTCCTTGTGGTAGCCCTTGGGATGCAGCAGGGTGGGCCCCCCACTTACAATGCCCACATTCCATTTGGGGCATCAGTTTTGACTGACACTGTGCTTCCGACCCTCCTCTGCCTTAACGGGTCCTGGGAGGCCGCAGGTACATGGCGGCTGCCTGACGCTCCCACGGAGATGCAGATGGAATTCTAGGCTCCTGGCTTCTGCCTGGCCCAGCCCTGGCTCCAGCATTCAAAAACAGGATAATGGATCCTGACAACACACACGTCGCCCATGGCAACTGTGGTGACCCCATCCCCTTTATGGATGGGGATACTGAGAACAGAGAGGTCATCCGTTTGTCCATGGTTACCATGTGCTGAGCCACGTGGGGACTGTGACGGGACGATGGGGACAGCTGGCCATCATGGCTGCTGAACTCTCCGAGGAACCAGCCAAGACTCCCTGAGAAACCAGGTTTTTAAACTTGACTCGTCATTGATGGACTGTAAAGGAGGCCACCTGAGGCTGTGGCCGCTGGATAGCACGGTGCAGCTCCAGAAGGACCGCGTCTGCCCTTCCATCCTCCCATTGGTTGTGGCTCTCGGAGCTGTCTCACTCCGCGAACTCTTCATTCCAGGCTCTGTCCTGGAAAGCCCTAAGCCTTATCTCATCTCATGTAGGTGATTTTCAGCAGTTTACCTTAATAATGCCGAGCTTTCCTGCATTCTGGGACAAAGACAAATCCAGCCACTGAGCCATTCGAGGTCCGTGGGGAGGATTTTGTCTGTTGAGCTGCGTTAGGCTCTTCTCCACTACTTGGGTCTAGTTTTTGGAAGTTTCAAAGACATGTGACTGGGAATGTGTTTCCTATTTCAGGGTCAAACCATTCAAAGCCCTGTGCACGCAGCTCGCAGACCAGCATCCACTGGGCATGCTGATTCTTTCAGCTCGTGAAAATAAACCTAGCTTTGGGATATGTGGGAGAAGGGGATTTTTGTTTTCCCGGAGTAACCACATTAGACTTTGAATTCTCACTGCCTCGAAGTCAGCCCGGCCCCTCCTCCTCCCGGAGTATTAACGCCAACAATGTGCTTTTAACATGATCGCCTCCCAGCAGTAAATCAGGAAACGAGTTTTTGCATGAACCACTTGAAACGGGCTGCAAGCCTCTGGCACAGCTTTCAAAGCTTTTCTAACCAATTATTGGGATGACTTTGGTTAATGTGAAAAATTAACTCTTATAAACAACAACATACTTCTCTCTCCACATGGTGCCTGTCCAACTTTACATTTTTTGAAACTACTTTAACAAAAAAACTTTTTGCATCTTTATGAGAAAAGCCACCACCAAAAAAAAAATTAATGGAATTTACAAGGATAAAAAATTCATTCTGGCCATTTAATTATAGTATTGCACATTTTATTTCTGTTTAATTACATCTGATCCAGTCTGAGATGTTGGGCAGATAGTAACAAGCTCTCTCTTGTCATTTTCCCTTAAAAACAAACAAAAAAAAAGCCACTGCAGATGTTCATCTACTGAAAATCGGAGGGAAGTATCTCTTCTGGGTGTTTCATTAGAGGAAATTAAAAAGCTAATTTCTCAGCCTCAGCTACATAAATCAGATTTGTCATTTCCATTTATGTGCTCTAAATCTTCACACTGAACCTCTCCATCCACATTTGAAATGTAACATTTACTTTGAAAGTTCAAAGGACCCAAGTTAATCACTTAGTTGCTGTACAAATAAATAGCGTGTTGGAGCCAGGCCCGGGGAAAGCGTTTCCTGGAGCGTGGGGGTCAGGAGGCTGTCCCGTGGGGCCTGTGGTCCGTGTAGGTGGGACTTGCTTGCCTGTGTTTTTGTTAAGTGGCTGGATTTGCAGAGGGAGAGAGGGAGCAGGGGATTTGGGGACTGTTGACTTTGAGTCATTCTGCTACTGGAAACACACCAAATGTGGCTTTGAAACGCTGGGTCCAGTGACAGAAGCATTGGAGCCGCCAGCAGGGATGGATGCAGCCCAGCTGGATCCAGAACCAAGATAAAGAAGGCTGCTCAGGCGACCAGGCGACCAGGCGCCCTGTCCTGGGCCTGCCCCTGCAGCCTGCCCGGCCAGCCCACCAGGGCCATGGCTGCGACCACTGCAGGCTTTCACTCCCTCCAATTCCAAAGCAGGAGTCTTCAGAAAATACTGCCTCAAACAGTATTTGCTGGTGCATTTGTTGACTCAGTAAGCATTCGTTTCTTCCTCACTGGCCTGTTACATACCAGGTGCAAAGGTCAGCTCTGGAGAAGGAGGGGCATAGGGGGCGTCCGGTATCAAGGACTGCCCCCTTCCCTCGCATGTGATTTTTGAAAGTAAGCCGCGACCCTCTAAGGATCCGTCCATTCACCAGTGCATTATGATCTCACGCGTGTGGTTTGTTCATCAAAAAGATTTCTCAGGAATTCAGGCAAGCGTTAGATATTCCCTACTAGCGCTTAAGGTATTATGTCATAGCTTCAAAACTAAAATGCATTTCAAAGCTGGAATGCATCTCCACAATTGACATTAATGGCAGAATGTGCTTCATGCAATGCAGTGTATGTCTAAGGCTACAGCTAAGCCAGCTCTGCACTTAATATTCCCCTGTCTTCCCTGTCAGCTCCCATATCCCTCATCCTGCATGCATCACACACACTCTCCCTCCTTCCTTATGAAAGAATGGGAGAGAGAATTCCAGTGTGACCTGGGAAGAAAAGTCAGAACTGGGTGGCAAAGGAGTGACAGTCAAGCAAGTGGAAATTGTTGAGCAGACAGATGGAAGCCAGGCCTCAGCACAGGCCTGGGCCCCCCTCCAAATATAGCATGAGCAAATGGGGTTCAAGACCAAGGAGCAGGCTGGGGGCAGTGGTTAGACAGTTCCTACAAGGCAACATCAAAGATCCTTGGGTGAAAGGGACTTCTGGGTATATCCATTAAGAGGGTTCTTGCTGAAGACATGATAGGGTGAGCAGGCCTCCACTGGGGGACAGACGGGGGGTGGGGGAGTAAGGAACCCAGCGACAGCAAAGGGATTTATGCCCGACCAACTGGACCCCTGGGATCTTGAGGCTAAAAGCCACTAGAAGAGTGACTGTCTAGAGTTGGATCAAGATCAGAGACTTGATCAAAGGGCTCGACTCAAACGTTGTTCATTACCCTGGCTTGTTGTCTCCTTCCTTATCTGCTTGCTGTAGAAAATGGTACATCAGGGGAAATTAGCCCGTTCTATTCCAAAAGGTATGGGAAGGTGGGATGGAGGGGGGTGGGTAGGAATTTGCTGCTGTTTTCCTTACATCAGTTCATCTGACCAGTGATAATGCAGCTGGCCAGACACATATGACTGCCTTTCTTGTCCCAGTGCTTGAGACGCAGTGACGAGGATGGCTGCATCCATGCTGTGAAAGGCTCTGCCCTCCAGCTGACGTGGAGGACTCCCAGGATATAGTGTGTTCAGTGCATGCATGCATACATGTGCACACACACACACACACACATTACCCCAAACCTACTACTAGTATCTACCTGTGTATAGAGAACAGAATGTTTGGGACCAGGGATGGGAAGAAAAGTGCCTGGTTGATTTCTACTTAGGAGTAGTGGCTTTCCCAAGTTTGCAGTGATAAAAGGCAAAGACAGAGTCTCCAGGCAGCGAGGTGATGGTTGGCGAAGGCCCCTGCTCCAAGCCACGCAGCACTGGAGGATCAGAGGCGACTGGGCAGCCTTCCTGATTGATGTCTTGCCTCTTGCTTGTTTTCTAGGGGGGTTATTTATTGAATGTAATAGTGAGGGTTTTAAGGCATTTTAACCACCCGGTTCTGCTGAATGAAATGAAAACATCAAAGCAGACTTTTATATTGGGGGTAATTTAATAGTTACATGCTGTTTATGGCCTGGATCACAAATACTTAGAGTGTCTCTGTTGACAGCGCTTGAGAAATCTGACAATTGTTTAAAAAGTGTTGCTGCTGTGGCTCCAAAGCTGTTATCTAATTCCTTGGAAAAGACTTCACTGAGCTGCTAGTTGCTTCAGGATTTGCAGTCAATTTGGCACATAGAATTGTCACTTCATTATTTGCTGACACTACCATGAACTGCAAGCTCCATTAATGTTTAACCAGACCTGATTCTCTGTGATTATATTTGGCAATGCTAAATATTATAGAGGAAATAGATTTTTCAAGTAGGATTCCCCCCAAATGGTAATGTTTCTCAGACTCCCCAGAAGCACGGGCAGTGTGTGTGTACAATGCCATGTTCTTATTCTATGGATTCAAAGCTTTCTCCGAGCGCTTTCCCGTGAACGCCACTTTTGTCGTTGGAACACATGCATTTTAAGCAGGAGTAGCGAAGCTGACCTTGAGCTAAGGAAGGCAAAGTGATGACGTATCAGGAGGCTGTTCTTTTCTTTTCTATATGTGATTGTAGCATGGACCAAGAAACACTGAACAAGCACAAAACCAACTGTGCGAGAGAGGCTCATTGTACAAAATATAATGGCATGCAGAAGGCTATGTGGCAAAACCACACGGGCCACACAGTCCAGATAGGACTCGGGAATTAAAAACTAAGCTCAAAGAACTTCCCCAGACTGAAGAAGAGGTCCTCCTTCTAAAGGGGTGAGGTCCTTGTGGCGCTGGCTCACTTGTCTTGTGGAAACTAGCAGAGGAAGGAAGTGGAGTGCTGAGAACAGGAGGCCAGGGAGAGGCGACATCACTAAGGGCCCAGTGGTGTTCTGTGTTACAGCACACTACAGCGGGTGGCTCCCCAAGGAAGGCCCAGGAAGGCTTTGGCTACCATGCAGAGTTTTAATTCGCATTTTTTGGATATATTGCACAAATATTCTTATTTAATCAAGATATTGAAGGGGATGGCATTGTGGCAAAGCAAGTGCAGCCCCAGTTTGGGATAGTGGCACCCCACAAGACCACTGGTTTGAGTCAGGGCTGCTCTGCTTCCAATCCAGCTCCCTGCCAATATGCCCGGAAAGCAACAGAGAATGGCCCACGTGCTTGGGTCCCTGTGTGCACGTGGGAGACCTGGACGCTACAGTTCCTGGCTGCTGGCTTCAGGAGCAGTTAAGCATTGGGACAGTAAACCTGCAGATAAAAGATCCTCTCTCCCCCTTTTCTCTCCCTCTGTCACTCTGCCTTTCTAACAACCCCTTTGAAACAATATTTTAGAAGAAAAGTGCAATTTCAAGAAAGCAAGAAAAAATTTGAGGCCTGAAGATCTTCCAATGCAGCTTTCTTAGAACTGAATCAGAAAGTGAGCTTAGTGTAGACGATCCAAAAGACGCATCATTCATCGAATGGATGCTCATTCTGTGTTTCCAGGCATTCTACATCTTCCCGTGTTCTCTGTGGAACAACCCAGCAGGGCAGGTGTCACTTCTGGCTTTTTACAGTTGAAGAGAGTTCCCACAATGGCTCGGCCAACATGTGGCACAACTGCTCGGCAGACGCCCGTGTCTTTGGCCCCAAAGCGGAAAAACACATCTCTCTCTCTCTCTGTCTCTCTGTGTCTCTCTGTCTCTCTGTCTCTCTGTCTCTCTCTCTCTCTCTCTCTGCCCCCATCCCCCATCTCCTTTTTCTGCGCCGTATTTCTCTGGCCTGCTCTGTTGCTTTTTAACTTGCACGTGCAGCTTCCAGTCCCAGCTGCCTGGATAGGAGGAGCCTGGCTTTGAAGCGCTCTGCTCTTGTGTGAACTCTCAGGGATGCTCAGCAGGGCGGCGGTGCTTGGTCCACCCCCAGAGGGTCACGTGTCCCGAGCTTTGATCCCAGCCGCGCTGGGAGTGGGCGGCTTTCCTGTGTGTGCTTTCTGGCCGCCTATGCGTACTCCCGGCGCTCTGCAACCCAAGCGCTCAGCCAAAGCATGCATCCGTCGGAGCGCAGAGCTCCAGGGCCACACAGAAAACAGCCTCGAAAGCAGTGACAGCGACCTGCCTGAAAAACCCAACTGGTGTCCAAGGCAATTCTTTTTAGTTACTCCTTTAAGACAGGGAGTGGGCCGTTATGATGCTTGCAAGAGCTGCCTGTACTCTGTTCTGCAGAAACCGACATCTAGCACAGAAAATCAAGTTCCAATATCTTACACACGTGTAGTATGTGCACAGTGTGAGCCCATGAGGTGCCTGCGAGGTCCTGCAGCCTAGGGGCTAGGAAGTCTGACTCGAGTTAAAGTGCATAGGTGTTCAAATCCTGGCTCGAGTTAAAGTGCATAGGTGTTCAATCCGCATCACTTTGCTAAGGTTTTCTTAAAATCTGAAGTTTCATCCCGACTTGCTGAGATAATGTGTGTGGATGTGTTCTTACCGTTAAGCAGTGGGATCCCATGTTTAATAATGCATTCTAATTAATTTTAGGCCATCGTGAAAACATACATGTATCGTTCTTTTTGTGACTACGTTATAAGTACATGATATGATGTGCGATCATGGATTTGGTTATTGAATTTGGAAGAGACCCTCTGTAGGTCTGAAGCGTCATTTGTTCCCCTCATTCGTGGACAACAGTTGTGTGTCCTGGTAGCTACAGCTAAAGAGGCTGGAGACATTCAGTGTTGCAGCATTTTGTCTAAACGAGAATTTAGCAAACTTTCAACAAATAGGTGCAAGTTTCAGAAAATAACTTGTGGCCAAACGCGTCAAGGCGATGATTTTGAAACATATGTGTTGCGTGGGTTCAGAGGCTTGCAAGCTCTCCTGGTTCTGCCTTGATCAGTGAATGTCTGAATGTGTCACCGGCTGAGCGCCTGAACATTCACACCACCAGCTTAATTAGGAAAGAAGAAAGAGCCTGAATTCTGCCAGCAGGTAACAATCATGCCGCAGAGGGGGTCCTCTGGCCCCTTTGTGATTCACACGCTCGTGGCGTCTTGAATAAAGTGGATGACTAAGTGTACTTATCCAAGTAAGAGAGATTATTAGCAGTGGAAGACACATTTGAACTTGCTGAAAGAGCTGCCTTTGTATGCGGGAAGGCCTACACTCGGTAATTATTAGACCGGCTCTTTTCGTTTCGTCCCAGTGCTCTTTCCTTTTTCACGCTTGCAAAGTCTGAATAGCTTTCTATTGCCCGTTAATCCCCGCAGGAATGTGGCTTTGGCTACGGGGAGGATGCACAGTGTGTGACATGCAGGCCGCACAGGTTCAAGGAAGACTGGGGCTTCCAGAAATGCAAGCCGTGCCTGGACTGTGCGCTGGTGAACCGCTTCCAGAAGGCCAACTGCTCCGTCACCAGCGATGCCATCTGCGGGGACTGCTTGCCAGGGTGAGTCGGAGTTTCTTTCCCAACTTAATCACAGTTTCTTCCCAAACTTGCATGCACGTGGGTACCAACCCCAAGTCAGAGTGGAGCGTCCCAAGCCTTTCATCTCCGCGTTCACCACTGGATTGACTGTGTCTGCCCTGTGCTGTGCCCTGGGAGGGGCACCAGTTGTGAGCATGTGAGCATATGAGCAAAGGAATCATATCGTGAGAGATCATATCATGAAAATCTAAGGAGTTCTGGCAAACAGAGAAGTGAAAAACAAAACTGGGACAAATGGGTGGAAGAAAGAACAGGCAACGCACAAAAGAGGAACCGCGTGTGCCTGACGATCTTGCGAAGACATCCACCCTCCTTAGCCATCAGTTAAATGCACATCACCCTCCTTCCTCCCACTACGGATACAGGCACTGGCTGAGCACCTGCAGGGCCTTGCTTTAGGTGATGACAGTTTGCCAGAGAACAAAAAGTCAAAGATCTGTGTGCCCCTGTGTGATTGATATTCTAGTGGAGTTTTTATCATAGGTAATGAGGAGATAAAGTATGCAGGAAAGACAAGGACACTGGGAATCAGATCAGGCCCGTGGTGATGGGTAGGCGAGTCATAGTGTTGAGTTTGGAAATGCAAGTTGACTTCATTGCAAAAGCAAGATCTGAGTGAGAACTTGAAGGAGATGAGGCCATTAGCTAAGCAGGTATACAGAGGAAGAAAATTACAAAGAATCTCCTGGGCGAGGCCCCAAGGTGGCCATGAGAAAGAAGCTGCAAGGAGTCCTAGGGAGTGGCAGGGGCAAGGCAGAGAGGAGGGACGCGTGCAGGTGAGAATGGCGAGAACTGTAAGTGAACTCTCTGAGCCTGGCTTCTTCGAATCCTTCACATACGCTAGACAGCAGTGTGGCCCTTACTGACACACACTTTGCCCATTCTGTAAGTTGTCTTAAATACAAAGATTTTTCATAACTGCTTGCTTAGTTGTTGAGTCTCTCTCTGCACAACCCAGCCTGCTGCCTCACTCTCTGTTTGCAGGGCTGTATCCCTGGGCCTGGGAGATGTGCAAAGCCCAGGAGGAGGAATGCTGAGGTTCTGAATTCCTCCTAGGAGGCTGGGGTGCTGGGGGTGGGCTGTGCTGGATGCAATACACAGCTGGAAGCTGCTGCCCACAGAGAGGGCATAGGATGCCCATTCATAAAGTAGAGAAGTGGTACTGAGCTTGAGGTAGGAAGGGAAAGATACAACAGAGGATTATAATTAGGTTATGGGCGAGGCTTGGAGGAAGCTGGATTACTGATCAAAGGAGGGAGAGAGAAGCCAGAACTCCTGGGCCTGTGGAGACCAGGCTCACCTGCAAAGGCAGAAAACAGCAGCTTCACGCTGCAGTAAGCAGTTACTGCTTCTGGTCGACTTCCGGTGCAGTAGCTAACCACTCTGCTTAGGAGACACACATCCTGCTTCTCCCAATTCTAGGTTCCTGCTCATTTCAGTTTTGCAGTAGGAGATGGCTCGAGTAGTTGGGTTCTTGTCACCTACCTGGGGACCTAGATGAAGTGACTGATTCCTGGCTTCCATCTGGCCCAGCACAAGCTGTGGCTGGCCTTTGGGGAGTGAACCAGTGCAGGAAGCTCCTTGTCTCGCTTTCTTCTGCCTTTCAAAATTGAATTTAAAAAATAATAATTTACTGTTTAGATACCATGCAGGGAACCAACAAGTTGGGCCCTCTTCCAGTGCTATCCCAAGCGCATTGGCAGGCACCTGCATCAGAAATGGAGCAGCAGGGACTCAAACCGGAACCTGTATAGGATGCTGGCACTTCAGGCAGTAGATATACACACTATGCCACAGCACCAGGCCCACGTGAATTTATATATATATATATATATTTGAAAAACAGCCAGAGATAACAAAGTGAAGAGAGAGAAACAGAGATATCTTCCTTCTGTTGATTCATGCCTCAAATGGCCTCAAAGGCCAAGGCTGTTTCAGGGCAAAGCTGAGAACCTGAAACTCTATCCAGTTCTCCCATATGTGTGACAGAGGACCAAGCACTTGGTATCTCTCTCTCTGAATGCCCAGGCAGCCTAGCAGGGAGCTGGACTGAAGTAGCTAGGACTCTAGTTGGTGTCATAATGTGGTATGCCAGTTTTTGAAGTGGCACTGTGCCATGACCTCTTCTAACTTTGAGAAGCTAGGCCTTATCAAGGTTTCAGATGATTCAGGCAAGGTCACTGGGTCACATTCGGAAGGCGCTACAAAAGCGCTAAGCAGACTCTGCCACCTGAAGACTCGGGGTCACTTGGACTTGATGTTCCGTGGGTTTTCTTTGAGAGCAGAGTTGAAGATTGAAAGCTATGGGTCTGAAGGGAAGAGCAGGGTAGGAAAGAGCCTGGTGGGTCAAACATGATCTAGTATAGAGACCCAGAACATAAGGAATGGAAAAAAAAAAACAAAACTGTGTCTAGCACCAAAAACAAATGGGAGCTGGATCAGACTTCATCGACATGAAAAATGGCTGTGCTTCTAAGGATGTCGCCAGACATGACAAAACAGCCCTATAATAGGGACAAACATTGGCAAATCACATAGATGAGAAGGAACTAGCTTCTCTAGACTATATGAAGATGCCCTACAATGCAGGACTCCCAAAACATCATCCAATGAAAAGAAAGACATTTTACCCAAGAAGAGAAACAAATGGCCAATAACATGTGGAAAAGATTCTACATCATCACCACCAAGGAAATACAAAATCAAATCCCAGGCTAGAGACACACAGAGGTGGATACACCCCTAAAGGAAACGTGCAGGTGTTGGAAAGGATGTGGGGAGCTGGGCCCTTCGGCTGCGGGGGCTGAGAATGCAAAGGGGCACAGCCACATTGATAAGCAGGCTGCCATTTCCTTAAAAAGACACGCATTGGGTCACCATGTGTTCCACCCGTAGCTGTGTAACCAGGAGGACCTGAAACTCTGGTGCACACGAAACTGGTCCATGAGTGTCCACAGCAGAAGTACATGTAATAGCCGGAGGTTGGTAGTTATGCTACTGTGGTTTGCATATGTCTCCTCCAAAATTCGGGTGTGATGGTCCAAGGCGGAGCCTTTCAGAGGGAAATAGGACATGAGGGCTCTTCCTCTTGTGAATGGAAGTGGGCATCATCCAAAGGGAGCCAGCAGAGGCTGTTTACCCCCTGTGGTCCTTTCACCTGCTGCCAGAGACACAGCGTTCCCCACCCCCGCATGGGGGATGCTGCCAGCACGCATCACCAGACACCAGGTGCTGACGTCCTGATCTGGAGCCTTCCAGAGCTCTGAGTGTAACCTTTGCATTGTTTATAAAGTACCTGCCCACAGCGTTCTGTTATCGTAGCACAAAACAGACCCTGGGCTTACCCACATGTCCACCAGCTAATGAATGAAAAAGTTAAATGGGGTGTGTTTGAACCATGGGATAGCACAACAGGAATGACGCATGTTACAACATGCAGGATCCCACAAAGCGCGCTCACTGAAAGCAGCAGTTTGTAAAAGATCATCTAGTCTGTGGTTCCATTTGCATGAAATATCCACAATAGGGAGACAGAAGGTAAATGAGTGGGCTGCTCAGGGCTAGGAGGATGGGGGCGGGGAGAAACAGGTGCTACAATGGGAGCTGAAGGCTACAGGGTTCCCCATGGAGTGACCAAAAATGTGCCGTGCTTGATTGTGGCGCAAATGTGAACTGTACACTTCAGATGGGTAAATTGTGTAGCAACTGAATTGTATCCTAGTATATGGCCACTTAGACTGAAGCGAAGTGCTGTGATCCCAGACCGCTGTGTGACGACGTTTATGAGTGTCATCCTTCCGTGGTTTGATCTTGTGCCAATTCAGTTCACAAATACGAACTGGAGATCTGACGCATCTCTTCTGTTCCCTACAGTTCTCTGATGCAAGTGTGTTTGTGTGTGTTCCCTTTGTCGGGGAGAAGGGAGGGAGTGAGAAGAGGAGGTACCCAGAAGGCCAGAGGGGTGGGAGAGGCAGGGCCCACGGACTTGGTTTTTAGAAGCCAGGGGGTGGGCAGTGTCTGGTGCAGCATTGGGCAGCCACTCAGGATTCCCGGGGCCCACACCGGGGTGCCTTGGATTTGAGTCCTGGTTTAGCTTCCTGCTGGAAGGCGAGTGGAGACAGATCGAGTCCTTGGGTCTCCACCCTTTACGATGGAGACTGAGCCCTCGGCTCCTGGTTTCAGCCTTGCCCAGCCAGGGAATGAGCAAGCAGATAAAAGATGGCTTTCTCTCTCTCTCTCTCTGCTTCCCCATCCTGCCTGTCTGACTTTCAGTTAGACAACAAATAAATAATTCAAGTCAAAGCTTCATAAAAAGGGAGGGGAAGAGAGAGAGAGAGAGAGAGAGAGAAAGAAAACGAGAGAGTGAGGGAGGAAAGAAAGGAAGGGAGAGAAAGAAAGAAGAAGCGAGGCACCTCCTGGGCTGTTTCCAAGAGGAGACCTAGTGGGTGTACTGTTGGCTGTGAGAGCTGGGCTTCCTGAAGGCGGACCGCCACTCCTGGGTCTGTGTGCTTAACCCCTTGCGTCGCAGCCCAGCCCGCGGCTTCAGTTTCAACCCTGTTTGTTCATTCTCTACATAAACACTTTGATGCGGGAACATTAGAACCGAATGGACATTTGATTGATGTGTCCCAGTGTATTTATGTGATTAGCTTAGACTTACAGCCTTTCTGGGCCACCCTTAACGTGGGAGGCAGTTGACAATTGTAGAGTGACTTTTACCCAGGTCTTTCTGGATGATATTTCTGCGAAGCTGGGGGAAAAGAAAAGAAACCAAGTGTGCATTGCTTCCAGGAACATGACGACGAGGTCGGGCGGGAGGGCAGCACTGGCACTTCTGATGCCTTCTTCAGCTTCCTTGCACCAAGATCTACTGCTACTCGGAAGTGCATGCCAGTAGGATGGCAACTCCTTCCCGGGAGCAGGAAGGGTCTCTGAGTGCAGAGAGCGAGTGGGACCCCTGCTCCTAGACACGTGTCGTGACCTTCAGCCAGATATTTACTTTTCTGACGCCCATTCTCACATGTAAAAATCCCCATCTGGCAGTCACACCAAACTGCAAAGTGGTTAGATGGGTTAAACAGGCAGTGCATGTCAAGGGTCTAGAGGAGTGCTTGGGTGCACTGTGAGTGGACTGCGCCACTTGCGGGACAGGATTGCAGCGGAGCAGGTGCGAGGGCCAGCAAGGGCTTGCGGGAATGCTGCTTGAGGAGGAACCGTGAGCCTTGTATGCTCGCTTGTCTCTTCCCTGCCCCCATCCAGCCCGTCACAAAACAGCGTTGGCTGGTCACTGATGTGACCATGACGGATCACATTATTGAGCGTTTGTTTCCTGCTGGGCACTTGACGCGGATGAATCTGTTTACGCATCAAGGCTGCTTTGTAAAGGAAGGACGAATGGCATCTTCTCTTTCCCCACGTGGAGGACCTGATCCTGAGAGTGGATCGGTGACGTGTCCAGGGTCAGCCAGCTTGTAAATAGAAGGGACAGTGGCTTCAGGTCCACCACTGGTCCCCATGCTGGCAGCCACTATCTGACATCATTGGGAAGTTCCCCCAAAGCTCCCCGGATTGAGGGCAAGCCTTAAGGATCATCTCTGCCCATTCCGTGTCCTGTACCCACTCCACGCTCACACCCACCTACAACCGCGCCAGCCCCCTTGATCCTGAGAGCTGCCTGAATGGGCCGGGCCTGCCTTCTCATTCTCTTGCCTTGGGTGGGCTCCAAGCAGGCCACAAGAGTATAGAGAGAAGAAACTTATCATCCAGTGTCTTAACAGTGTCTTAACACATGGGCAGCTAAAAATGTGCTGGTGAGTGGAATATACAGATCAAAACTGCCGTCCGGCCGGGCTATGCTCTCTCCTAGACTGGGCAAGTCAAGGGGCATGACCGGCTGACCAGGGTTTCTTACACACCCAATATTTATTAGGCTCACTAGCGTTAGTCTGGATTTAGTTTGGCTGACAATTTCTCATCCAATTAGAGCCGAGACTGTTCATCTATCAGCTGCCTCTAAATGCTGCTTCAATAACTGGTGTTATAGGAAAGCCCAGTGGGTTGCTTTTGCCTTTTTACATTAGTTTTATGAATCAGAAGTCAGATTTACAATGAACTACACAGAAGCCAATTGAATTACATGCCTTGCATATGACCTTCATCTTATTTAATTTGTATAATTTTTTTCCTAAAGAGGGAATTCCAAATGTTTTTATGTCCCCCAAACCATGGCAGCTTAAAATAAAGAGAAAGTAGGATAGTTGCTAAATTTTTATGAGTGTTTTTATGTACTCTTCTTAAGCCATAACTCAAAACTTTAATTTCCAGCTCTTTTATCTTCAAGCTTTGTTATCTTTTGGGGAGGGATTGATTACTATTATTCCAGAAAGATTGGGTGGGGGGAATTTTCCAGTCACTGGCTCACTTTCCAAATGCCCACACACGTTAGCTGGGCCAAGGCCAAATCCAGGAACCTAAAACACAGTCTAGGTTTTCCACATGGCTGGCAGGGATCACTGAACCATGCTCCCTGTCTCGCAGGGTCTGCATGGGTGGGAGTCGGGAGCCAGAGCTAGCAATCAAAGGTTGCCACCAACCTTGGCACCCCAGTGTGGGACATGGGGCAGTCAGCACTCAAAGCAACGCACTGCTCCCTGGGGAACCTCTTTAACACATGCACAGAGTAGGCCTGCAATAGCAGTGATTTCTACATCCATGAACACTATGAGCTTTGGATTCAACATTCTTGAGAAATAGGCCTGTGACTGCGCAGTGAAAGATGGCCACATCCTGGCACCCCAGTGCCAGGGTTCCAGTCCCGGCCCTAGCTCCTGACTCCAGCTGTGACAGCTCAAGTGACAGAGCTCCTGCTGCCCTTGTGGGAGCTCTCACTTGTGTTTTGGGCTCCTCGCTGGTCCCAGCCCAGCAAATGCTGGCAGGTGCATTTAGGGAATGAGTTGGAGGGGCAGGAGACGGGGGAACTTTCTATTTCTCTACCTCTCAAATGAATTTTTTTTTTAAAACTGATGTCTTTCATCTTTGTTACGTAACTGGTAATTGAGCAGTGACCTGTGCTTTTAAGATTCTGACCTTAAGCTCACTTTGAACTGAGAGGGAAAAGTGAGTCAGTTGCTAAAAGTTTGCAGTAGTTATCAGCATCAGAGGCTCTGTTCCCCACCCCCCCACCCCCGCCGCTCCTGCTGCCGAGCCCCTGGAATCCAGAAGGGAGTCCCGTGGGTTCTGGAAGCCTTGGCATGCCCTTCGTGTGGCCAGGGGCAGCTGCAGGCAGAGCCTGGAGGAGCTTCTCATCTCCCTGCGAGAGATGATGGGAGGCGTCACCCCAGCCACCTTCTCCTTACTTGAAGTTGCTAGTTGTTCTGGTCATTGCGAACACTCCCTGGTTTACTCACTCCCTCCAGCTTCATTGTGTGTTGCTCCTTGAACTCTTTGAACCTCAGGAAGTATATTCTTGGCAAGTATGTTTCATCTGATTGTCCAGGAAAGCTCTGAGTCCAAACAGTCCCATCACTGGTAGAATTGTTCATTTTTAAAATGTGGAACTTATATCTACTCTTATTTCTAATATGTCACAGCCCCTTTTGTAAATATGTTTTGATGGATTTCTTTCTATAGCTTCAATCTTTGTTTCTAAAAATATTGGGCAGCTGCACTTCTTTGAGTTTTACACAGAATGAGTTATTAATCTATAAGAAACCATCTTAGGGGCCCAGCGCGATGGCGCAGTGGTTAAGGTCCTCGCCTTGCATGCCCCAGGATCCCATATGGGCGCCGGTTCTAATCCCGGCAGCCCCCCTTCCCATGCAGCGCCCTGCCTGTGGCCTGGGAAAGCAGTCGAGTACAGCCCAAAGGCTTGGGACCCTGCACCCTGAAGGAAGTTCCTGGCTCCTGGCTTTGGATTGGCTCAGCTCCAGCCATTGTGGCCACCTGGGGAATGAATCATCGGACGGAAGATCTTCCTCTCTGTCTCTCCTCTCTGTATATCCGCCTTTCCAATAAAAAAAAATAAAAATAAATCTTTAAAAAAAAGATTTATTTTATTTTTATTGGAAAGGCAGATATACAGAGAGGAGAGACAGAGAGGAAGATCTTCCGTCCGATGATTCACTCCCCAAGTGAGCGCAACAGGTCGATACTATGCCGATCCGAAGCCAGGAGCCTCTTCCGGGTCTCCCACGCAGGTGCAGGTTCCCAAAGCTTTGGGCCGTCCTTGACTGCTTTCCCAGGCTACAAGCAGGGAGCTGGAAGGGAAGCGGGGCTGCCGGGATTAGAACCGGCGCCCATATGGGATCCCGGGTGTGCAAGGCGAGGACCTTTAACCACTTGCACCACCGCGCCGGGCCCAAAAATAAAATAAATCTTAAAAAAAAAAAAAAAGAAACCATCTTAGGCATTGTCAAAATTTAATCAACTTATATGGCAGCCAGTTCTAGCTAAATAAAAAGTATCAGTGTGCGTATGCTGCATCTTACATAAAGCTTGCCTTTATGGTCATGATTTTGCTGCATGTTATAATAAAAACACACATACAACTTATCTTAATTTTTTAAAAATAGATTTATATAAAAGGTGGTGACAGAATGAGAGGTCTGTCATCTTCTGGATTAACCTTCAAATGGACCTAGACAGTGCCAGGACTTCATGCAGGCCTCCCACAGGGGTGCCAGAGGCCTAAGTATGCTGGGGTCATCACCTGCTATCTTTTCAGTTACATTGGCGAAGCAGAGCAGCTGGGAGCCCCCCAGCACTCACAAATGGGATGCCCGTGTCACAGCTGTGGCTTAACCACTACACCACAACACAGGCCTTCCATGGCTACCATTTTCAAGTGCACTATCTAGTCGTGTGAGGTGCATGCAAACTAATCTCCAATTTTTTTTCTCATCTTCTAAACTGCTGCTCTGTTAGTTAACTCCCTGTTTCCCCATTTCCCTAAGCCCAGTAACCTCTCTTCTACTTTGCTTCTCTGGATTTGAGGCTCTAACTAGCTCATAGAAAATGGAATCGTGCTGGGTAGATCTTTCTGTGCCTGGCTTGTTCCCCTTACAGTAGTATTCTCAAGGTTTGTCCATGTTGTAGCGTTCGACATGCCAATTTCCTTTTTAAGGTTTGATAGTATTCCACTGCATGTGTATATTTCAGTTTGTTTATGAAACCACTCAATAGTGGACATTTGGGTTTCTCCTCCCTCCTTGTTGTTGTAATGGTACGATGACCATGAACGTGCATATAGCTCTTCAGAACCCAGCCTTGAACACTTCTGAGAAACGGGGCTGCTGGATCCAAGGATAGTCCTGTTTTTGAAGATTTGTGGAAATACTGTATTCATGGCGATGGCACCGTTGCACAACGCCACCCCCCCCCCAACCCCTTTGCAGCCTCTAACACTGATTGCTTTCCAGCTGGGGTTTTCCGTGTTGTTTGTCAGGTAATAGTCAACCTCATAGTGTGCGAAGTTGGACCTCCCCGTGGTTTTAATTGCAATTTCCTAATGGTTAGTGGTGTGGAGCATCTTTTCTTCTTAGAAAGAAGATTGTCGTGTATTTATTTACCTTGACATTTCCAGTTACTTGAGAGAGGAAGCGCTCCTCTTCATTGGTTTGCTCCTGAAATGCCCACTGTGGCGTCCCCAGACAGGACGGAAAGCAGGAGCCAGAAGCTCGACTCAGGCCTCCTACGTAACGGTCGGTCACTTGAGCCATCACCCCTGCATGCCAGGGCCTGCATTAGTGGAAGTGACAGTCAGGAGCTGGTAGCAGGAATCAAGCCAGGCATTCCAGTGGGAGAATTGGGCTTCCTGATTGGTGGCTTCAGCACTAGACCAATTGATTTCCCCTCTGCATCCTTTCATGTGGGTGCTGGTCCTAAGGGTGTCATCTTCAGAGAAATGTCTGTGCCAATTGTTTCCCATTTTTGACCAGATCTATTTTGTTGTAAGAGTTCTTTGTAGACTCTGGATGTTAGCCCCTCAGGGAACATAGACTTGCAAATATTTTCTTCCATTTCCATAGGCTGTTTATTCACGGTTGATTTGTACTTTGCTGCACAAAGGATTTTTATTCTGATATTTTCCCATTTATCAGATTTTGCTTTTGTCGACTTTGCATTTGGTGTCATATCCAAGACATTTATAGATTTATTTATTTTTATTGGGAAGGCAGATGTGCAGAGAGAAGGACAGAACAAGACAAAAATTTCCATCTACTGGTTCACTCCCACATGGCCGTGATGGCTAGAACTGAGCTGAAACTGAACCAGGAGCCAGGAGCGTCTCCCAGGTTTCCCATATGGGTGCAGGGGCTCAAAACTTTCAGCCGTCCTTGACTGCTTTCCCAGGCCACAAGCGGGGAGCTGGATGGGGAGTGGAGCGGCCAGAGCCTGAACCCGTATAGCATCCTGGTGCCATGTAGCATCCTGCGCTTTAAGGGTGAGAATTAGCTAGTTGATCCATTGCACCAGGCCCCAGATTTATTCTTTTGCATGTAGGTGTTCAACTTCATTAATACCATTTCTTGAAGAAGCTGTCATCTCCCTATTGAGTCGTCCTGGAATCCTTGATAAAAATCATTTACCATGTCTACAAGAATTTATTTCTGGAATCTCATTTTAAATTCATTGATTTCTTTATCCATCTTTATGCCAGCACTACTGTTTTTATTAGTATAATTTTTTAATGTGTTTCAAGGTCCAGTACGGCAGCCTAGTAGCTAAAGTCCTCACCCTACATGTGCCAGGATCCCCTATGGGCACTGGCTCATATCCTGGCTGTTCCACTTCCCATCCAGTGCCCTGCTTGTGGCCTGGGAAAGCACTCAAGGACGGCCCAAAGTCTTGGGACCCTGCCCTCATGTGGGAAACCCAGAAGAAGTTTCTTGTTCCTGGCTTCGGATTGGCTCAGCTCCAGCTGTTGCGGCTACTTGGGAAGTAAATCGGCGGATGGAAGATCTTCCTCTTTGTCTCTCATTCTCTCTATATATCTGACTTTCTAATTTAAAAAAAAAAAGAAAAAAGGGTTTTCAAATGAGAAATTTAAATTCTCTCATTGGATCTTTAATTTTGGTTTCATGAGTTCCAAAATGAATAGTCTTTATAAAACGTTTTGGAAAGTCACTGTGTTATATATCAATTGGGCAGATCTTCCTAGTCAAATAGGAGAAGAGCATCGAGCAATTACGGCATGTATCTGGGTGCTATACCCTCCCTAGTAACAAATGCAAGTTTTGCCTGAACCATAGATGATACAGATCTGTGTTGCTCATCTCCACAAGATAATTACATCAACCATTCTGCAATAATTAGTCTTTGTCATAGCAATGTGGATAGAATATTCTTTGAAACATTTTCGGTGCTAATATATACACATAAAGATTTTTTATCCACATCGATAAAGAAGAGTCTGTAGTAGGGTTTGAGTGCACAATACAGAATTATATAATATATACCTCTTTTTTACACTTAATATTTTGTTAACCTAAACATGCACATGGTAGAACCACCTCAACTTGCTAAAGGCCACCTTGTGTTCCACTTCCTAGGGTCTACCAAGGTGGGTTATTTCTCTTGGTGGATGTTCAGATTGGGCCTGGCTGCCTTTGTTTTGCAAGCAGGACTGCCATTGTAGTCTGACACATACAGCCTTACTTGATTGGCTGTTACTTTAAAATAAATTTCTAAAAATGAAATTTCTGGATTAAAAAAAGTCAACCATGTTTTTGGGTTCTGATGATGCATGTACTACTCAAAGTAGCTGGTTTATGTTCCAGCTGGAACTGCATGCGTGTGTTACTGGCCTGTGCTCACATCCATACTTTTTCCATTTTTGTACGTAAAAATTACACGTTTTGCTTCAACTTGCATGTGCTTGATTGGTAATGAAGTTAAACCCTTTAAAGTTTTTAAACTTCGTAATAGCATCATGCTTTCTAGTTTTAATTGGGAAAACTTTCAGTGATGCAACGTTCTTTTGAAAATGAATGTGCTTTGCCTGTTTTTCAGCTTGTGGTGTTTGCTTTCACCATAATGATTTTCAAGTTTTAGACTTAAATTATAGATAATATTATAATTGGAACAATTTTTTTCAGTTTCATTCTGCTCGTTAGCTGCTGATGGCGCCTTATTAATTTGTTTTTGCTGCTCAGATGTGTTTGAAATCTTTATGAGTGTGGGGAGGTGGCAGGGGTTGTCAAAGCTGCTCATCTCTTTATTCTGGTTCCTAGATTTCTTGTCTTGCTTTAAAAGGCATCCGCATGTCAAGCATACATGAGTATCTCTGGAGTTTTACTGGTTTTCTGGCTTTTTTTTTTTTTGATACCTGCACACTTCAGTGTTAGTGAGTAGCCTATTTTAAGGTTATTGTTAGTTTAAATTACCATAGACATGTCAAAAGCCATTGTTTGCATATTCCCTCATGAGCGTCCCAAATCAGGAAGAAGGGTGGGCAGAGAAAATTCTGCAGTGTGATGTTTAGTGCAATTGATATTTCTTCAGTGTTCTGTGCCCACTCAGGTGGACTCTGCAGGGATGTATCCGCCCCAGAGTCTCTTCTACTGAAGCCTGCACATACCTTTACTGTTTATTTTAAGCTGCGGAACTGGTAAATGAGCCGGCTTGTTTGATGATGCCATAGTCTCACTGGCTGAAATTGTGTGCTTAGATGTCCACTAACAAGGATTATTTTCTTTTCTAGGTTTTACAGGAAGACTAAACTGGTTGGATTTCAAGACATGGAATGCGTGCCTTGCGGAGACCCTCCACCTCCTTACGAACCACACTGTGAGTGCAATGAAAATGGGTCAGAGGGAAGCTGCCCTTTTTAAAACCTTCATTTGTTAGAGCTTTGTGCATTTGGCAAAGGGAGCAAAACCCAGGGCAACAGTGGGGCTTGTGGTGTACAGTCCTTCCCCAAGGTTTCCAGCTGGACGTTAAGCCCCTGGCTGTGTGCTGCATCAGCAAACGCTCTGTTGACTGGAATCACCAAGTGAAATACAGACATTTTGCTGCGCTTATGCCCTGTTCACATCTGCCCTTCTAGACAGACAATGCAGGTGCCTGGCTATAGACTCTGATGGACAGTGTCTTTATGTCGAGACCTATAAAGTCCTGCGTTCTCCCTTCTGAGACCCCAGACAAGATCATGTGGTGATCTGCTTGCCGAGAGATCCTCTCCCCCAGTAGCGTGTCAGTTCCTAGAATCTCAGTTCACTTTATCCAGGCCCTCATTTTTCTCACGGCATGCTGGGGACCCACTTGGGTCCTTGCCCTTTCCTCTCTATTTGAGCATTACCTACCAAGCTACTCTTTTG
This sequence comes from Ochotona curzoniae, assembly GCF_017591425.1. Classification (NCBI taxonomy): domain Eukaryota; kingdom Metazoa; phylum Chordata; class Mammalia; order Lagomorpha; family Ochotonidae; genus Ochotona; species Ochotona curzoniae. Next base: position 8,002,011 of record NW_024465816.1, on the reverse strand, counting down.
AACCATATACTTTCCACAAATAGAAGGCATTTCTTACATGTTTGTGTTGACTTTGAATAGGAAGAGGAACATCTCTCTCTGTTTATACTAACCTCACCTCTGAGATCTGCATCCTGAGGGCTCCGTCTGCTCGGCCCCAGGAGTCAGTGTGTGCTCGTCTGAGCTACCGCAAGGCTTGAACACCAAAATATCCTGGCTTCCAATTCCTCACTTGCAATGACAGCAAAGCCAAAAACCTGGAAAAACCCTTCACAACTTTTACAGGAAATGGATAATGACTCTTAGATTTATAACGCATGTCATTTACAAACACATGTCAAGTAACCCATGCTATTAATGAGTGTGATGTTGAACACTGGCCGTGTCTCACAGTCTAGCAATCCAGGTACCTGACTTACCTGTTTTGGTTTCTTTTCTCAAAATCCTGGTGTCAACCCAAATGTAGTGAGAACACTTACAATCTTCAAACCCGGGTTTCCTAACTTCAAATACCGCACTCTTTTCACCGCATGTGACAGTGGTACGCTCTGACCCACGGCCTTGCTTGTTGTGGCTTCAATTGTCTGTGTGCAAACACAACGCAAAAATATTCAATGGATATTTTGAAAAAGAAAGATCACATTCATGCAACATGTATTTCATGGTGTAACTATTCTCTATTAGCTACTAGTCATCTCTGCTGTGATGCGCTTATACATTAAACTTTATCATATGCTTATGTGTGCAGGGAGAAGGTAGCATCTATAGGATCCAGACATCCACTGAGAGTCCTGGAATATGTGCCCTGCAGATAAGGGCGGCAATTGTTGTACTGTCTCTTTAAGAAAAACCAAGCTATTCTCTGTCGCAGGCGTTAACCCTCTCATGTTATTTGCTTTCACATTCGTCATCTAATGAGAACTCAAAAAATTCACATAGGAGGAGCATTGAAAGAGCCTCTTGATGCTGTCGCCCAGCTCAGAAAAGTCTTGTCTTTCTACCAGCTGTATCACAGTGACTTGGTCCTGCCCATGGTTCAGCACAGTCCTCTGTGTCAAAGAGCCCAGATACAGTGATGTACCTACCAGTGAAGATGCCAGGAATGCATCCTTATCCAGTGTTATAGTCTTGGTTCCACTCCCTGTGCCAACTTCCTCCTGGTACCATCCGTAGGGAGCAACAGGCGTTGGCTTGAGTAGCTGGGGGAGCTGAAGTAACTTCTCAGCTCCCAGTTCCAATCCCAGCCAGTCCCTGGGCATTATTAGCATTTGGGGAGTGAACCAGCAGGTGGAAGATCTCTCCCTGTCTCTCCCTCCTTCTTTGTCAGACTGCCTTTGAATTAGAGTAAGTAAACCTTTCAAAGATAACACATTTCATCCTGGATGGCCCTGTGGACATATAATCAAGAAATTGATATTGTTAAGTGTAGAGCAACCCTTAGGGGTTTTCCCCTTTATTGCATTTCAGTGTAATGTAATCTAGTCAGAAGTCTAAGGCATTGGAATTTTTCTGCCTTTTCTGGAGTTCTGGTAAACTTCACAAGTACGCCTCTATCTTTAAGTTTACTTGAAATTTTACAAGTCTTAAGAAGCCCTCCATCAGTCACAGTTTGGGGGAAAATCAATTGGTTTTGTTTACATCTATATAAATATATTGCCCCTTGCGTGGGACTTAGTGGAAAACAACCTACTTTGTCCAAGGCAGCCTTGCAGTGTGCACAGCTAATAGCCTTTCATCTCTTAGAGCAGGATCGTCTGGAGGTCCCCGGGAGCGTTAACCCTTATCTCTGTCAAAGGCGGCTTGCTGCCTTTGGCACCATGCTTGGGAATGGTTCCAGGATACAGCTAATCCCCTCAAAAGCGATCTTGAAGTCTTTGGAGGAAATTATGCAAGGCGCCTTGTGTTTTCATTTCTTCTGCTTGGGGCTTTACAACTCGCCCACAAAGAGCTGCTGCTTTGGTGGGTTTTCCTGCATGGAGAGTTCCTGCCCCATTTAGACTCTCAGCGATGAGAAAGTGACACCTCTCCAGCTTCCCCCGGTAGCGTGCTCTGTCTCAAAGATCAGGGCTGGGCGGGCTTAGGAGTGCCAGCTTGAGTCCCTGCTGCCTGGCTTCCCATCCAGCTCTGCAGCAATGCACCTGGGAGAGCAGTAGATGGTGGCGAGGTGCGTGGTTCCCCAGTTGGCTCCTGTGGGAGACCTGGATGGAGTTCCAGGCTCCAGGCTTCCACCTGTCCCAGGTATGTCTGTGCAGGCATCTGGGAAGTGAACCTGCACATGGAAAACCTCTCTTTTGTCTCTCTTTCTCTTTGTGTCACTCTGCCTTTCAGATCAATCAATCCATCTTTAAGAACAAAAAAGCACGCAAGGCAGTATCCATCGCTGGGGTTCCACGGGAGCTAGAGGGTGCCAGGGGCTCAGAGCCCCTCTGCAGCAGGGAGAGTGCCACACACCTGCTCTTGTGTTTGCCTTCTGAGTTCTCCCCTACACTCAGGCAACTGGGTGCCTTGCTCTGCGCTTCCCTGTCCACTTGAGAAGAAAATCAGATAGGCCTGGTTTCAGTACCTTCCACCTGCAAGGCAGGCCTGTATCATTTACTTTAGATAGGCTGGGCGTTTTGTTCTCAGGAACTACCTTGGGGCGTTTTGGTCAATAATGGGTGCGTCAATGACACTGACCCAGAAGATTATACGGATGCTGAAAATTTCCTATCACCTGGTATTTCTACTGTACCTTTTGTATGTTTAGATACGTCAACAGCATCTGGTGGCCGTGGCCTCCTGTCTTCAGTGCTGAGTGTGCTGTACAGGCTACTAAGCTAGGCACCGTGTAGCCAAGGTGGATTGTGAGCTAGACGTGTGTGTGTGTGTGTGTGTGTGTGTGTGTGTGTGCTTTCTGTGGTGTCAGCACTTGTTCATGCATTTGTTGGAACTTTCAGAGCCCTGTTACAAAGCAGCGACTGCTCTGCCTACCTCCTGGCTGCTGGGCACACATGCAGCAGAGAAGACTCCCATGCTTGTCCTCATGCAGCTTGCAGTCTAGTTTGCAAGGTGTTATACAGTGACTCCAAATTATGCAGTATTTACATACGTCACCCACTGCCAGATATGGCAATGACCGCTCCATGCCTGGCAAGCCCTTGGTGCACTAACAATACATAGAGGACAATGCATGATTTGGGGCATCCCGGATGTTTTCCTAGATGGTGGCTTCTGATCCATGGTCTGAAGCGCTGACCAAGGGACCAAGCATTTTGGCACAGTGAGTTAAGCTGCTGCCTGCAACAGCAGTATCGCAGCCCCCTGTTGATGTGCCTGGGAATGTAGCAGAAGATGGCCCTTCAAGTACTTGGGCCCCTTCTACTCATGTGGGAGAGCCCAGAGGGAGTGCTGGGTTCCTGGCTTCAGTCTGGCCCAGCCCAAGACTTTGCTTGCCCCTCACTCTGGCAGCCAGCAGAGTCTCTAATCTGTTGGCTCCCTTCTTTGCGCCTTGTGACCTGCAGGGCATCAGGTGCCTCCCAGTGTTGGGCGGAGCTGTTGTGTTGAGGACAACATGAGCGACTGCCCAGGAGCTGTGGCGTTTAGCCGAGACAGAGGCTCCAAGAAGAGCAATAACCTTAGCACTTCGTGCAGACTGCTCCACTACGCAGGAAATGACGTAGGGAATGTGGAGGAAAATTCAACCTTCAGAGAACACAGGAGTCCTCAGATGTTTAAATATGCAATCAAGACTGCTTACATGGAAGTGACTGTCTTTGTAAAGCTTTGTGTTCTTCATAAAGTGATCTCAAAATTAATGAGAAAGTGGGGTAAACATTTTGTAGAGCATGCTTCCTTTATTTATTTTTGGAAGATGTAATTCTTGGAAAGGCAGAACGCAAAGCCAAGAGCCCAGAATGCCCTTTGGGTCTCTCACATGGGTAGCAGGGGCCCAAGCACCTGACCCATCTTCTGTTGCTCTCCCAGGCATGTTACCTGGATGCTAGATCATGAGTGGAGCAGATGGGACTCAAACCCCACCCCCCCTTAGGTAGCAACTTGACCTACCCGTGACGCATTCCAGCCCTAGGGTAGCAGTTAAGTTGCCACTCGGGACACCGTATCCTCTAAGAGAATTCCTGGGTTCAAGCTGCAGCGCCACTTCTGATTCAAGCTTCCTTCCATCGCACACCTGGGGACAGCAGGGGATGGCGCAAGGCCATGTGTCCCTGCCACCCAGGTGAGAGTGTTGTGCCGGTTTTTTGAAACCCCCAGATAATCATCAAGTCTGAAGTTGGTGCTGAGGCAAAAAGGTGGTTTATTCAGGTTAGCCTAGGTAACCCAGCGACCTCCCCCAGCCCAGCATGGCTGGGCGGGGGAGGGGCAGCCGCAGCCGAGGCTGCAAGGATGCACAAGGAGGACAAAAGAAGTGTGAGCCAGAAGAGCCAGGGAAGCCCCGAGAGCCCAAGCCCCCCAGTTCTTATACATTTCAGGCTATTAATTATACAGTCATGATTTAGTAGGCTTCTATTGGTGGGTTTGAAACAAGCAACTTTTAAAAAGTACAAATCGATAAGCTATTGGGCTGTGAATCTTATCAAACACCAGGTACCTCCTTCCTGAGGAGTGGTCTGCCTACGTGACCTGCCAGGTGTCACGTAGACTATCAGGCCTGAGGTTCACACAGCCCCCAGCCAAGCCATTAAGGCAGAATCACAAAAGGCAGAAAACGCCTAGGTTCTTCAAGAGAACCGAATCAAGGCCTGAGCTCCTGGCTTCAGCTCAGCCCAACTCTAGCTAGTGTAGACATTTGAAAAGTGACCCAGTGGATGTGAGATCTGTGCCTCTCCTTCTCTCTCTCTAACTCTTTCAAATAAATGATTATATATTTTAAAAATTAATAAATGATGAATGAATAATTATTTTTTAATAATTTTTTTTTTAAATGGGGGTTCTATCTTCTTGACTGTCTAGACCGGAGCAACCTGGAAGGAGCTTTGAGAATTATAGTATCTGTGAGAAGCAGTGGAGTGAAGCAGAACACAGCTCGGGGGCCTGATCACTTGGGTTCCTATCTTGACTCTGCCTTGGGCAAATCATTTTCTTCCTTTGAACTTTTCTTCACGAGGTAATAATACCCCTCTCTGTAGACGCCGAACTCCAGGCCCCGGATGCAGTCATGTGATCCCTGCCCCAGGCTAAGCTCAGCGGTGGCTATGCCTGTATCTGTCAGCCTGCCCTGATGACCCCATCTGTCTCTGCCCGCCTCCCCACACCACGGTCCTCCCCCTGGGCATGCTTTGCTGTTCAGAATGGCATGATGCATCTGGCTTTGATGTTTGTCTTCCTGGTGCTTCACCCTCATTGCTGGGTGGATGGACCCCGGGCACCCAGGAAAGGACCATCTCACCATTTGCTGCTTGATGGGCTCCTATGGCCAGACTCCTGGGGCGGACGACCTGACGCAGCCTGGCCTCGTTCCTCTCTATGCCATTCCCAAAGCCTTAAGGCCCAGGTCCCAGGCCATGAACTCTCTGCATCCTTGAGAATAAAGATATTAGGTTGTTAGCCCACCCACAACCTCGGTGCAGTTGCTAATGGCATTCATCCGTGACAGTAATTCAGTGGGCATGGAGCCCAGGCCAGATGGGCAGTATTCCTGTAAATCAGAGATAAGAGAGAGGCAGCCTTTATGTAGCTCCCCCAACCGCAGGCTTCGCTCTTCTTCTGTCTTTGGTTCCTAACACTGGGCGCCCATTTCAAGCACTGAAGAGAAGTAGAGACAAATACACAAGAGATTTTAGACCTGTATCCTGCCTCGGGTCTGATAAGAAAGACAGATTTTGTAGGATTTCTCTGATCTGTGTTTACCTAATTTGGGATAAATATGTGGTTGGAACAAATGGACTTGGAAAAAATGCAAAGTGTTTTTCACCAGCTTTATTGAAGTCTGTTGAACCTAGCTGTTTGCTTTCTTCTTGAGGGCCTTTGTAAAACAAGCCGTGTGATTCTAAGAGATAAGCCATCAGATAAGTCACCCTGTGGGGGAACAAGCACAGCTCTGTGCACTCGCAATTATTTAGGAATTTTGCATGGCTCAATAATCCCAGCAAACAGTTCCTGGGCCCGGAAGTAATAAGGCACTTCTTTTTTTGAGAAACGATTATTTTCCAAGGGAAGTCTAAAATACATTCTAAATAACCCATGCAGGTGATTTTAGAATAAACTTTCCAAAGAAATATTTGCTCATGAAAGAGAATTGTTAAAGTTTAGTATGAAAAAAAAAAAAGCTCATGAATAGTTCCCTAAAAAAATGTCCACTACCATTTAGCTGTTTATTTCACCATTTTTTAAAGTACCTTTTACTTCCAATACTGTTTTTCCCACACATCATTCTTACACATTATTTGGACGACTTTATCGTCTAAAGTGTCTTTGGCCTAAGTTGGGCCTTGGGAACTACTGATATTTTACATAACATTTACCTGCTGTGTAAAATACCTTACTTCATTTACATATTTATGCTGGTTGGTATTCTCAAGTGTGTTTATGTATCCAAGTGCAAAATGCAAGAGTACTATACAAGGTTTGTGGACAAATGGAATTAGGGGGCCCTGTTCGCCTGATTCTGATGTTGGCTACTCGGTGGGATGCGACTCAGGATCGGACGGTCTGAAGTGCAGGATGCTTTAACTGGTACCCACGACCAGTTGACTGGATCATTCGTGCACTGATGTAAAGCTTGGCTGATTGAATGATTCACATCATATCCCGGTGCTCTTAGTGGACTGGATGATCATTAGTAAGAAGCCCTGAGCACCTCTGGTTGGGGTGCTGCCCTCTTCCACGTGTGACGGATTGGGACAGCCCACCGGCTGGCTGATATTATGGCTCCCTGGCGCTGGCTGGAGAATAAAGACTCCCGAGCTTCTACAGAATAAAAAATTAACAACTTTCTTATAACAGTCATCTTCCATGAACTTTTGATATTTTTGCCTCTTGACACACAGCGCTAAGTTATTTCAAGTAAGCGTGCTGGGCAGACATCTCCAAGGAACAAATACACATTTGAGAGGAGATCCTTTCAGAATCTTTTGAAGATCAGTGCTGGGAAGGGGTTCTGGTTCTCTGTAAGTGGGGGGGCGGGGACTAGAAGGAGACACAGATTCCTGGCTGTCAGGTCAACACTGGGGTCCAGCACCCCAGTACTCATCATCCTTGGGCCCCTTAAACATTGACTGGATCTGTTCAGAGTCAGACCGCATAGCGAGATGCGCAAGAGACACGTCGAATCCAAAAAGTGCTTTCTGTTGGCTGGGAACAGTGTGGGATTTGGGCTCTGCGTCTCCAGCAGAGTTCTTCTGAGTGAGCGAGCTAATAGTTAGCTGCCCGCTTTTCCAGAATACTCACTGGAACCCCTGTATTGTGGGTCCACAAAGCCAGGATGTGCAAATTATAAGGGTTCAGCTTACTGAGGTCTTTCCAAGTCCTCTGTGGTCCTCCGACCGAGACTCCTCAGAGTCGGGCCAAGGGGCCTGCTGGCCAGCCTGCCTGCGCTCGCGGAGCCTGGGTTTGGGGCTTGAGCACAGCTGCTGCGCATTTGAGAGAAAACCTCACGCGGCTGAGAAGAGGGGGATTGGAGAGTTGGGGGTGAGGGGCTTCTAATAGAGAAGGCTGCAGGCTTCAGTTCTTCCTGCTCAACACGACTTCCAGGGGAGGGTAGAGGAAGACAGAGGGAGCCAGGGAAACCCAGCAGACCTCGGACCAGAGCTGCTGAGGGGACGCATTAGCCAGCCCTTCCCCGGGACAGCGGGATTCCTTCTAGTCTCCTGTCCCATGGAGCTGTGCCTTCTGCCCCTCCTTCCAATGTCTCCATTTCCTGGCTTTTTGTGGCTTTCGCGTGCTTTTGTATTTTATTGAAGGGTAACGTGAAGCAGCAGCGATCAAAGGTGGCTCATGTGCAATAAATGCAGCTGGCATGCGGCGGACAGGTCAGGAACCCACGTGGGCTCCCTGCAGATTCTCAGCTCCGCATGGCTGCGCAGAGGCCTCTCCATGGAGTCCGTGGTTTAGGCTGTGCGCTTTGCCGTGGTGCAGGGAAGGGCAGGAGAGCGGTGGAACTGAATGGGGCGGAGTTGGAGGCAGCTACAAGGGAAAGAACTGCCTGCGGAGGCAGAGGGAGGAGTCAGCCCACCAGACCACAGCCCACCGGCAGCCAAGGCACATCCAGCATGCTCTCAAGCCCTGAGACCCTCCCTTTAATGTGACTCAGCGTCATCATCAGAGTTGTCGTGGTCACTCTGAACCCCAGGAAGGGATGGAGCGCAATCAGATCTCATTAGCTAAAGTTTGCTTAGGAAAGCACAGAGCTGCTATAATTCATTTTGGAAGGACTTTCTATCAAAAACGGTTCCTGCTTTTCAAGCTTACTTGCTGACCCAAGTCCAGAATGGCTCTTCAACAATAAGTTGTGAAATTTGTTATACGGGTTTTCCAAGAATGAACACAACGATAGCCGGGCAGTTTAAACCCTCAGAGAGTAATGCACGCACAGTGTGTTGGTTTGTGATATTATTTATTCAAGTACCCATCCTCCACGTATTTCTCCTTAGTCCCCATTTCACTCGTGTTACAGAAATCAGAAAATTCTTGAAAAGATTTCCGAAACCTACATACTCCATGTTCATTCTTTGCTCCCCCATCTAAAATGGCTGCACATCTCTAAGCCATTACCTTTGTCACGAGTGAAAATGAAAAGGGTCCGCGGGTGCCTTGAGTGAGTGAGTGGGCAGCCTCCGCTGGGCCTGGAGGGGCTGGTGAGGGTGCTGCTGGCCCGAGGCTTTTGGGGAGCTCTGTGTGTCCTGAGCAGGGACCTCAGAAGCCCACAGGTCATGACCTGGCCTCTAAGGTCCACACTGGTTGAATATTACCCGGTTGCCAATATATCTAAGTTCTCAAGCTCTTCGTCTCCAGACATTGCAAGCTAATGAGCTGGCTTAAATATTTACTCACTGTCTGTAAACGGGCAGCATTGCTGGATGAAGCGAATTCTAGAGGAGAGATTACCTAAAATATAACCAACGGAGCAGGCCACTTTCACTGAGTTGCAGGCTTTGGCCATGGGATCTGTGAATTGTGTGTGTGTCCCCACTTAACGCTTAAAATAAACAGAGATGAGCTCATGGAGAAAGGCAATCGAAGTGGCAGTTTGGGCTCAGCGCTGCCTCCTTTTTGTACAAGAGAGCATTGATTCTTTTGCGGGGTACATGCCAGGGGCGGCTCCGTGTCTTTTGCAGGCTGGTATTCTAAAGGGGGCTAAGCCACGGGGCTTCACCACACCGGTTGGGCTCCATTCGTCCTGAAACGTGGGTGACTGTCGGGCCAGTGTCTCTATCAGCTGCCTACAGAAGAGGGGGAGGGGCACTTGAGAAACACTGTTTTGAGAAAGGAAAAGAGAAGCTCCGGCAGAGTGTGAGATAGCAAATGTTTCTTGAATTCCTACCAGACACTTGGTCTGCATTTCCCAGCCTTCCCACTCAGGAATCCTCTGAGGTGTGTGCTGGTAGAGTCCTCACGTCACAGATGAACCCAGGGTCACTTGGCAGTGGAGGCAGGGTTCCCACCCAAGCCTGCCTGACGGCACAGACATGCCAAGTTCCTCCCCAGGAGTCCTCTGTGGGACCAGGACTGAGAGAGAGAAAATGGTGCTCCTGGGAGAGTGGCCCAGGACCGCCCGTGGACAACAAGCATTTTATGAAAAGTGAGACAGTGTTTGCATTTGCACATGAACCTACATCCTTTTAGTTGTCTCTAGAATACTAATACCTAATGCAATCAATGTAAATGTTATGGTAATAGTGTTTATATCGTGTCATGGAAGGAATAATACCAAGTCCTGTACAGGACACAATTTCTTCAATACTGTAATTTAAAAATTGACCAAAAATGTATAGCTATAAATGAGATGCAGGGGCTAGTGTTGTAGCATAGAATGTTAAGCTGATACCAGCAACCCAAGCATACACTAAGTGAGCCAGTTTAAATTCTAGCTGCGCAGTCCCATTCTGGTTCCTTATTCATGTACCTGGGAAAGCAATGGAAGATGACTCAAACCGAGGCACCCCGCCACCCCTAAGGGAGACCCAGTTAGAGAACCAGGCTCCTGACTTCAGCTGTCCAGGCCTGACTGGCATCAGAGGCCCCTCTCTGGGCTGTCTCAGGCCCACACTCTGCACATCTCCTGGGTCCCTTACTATTTTAGAACTCATGCATATCTCTGTGGTTTCATTTTCCACCAGGAGCCTAAAGAGTTAAGTATGGTATGTTGCAGTTCAATGATTTTCTATGAAATCTTCAGTGCTGAACTTAAAAAAAAAAAAAGTCTTTGAAAAACTAGTGATTTCTGGAAAGCCTTCCAGTGGCCCTGTGGTCACAGGAGGCAGACTTCCTTTGAAATTAGGGCATTCGCTTCCCACGGCTCTTGGTATCTGGTGGTGGAACTCGGGCCGCACGGCAGGAAGTACCTGTTGCGTGTCCAATGCTGAGTCTCCCATGTTGTCAGTTACCGCAGGATCTGCTCGTCCTCTTCTCTGGGGAAGACTGCCTTGCGTGCCCGTGACGTCATTAGCACGGATCAGGGCACCGGAGACCTTGAGGCAGAATGCCCATGGCTCAGGGAGTTGGCATCGTAATGCTCCAGGGCGTGGAATGCTTTTTCCAGTAAGATACTGTAGAGACACCTCAGCAAGGTGACCCCAGGATGGGGTTCTGAACGAGGAAGCAGGGCAGCAGCACACGGGGTGAGGCCCACTGGGTGGGTAGATAATCTGGGGATTAGGGTGTAGACCAAGGAGAGCTTGGAGGCCATTGAAGAAACTCTTGCGACGATGTGGTGATGCTGGACAAATGTGACGCTGGAATGATATGACTTTTGGGTTAGCCTCTGACTACTTTTGAGATGTAACTCCAAGGGATAAAAAGAGGAAGCAGGAAGTGAATATTTGAGTTAAACAGAGTATTTTTGGCTAACGGAAAAATATGTATACTTGGAGGAACAACATCCCACCTGTTTCTAAAGAGATAGCAGTTTAATTCTGTTTATTAATTCAGTGTAAAAAATGTTCACTTGAGTTACAGAATTGTTAGTGATATGTTAATTACAGGATGATACGAGTTATGCATAGTCAGCCGTTCACACCCACAGTTCCAGATGTGCCAGGTCAGAAACACTGGGGCGGAGGGTGGGGAGAGTGTGTCTTTGCTAACCACATACAAACTTTTTTCCTGCTCTTATTCTCTGAGCAATATGATGTAAAAACTCTGCATAACACTTACATTGTACCAGGTATTAAAGTCTAGAGGTGACAAAGTATACAGGAGGATACATGCAAGTTCTGTGAAAATGCTACATCCTTTTATAGAAGGAAATTCAACATCTGCAGAATTTGAAATCCATAGAGGATTGTCATGGAACAAATTCCTCCCAGACACCAACAGACAAACGTGTGTGTTTGGTCCTTGTGATGTCAATGACAATTCAGAAAGTTAACTTAAATTTGTTTGCATCATCATAAATGGCTTCAATTATTTTAGGCCTTGGGGACATGAATCAGAGTCTAAAAATTAAAATCAGTACAGTTGTCTCTGACCCCTCACACTAATTAGTGCTGAAAAGGGATGTCTTTGCTCAAGCCGACACTAATGCCAAACCAGTGTCTACTGAATGTCCTGTTAGCATTTTTGTGTTGCGTGTCTGAAAGACAAAGAGAAAGGCAGACACATGGAGGGGTGCCTCGCATCCCATCCACTGGTTCACTCCCCACATGCCCTCTCTGCCAGGGCTGGGTCAGATGGAAGCCCCAAGCCAAGGAGCCCAGTCTTGGTCTTCCGGGTGGGTGGCAGTGACCCAGCCTCATGAGCTGTCACCTCTGCTCCTGGAACGCACAGCAGCAGGCGGCTGGCACTGGGAGCTGAACCACAACCCAAAAGAGGCTCTGAACTGGGAGGTGGGCGTTCTAACCAGCATTGTACTCACAGGACCAAATGCAATCCCTCCTGGGTGTGCTCTATGGGGATTTACAACTTGACTCCATTGGGAAGAAGCCTCGATTTTTAGAAAGATTTTTTTTATTATTATTGGAAAGATTTACAGAGAAAAGAAGAAACAGAGAGAAAGGCCTTCCCCAAGTGGAGACAATCTGAAGCCAGGAACCAGGAGCTTCTTGGGTCTCCCATGCGGGTGCTGGGTCCCAAGGCTATGGGGTATCCTCAACTGCCCTGCCAGGCCTCAAGCAGGGAGCCAGAAGGGAAGTGGAACAGCTGGGACATGAACCAGCATCCCTGTGCGATCCCTACATGGGATCCTAGCAGTTGCAAGGTGGAGATTTAGCTACTAGGCCACTGCGCCAAGCCCAGAAGCCTTGAATTTGAGTCCTAGTCCTGACACCTGACCTTCTGACGTAGGGTTTCTAGTCTCCATTTCTTCGGGTTCTAAAATGAAGATTCTAATAATTGCAAAAGAAGCAATAAAATGTAGGTCGAATTCCTAAATCAGTTTCATGTTCCAAGTTTTACGGAAAGTATATTTTTCTGACCTAACCCAGGATTGTTTTGCTCTTGACCATGAAGTCCTGTCAGCTGGAAAATTACAAATGAGTTAATAGCAGTATCAATTCTGCTGGCCGAGGAAATAGCAGGAAATACTGTCTAATTCCAGGTTCTCTTTACAGCGCAGCCCCAACCAGCCATATTAAACTGTGTCCACGCAGACAGCGGGTCTCCTTCTTTGGAAGTTAATGGGTGGAAATAATTTGTGTTTCATCATCTGAGCATACTTTCACAGAAGACTACTTCTTGAAATACTGCAGGGAAATAAAAAAAGAAATATCCACTTGACTGATGACACGGAACTTGAGAATTACAGGATGCCGGGCCCTGTTTTTGACACAACATTGTCCAAGGATCAGGCACCCTGGACACGATCATGCGTCCCTGCCTGTCCCCACTGAGAGCCTGGTGCAGAGGCGGTTAAGGAGAGGCCCAGGGCGATGCAGAGAGGGCAGCGGCCCAAGCCTCCTGTCTGTGCATCCCAGCTGCAGCACAGCTGTTTTTGAACCTCCTGGTTCCCCAGTGCAGATGTTGAAGGCCATCATCGCGTGTGTCTCTAATGCTGTGTTTTCTGATTCTTGGGGTAGAAGTGCAGAAGCTTCGTTGTTTCATGTGTCAAATAGACACAGCCAGAACTTTCTGGCCCCTGGAATACTACAGGGAAGAAACACATCCTTGAAAGCAGGAAAGACTTTTACTCTCTCCTCAATGCCATAGACAATCCTCTGCCACTCTGTGGCTTTTACTTTTTCAGTCTCGGTTGTACTATTTACGATCGTTAAAGCACCAAACTGTGTTGCTTCTAATCCACCAAGTGTCTCAGAGAAGCTCCAGACGGTGAGCTAGCCCCTGGAGGAGCAAGCTCTGTGGGCACAGCACCTGTTGGTACCTGTCCCCTGTCGTTCCTGTAGTGAGAATGGTAGAACACAGTCCAGGTCTCCCACATGGTCACAGAAGCCTGGTTAGCTATTAGCACTGCCTCCCAGCGTCTGCACTGGGAGGACACTGGGGTCTGGAATCAGAGCTGGGAACTCAGCACTCTGCTGTGAAACATGGGTGTTATAACTTCTAGACCAAATGCCCACCCCTAAAAGGAACTTAAAAAAAATCATTGACACGTGCTTTTGGTCATGGAAACCACCATGCTTCTGAAACCGTCAGTGTTGGGTGTTCTGAGGTGACCACAGGGGTCGCAGGGATGCTGGTACACACCACAGCTGCGTCCCTTCCCTTCTCAGGAACCACGTTCATCAGCTTGTCGTTTCCTTGCCCTCAGAGTCCCTGACTTCTTAGGTAGCTCCCAGGCTACATCGATGGCAGGAATGACATCAACTTCTAACGCAGCCTCAGTCCACGAGGCACTGGTGTCCACGTCTGGGACCAGTCGGGCCAGGTGGGAGGCTGGGAAGTGCGGACGGAGGCAGAGGAGGAAGAGCAGGAGAGAACTCCAAGGATGTGGAAAGCTGATTTCCAAAGCAGTGTGCACTGTTGGGTTTGAAAAGCTGTGCTAAAAGTCATTCTTTATTTTTCCAGCAATTGAAATACAAAGTACTTATTGCAGTAGGAATGATGGTAGAGTGGTTTGGGGGCTTGGGAAGAAGACAGAACAAACATTGGCAGGAGCACAATGCTTAGTGTCTAGCTTGTTAACTAAGATCAGCCTAGTCTGTAGTCACAGTCCGTATTGATAAGCTGGTCTAATACGCCAGGGAGCTGATGAGAGAGGCAGTGAGGAAGAGTTCTGGGTGATGCCTCCTCAAAGGCCAGAGAAGCCTGGCTGCCCGAGAGACTGTGAAATGCTCTGGGTAAAGCCAGGGACGCAGTGAGGAGAGGTTTGCGAGAACAGTAAGGGACCCGGATGGGCAGATCATCATGCCCTGTCATCGCGTGGCCAGCAGAGACCTGGTGACTTCCAGCTTGTTTTTTAAAGCAAGTTTGGATAACCAGCCAAAGCAGAAATCAGAGAACGTAGCTGGCTGTGTTGATGAGAATTAGCAATGACCAAATGTCTGCCTAGCCTCAGATGGCCAGCATATTGACCCATCAGGGCTGTTACCAACTCCCCTGGCTCTGAAAATGTCCCCCGCTGGGAGTGAATGTTTGCTGCTCTCCAGCGGGAAGCAGAGGATAAAGTCAGCAAGAGAGGGGAAGCCTGCCCAGACTTGGCAGGAATGCTGCCCCGGGCGTGAATGCTGCCCCGGGGCCTGTGGGCTCTGTTCGTGTTGCTCCTCTCTGTCCCCTCCCTGGCCTTCCCCCTGAGCAGGAGCCTTCCTCATCATCCCATCTCAGCTGTCCGGAATGTCAAAGGTGTTCATGTGCGTGTTACCAATCCACAGATGAACTCATTCAACTGGGCTTTTCCAAGAGCCGCACTTTCCTGTCGCTCATCTTTCCCTCTGGCGGCATCTGACAGTGAAGGGGAAACCATTTGAGTAAAGACACTAGCACCAGTGGGGAACTCCAAAATTTCATGAAAAAATGGACAATTGTAGAAAGAAAAAAACCACGATGCATGAATTTCAAGAGTTTTAAGACCTAAATAAATATCCTCACCTCCATTTTGCAAGAAGTGTTAACATCATTCTCCTACATATGAGACAATGTAAAGCTGTTGATTGTTGGCTTGCTTTCTGTGTCCCATATCCCTTTCAGGCTTCTGTCTACCGATTCTTTTTCTTCCAGTGTGCCATTTCTTATATGTAATTTGAACATGCAATGTTACTTTGGTTTAATGTTCATGTTTCTGTGTCTTCGTTACTACCTAGTAAGTCCAAACTATGCAAAGATAAAGCTGCAGCAAACTGAGTTTGACAGATGCTAATTGGCTTTATCTGTGGGACATTAGACAAAAACAAAAATGGTTCAGAATACCACCCACCCTCTACCACAGGAGCAGGCTATGTTGAAAAAGGAAGTGAGGTCCCAAAAACAAAATCGAGGTAGAGAGAGCCATTTGAACACGTAAAATGCCTGACTCTGAATAATCATAGGGAAAAAATTGGTGTGCACTTGGGAAAAATTGACTATGTACCAGGTACTTGTCAATCTTCTAATATCTTAATATCCTCTAATATCTTAATCCCCTAATATCAGTAATATCTTGTGCTATTCTCATGGAACTCCTGTGAGATAGTAAGTGCTGTTTCCTAGTTTTACCAGTAAGGAAAGTGAGTCAGGATAGTGAGTAAATGGCCCGGGCAGGATTTGAACCCCAGCTGTTGACTGCAAAGCCTTCAGCCTTGGAGTGCACAGCGTCATGCAATACTTTTTAAATGGCAGCAAAGGAGCAGCGTAGAGGACACGGCCTGCTCTGACCTGAGGACCAATGAGAGGGCTTCCACATGCATCCCTTAAAAATGTCGTCACAATCCCTCGAGAGCAGTGTGTGTCACGTGACCAGCAGGCAGTGCTGAAAGCTTAGCATGAACTGTCCACACACGAGTTCTGCACACACATCCCGTCAGGTCGGCAGGGGGTGCGTGTGTCTCCTGGTACGTCTCCCTTAGTAAAACCAGCTTGCACATAACCCCAGTGGCAATGTGCATGTGTGCACGTGTAGAACGTCCATCCCTACTAGCTGACAAGTGCGTTCAGCTCTCTCGGTAGTCACAGCCACTGCCTTCGGCTTCCTTAGGTCCGATGGAAAGAACTGTTCTTGATCACTCAAGGATTGGCATTGCATTCCTCTCTTTATTTGTTGATTCAGAGCAGGGCTCTATCCCTATCAAATCGTTAACAATGGCTCCCTTACTTTTCTCTGAAAGATGATTTAAAAGTACCAGTCTTCCCAAGAGGCAGCGGATAAGCACTGGTAGGGTAAAAAGCTGTTATTCAAATAAGCTTTTCCTAATTACCTATCTCTTCCATTGCAAGAAATATATAATGAGGGCTTTTGAAAAGGTGGTAGAGAAGGCTTTGATTCATGTAATGGCAAGATTTGGGCCTTTCCTTATAGAACTCGGAAGATGCTAATGGGATAGTGAAAGCCATCTCAGAGCATTGACTGTAATCATATCTTCAAAGCGTGGGGGCAGGAAATGATGTTTGTTAGTTATCCAAAGGAAATTATTTTTAATGGCTCGTAAGAAATTGAAAGTAAACATATATGTGAAGGTCACTCTTGGACTCAGCGCAATGGCTTAGGGACTAAACCCTTACCATGCATGAGCTGGGATCCCCCTGCTTCCTGCCTAGCTCTCTGCCTGTGGCCTGGGAAAGCAGTCGAGAACAGCCCAAAGCTTTGGTACCCTGCACCTGCATGGGAGGCCCGGAAGAGGCTCCGGGCTCCTGGCTTCAGATTGGCTCAGCTCTGGCTGTTGTAGCCACTCGGGGAGTAAGCCAGCACATGGAGGATCTTTCTCTCCTTCTCTCTATAAATCTGCCTTTCCAATAAAGACAAATAAGTAAATATATTTTAATTCTAAAAAGAAGGGCACTGCTAAATGCTTTAGAGTTAAGGATGGCCATAAACACAGCCACATCTCAAGAATGATACTTCACCTTCACTTGTTGATTTCCTCCCAGTTCACACAGTAACAGACTGACAATGGCAAAGGGACAGTGATGGACAGACAGCCCACAGCAAACCAGTGGCCTGAGCCAGTCCCAGGGTGGAGAGATGATCGGTACGATCGATAGAATGAGATGCCACCCTCCCGGGCAATGGGACACTCCAACTGCACCCACTGACAAAGTCTTCTGTTGCCCTGCCAACCCTCCCCTCCAGGCCTTGGTAACCCCCATTCTACTCTCACTTCCCTGAGCTCAACTTTGCTAGAGTCCACCCATGACATAGATCACGCAGTATTCGTTTCTGCGCCTGCCTCATTCCACTTAACCTGGTACCCTCCAGCTCCACCCATGTTGTCACAAAAGGTCGCAGTTCCTTTTTGTCTGTGGCTGAATAATGTTCCACTGTGTATATGGACCATATTTCCTTTATCAGTTCACCCATCACCGGGAGGCACCAAAGTATGTACATATATGGGGATGATATCTGTACCTCGTGGTATGTAGTTCTTTTCGCTCAAATACAAAAATAAAGCAGCAGCCTCCACCCCCTAGGGTCTGTCAGCACCACGGCAGTATCTGAGTCCCGTCCCGGGGCCATCCTTCTGCCTTCTGCCTTCTGCCTTCTGCCTTTCACTCCATGCACCGTGCTGCTTGCTGGTCCCTAAGTCACCCACAATGCCGTGATCCGAATGGGAGACTCCCGCCTGGCCCAGCCCCGCTGCGGCAGGTGGACTGGAGCCATCTAGGGCAGATTCTCTCTGCCTCTCCTCCTCCCTCTGCTTCTCCATTGCACATAAGTAAAAATAAAGAAATCATGTAAGAAATGGAGCCTTCCAAAAAGTGTGCATCTTAGGGATGGGTTCTGCTCAGGATGAAAGCGTGTGTGTGAATCATTAAAATTAAAGCCAAGACAGCTTGGGGCCCACTGTGGGGGTTCTGCCTTGATCCACTTGCGTTTAAATTATCAAAGGGCTGCTCATCAGGGCAAGTTCAGAAGTTCTGTATTTATAAATAACTCCCGCAACGTTGCTCAAGCTCTGGTACAACATTGCTCAACGCCGGAAAAACACGGGCTCAGCTGTCACTTTTTTCATGTGCTGTCAGTTCAAAAGAGAAAATCAATAAAAACAGCATCGGGCAGTCGCTTGGAAACTCAGAGCGTGTGTGATGGCTGCGGTCTGATGGGAGGAGCCCTGCCTTCCGCTGCCATGCGTCAGTCAGCTGTCCTCTCTTCCAGCAGATGCTAGAAGATGGGCTGGCCAGGGTTACCCGGCTCAGGTGCTGGGGAACAGATGTAAAGCCAGACAACCAGAGGGGGTGAGGGGAGATGTTTAGGTGAATTCACAACAAAATTTCTTTCTTTTGTTTTTTTTTAATAGAGAAAGCGGCAAATCCCAGTACAAACCTTATGACTAGTACTTCTGATGCATTCTTAAATAATTCTTGCTTCTGCAATGAACCCCAGTGACTGTTTATCATAAACTTGCAGGAGCTTTGCTCCTCTTATTACCTCCCTTTGTGACATCACATTTCCAAATCCCATTAAAGCTTCGTGTCGGGGACATAGTCTCTTTCAATAATGGGCCAGGTCCCTAATTTTGGTCAAAATAACACACCTAGTTTGCCAGAAAATGGGCTTTCTCGTTCTGTAATTATTCCCCCATCTTAAACTATCTGATGCAGCTGGTGGTTTCAGATTCCGAGGCCTTCATCCATCAAGCTGTGGCTTCCTTTAGCATGCCTTCTCTCCCAGCATCCTTCTTGTCTCACCCGCCAGCCCTCTTCCATCTGATTCCTTCCGTACCTTAGTTCCATCCTTGGCTCTCCCTTTGTCTGATCAATCCATGTTGGTGATTGGATCAGTGCCTGACTTTGGATGTTACCCAGGTAGTTAGGCTGTTCAAATTTATATTTTTTAATGTATTTTTTTTTCATCCATCTTCAGGGTTTTTCTGTTTTCCTTTGTGATTTTTTTCTTTGATCCCTTGGTTATTTGTGTTGTTTTGTTTTTAAGGTTGATCAGGTGTTTTGAAAGCATCATTACAGAGGAAGAGGGAGAGAGAGAGAAAGAGAGATTTTCCATGTACTGGTTCATACCACAGATGGCCTCAATAGCCAGGGCCTGCTGCAGGCTGGCACCAGGAGCCAGGAGTTGCATGCAGGTCTCCCGCATGGATGGCAGGATTCCAAGTCCTGGGGCCGTCTGCCAGTGCTTTGCCAAGTGCTGTAGCGGGGAGCTGCGTCAGACGTGGAGTAGCCGGGAGGTGAACCCAGTGCCCGTATCTGCATTGCAGAGTGGCTGCACACTGCACAACACTGGTCCTGGGTGCGTGCTTTCCCTTCTAAATATTGGTGAATTCTCCAGTTTTCTTGTCTCTTATTAATTTCTCACGTGTTCCAGTATGATTGAAAAATATGTGATTTCAGATTTGCTGAAACTTGCTTCCTGATGTACGCGGGAGAATAACTCCTGTGCACGGAGGGAGAATGTGTGCTGACGGGGAGGCAGCTCGTTAGAACAGGACCCAGATCCCTCACTGCAGTGTGGCACGTCCCTACAGTGGAATGTTATTAAGCAGTAAAAAGACATGACGTTCTGACACGTGCTATACCATGAATGACCTGCAAAACATCATGGTACGTGAGAGAAACCAGACGCAAAGGCAGCACGATTCCATCTGTAGGAAATATGCAAACAGACAAAGGCATCGAGATAAAAAGATCAGTGCCTGCCAGGATCTGGGAGTCTGGACAAAGACGCATCCCTGCTTAGAGCAAGTTTCTTCGAGGCTAGAAGGAAGAAGTTATGATGGTTGCACATCAAGTAAACCCAGCGTCGTTAATGGTAAAGTTTATGTGTATTTTACCACAACTAAAAAAAAAAAAAAAGCTGTCCCATGTTTAAAATATAAATGGGGGCCCAACATGTTAGCCTAGAGGCTAAAGTCCTCAACTCACAAGTACAGAGATCCCATATGGGTGCCAGTTCTAATCCTGGCACCCCACTTCCCATCCAGCTCCCTGCCTGTGGCCTGGGAAAGCAGTTGAGGATGACCCAAAGCCTTGGGTTTCTGCACCCACGTGGAAGACCTGGAAGAGGTTCCAGGCTCCTGGCTTTGGATCAGCTCAGCTCTGGCCATTGTGGCCACTTGACAAGTAAATCAGCAGAGAGAAGATCTGTATATCTGACTTTCCAATAGAAATAAATCTTTAAACATATATATAAATGTGGATATAGACAGAAGATCAATAAGGTAAACTAATGTTGAAGTAGATTCCTATCACTGAAGGTAAACTGTACTCTCCAGGACTGCAGCCTTGCCTAAGTTAAGATTGCAAAAAGCTCTTTGCTAATGCTTGCTCTAACTTGGAGAATATGGCTAGCATAGATTGAGCAGCGGGCTTTTATAACTTCCGCTCGGAGTTGGTGCTAGAGGAGCGGAGAAAGCAGTGGTTGGATTATGGTTCACCGGACGTAGATATCAAAGACAAAATGTTTTTAGCAAAATGCGTTTTTAAGTGTCTAAATCGCAAGGCTAAGGTTCCATAACTGTTCATTGAATCCAAGCACGGGCTGAAACTCCAGGAAACATACTGCATTTCCAATGACGCTGGAGTTCCCAAAGGACCTGTCGGAGGGCGCGAACAGGTGTTCTATCCTGCGCTCCAAACTGTGTGCTGAGAAGATCACAGGCGTCAGTCGATAAAAATGGCATATCCAATTCATTTTCCCCTCTTTCAGTATTCAATACCACCTAATTCTACCAAGCAGGCTTTAAAAATCATATTATTAAAATAAAATGTAACTGCTGGGTGTTGTTTCTAACTGCAGTATAATGAAAAAGTCTCTTTCACCTTCAGTTTATGAAGATTGAATTTCCACGTTTGTGGTTTTTTAAGTTGTATTAAACTGCAGTTTGTATGTTACCTGATTAACCAAAGTTTACTAATCTGGAAGCAATAATTCTTCGTGCTATCGTGTATTTTCTATGCTCAATGGTTGAAAAGAATGTAGTATAATTTCTTCTTTTGAAGGCATAAGTGTTAGAGTCTAACAGACCTGAGCTCAAGTCTGGATTCAATACTTAATAGTTGTTTGGAATTTAAACATATCTGTAGTGTACACATGTTTTGTCATCAGCAGACACTGGGTGGGAAAGGCTGCTGTGACACCCAGCCAGTGAACGACCAGCGGGCTGGCCCTGGTGGGTGCTGGGTGCACGCAAGGTGTAATGGTGCTCATGACCATTCAGATAGCATTCCACAAAAAACAGATGTGGGCTGCTCATGCTAACTGCTCTGGGAGTGGTCCTAGGGCCTTCTTCCATGCCTCTGAGTAGTTTTAAATGAAGGGGACAGGAGTGTGGTGAGTGGAAATCTAAGATTAGTATTCTTAATGTGATGAAATGGTGTAAATGTTTAATGGTTTCCTTTACCCAGTTCGCTTGATAATCAGTGTCTGAAACTGACAGCACCTGATGGAAGAAGCAACTGAGCTCAATCAGGAAGGAAAAAAATGAAAGTATTGGCTGCCCTCCACCCTTCCAGGTTCCTTGGTAGGGCTGCAAAACAAATTCACTTAAGATTAACAGGGGAAAAATAATACTGAATTCTGTGCATGCGCATGGGAGTCCCATCAGCAGAAGTCCTGAAGGAAAGCCACAGGGTGGGTGCTTATGCAGCACCCTGTGCTACAGAAAAGAGTAGGGCCTTGAGACATCCAAGGGTGACACAGGTTATGGGCCAGGGGACAGTGGTGGACAAAGCAGGGCCCATTGTGCAGATAGAACCTCAGGGGGACAAGTTGTCTGGGAGCAGCGCTCAGACTGGGCGAGTTTGTCCAGCCTTGCGACCTCAGCCTCCATCTCTTCTGCCATGTGGTCCAAGCTCTTCTGGTTGGTCGGAATACTAGGGAGGGACCTGGTGCTCATTGAGTTGCCTTGGAAGGATTCCTTGTTTTCCAGATAAAGCTCAGGGCAAGCCTCTGCCTTCAGCCTTGGTTGTCACAGCCATTCCAGGAAGGAACTAGTGAATGCAAGATGCCTCTCCCTTTCAAGTGATGATGAAAACAGATAAGTTAAAAAAAACTTCAAAAGCGGCTCAGACTTGGAGGTCCACATTCCAGAGTGGTGAGACACAGCCTCCTTCTCCGGCGTGACCTTTACTGGAAAGGCCAGGCTGCTGCTGGCAGGGACAAACACCCCCTCATCAGCGGGCTCCCAGGACTGTGTGGACATCAGCCCTGCAGCTGGCCCTTCAGGGGCTTGCCCTCTGCCTCTTGGAGCCTCTGGAAGCCTGGGTAAGAAGCTGCTGTTTCATCTTCCCAGCACAACAGCTGAGACAGGTCCGAGAGCCAGAGCCTTGACACCTGCTTTCCGCACCCCCACCTCCCAGGTCAGCTTGGCCCGATCAGGCCCTTTATTAGGAATCTTTGCTGGAGAGAAGGGTGTTTTGTCCAGCAGGTTTTGACACCATGTGCCAGGAACCTGGGGCGGTTGAGCAGGAGATGAATAGGAAGCAGAACTGCACCAGACTCCAGCCACTGTCACCATCACACGTGATGTCCTCCAACAAGGCTCTTTCCAGTGGGTCACCTCTATAGCATGGCAGCCCCTCCCTGCCTCAGTGGTACCCAGTGATGGCTCATGTACATTGCCATGCCTACTCAAGAGTGGCTCCCTGGACTGAGGCTCTGAGTGTGGACAGGTGACCACATAGGGAGTCATCTGCCAGGCACTTGACAGATGTTCTGTCTGGGAAATACTGGTGTCACCCTGTGGCCTGTCTTGTCCTCCCTGCGGACACCAGCCCAGCCGTCATTCAATTTCCCATGACCTAGTGGCATGTTCTCTATCAGAAGTGGCGCACATGCAGAGTAGGGCACTGCAGCCTGTTGGGCACACAGACCCAAAGCACTGAGGACAGGCCACAGGCTGTCCCACGGCAATGGAACCTGTAACATGTGGCTTGGGGCCTTGTGTCATCCCATATCCTATGGGCACTCGGTGGCCTCTCTTTCTGCTTAATCTGATTAGAAAGTGAGGTTACTGAAAGGGTGTTGGCCGTGTGTGTGTGTGTGTGAGTGTGTGTGTGTGTGTGTGTGTGTGTGTGTGTGTGTGTGTGTGTGTGTGTGGTATGTGGTGTGCTCACAGGTCAACAGAAGCAGGTAGCTGCATTGCAGCTGCCTCTGGGGCCTGCATGTCTGCTGTAATAATCTCCTTAACATCCGTGTCCTCCAGGCTGCGTTCCCATGTTCCTCTGGAGCCAAAGCTAGGAGGAGAGGGGCAGGATGCTCCACTCCAGCACATGCCAGAGAAGGTCAAACTGGACCAGCTCTGCTGGGGACCTCCCTTGTCTTGCCAGGTTCTCCGCGGTCCTCTCTAACACCCAGCAGGAAGCCCAGCGCAAGAACCCAGTTAGGTTGAACTCTAGGGAGATGTAGATTGTAAAGTGTGTGTCATGTAAAATCTAAGAAGACAGTCCTGTCTCTGAAGTCCATTGCCAAAGGACAGCACTAAGATTATAGTGGAATTACATGACTTTATGCATGGGAGTAACAGATGCCTTTGTTTCTGGAAAAGTTGAAACTTTCCAAAGAATGTGGATGCTGCTAGTCCCTCTCCTGCAGGAGTGCTGTCAGAATCCTAATAAGGGAGGGATAGAATTCCTTGCAGGCATTCGTTATGCTTAGTGACCTGCTGGCAGGGAGCACAGCCAGGGCTGTGGGTGGAATGAATCGTTAATCCCAATATCATTGCAGCAACCACAGGTCAGCAAAACAACACTTTCTCTCACGTAGTAGTGCTTTGCTGAGGAGTTCTCAGCGACGTCTCAATTAACAAAAACTCAGGAATAGAAACTAAGCTACTTCCTGCAGCGAGGACAAACCTCCCTCACTCCCTTTACTTATGACAACTTCAGTCACAAAGGATTATTTAAAAATGAGCTTTACTAGGAACTTCTGTGAATGAGTTTCTGAAAGCAAACGGTACTGACTTCGATGTCCCATAACTTCTGTATTTAGGTCTGCATTGTGTGACGAAGCTAAAAACGATGTACTAATTTCCTATTAAAAGAGTCGTAAGTGTTGTCATAAGCCTGTGCAAGGAATCAAGAATGCAATTCCGAGACTTTTATTCTAGAACTTCATGTGTCCAGCATTCCACACCAGAGCGCCTGGGTTTCACGGCCAGCTCCGGAGCCCAGCTCCAGCTTCCTGCGAAGACACACCCTGGGAAGCAGCGTTGGGGCACCAGTCATCGACCTTGGTTTCTGCTCCCCATGTGGGGGAGCTGAACCCAGCTCTTGGTTATGGTCACTGTGGTCATCTGGGGAGTGAGCCAGCAGGTGAAAGCAAGCTGCCTGTGCCCTTCCCGCCAGGCGGCCTTGGTGAGGATGCGCAAGTGAATCAGGTGCTGTTTCTGCAAGGCTGAGTGATGAAACACATCCTTTCTTGGCTGTCTTTGGCTGCCACTGCCTGGGGAGCTGTGCAAATCAGCAGTGGGTTGCATGTACTTTTCCTTAATGTGATTGTGGCAATAAAACTGCATTGAAATTGCAGTCCTAGTGTCCTGTGAGAGAGACATGTTTACAAGATGTTGCATTTGATCCAGAAGTTGTTTTCACTCTCCAGGGACAAACTAGCAGATTGAATGACGCCAAACTCCTCACTTTGGGCACGTTTAACCCTTTTCTAAGTCAGAGAATTATTTTTTAGATGAAGGCAAGTAAGTTGAACCATGCGCTTTAAGTGGGTTTCAAGCAGTAAGAGCATGTCATATTTCACCCTCAAGTCCCTATTCCTTTGAGGGCGTTCCTGGACATCCATCGCTGAATCCATCGATGAGCTTAACTTAATAGTTAAGACATCACTGAGAAGGGGAAAGGGCTTCGCTGCAGACCCACTGTGTATTGTTGCTCATTGGCTGAGAGCTCCTGCTGAAGCCCACCCTGATAGGGTGAGGTTACCCAACAGAACGGAGGCCAAGAAAAAAAACTAAAGGGGACCTTTCTCACAGATGTAAATGAGATGGCCTTTCCCACAGCTTCGTGCTTTGATCCCAGCAGATAATGCTGGCACTTGCTAGTCACTTCCCCTCGCATGTGGCCTCTTTTCGCTTGCAGGGGACGTAATCCCCATTGAGCTATTTCTTTGCCAGGGTCTATGCAGCTGTGCCTGCACTCCTGCGTGTCCTTTTGTGAGCCTGGCCTCCGCTGGGGGCTCGCAGCTTTCCATTTAATCTCGGACAGGTCAGGAGTGGGATTTGTTTAGCTGGCTCTCTGATGAACATTTGGTACATGCTGTTTGATGACTGCGCTATTCCTCCACATCTGTCAGTGACAAAATATGAAAATTCAACATGTTTATAAATAAATGGCCTTTGACCACATGTGATCATGCATGCTCACTCCTCTTCGACATCCAGGTCATGTAGTTCACGTGCTTTTCCAGAATCATTGAGATTGAAAAAAAAAAAAAAACACCAAAGCTCACATTGCGGAATGACTCCTGCTGTTACCCTGTTTGGTGACTTAGTGATATTGGTTCCGACATCTCGCCGTAGTTCTAGCCTTACCGGGCTGGAGGCGAAGAGCGAGCAAGGAGGGGCACATCACCACTGACAAGCTGGCTTGTGCAAAGTGAGCGAGAACCTTGGCTCTCTAGAGTCACAGTGCCCTGCACAACAGCCACGAGGCACACGCGGCTCCTGAGCAATTGAAACACGGCACCTGAGATGCACTGTGGGTGCAAAGTTCCATGAGACTTTGAAATGGCAGCACTGAAGAATGTAACCCAGGTCACTAATCATTGCATACGGTACTTGGAAATGGAGGCTTTTAGGCTATGTTTTAGGCTTTGTTGAGGTCAAAGTGAATTGGGGTTTGGTTTCTGGGTGACTTCACTCGCACGGGAGGTTCACAGTGGATGTGTGCAGGGCATGGCATGTTGAAGAGCTGGACCTGGAGAGCGGGCAGTAAGGCCCACACCAGCTCACTTAGGGAGGGCACATCGTAAGTGATCTTCTGTTTTAAAGATGTGTGTATGATTTGAAAAAAAACCAGAGCCACAAGGAGAGAGAATTTCACTCTGCAAATAGCTACAGCAGCTAGGTATGGCTCAAGCAGTTCTGTCCTGGTCTCCCCTGTGCACGGCAGGGGCCCAAAGATTGGTCAACCATCCACTCTCTTCCCAGGGGGCTGGGTTGGAAACACAAGCAGGCTAGACTTGAACCGGCACTGTGGTAGGGGATGCTGTCCCTGATCTTCCAATTAGACTTCTTGCGCTTTCAGTTTCATTTGGGCTTAATTAATGGGATATGCTGCAGCATATGATTTTAAAAAGTTCGTGGCAGCACCCTAAGGGTAGTTAAATCGCTGGCTGTACTAGCATCATTGTTAATGGCTCCTGTTCCTATAGCTCCAGGTACACTTAGGCCTGTCCTAAGTGCTTTCCATGGTAACCATTTAATCCTCTGCGCCAGCAGATGAAGAGGTGCCCATCTGAACAGAAGTGAGCTGGAGACTCAGAGAGACGCACACGTGGAGGTTGACCCAGGCCGTGGGATTCCAGAATGTACCATTAGCCAGGAAGTAATAAGTGCTTAACTTCCATAAACATGGCCGTGTGTGTCTCTCCATACTGGAACACTGATCTTTCCCTGAAACTTCAGTGGGTTTGAGTAGTCTAACAGCTATGGTATTCAAAATGTTTCTTGTCTCAGAAATTGGGAATCGTGGCTCAGTCTGCTTGAACATGTAGTCTAGTGGTACTATGTAAGAACTATGACGTACCTGCGGAAGAAGCCCAGAAAATGACATGCCAACGTAGGGCACTCTGGCATGCTGATGATGGAGTCTGCTAAAGACATCTGGGAGCCAGCGGATGCTGGAAGAGGCTTTTCTTGGAGGTTCCCTCATCCGCTGAAAAGCAGTTTTGCAACACAGGAGCACAGGGGCCTGGGCTCCTCTCATGGAGTGTCAACCCACACCACACCAAGAAGGGAGACGGAGGGCCCGCGCCACCCCCAGACACGCTGCATCCCAGTGGCTGCTCTCCGGGTCTTCTTACTGCACCCTAAAAATCAATGACACTTCTTTGAAAGTGGCCCCCGTTCCCCAGAAGGAAGAGAATACGAGCATGTGACCCGCACAGAGTCCCGGGGCAGTCGCCTGTCCCCTCTGACTCTGCGTGCGGTTGAATCCCCATGCCTTTTCCTCCTGTTAATGTGTCTGCCGTGGGCTCATTTCAATCCCCCAGGGGTGCACAAGCAGTTACCCTTTGCCCAAGCATGCTGCCCTGGCAACACAAAGAAAAAGGTCAGGCTTGCAGCCTTGCTTTTGGAGGACATAAAAGCGGATTTCTTAAGATTTATTTTTTATCTGTTTCAAAGGCAGAGTTGCAGAAAAAGGAAAGAGAATTTTCCATCCGCCAGTTCAATCCCTATAGGTCTTCAACAGCCATGACCGGGCAAGGGCAAAGCCAGCAGTCAGGAGCTTCTGGGTCTCCCTCGTCGGCAGCAGGGGCCCAGGCACTTGGACCATCCTCTGTTGCTTTTCCAGGTGTATTTTCAGGGGGACTCAAATTGGCAGTCCTAAGGGTTTGGCCATGTTGCATGCAGAGGCTTACCGCCCTGCCGTAGCATCAGCCCCATAAAAGCACATTTCCACAACACGGTGTGTTGAAGGTTGTATGTCCACAGTGTGGTAAGAACAGAGAGGTGCATCTAGCACTCCGAGGTGCAGGATAGAGTCGTGTTTTTAAAGGGATCTTAGACAAAGGGTGGCTGGGCCATTTGTGTAAGTCTCTCACACTGGTTTTCTCGAGCTTTATTGCCGTTGCACAAAGGCCCCCGCTCAGCTTCTTGGTGTCGCATATCCTGGTTCGGTCAGAGAGAACACTGACTCCTTCCCTGTGGTTTGCAGGTACCAGCAAGGTCAACCTCGTGAAGATTGCGTCCACAGCCTCCAGCCCGCGGGACACGGCCCTGGCCGCCGTCATCTGCAGCGCCCTGGCCACCGTGCTACTGGCCCTTCTCATCCTCTGTGTCATCTACTGCAAGAGACAGTTCATGGAGAAAAAGCCCAGCTGTAAGTGTCCAGCTCCTGACGTGGCTTAGCATGTGGGGGGTGGGGGGGGAGGGCATACGTTTACTGTCATTGTCATTCAGCAAGTGACTTGACAGTGATGAGCAGCTATGAAAACACACACAGGCCGCACCAGGAAAGGCAGCACTTTGCAAGGATGCTGAATTCACGGTGCTGTCTCGGGCCACCAGGCAAGAACGAAAATTGTTCTTGGCCCTAGAAACCTCCTCAACAGAGAGACACACAGAGAGATTTTTCCACCCACTGGTTCATGCCCCAAATGGTTGCAGTGGCCAGAGCTGACCCAGTCCAAAGCCGGGAGCCAGGAGCCTCTTCCAAGTCTGCCACATGGCAGAGGCCCAAGGACTTGGGCCATCCTCTGCTGCTTGATTTCTTTCTTTAAGATTTATTTCTTTTGGAAAGGTGGACTTAACAGAGAGAAGGAGAAACAGAAACATCTTCTGTCCACTGGTTCACTCCCCAAGTGACCAAAGCAGCTGGAGCTGAGCCAGTCCAAAGCCAGGAGCCAGGAACTTCCTCCAGGTCTCCCACACAGGTGCAGGGTCCCAAGACTTCGGGCAACCTCCATTGTCTTCCCAGGCCACAAGCAGGGAGTTGGATGGGAAGTGAGGCAGGTGGGTCACTAAGAGGCATCCATTGGCGATTCCAGCGCTTAAAGGAGAGGATTTAGCCACTGGGCATCCTGCTGCTTTCCCAAGCCATAAGCAGGGAGCTGGATCAGAAGTGGAGCAGCCAGGAAATGAACTGGCGCCGATAAAGGATGTTGACATTAGCAGGTGGAAGGGAGATTAGCTTGTTGACCCACTGTGTCAGCCCCTCACCAAATTATTTCGTACCCATGCCTCATACAGGAAGAAATACAGGCAGTCCTGCAGCTAAGATGGTCTGACAACGTTTTGACCTTAGATGCAAAAGAGCCCACATCCAATCCTCTGAGGTTCCCCCTCAATGCAATTGATTCAATAAGCCACGTGGATACCTACACTCCAGTAAAAAATAGGCTTGTGCTGGGGGATCGCCCCGTTCTGTAAGCTGCTGGAATGTTCTGAGCACGTGGAAGGAGACAAGGCTAAGCGGGGTGTGCAGTAAGTTAGGCGTATCCAATGCATTTCTGACTTTGGATGTTGTCAGCCTGCGGCCAGTTTATCGTGCTGTAGCCACACGGATCAGTCGTGCAGCATCTGAATCAAACCTTGGAATGATGGTGGGTGTGCTCTTTAAAACGACGGAAGCCACAGTGGTGCTGATAACCACGACGATATTAACAGGGCTCCCTGATGGAGGACGCGGCGCTCTGTGACAGAATTCTTCACCCACCTCTTCTCCCTCTCCCGTGTAGGGTCTCTGAGATCGCAGGACGTGCAATACAACGGCTCTGAGCTGTCGTGTTTCGACAGATCGCGACTCGGCCCGTGTGCTCACAGGGCCTGCTGTCAGTGTCTTCAGGCCACTTACGGTAAGTGGAGCCACGCGGGCATTCCAGCTGGAACAACTGTGGACTTGAAAGCTGCAAAAAAGTTCTCCAAGTTCATCTCCCAGGCACGTTGCTGTGCTTGGTTTTCTAGTAAAAGCTAATCTGAAATGATCTCCTGCCCCTCCCCTACAGTCGTAAGGATGTTTTTCCCGGTCTCTATTAAAAGATAAAATCACCATACTGCTAAAGTTCTAGGATTCCCCAGCTGCTGTTTCAGGCGAGTTTGCTTTTCTTGCTTGGAGTCAGTGTCAAGTGGAAGCACTTCCCGTCGGGGAGGGCAGGAACTGGTTTCCTCTGCCGCCTCTTTAGGTCAGAGGGAGCACCATTGCATCATCCTGGATTTCTGTGGGAAGAGGGAAGAAGGAGGGCGTGGCAGTTTTCCATGAACTGCCTTTCGATGACTGCCGGGCCTGACGCTCTAGCCAGGAATTGCAACGGAAGTTGGTCTCTAACTTGGATGAACATTCTTGGCCACTTACAACTTTATATTCATGGACGCACATCCTGCTCCCGTCCCCACCTTACAACTTGACCTTATCTGAAAAGGGAAGTCTTGCCTAGCCAACCATCCAACGTAACAGTCCTCCTACCTCCGCTATGCTGATACATGGCCCAGCCCATCCTGACCACTCTTTCTGTACATTAAGGGAGGCAGTAAGACCGAGCTCTCCTTTCGCAGGCGTCTAATCTTTCTTTGGAAGACATGCGGGAGGGAGGAATTTTCTAGTTAATTTTTTTTTTAAGTTTTTCAATTTTTATTGATATAAAGAGAAATGGATTTCATAAAGTCCTAAGAGGATAGCGATACTTCTGTCATTCTTTCTCCTTTCCTTCTTCCTTCCTTTCTTTT
This sequence comes from Ochotona curzoniae, assembly GCF_017591425.1. Lineage (NCBI taxonomy): Eukaryota > Metazoa > Chordata > Mammalia > Lagomorpha > Ochotonidae > Ochotona > Ochotona curzoniae. The sequence goes on along the minus strand of NW_024465816.1, from coordinate 7,971,508 downwards.
CTTCTGTAATGTTTACAAAGACACACTATCAACATGTCCTATAATCACAGTCTTAATTTACCAGGAACCCAAATATTTAACAGGTAAAAAGTGGGAAGACCATAGTTCCACAGGAATATAAACATTGCATTTGTACACGGTTTTTACAGTCTACAATCGCCACGTATCATAGAAAACATACAATATTTGCCTTTTGGGGACTACTTATTTCATTTAGCATAATGGCTTCCAGTTGCATCTATTTTGTTGCAAAGGGAAAAACAGGAGTTCAGCCCTTATCCAAATCACCAGTTGTTAGATATTTGGTTGTTTCCTTTATTATTGTGAATCATTCCGCAGTAAAAGTGGGGACACAGATAACTCTTTGATTTACTGTTTTCATTCCATATGGGTGAATCCCCAGGAGGGGGATGGGTGTGTCATCGCGTAGATCTGCTGTCAACTTCCTGAGCCATGTCGGTACTGTCTTCCAGAATAATTGTTGTAATTTGCATTCCCGCAAACAACCCTACGTCCTCACCAGCACTCAGTGCCGTGTGATTTTTGCGCGGCAGCCATGCTGGCTTGCTGAGGCGAAATCTCGTGATGCTGTCCGTTTGCATGACCCTGCTAGCTGGTAACCCTGAACCACGGACTCATGGTAGCACATGATCTTTTCATGTGTCTGTTGGCCATTTGAGTTTCAGCCTTTGAAAACTGTCTGCTCATGTCCTTCAGCCATTTCTTCACTGAATTATTTGCTTTCTTGTTGTTTCGTTTCTTAAAATCTTCATAGATTTGGGCCCAGCACAGTAGCCTGGTGGCTAAAGTCCTCACCTTGCATGCACCAGGATCCCGTATGGGCACTGGTACGTGTCCCACCAGCCCCGCTTCCCATCCAGCTCCCTGCCTGTGGCCTGGGAAAGCAGTGGAGGATGGTCCAAAGCCTTGAGGCCCTGCACCCGCGTGGGAGACCCAGAAGAGCTCCTGACTCTTGGCTTCAGATCAGCTCAGCCACTTTAGGGAGTGAATCATTGCATGGGAAATCTTCCTCTCTGTCTCTCCTCCTCTCTGTATACCTGCTTTTCCAATAAAAGAAATAAATCTTTCAGAAAAATTTTTAAATATCTCCATAAGTTCTGGGTGTTCATCTTTTCTCGCCGCACAGTTTGCAAGGGCTTTCACTAGCTGTCGGTTCTCTCCTTGTCGAGAGTTTCCTTGGCGGTGCAGAAATTTCTTAGCTTGCCGCAATCGCACTTGCCTGTTTTTGCTTTTATTGCCTGTGCTTCTGGGCTCCTCCAGCAGGTCTCTGCCTATGACAGTGGCTTGCAGAGTTCCTCCAGTGTTTAACTCTAGTATTTTGGCTATTGGTCTATTCAGGTTTTTTCTGTCTCTCTCTCTCTCTTTCTATATATATATATGCGATATAAATCAAGGTGACATCGAGTGCGTGTACATTTTTTGTAGTAATCGCCCGGTTACATCGATCCCCTAGTCATTACATAATGCCCTTCTTTATCTCCTTCTTGTGTTTGCTTCCCCGTAGTGTGGAATAGCTTTTTCCATTCTTCAGTTTCGTTTTGTGTGCATTTTTGCTGGTGAGCTTTGTTTCTTGAAAGCATACAGTAGGTAGTTCTGGTTTTCTTAATCCAGTCAGCCAGTATGTATTCTTGTTTGAAAAGGTTTATTTTATTTTTATTACAAAGTCAGATATGCAGAGAGGAGAGACAGAGAGAAAGATCTTCCATCTGCTGATTCACTCCCTAAGTGGATGCAACAGCCAGGAGCTTCTTCCGGGTCTGCCACGCGGGTGCAGGGCCCCAAGGCTTTGGGCCGTCCTCCACTGCTTTCCCAGGCCACAAGCAGGGAGCTGGATGGGAAGCAGGGGCTGCCAGGATTAGAACCGGTGCCCATATGGGATCCTGTTGGATGCAAGGAGAGGACTTTAGTCGCTAGGCTACCACGCTGGACCCCTGTATCTTAACTGAAAAATTTAGGTCATTTAGATTCAAGATTCTTATTAATAGGTAATGACTTATTGCTGCTGCTTTCTCATAAGTATTTCTGTCACTTGCTTTGGATTTTATCTGTATTTTCACTAGGAGATTTTCTGCCTTCACATTCTTTCACAGCAACGACTCTGAGTGTAGCAGCTTGCTAAGTGTCGTTGGTAAGCTGAATGAGTGCTGACAGATCCTTTCCATTTCCCTTTGGGAAGGCCTGTTTCTCTTTTAGGACTTTGGCTGCTGCTCTCCAGATCTGCTCGTGGAAGGGTTTCTGATGAGGAGCCATCTGTCTGGAGATTCCCTGAGCGTCATCTGCTCTTGCTCTCTCGCACATTCTAGAAGCTTTACATTTGACTGTTGAGCGTTTGACTAAGACGTGTTGTTGGGAAGGTCACTGCTGATCATGTCCGTTCGGAGCTCTGTGCGTTTCCTGTACGTGGCTGTCCCCGCCTTCCTCCGACTCAGGGAAGCTGTCTGCTGTTGTTTCAGCGAATAGGGTTTCAATCTGTTCTCTTTCCCCACCTTGAGGCACACTTAGGGCACGTGTGTTACATTGTTTCTCACTATTGCACAAACCTCAAACACTATTTTCAGTTTTCCTCATTTTTTTTTCCTTTTTTTTAAAAAAATATTTTATTTATTTTTATTGGAAAGTCAGATATACAAAGGAGAGACAGAGAGAAAAATCTTTCATCCGTTGATTCACTCCCCAAGTGACCACAATGACTGGTGCTGTGCCAGTCTGAAGCCAGGAGGCAGGAGCCTCTTCCTGGTCTCCCACGCGGTTACAGGGTGCCAAGACTTTGGGCCGTCCTCCACTGCTTTCCCAGGTCAAGAGCAGGGAGCTGGATAAGAAGCAGGGCTGCTGGGACACGAACCCATATGGGATCTTGGCGCATGCAAGGCGAGGGCTTTAGCTGCTAGGCCACCGCACTGGGCCCGTTTTTTCTTTCTTTCTTTTTTTTTTTTTTTGGTCTGACTGGGTATCTTCTGCCTCAAATAGTTTCTTCCGCTTCACCAAGTGAATTGTTAGGGTTTTCTCCTTGTATTTTCTTATTTAACATATTGAAATCTTCGTTTCTGTTATTTCAGATAGATTCCTGTCCAGTATCTCTATTTCCCAGCAAATTTTTTCATCCGTCATGAACGGATTTTTTTTTAACTCACGCATTTGCTTTTGTGTGTTTCAGAGTGTTCTTAGGATCACTGTCTTGATCTCATGCGGGATGTGATGATCCTTGCCCAGTTAAGGAACAGGTTGAGAATAAACCCTAAGACCCCACAGCACGCGTGGATCTAGCTTAGACTTAGCCGATGCGAGTCCCAGACTCTGGACAGCTGTCGACAGTAACTGAATGAGCTTCCAAAGCCACCGTGCCTTTTGGGGTCCTGGGTACTCTCCACGAACACTGTTATCAGAGGCAAAGTTCGTTGGGATAGTTTCTTAAGAGATGAGCTTTCACTTTAGATAAAATACAGCTTTCTTCGAACTTCTCTGCCATCGGAGAAGAAACAGTCAATCAAGATGGCTTTGTGGCCGGTCGCCCTAAGAGGACGCGCCTGTGGGGAGCACCCACGTGACGCCCGGAGGTCCTGTGCTCACACACTCCCTCCTCAACGGCCAGCAGCAGCACTGTTTGTCTTCAAACTTCCATTCTTACAGGCTTGGAGAAACGTTGAAAGGACAGGACAGAGACTTCTCACATATCCTTTACCTCAAATAGTTCATCTCATCTCCACTTTGGCTTATCTCTCTCTCTCTCTCTCTCTCTCTCACACACACACACACACACACACACATTCTCTCTCCCTCTCTTATTATAGCACAAAAACACATGTATTTTTCATTTGCTCTCTGTTTTGTAAATCATTATGCATTTACCTCTTCATTTTTCAGTGTTCCTCAGAGCAAAAATATTCTCTTATGTGACAGCAACACAATGAATACAGGTTGGGACATTTACATTAAATTCAATTCATTTGCTAGTCTGTAGAGCACACTTGTATGCTTTTAATTAACCAGTAATGTCATTTATAGCAGAAGAAAGCTCCCCACGCTGCTGTTGCAATTGGTTGCCAAGTACCCCTGGTCTCTTTTCATGGGGGCACTTTGTTCATTTCTCTTTGTGTCTCATGACATTGCCAAGTTTGAAAACTCCAGGATTACTAGTGTTTTAGGATGACCCTGGGTTTGTGCTTGCCACCTGTCTTTTCAGGAGTACATTCTGGAATACAGAGGAGGGGCTGCTCTGTCCTTGCTGGTGCCCCGCATGGCGAGACACAACTGACCATTCACCCCATGCCCATGCAGGCTAACCTAGGTTGCTCAGGCAGGTTTCTCCACATTCAAATTGCTGTTTTTGCCCCTTTGAAATGCTCTCAGAATATGCTCCCCAAACCATTCCCTAGCTTAGCACCCCTTCAGATTCTCTCCTGAATCAGTTAAAACCACAATGGTTAGCAAATGATGGTTTTCTACTTCCGCCATCATTCCTGCATTTATTATTTGGCTTCTTAAAGTAAGGAAGAAAGTTCCCTTCTTACCCATTCATTTATTTGTTGTGGTCAACTGAGACTCTGTGGTTGTTATTCAACGGATAAAACCCACTGGTGGTGTTGTTTATTCTGACTCTTAATGCCGCCTGCATTTAACCAATGAAATTCCCTCCAGGCTAGATCAGGTGTCATTGCCTAGTAGTGTCTCATTCTTCTTTTAACAATAGAAAGTTCCAGACTCATTTCTGTGAGGAACTATGATGTCTTTTGCTTCTCAACAATTCTGAAACCTTTCGAAGTGTTCAGTATGCGTGCTGTTGCGTTACTTGGCAGCGGATCCAGGTTGGAACCCCCAGTTTCCTAGCAGTGTGGGCACAGACGGCCCAAGCAGGAGGTGTGGCTCGGAGGGAGCTCCAGGCGGCCGTGCTGAGCATCCTGCCCGTGCAGCATGGATTTGTAACTCTGTCTCCGTGCAGAACATTCTCCCCACAAGTTCTCATGTGTATTTGATGGGTGGAGCGAAGGTCCCACCTGCACTGCTCCGCATGCCTGCAACAGCCACAGGCTCTGAAGTCGGGAGCCAGGACCACCATGCAGGTCTCCCACGAGGAGGGCAGGGGCCCCTCGAGCCTGTGCCTGCTGAGTGACTCCAATGTGGAAAACAGGCCTCTTCCCCTCTCCACCAGACGCCTACCCCTGATAGGCAATTTTTAAAGGAGAGATGTTAGTTTTATCATATTTCTGATCATAAAAATAAAGAGCCGTTCCTCATGGGATGTGAATACACACAGCGACACTCCTGCATGTATGGGCGTGAAGGACATCTGCAAGTTCTCTGGGTTTGCATGTATGTGTTTTTATGTGTTTGTGGTTTTATAAAATCCCAAGTATGTGCCCAAGTACATGACGAGAAGTCTAGAATGTTCAAAAAACGTTGACTGCGTTCATTTCCAGTTTATAGGATTCAGGAATATTTACTTTTAAGCTTCTTATCTAATCCCTCTGTATTTTTTTAGTTTTTCTCTTCAATAAGCTTGTATTATCTTTGAAAGTAAAACCAGGCATGGCTTCAGTGACCATAATGATTCATAGAGCTCTGGGCACACATCTGCTTAGTCCTGAAATTACACTGCTAGCAGTTAAAGACAGCGTGTGTGTGTGTGTGTGTGTGTGTGTGTGTGTGTGTACTCACTGAATTTAGGCAGTAAGCTCTTCTGTCCTTGTCTGTATTCCAAGAGCACTCAGCAACAAAGCCTCGCTGTCCCCGTGTCCTCGGGCACGCACGCAATCCCTGCAAAGCACACCCTCTCCCGCTCTGCATTATGGTCAGGCTTCCCTGTTGCATTGTGGGAAATCACACACACAACCCACCATTTGCCATCTTCACCATTCATGAGTGTCCAGTTGAGTAGCAGCAAGAACATGCACGTGGCTGTGCACCCATGACTATATCCACCCCAGAACTCTCTTCACCTTCCCAAACTTCTGGCCCATGAAGCACTCGCTCGCCCCCCTCAGCCCCTGCCTGGCCACTTTCCACAGCCTTCTCTGTGTCTGATGCTCGGGGACCTCCTCCAGGAAGTGGTTCATTTGCTTCTAAGAGAAAGAATCTGCGCACAGGTTGGCGGGGGCAGGTGGGGAGAGCAGAGCCTGTGCCCCCTCACTCTTTGCTCGTTTCCCCAGGACCTGTGCACCTGATCCCATCCCTGTGCTGCGACGAGGCTTGCGGTGCCAACCGGGCAGCTCTAGCGTGTGGGCTGCACTCGAAGGCCACCCTGCAGGAGAGGTAACTGTTTATTTTTCATCAGAATCTCATCGTCTCCTGTGCAACTACAGTCTAATGGTCCACCAATGTTCATGAGAAACTATGGCAAATCACCCTTTTTTCATTCTCAAAAATTTATTTTTCAATCTGTATGTGTTTACTTGGAGGGGTGTAGAGACAGCGAGACCTTCTACCCCGCAGCTCACACCCCAGGTTGGGCTGGACGAAAGCCAGGAGCCCGGAACTCGGTCGGGTCCCCCGTGTGTGTGGTAGGAAGCCAGTTATTTGAGCCATCACTTGGGTGCATCTGCAGCAGCTGGAGTTGTGTATCAAAGTCTGGTGTGGGATACAGGTGTCTTCAGAGGCCTCTGAACTGCTAAGCCCAACATCTCCCCCAGGACATCACCTTATGACTATCATCAGTGACTCTGGAGGCAGGAAATGTCGGTTGTTTGACAAAGAGTAAATGAGTAGGCCTGTCAAGGTTGCCAACATCCAGTGCCACAATCTTTATTTGCTAACCCCTTTTAATTTTATTTTCATCTTATTCTCATCATTTTTGGCACTTTTACCCCATGTACTCATGACCAGTAATGTCATGTACTCATGACCAATAATCATGGAACAGTAATCATGTCACACCCAGGAGACTTCATGTCTGGGAGACGTTGGATCTAGCCTATTTCAATTAGAAGTGGGTGCAAAAGTAAATGGAGGCGGGCCCAGCACCGTGGCCTAGCGACTAAAGTCCTTGCCTTACACGTGCCAGGATCCCATCAGTTTATATCCCGGCTGCTCCACTTCCCATCCAGCTCCCTGCTTGTGGCCTGGGAAAGCAGTCGAGGACAGCCCAAAGCCTTGGGACCCTGCACTTGCGAGGGAGACCCAGAGGAGGCTCCTGGCTCCTGGCTTCGGATTGGCTCAGCTCCGGCCATTGTGGCCAAGTGGAAAGTCAACCAGAGAATGGAAAATCTTTCTCTCTCTCTCCTTCTCCCTGTAGATTTGCCATTACAATTTTAAAAATCAGCAAGTCTTAAAAAAAAAAAAAAAGGAAAAAGAAAATGGAGTCATTTGGCTGAGTGAGGCAAATTTTCAGGAGGAAGCAGTAGCATTCTGACCGCAAAAATAAGACTAAAAAATAAGTTACAGCTGACTGGGCATGGAGGCAGTGTCTGTTTCTCGCCACAGACTATTTAAGATCTTTTGGCTTTTGTGTTCAGAAACGCAGGGCCGGCTGGAGAGACGATGCCAGCTTTCTTCGGGTCCCCTTCGCTGTCCGTCTGTGGGGAGTTCTCCGACGCCTGGCCTCTGATGCAGGAGCCCACGGCTGGGGACGGCATCTCCTTCGCCGGCTCTTATCCTGAGCTCGCCGGGGGAGACCTTCCCTCTCTGAGCCCAGAAAACGAAAGCTCAACGTCCTTGGATTCAAACAGTAGTCAGGATTGGGTCGGCAGAACCGTTGTCATGGAAACGAGTTCTGAAAGCCGTACAGCAAATGTGGACTTATCTAAATACACGCACACGCCGCCAGAGCCAGCACCTGCTAGAAGCCCGCCGGAGCAGACGGGTGTCCACAGTGGGAACTCTGCCACTCCAATGCCCCTCCAGGTAAGGCGACGTGGGATCGTGGCTGTGCAGACCGGAGGGACCAGAATTCTATCTGCACCATCAAATTGAGGGGGAAGCCTTACAAGGCTTTTTCTTTTTTTCTTAAATTTGTATACACTGAAGGAGAATATATTTTAACATAAAATTTAAGAGTATTTTTTAAAAACCCATCAGAGCTAACCTAGAAATGACACGTGACTGCTCTGATGTCTTCTTCGAGACTCTTGCCACAGCATTAGACCCTAACCACTGGGGGATGCATCCAGCATCCCTCGGACCTCAGTCCTGGAGAAAACACCATTTGCTCCCGCGTTGACGTGAAGTGTAGTAAGAGAATCAAAACAATAGGCTCTCATCAACTCGGCAGTCGATTTTGTCCTTAAGTTGACAACTTCCACCTTTTCACTTAAACAGGTTATAACTTCCTCGTTTACTTCTGTGGGTTGCCAGGTTCCACGTTCTTGTACTTCGTGGCCGTTACTAAGTAAAATACGGTTACTTGGACGTGAGCATCAGCATAGTGGGAGTCTACCTGATTACCAAGACTCTAGGGAATGACTAGCAGGAGGGTAGAGCACACCGCACAGAGGTGCTGGCTGGACCAAGGGATGCAGCAGGATGGCATCCACGGTGTTCGGAATGGCACACAACTTGAAACTTACAAGCCGTTTATTTCTAGAATTGTCCAATTCGTCTTTTCAGCCTGCAATTAACCGTGGGTAAGGGAAACCACCGGAAGCAAAGCTGTGGCTGACGCGCCTGACGCGCCTGACGCACCTGACGCGCCTGACGCCCCGCGCCTCCTCCTTCCCCCAGACAGTCAGATGTCGGCGCTCTCCCTTCCTCAGATTCCCGTGTAGTTTGTGCGCCGCCGTCCCCAACTGAGGAGGCCTGGGTGTTTCTGCCTGGGAGCTGTGGCAGGGCGGCTGCGGCCGTGGCTACACTTTGGTCCATAGCTGGAGCGAGGCGGCAGTTAGCACAGCACAGCGCATCTGCTTTCAGACACTGCATTTTTATACCTGAGCCTGTTTGTGGGTGGTTTAAGACCACCCAGAATCTGATGAGGAGCGTGATGGTTTAGGATCCAGCCATGGGGATGACCGCCTTCTTTTACCCATGGGACTCATCTTTTTTCTTTTTTTAAGATTTATTTATTTTTATTGGAAAGGCAGAGAGGAGGAGAGACAGAAAGGGAGATCTTCCGCAAGTTGATTCACTCCTTAAGTGGCTGCAACGGCTAGAGCTGAGCCGATCTGAAGCCAGGAGCCTCTTCCAGGCATCTCACAGGGTGCAGGGTCCCAAAGCAGTCACAGGCAGGGAGCTGGGAGGGAAGTGGAGCAGCGAGGACACAAATTGGCCCCATGTGGCATTCTGGTGTTTGCAAGGGGAGGATTAGCCAACCTCACTATCACACCAGACCCAGAAGCTTTAATTTTTTAAATCTATTATTCCAAAAGACTTTAGGGGATTTGTTTTTGGATAACCTCCTCAGACCTAGAAAAGATGGTTTTCCATAAACATACCTGTATGACTGGTGAGTTCGTGAAGGGTTATTGCATCTAGTTAAGCCTTCCTCATTTCTGGTGATGGCAGTGGCCAATGTGTGGTCCCTTCCTGAGGAGAACCAGCGCCTTCTGGAATGAGGACAAGGGACCAGCTCTTGGTTGCTGAGGATGGACACCCCACGGAGCCGGGGATGTTTCAGGGAGAGCTTTATCAGAAAAAGCTCATCTTCCCTAATGATTTTTAAACAACTCTTCAGTAGTTTACTGGAGATTTCAAGATACACACCAGGTTGCAGATAAAGACTGGCACTCTTCATGAATGATCTCAGTTTTTGAAAAAGGGGAGTGGGGAGTGCTAAGGTGCTCATTTGGAAGCCCTTCTTAAGAGGAGCACAGCAAAGAATGCGCTGGCTCTGCCAGGTGTTTGAATGACCGTAGAAGAGCTTTTGGTTAACACGTTCCCATGATGGTAGGCTACTCCTTCATCTTTGAGGTACTCTGCAAATAGTGGCCGACTGAAAGAGTTTTTGGAACACCTTCCTTCTCGAAGGCCTGTTGGAATCCCACGGAATGAGCCCACGGGCCGGATGCTATTGAATTCACTTAGAGTGCTAGGGAAATCTGCGCTATCACTTGTGGCCGTTCTGTTCCAGCAGGTGCACCATGCAAGGTATCGTTCTAACGCTTTGCTGCTGTCGTTGTTTTCAGGAGGCATAAAGGAGCACGTCTGTGTGCAATGGAGGAGTGTGCCTGCCACCCGATGGACACTCCGCGTGGGCTTACACACTGCTGCCCAGTCGGACCTCGCGAAGCTTCTGGGAACAAAAGAAATGTGAACCGAATAGATGGCATTTTAAGCCTCTCAACCAGTTGCTTCTGAGCCAAACCAGCTGTAAGTTGAAATCTCAACAACACAGAGAAGCTGGGCTCCAGGCCGCCTCTCTGTGTCTCTCCTGAGTGAGACGCTTCCCTACTCCAGGGCGACACTGAAGACCGAGGAGCTGTGTCGCACCTGCGGGAAGATGGACACGTGCAAGGAAGCACACGCATGCTTGCGACTTGGATGACGCGTGTGGCTTCCCGAGACACCCCGCAGACCCAGAACGCACATTTTCATGGACATTTTCTCACTGGAAAGAATTCTGTGTAGCCTATTGTCCTACTAAAAGTCCGTGTCCAATTCATCGCTTCAGCTTTGACGTTAAAGTCCGATGTGATCAGTTGCTTGAGAAGGTCGCTTTTGCACCAACTCAGCGTATTAGCCTGATTAGAACTAACTTCACACTGCCAGCCTGAATCTTGGGCTAAGGGGACGAAGGTAACCGGCCGAGCTAGGAACCAGAGAACAATTGTTTTCCAGCATCTCTACTTCTGACCTTAGCCCTGACATGTGCCTGTGGTGGGAAGCCAGAGTGGCTGTCCGTGGCTTAGTAAGTGTGGCCTGGAAAGGGAGACCCACTGCCTTCTTTGGAAAACCACTTGGTACACATATGTTGGAGACCTGCATGCCATGGTTTAGCACATGCATGTGGAAATCAGGTGATGGAAACGTTTCAGAAGACTCAGACTTTCCTCAACAACAACAACAAAAGTGCTATTTATAAACATAGTGGTCTTTCATCTATATCATAGATCATCCTGCTGAAGGCTCTGGAAAGGACGGCCATGAGATTGCCTTCGATGGAGTCTTCCAAGAGAATACACCTTATATCAGACGCAAAAGCGAAAGCAGTTTGTTTGCAGGTGGTGTTCAGGTGGACAGTCTGACCGCCCTGGTGTAGTCTGGCCAGGACACCACAGTGTGTAAAACAGCAATGAACTCTGAGGTTGCATGGCACCGTGCAGTACTTCTAGGAAGGCACTCCATCTTCTGCCTTCTTGTTATGCACACACTACAATCATCTCCAAAGCTAACAAAGGGAATGTCTTATAGGCCCTTGATCGGTAAGTCCTGGAAAGGACTTTGTAGGGCAGGCATTTGGTTTTTTCCTGCACAAGCCTGCACGATTTGATCTGGCCCTTCTTTTCCTCCTGCTTAGTGTTAGCCCTGTGGCATTCCCACCGAACCGAGGACTAAGCCTTCGGTGAGCCCTGTGTGGCTGGGCACTCGGAAATTGGCTTTGGAATCGCTCCATCCCAGTCAGTAGCCTGTACATTTAACAACACGTTAAAAATCAATGTAACAATCTTTCTCCCGTCCCTCCTACACCCCAGACACTTTCCTCTTTCGTTTACTTTCCCACAGACAATTCTCAGTTCCAGACAACACGCCCTCTTCCTGACAGCCCTTCTCCAGTCGTGGTTTTCAGGTGGGATACATGTCCTATTAGCTTCGTTGTCCCAGGTTCTTGTCTTGACCTCAGTTCCTTCCACTGAAACAGGGAATAAGGCCACATCGTGGCCACTCACACGTTCTTATTCCTAGTGCCCAGTCATAATTGATGGACTTCATTTCCTTTGTAAGCTTAAGTCAGTGGTTCTTAGACGTTGGCACTCACCAGCCCTTGGGGGAACTGCCTTTAAGCGATGTGTGTGAAATATTCCGGATTTGGCCCCACAAGGTCTATGGACGTGCAAGCCGTCTCCTGAGTGGCTCCCCTGTGGTTCACATGTGTGCATCGCTGTTTGCGATCCGATGGTGTCTGTTATGTTGGAGTGATGATCAAAGCAGCCCAGGACTGTATTCTTTTGTGTAAGCTGAATATATTTTCTGTATGTTAAGCCGCTTTAACTTCACAGCCAAACGCTCGCTGCAGAAGACTTTGGCCCCAAATCCTGCAACATCGCTTTTGATCAGCAGAGAAATGCCCGGAGTTGAAATGATTGGATTGCATACAGCTTATGGAAACTCCTGGCTTAGTTTTGTCGAGTTGAAGACTTACTGCTACCTACTCTGGCAACGGACAGTAGTGTCGCATTTTACACTCTTTGGAAGCACTTGGAAAAAATGCAGTCTGCATTTCGTGTTGCTGGACTGGCCCACAGCACTTTGTGCACTGCGTGATGGAGTGCTGGCTTGGAAGCCTATCTAGAATAAATGCATGGCTGAGGGGGCTTTGGCCCGTGATGTCACACTGCTGAGGGGGCTCCGGTGTGTGATGTCACACTGCTGAGGGGCTCCGGTCTGTGATGTCACACTGCTGAGGGGCTCCGGTCTGTGATGTCACACTGCTGAGGGGCTCCGGTGTGTGATGTCACACTGCTGAGGGGGCTCCAGTGTGTGATGTCACACTGCTGAGGGGGCTTTGGCCCGTGATGTCACACTGCTGAGGGGCTCCGGTCTGTGATGTCACACTGCTGAGGGGCTCCAGTCTGTGACATCACACTGTTGAGACTCCTTCACAAGAAGGAGACAAGGACTTCAGGAGCAACCAACTCATGTTTTCTAATTTTGTGTAGATGGAATATATTTTTAAATGTAGATTTTTCTACTCTAGATGAAGTGTTTGTTCTACTGTTACCTAGATTAAATACTTTTGTTTGTGCTGGTAAAGAGAGAGAGACAAGAGAGAAAAGGAAAATAAAAAGGAAAAAACAAGTCCACCCTTGCTTGAAGATAGATTTCGTCATCACCGTTTTTCTTACTGGAATTTGTAAATTTGTAAACTATCATATTCATAAACAATTTTGTAATGTCTTTTTGAAAATTTTTTTTTGAATAAAATTGCTACAAGGTCTTCTCATTGACACATCCAGCAGGAAGGTAATTGCTTTGTGGATAAGGAGCCCGGGGAGGGGGGAGGGGGGAGGGGCCCACCCTGTTGTGGTCCTCCCAGTAGAGTGCTCCAGGGCCCCTCAGCCTGCAGAGGGTGAGCTGCGTCTTCGCTAGTGGATTGACTCCATGAGAGCAATTTACAGGATCTGTGTGAAAAGGAATCCAAGTTTGTCTTAGTGCAGAGCTTTTTTTTTTTTTTTAAGATTTATTTATTTATTACAAAGTCAGATATACAGAGAGGAGGAGAGACAGAGAGGAAGATCTTCCATCGGATGAATCACTCCCCAAGTGAGCGCAACGGCCAGTGCTGTGCCGATCCGAAGCCAGGATCCAGGAACTTCTTCCAGGTCTCCCACGCGGGTGAGGGGGTCCCAAGGCTTTGGGCCGTCCTCCATGCTTTCCCAGGCCACAAGCAGGGAGCTGGATGGGAAGTGGAGCTGCCAGGATTAGAACCAGCGCCCATATGGGATCCCGGGCATTCAAGGCGAGGACTTAAGCCGCTAGGCCACGGTGCTGGGCCCAGTGCAGAGCTTTTTGAAAGCCATGTATACAAGACACTCTATTTTTTTTTTTTTTTGAAAAAAAATTTTTTTAAAGATTTGTTTTATTTTTATTGGAAAGGCAGATATACAGCGAGGAAAAACAGAGAGGAAGATCTTCCGCAAGATGATTCACTCCCCAGGCAGCCGCAATGGCTGGATCTGAGCTAATCCGAAGCTAGGAGCCTCTTCCAGGTCTCCTACGCGGGTGCAGGGTCTCAAAGCTTTGGGCCATCCTCTACTGCTTTCCTGGGCCACAGGCAGGGAGCTGGAAGGGAAGCAGGAATTAGAACCGGCGCCCATATGGGATCCCGGGCGTGCAAGGCGAGGACCTTAACAACTGCACCATCACTCCGGGCCCAGACACTTTCTTTTTTTAATTCATGAAAATATTATGAGAAAAATTACACCTGGATTTCCAAGATTTTCTTGCACTAAAACAAACTTAGCTTTTAATTCCATTTTCCATGAGCATTTTGACATCCCCTTGTGTTTCTCAGGAGTCTCCCAAGGTGCTCTGTAAAGCTCTGGTGGGACCGCATTGTGGCATAGTGGGGAAAGCCACCACCTGCAAGTCAGGCATCCCATACGGTCACAGGTGATACCCAACCTTGCCTCACTCACAATCCAGCTCCCTGCTCACAGCCAGGGAAAAAGCAGTAGCAGACGCCCCAAGTGCTTGGCCACTCACGTGGGCTCCTGCCACTCATGTGGGGGACCCCAAAGAAGATCCTGGCTTTTGGCTTCAGCCAGGTCCCAGCCATGTTCATTGTGTGGCCATCTGGGCAACGAATCAGCAGATGGAAGATCTCTCCCCCTCTGTGTAACTGACTTTCAAATAAATAAAAGTTTGTTTTTTTTTAAGGGGAGGGGGAGTTGGTTTTTTTTTTTATCAAGATTGTATCATGATGTCTTCATTTTTTTTTAAATACAAAGAGGGATGGAACTACAGAAAAAAGTTTGTGTTCTTACTTTGGGGGGTCAGTTTGGTGTCCCCCTGGATTGAAGAAAGAAAGTTCCCTTCTCCTTCACTCTGCCTGCCTTCTTTGTTTCTTCCTGCCTTACCCACCCTCGTCCCCCACAGTCTCAACAGTAAAACTCTTAAGGCTACGATTAGATTTTGACAGAGAACTTTAAACTTCCCCGGGGGGTGGAATATATATATATATATATATAATATAATATTATATATATATACATATTCCAGTTTTACAGTGATAAGAAGCTCTCTCGGCTGGGGATCCCTGGTGTTTCAATGACATGGAGTTCATGAAGAGAGGACAGGGAATTCTCACCCCTCCCCTAGGCCCCTCAGCTCGTGTGGTCTTTTGTGCCCTTCATGGGGCTGAGTGAGCTGCGGTGTCAACCAACCGCCTGTGAAAACTGACCCAACACCTCTGAGGTTCTGAAGCATTCCTTAGCAAGGTCAGCAGCATGCAAGAGCGCGCCACAGTTGCTGGGGGAAAAAAAGAGTCACCCGGTAAACTTGTTTGGTGCCAAAAAAAAAAAAAAAAAGCAAAAATTTGAAATCCTTGCATGATTTTTCTAATATACATTCCTCATGAAATTTAAAAAATTATTTCCTGATTTATTTATTTGACAGGCAGAATGAGTGACAGGAGTGGGGTGGGGGAGAGATTCCATCCACTGGCTTGCTCCCACACGGCTGCAACAGCCGGGGATAAGTCAGAACAAAACTGGGGGCCTGAAACCATGTCTGGATCAGAACTGGGGCAACCAGGTCCCCAAATGGTACTCATTATGGGGTGCCAGGGAAGTCTGCTACACCACAGCACGGCCCCTCCAGTGAAGAATCTTTGTACTCATGTTTTCCCAAAACTTTCTCCATGGAAATAAACTTATCTACTGATTCCATTTCTCACAGTACCCTCCTGTGTCCATGAGTGCCACTACAATGAATTTCAATGTTCTCTGAACAACTGCAGAGAAGACTCTGCAGTTGGCTACCTGCCATTGTGAACTTGTCTGTCCCATTTGAACTCAAAAAGGAATTGTCCAATTTTTGAAAACACCGACTTGGGATCCAGTAAGCTATGCAAGCATGGCTTAACCGTAATATCTAGTCATGAAATTAAATGACAGTCTGAGAGTGCAGTAGCCGAGGCCTGGGCAAGTGTGGTGTTCAGCAGGCAGCAGAGGGTGTAGGGGTTAGAACTGCACAGGGACAGACCAGCTAGTGCTGGGTTTAATGGACATGAGGGGCACGCGGTTGGTGGCTGAGGACTAAGATCTGGCTCCAGTGTCTCAGGCGCCCTGACCATCCAGGGCTGCCAACTTCACACTCTTAACTTATATTTAAGCAAGTCACACAATGTGAAAATTCGCCAAGATCTCTGATCTTCCCAGAGCTTGGGTGTTTGCAGTCAGACGAGGTGGATCTTGCTCCAGGAACAGACCCCTTCCACCTTGGTGGGAAATAGGCCCTGTTCCGGGGACAGAGGTGCATAGCCAGCCTCATGGTCGCAAACACTGAGCCTGAGCTTGCCACCCAGCACCTGGGTCACAATTCTCATTTCCAGGGAAGAGTCGGACAGTGACCATATGCATAGGGCCTGGCTGAGTCACCTACTACTGTCATTCCAACACTGGGTTCCGGGAGCAGGAACTCAGGGCGCCTCGCCCCTTCGTGCACCTGCAAGCCTTTTCTTCAAAAGCCTTGGTCTCAGACTCAGGGTCCTGCTCAGCTTGGGCCCAGGGCCGCTCTGCCACCAGGTTTGAGTCAGCGTGAATAGACCTTCGCCAATGATCTGATCAGAAAGCCAAAGCCTTGCCCAGTCATTGCTTTTATTCCAGTCCCTACTTCCATCTTGGCAAATCCTCAGCGTGCATGAATTGTTCTCACCTGGCTGAGCCCCTGCAGCCTGGGGAAGGGAGACTGGTCTCGGGCTTGGGGCGTGGTCAGGTTCATGCATCCTGTGCCTGTTGCCCTTGAAGCTCTCCCAGCCTCCCGAGGCTGCTGCACATGCAGGTCAAGGACTGTGGTGTGGGGCGCCAAGAGCTGTGGCTTGGTGGTGACCGTGGAGCCTGTCTGCTCCCTGCAGCCAGCCCTAACGAAGGTATACACACTTCCAGCGGTGTGCAAATCCTCTTATTTATGTATAGGTAGGTGACTGCAGGTGTTCTTTTCGGAGGTGTGTGTTTAGTGAGCAGAGGCCAGGGCCCTCACTGCCACTGCCTTGGAGAATGTTTTCTGAGTTTACACACCGCCAACATGTGCAGACTCAATCAGACTGGACTCCAGACGTACACTGTGTAGGAGAGAGTGAAGGATGATTTTGGGGGTCAACTTGGGTGGGCCAGGTACGAGGTCACTGTCCCTCCAGATGAGGCTGGCGGTTGAAGCAGTAGACACGAGAAAAGCTACTGACTTTGACACGGAGAATCCCAACCAACTGCTGGCTCCGCACTCATCCGTCTCTCTCCTACACAAGCTGAGTTTCCTCCCAGTGGCCAATCTTCTCAATTAGCAGAGGGGATAAGGTGATGGCTCCTGGAGGGGACCCGGCCCACATGTGTGCCTTCTAGAAGAGTCATGTGGAACAGGAACCAAACATCTGTTCTTTGCAAAGTCCCCAGCCTTGGGTATTTTCTAACAGCAACACAAAACAAAATAAGCATATTTGTAGCCTAGATCAGGACTTGGCACGTAGAGGTGTTAGTATTTATGGAATGAACGAACGACTCTGAGATCTCCTAATACCTTTTTTTAAAAATATAATTAGCTAACTAATTAATTAATTTGAAATGCGATTGCAGAGAGAGAGAGAGACAAGGAGAGAGAGAATAAGAGGGGAAGAGAGGATTGGAGAAATATCTTCCAGTTGCTGGTTCACTCCCCAAATGATCGCAAAGGCTGAAGCTGAGCTGATCTGAAGCCAGGAACTAGGAGCTTCTTCTGCATCTCCCAGGTGGGTGCAAAGTCCCAAAGCTTTGGGCTGTCCTCTACTGCTTTCCCAGTCCATAGGCAGGGAGCTGGATGGGAATTGGAGCAGACAGACATTGAACTGCTGCCCAATGTTGGCATTGTAGGCAGCAGCTTCACCCAAACAGCACTTGCCCATTCGGCATCTCACCCCCTGCCCATGGCCTGATTCCTGAAAACAGTTACGAACTTACTGTACTAACCCACACATCCTCCATTATCAAGCCCAACCCGCCCCCGCCACCCCACTCACCCTGCTTCTCTCTGACCTGGCTCCGACTTGCCACACTGGCTGCCGTCTGGCCTATGTCCCAGCGCTGCCTTTGCACCTGCCTGAGACTGTGGCGGCTGACTCTTTTCCAGGCAAGCTCTTCCTGGTCACCTGTATCTTTCCCGCCTACCACTCCATTACACCTCTATCGCCTCAGTGACTTCCTGACCAGTGCTCAGCATTTATTTATTCCGAGTCGGCCTTCTGGGGACAGGAAGCCCACCTCAAAGGCCAACCGCTTGCAGTGCCCACCAGGTGTGGGCTCCAGGGAGACACAGGGTCTAGCTCACTCTGTTAGCGTTTGTTACTCCATGAACGTCTGGCTCAGCTCATTGGAGCTCAACCCTAATGATAAACACTGGCCATATCCAACCTGTACGGGGTCCACTGGTGGAGCTGCAGGTGGGCAACTGTGATAGGGTGCAGCAGCGCGTACCTGGAGCTGCCGTCGCCAAGCCTGGCCAATAAAGACTCCTCTTTACAACTCTACAGGTATGTCTGGAATCTTCTCTCTCCCTCTCTGCAACAGGAGGAGGTCTAAGCTTGCTTTGAGGCCAAGAAGACATGTTTATAGACGGAGAGAATTTAACAATCAATTCTGCTCTTTGAAAGAAAGCTAGAAACATGAATGGTAGACTGGTCAAGTAAACAGCTTACTTGAAACCTACTAAAATAAATTGTGTGACTTCTAAATCACAAGAAAGAATAACTGGAATAAAGAAAACTTGAAAATCTAAAAGTTTCTGCAGAAAGGAGAGAAAGAAGCAAAGGAACGACAAACAGGAGGAATAAAAGACTATTTTTAATTTATCATCAGTAACCACCATTAATCTAAATAACCTGAACTCAATATTAAAGTGTGAAAACTACCAGATTAAATTAACAGTTGAGCTGCTGGTTAGGCTGCCTCGCTATGCACATCGGAGTGACCCTGCTCAAATCTGAGCTCTGGCTCCCTCTCAGCTTCCTGCGCTTGCAGCCCCGGGCAACAGCTGTAAGGACCCTAATAACTAGGTTCCTTCAACAGGGCTCAGGGCCTGGCTTCCTGGTCCCATCACCAGCCCCGTTTCCAGCCTGCAGGAGCCTGAGCAACCCCGTCCTGGTTGCAGCCCTACGCACTGCTAACAAGCAAGCCAACCAATCACAGCCTTGACCTTGGAGACAGCCTCAACCCCACAAGGTGCCTCTCCCGAGGACCTGTCACTGTGGATGCTCAGCCCAGAGGGGAGACTGTGCAATGCTGCTGGTAAACAGCCTGTGAGGAATCTTAGGACCCCTCCACAGAGCGGGCTGAGGGGGAATTTCCTCTTTGTTGCAGCCTCTTTCAGTGCCTGGGACTCCCATTCCAGGGAAGGCCAGCGGAGCTGCAGGCAGCTGCTACCCCGCCCTTCTCCCTCCAACACCTGCATCACAGGGCTCAGACAGTGGCTCCTCTCAGCTCTTCCAGACAAAGACCCTTCAGACAAGCGGTGGGAAGCAGCCTCACGATGGAGCTGCAGACAGGCAGGGGGCCATTTCTTCCACATTCAGTCTGCCCCTGGGTGTTGACAACCTGCCTCTGCCATGCTGGGCCAAGCAGCTGCTTTGATGATACCCCAAAGTCAGGACCAGCTCTGAGGCACACAAAGCTGTACAGGGCCCGGCCCGGCTGGATGTCACCCCCTGGAAACCCTCAGTCATTTTTTCTTTTCAACAAAGGATGCCACATTTTCACTGGGACTGCGGCCCCTACACACCATAGCATGGGCTCTGCTTGCCTGGAGTGCTCACCTGCTCTGGGAGCAGACGGGTCAGTGACGATGAGGGAGGAAGAGTGAGTGTGTCCTCTCCTCATGGGGGATGGGAGCTGGGAGGAAAGGAAGGCACAGCGCTGACACTTGGCTCAATTACCCAACATGTGAAGGACCCCTCTATTGTCAAGTGTGTCCCCTTCTCACTTCCTCATGCCCGTGAGCAGGAGCCCAGTCTGTGTTTCTTGTTGCAGAATGATCATACTCCCTGCAGGTTGGACATGTCTGTGTGCACACAGACTCAGACCCCTACCCAGGAGGCAGAGACGGTCCCTTTGAAGTCACTCTCCTTTATCTGTTGCTTTGCTTTGTTCTTAAGATGTCCATTTGAAAGGCAGATTTTCAGGGAAAGAGACAATAAAGAAGGAAAGGCTTCCATCTGCTGGTTCACTCCCCAAATGGTTGCAATGGCCCCAGCTGAGCTATGCAAAGCTAGGAGGCAGGAACTTCTTTCGGGTCTCCCACATGGGTGCAGGGTCCCAAGTACTTGGACCATCCTCCATTGTTTTCCCAAGCCATAGGCAAGGAGCTGGATCAGAAATAGAGCAGTCGAGACAAGAATCGGTGTCCAGAGAGATGTTGATGCTGGCAGGTGGGGGGGTTAGCCTGTTGAGCCATAGCATTGGCCCCTGAAGTCACTCTCACATCATGTTATCTTGAAAAATAAGACTGAAAACTCCTGCAGAATCCCTGATGTTTCCTCCTCAGAGGACACGCCCTGCTTTCCCAAGCACAGGTACTGCTGCAGTGGCCCTGGTGATGCTGGGGCCGAGCGCCAGGCATCTCAGCAGAGCCCAACTGGTCCCTGGTGGATTTAAGATCATCTGGATTTTTTGAGGAGGTTGGCTTGGTCCTTACTTCCTGTGCTTTTATACACAAAGGAGTTCTGGTGGCTCACGTCGGGAGGTGGGAGCTGGCAGAAGGGTTCACGGACACTGCGGAAGCCTCTAAGGAAGGCGAGCAGAATGCTGGCATCCTGCCTCCTAACGTTCCTTACATAGAATCCTACCTCCACACCTTACAGCACTTCCAATCATTCTTTCCCAAACAGAAAAGGGCCAGGAAAGTCACAGGCTGGGTCTCCCTTACGCAAGACGTCCAGGTGCACAAGCGTTGGGAATCTCAGGCTGTGAAATATTTGCACACACACAATATGCTGTCCTGGAGCCGGGATCCATGTCTAAACACATGTCATTTTTGTCTCATGTGCAGCTTTCCACAGCCTGACAGCAACCACACACCACGACCTTCCTGCTGGACAACATGGAGGTCACGTGTGCAAGGTTCAACTTGTGGCATCATGCCTATATTCAAAGACATTAGAGGGCCTGGCCTAATGGCTAAATCCTCGTCTTGCATCTATCGGGATTCCATGTGAGTACCGGTTCATGTTCTGACTGCTCCAATTCCTATCCAGCTCCCTGCTTATGACCTGGGAAAGCAGTAGAGGATGGCCCAAAATCTTGAGACCCTGCATCCATGTGGGCGACCCAGAAGAACCTCCTGGCTTCAGATCAGCTCAGCTCTGGCCATTGCAGTCACTTAGGGAGTGAACCAGCAGATGGAAGATCTTTCTGTTTTTCCGTCTCTCCATAAATCTGCCTTTCTAATAAAAAATAAATAAATAAATCTTAAAAAGAAAACAGACATCAGCGTTTTGAGCATTTTCGAGTTCAGAGTTTTCAGGTTAGGCATGCTCAACCCTTATAGGATTTTGAAAATCCCCATTCTTACCCATTCAAGTTCACAAGCCTTGGCCAGGATGGGGTAAGGTGAGGCGTTCTGCCTCGCCCCTCTAGACTTAGAGAATAAATCTGAGCTGGAAAAGACCTCATGGAACATTAGAATGGATGAATAAAAATGCCAGTATGCACTGTGAAGAAACTGAGACCCAGAGAAAGGCAGCACCGACCAGGGGTCCTCATGGGACCTTGGTTAGTTCCCACAGGAGTGGGTTGTTACCAAAGCAGCGAGCCTGGTGCCTGGATCTCTCTGGGCTCCTGGTCCACCTCATGATCCCTTCTGCCCGCCACCAGCCGCCTTTTCCACTCCTCCCAGGCATCGTGACACAGCCAAGGCGGAGTTTCACAATGTCAGCTGACCACTTGCCAACTCCAAACTGCGAGCTCCCTAAGCCACCCTAGTGTTTGCATATCTTTGTTGGTGAGAGGCGTTTCTTGTAGGCAACACACAAGTCCTGCTTTTTGATCCATTCTGTTAAGCTATGTCTTTCGATTGATGAGTTTAAGCCATTCGTGTTCAGGGCTGATGATTCAGTCCTGCATAAATCTCTTTACTTTAAGTACCCAGGGTCGGGTCTTTTGTTACAGCAACAGAAATGAGCTGAGACAAGCCCTTGCTCTAGTATTAAGCCACGTACAGCCTGTGAAAACTAGAGGAAGTACAGCCAGTGTGTGTGTATGTGTATGTTTGTGTGTGTGTGTGCCAAAAAAACGCCCCACCCACTGGGAGAACTCAGGGAGGTGCTTGCCTCCACTTTCTATCACAGATCCCATACCCAGATCCTTCCACCAGCTCCAGAGAGAGGCCCCAGGGAGCAGGACCTGCCCTAAGGAAGCAAGGCAGCAGCAGGAGATTCCCATCGGCCCACCCACTGTCCAGCTGATTCACTCTGACTTCCTCCGCCTGTTGAGAAGACTCGGGTGGGCGGCTATTCATCAACCAAAGCTAACTCTGCCTCCCACCTCGAGAGAAAACAGGGCTAGCAAGAGGCGATCATTAAGAAGCAGTAAATAAAAAGAGGTCCAGCATGGACCCAATGCAAGCTATTACGCTAAGGAGGACAAGGCTCTCCAGCCCAGTTATTCATGGCAAGGAGATAAAGTCTTTGGAAAGCAGAAACACTCCGACAGACCTCAAGGGGATGAAATAAAGGCCAGCAAATTACATGTGAGCTTGCAACGTGATACAGCCAAAGCCACCGCACGGATCGCGATTATTCTGCATCGCATAGTTGAGGTGACAAGTCATGGACTGAGAAAGCCAGAGAATTCCCCCCCTTGCCACCACCACAAGCCCCCAGAGATGCAGACCAGGGCCCTCAGACAGGGGAAGGACTCAGACGAGAAGGTGACCACAGAGCGCCAGAGCTGGGAGGACGAGGTCCAAAGCTGGTGCCGGCCACAAGGGAGAGAGTTCCTGCTTGCTCAGCTGGGGCCTGACACGGGCGGGCACAGAGGCCTGCTGAGAGGGGCTGGCAGCTGATCGCAGTCTCTCTGTGGGTATAGGGGGCTGGGACAAGACACAGAGAGCTCGGCAAACTTCAGGGAGTCTTCAGGGTACCCTGGGGAGGCAGGGCAGCCTTGCAAAACCGGAGGGGATCTTCAAGGAAGGACAGTTCCAATCCGCCCCAACGAGTCTTTGGCATGCACGGTGGGAAGGAAACTGCCAGTCCTGTGTCCGTGGTCTGCACACGGGCTTCTCATCTATGACGGAACAAAGAAAAGCAGCGCCTACTCCCAGGGTGCTCGGGAGGCTTGTCTCTGGAAAACTCTTGCGGCCCTCTGGGGCACGGAGCAGTCAGCCCTACGCGTCTGTGGGTTCCACATGCTTGTGCCCAGCAGCCACAGGTGGAAAATCATATAGAAAACGTGCCATGATTGTATGAAACCTAGACGCCTTGCCGTGTTCCCTATGCCATAGAGCGCCACAGCTGTTCCCTGAGTGTGCCCCCTGCGGCAGGTGTTGTACGCCACCCAGGACCACACCCAGGGACGACGGAGGATGTAGGCAGGTCCTGGGCAAACACAGCACCGCGTTAAACAAGGGATTAGAGCCCCGGGGACTGTAGTATCCATCGGGGGTCCTGGGACCACCCCCTTGCATGTTCTGAGTGGTTGTCCTCACTAATCAGGAGGGACTCAGAGATCGTGAAGAAATTCAGTGTGAATGGGGAGGACCAGGTGACAGGAAGCTGTGCAGCTGGGCTGGGACTGACACCAAGGACCAAGCCCGCCAGGGACGTGGGGAGCCACAAGGTGATCTGAGAAATGGGCTTCTCCATCTTATTATTTCACCAACTTTGAAACGTGTGACAGTTTTTCATTGCCTTTGCAATGCTGCTTGAACTCTAGAATACACAAAACTCAAAACACTTTGCTGTTTTTAATATTGCATAATTAAGAGCTGTAGGAAGCCACTGCTTTAACATGCATTTACTTGTGGCCAAAAAAATCCAGTGTTGGAGTTAAGGGTTTGACTCCCCAAATATCCAGCGGCAGGGCAGGGACAAAAGACGAGTTCAGCAAAAACAGGTTCCCAGAATGGTAAGGTGAGTCACGGGAACCAAGCCTGTGCAACTGCTCACCTGAGAGCTCCAGCTGGGGCGGGGGTGGGGGGCTTCCTCTTGGCCTGGGGTGACACAACAAGGACACCTCAGGGAGGCCACCCAGAGGACACCCGGGGCCAGAGGTGCTCTGTGGCTAAGCCATGACCAATGTCAGCCAATCTGTTTAGTTAAGCAAGAAGTCACCAGCTTTTTCTCCCCGCCCCCAAGATTTTTGTTTGTGATAAAATAGTTTGCCAACTTGGAGTTGGCATTGTGCACAGTGGGTAAAACTTCCCCCTGCAACACTGGCCTGCGATGTGGGCCTCAGCTCATGTCCCAGCTGCCCCACTCCTATCCAGGTCCCTGCTAACCCACCTGGGAAAGCAGCGGTGGACAGCCCAAGTGCTTGGGGTCCCTGACACCTGTGTGGGAGACCCAAGACCAGCTGCTGCTTCCTGGCCATTGCGGCCATCTGGGGGGTGAAACACCAACTTTCTGTAGCACCGACTTTCAAAGAAACAAATAAGGCTTGTAAACAGAACTTACCATCTTAACCGTTATCAAATTCAGTGTCACTGAATGCATGCCCAGTGTTATCAGTTGCATTTCCAAAGTTATGCAGCCCTTGTCTATCTCCAGGAGCCTATATTCCATAGGTAGCAACTCAGATTTTTAAGTTAGTGGATAATATATTCACCCATGCTTCTTTAAAAAAATTATTTATTTTTATTGGAAAATCAGATATACAGAGAGGAGAGACAGAGAGGAAGATCTGTCTGCTAGTTCACTCCCCAAGTGACCACAATGGCCAGATCTGAGCCGATCCAAAGCCAGGAGCCAGGAGTGTCTTCCAGGTCTCCCACACAGGTTCAAGGTCCCAGGGTATTGGACCATCCTCGACTGTTTTCCCAGGCCACAGGCAAGGAGCTGGATGTGGGAGTAGGGCTGCCAGGATTAGAACTGGAGCCCATATAGGATCCCAGCGCATTCAAGGCAAGGACTTCAGCTGCTAGGCTACTGTGCTGGGCCCCACCCATGCTTTTTAAAGGTATCAGGAGTTCGGGCGTCTCAGAGGATCGGTTCCAGAATTCCCACACATCCTGAAGGCTGCAGGCAGGCGTGGATTCTGCCAGACAGCCTGCGCCCTTGGGCCCCAGAAACCTCATCTCTTCTGCCACACAGCTGGTGGAGGAGGTGGGACGGGCTTCAAAGGGGAGGAAGTGCCAAGCCCTCGGCCTTGACCATGCACATCAGCTTCACTTCCAGAGTGTCCTGCAGCCCAGCTAATAACCCCGGGCTTCTGGTTGACCTGACCGCAGCATTTGGGGGATAGGGAGTAGTCTTTGTGGACTTCCTGCTGAGAGATGAAAGGGCCCGCAGCCACAGTAACCTCTTCTTGCCAGCAGAGCCCTTGAGGCCGAAGCACAGTTCCTCAATCACAGGTTTCCCTGCAGCCATGGACAGCCGCCTCACTTCTGTCCCTCAAGGGCCCATGATGGCAGTGTCAGGAGGAAGAACCAGATGCTCACTGCACCTTCTCACCTGGGGCTGGTTCAGCAAACCAACTCCTCCCAAAGCACTCAGAGCACTCCATCCCACTCCCTGGGGACAAGGCCATGCTCTGGCCCACGTCCCGAGGGGAAGTCCAACCAGCAGCACACCGTATTGGGCGGTGTTTGCGACGACAGACAGTGAACTGTTGTGAACCCTGGAGGCCGGCACTGTGTACAGTGGGTTATGCCGCTACCTGAGACACCAGCTCCCATCCTGGGATAGAAGTTCAAGTCCCAGCTACTCTGCTCTCAAATAGCTTCCTGCTGATGTACCTGGGAAGATGGAGAGGATGTTTCAAGACTTAGCATCCTTGCAACTCTCACAGGAGACCTCGATGAAGTTCAAGGCTCCTGGCTTTAGCCCAGCTGTTGTGCCTGTAAGTAGCTGTGTAGTAAATCTGCAGAGGAAAGAATTCTGATCAGGCTCAGAGCAAAAGCAGCTATCCCCACAGGCCCATGACAGCTCCAGTCCAAAGCCTGCTAAGTGCTCCGAGTAATTAATAAAAAGCAGGTCCCTGTCCCACCAGGGCCAGCCTGATGGTGGCTGAGTTCCCTCGGATTCTTCCAGTACTAATTTCCACACAGGCTCCAGGAAATCTATAAGTTACTTTGTCATGGGATACTGCAGAATTTGTTTTTTAAAAGGATTTATTTGATTTTTATTAGAAAGGCAGATTTACAAACAGAAGGAGAGACACAGAGAAAGATCTTCTCTCTGCTGACTCATGCCTCCAATGCCTGCAACTGCTGGAGCCAAAGGCAGGAGCTATGGGGGTTTCTTCTGGGTCTGCTGCATGCGTGCAAGGTCCCAAGGCTATAAGCCATCCTCCGCTCCTTTCCCAGGTCATCAGCAGGGAGTTGAATGGAAAGTAGAGTAGCCAGGACATGAACCTGCACCCATCTGGAGTCCCTTGCTTTTGAGGGGAGTTTTGACCAATTGAATCATAACACCAGGCCCGCTGGGGAATTTTCAGACCTCTAAAAAGACTAAGGTTATGGCCAGCATTGCAGCATATCGGGTTAATCTGCTACTTGCATGGGTGGCATCCTATACTGGAGCACCCAATGTGGTGCTTCCAGTCCAGCTCCTACTACTGGACCTGCGAAAGCAGCGAACGATGACCCGAGTCACTGGCCCCTGGCACCCGTTTAGGAGATCAGGAAGGACTTACTGGCCCAGATCTAGCTATCGTGGGCATGCAGGGAGTAAACCAACAGAAGAAATAGCTTTACTATATCTATGTCTATTTCTCTATGTCTCTCCTCCCTCACCTCTCCTCTCTTTGTTACTCTATTTGAAATAAATAAATAGTAAAGAAAAGAAAGAAGAGGGCAGGGCCCAGTGTGGTAGCCTAACAGCTAAAGTCCTCACCTTGAAGCCGATGCCACATGGGCACCGGTTCTAATCCCAGTAGCCCCACTTCCCATCCAGCTCCCTGCTTGTGGCCTGGGAAAGCAGTGGAGGACGGTCCAAAGCCTTGGGACCCTGCACCCGCGTGGGAGATCTGGAAGAGGCTCTGGTCTCCTGGCTTCGGATTGGCTCAGCTCCGACCATTGCAGCCACTTAGGGAGTGAATCAACAGACAGAACATCTTCCTCTCTGTCTCTCCTCTCTGTATATCTGACTTTCCAATAAAAATAAATAAATCTGAAAACAAAGAGCAAAAAAGAAAGGAAGAGAAATGAAAAAGACTGGGTTCAGTACTGTGTTTCAGCTGGCTCATGTTCCACCTCCAAGTGCTGGGATCCTATATGGGCAGTGGTTCGTGTCCCCGCTGTTCTACTTCCCAGCTAGTTCCCTGCTTATGGCCTGTGTGGGAGACCTGGAAGAAGCTCCTGGCTCCTAGCTTCAGATTGGCTCAGTTCCAGCCATTACAGCTATTTGCGGTCAGCTTTCTCTGTATTTCCTTCTCTCTGTAAATCTGCCTTCCAAATAAAACAAATACTAATTTTTTTAATGGAACAGAACAGAAAGACTGCAAACGGCAGGACAGCTTGACAGCCTCAATGGAGGAATGGACACAGTTAAAAACAGCATCCTTCAGAGGGGTGGGAAACGCTGCCCTTGATCTCATCAGCCCAGCTTCCCTGTCCCCACACTGCCACCAACCATCAAGGACGAACTGTTGCAGGTCGTGCCATAGGCCACTTGAAAGAGAATGGTTTGCTGTGCCCGCAAGAATTTCGAGTCTGAATGTCTAAGGGCTTTTGATAAATGACCTCACAGCTCCTGCGGAGTGCCTCGTCTCCCTCTCCTGGGTATGAGCCAGGACGCCTGGGTCGTTGAGGCTGAGAGCACAGCCCATGCGTTCACCAGCCCTGCCCCAAGTCTGCCGTGCCTATGGCCAGAGAGCCAAGCACTCTGGGGGATGGCAGAGGACAGAAGGGCTACTCGCTGCACCACGCAATGAGCGCGTGCGGAGCAGGGACTCCGAGCCTGCTGTACGCATGCACGGGGCCCGGCAGCCGCTCCCTGAAGGTCTGTCATACCTGGTACCCGACGCGCTGGGAGGTGGTGAGAAGCAGACAGGTGTATTGTACAGGAAATAGTGAGCCCACATTGCGGCTAACAGACTCTGGCAGTTTTCAGGACGTTCTACTTTAAGTCCAAACTCTAGGCATGATTGACTTGGTCACCCAATGGTCCCACTTCAGGCCCCTCAAACACCTGTCTGTTTTTCACTGGTTTCTAGAACTGTGCCTTCTCCCTGTCTCCCAGTATTCTCCATCCTCCCTGCAGGGTCCAAAACGCAGCCAGGAGCTGGCTGTAGGGAAGGTGCAGCCCCTCTGCAGCAGCCCACATCTGGCCCAGGAGCCTTGGTGGTGCTGGGCGACTCGCTCAGCCCTTCCACCTCACCAGCACCTGAGTCCCTCTCCCCTTAACTTCAATCAAACCTCCCAGTCCTCTGGTCAGTGCCCTAGACTTTCAGCTGCAAGGGAGGAGAGGCTTCCGACTTTGGCCATTAAGATGCAGCTCTCTGCCATCACGTCTCTGCATGGGCACCTCGGGTGGCCAGGTCTGTGGTGTGGAGCCACAGGTGTGAGGTTGAGTCCTCTGGTTTTCATTTTGAACTTTCTATCCAGCAAACAACTTCAGGCCAAATGCAGCAAATGGTGAGTGACACAGACTGGGAGGTGCCCAGGTAGCCATCCTTGCTGGGTCTGCTCACCAGGTGCTCCTTCTGGTGCCCAGGTGCCCGGGTACCTGTCCCTGCAAATAGTGTGCTCCTCCTGAGTAATCATTAACCTATTTTCCAAAGCAACTACACCATTTTGCATCTCCACTAGTAATGTACCAAGGTTCCAGATTCTTTATGTTTTCAATGCATGTTGCTGTCTCTGTGATTGTGTCGGACTGGGTAGGAAGTGGTATCTCATGAGGTTTTGACCTGCATTTGCCTGAGCAATGATTGCAAGTGTCTTTTCCTCTGCTAAATGCCTACTTGTATGCCATCTACGAAGAAATCTCTATTCCTATGCTATGCTTATCTGTAAACTGGTTTATATCATTTTATGATGGAGTTACAAAAGTTCTCTATATATCTAGATATGGGTTTCCTACCAGAAAAATTATATTAAATTATATTTATATGTATCTCCTTCCTATGTTTGCATTGCCTTTTCGCTTTCTTGATGCCACAACTGGCAGCACCACTTAAAGGTCTGATAATCTCCTAAAGTTAAATATATCTAGTTCTCGAATTTCTGTGCTTTTGATGTCCTTTTATCTAAGGAAATCTTATCTAATCCAACACCTGAAAATGTAGAGCTGTGTTTTCTTCTAAAAATGTTTTCTTCTAAAAGTGTTGCAGTCTTTGGAGTAAATTTTTTGTAGATATTGTGACAGAGAACCATCTCATGTTTTATGGTGAGGATGCTCAGCTACTCCAAGATCACTTGCTGAAAGACTATTATTCCCCTCTTTGAATTGTCTCATGACGGTTGACCATAAGCACGAAGCTTTATTTCTGACTTTAAATTGTATAGCATTCACCCTTATGTCAGTACTACACTGTTTTGATTCCTGTGGCTTTGTAGTATGTTTTGAAAGTGCAAAGTATGAGTTAGCAAACACTGTTGTTCTTGAGGGAAAAAAAAAAAGAGTTCCTTGTGGTTCTGTAGGAAAGATTTCTGTGACATGCAGGACTCCAGTAGCGGCCAGTTTTGACTGGTAGCCTCCCATCAGCCTACCCAAACTTTCTCAGAGCTGTGCTGGTCTTGGGCACTCATCAGAGTTCAAGATTCCCTCTCCTACTTCTGTTCCCTTGGGTATCTTCACAGAAATGTCTAGCAATAAATCCCACATCTAATCCTGTCTCTTCTCAAATGACTGCCATGGTTTGCTAAGCTTGCATTTTCTAAACCACATCCCAAACTGTTTTGATATACTCAGAGCTGTATCTAACCTCTGGAAAACACTGTGTTTAGGGCCTGATTGTTTGATGGCTTGATTGGTTAATCCTCCCCTTGCAAGTGCCAGGATCCTATATGGGCACCAATTCTTGTGGCCTGAGAAAACAGTGATGGATAACCCAAAGCCTTGGGACCCTGCACCTGTGTGGGAGACCTGGAAGAGAATCCTGGTTCCTGGCTCCTGGTTCCTGGCTTCGGATCGGCTCAGCTCTGACAGCTGCAGGAGTGAACCAGCAGAAAGATCTTCCTCTCTGTTTCTCCTCTCTGTAAATCTGCCTTTCCAGTAAAAATAAATAAATCTGGACTCCTCAGCACCTGTTAGTTTCCTGGCATGTTCTTTATTTTTTTTCCTCTTGCTATTGGTAGCACTCAGCACCGTACTCAAGAAATGAGCAGGAATTGAGCCAGTGTCTGTATTGAGAGTCTACACATGGAGAGGCGCCAACCAGTCCAGCACCCAAGCCATAGCTGACCCCTGTGGCCCTGTGTTCATCTTCTCAGTGGCTCCCAGGGTGTCCCACCAAGGGTTTGAGTTGACTACTGGGTTGTGTTTTACTTGAGTTTTTTGCTGCTCTTACATAAGGAGAACAATTAAAGCCATGGCCTTTGGCTTTTCATCAGCTCCAAGAGCTTGCTAAGTGGTCTGATGTTTGATGACCGAACCAATGAACTGCGGGCCACCAGAAACAAGAGTTGTGCTCCGGTCCTTGAAGATGTGCTCAGTGCACTGTGCTGTCATGCTTGTGATTCCTCACCCTGAAGCACACGGGCAGCGGTGTCATCCGTCATGCGTGGTGCTGGCGCCTTGTATTAATATCCCAAATTTGCAGCCTAATAATGAAAGGGGCTTTGAGAATGCACAGCTTGCCAATAAAGAGCCATCTGTGGTACAGGGGCTGGCTTATTTAATCAGCAGTCTGCAAACAGTGAGCGTGCTATTAGAAACATAATGTGCCGCCTTTTATTTGCACTTCTTGTCTTGCAACTCCCTCAGCCGTCCTCTCAATCTGTGCACACTGACATTCCCTGAACTGAGATGCACAATTTAACCCAGGTCCCGAAGGTGCATGGCTCAGGAGCTTGCACTAATGAAACCACAACTGACCACAGGAAAACGTGAGTGTGAGTGAGAGAGAGCCTCCTTCAGGGTCATTGCTCCCCGCCCCCAACTGGGCTGGTCCTGCTCCTTGGGGCTGAGCATGTAGTCATGTGGCACTCTTGCTGGATTCCGTCTCTGATCCAGGTGCCTCCAAGCTCTGGTTAAAGCCACCCACAGGGCCAGGCAGCTCATGCGCAACATGCCAGGCTGGTGGGCCATGCCCTTCTCCTCTCAGTATTTCTCCTGTTGGCCTGTGACCAGAACAGCAAGCCCTTCTCCCCTTCCACACCCACTTTCATTACATTCAGATCTTCAGAACCGGCTGGCCACATGTTTAGGCAGGAGTTTTCAGTGTTTCATCTTCTCAGTGTAAAGCTACTTTATGTTTCTTGCTCGCAGCTCCCAGCCTCCACTCCCATATGATTGGTGAGAAAGATTAAAAATAATTCCTTCAGAACATTCACTGTGTGTGTTTCCTTGGGCTTCCCGCTGTGTGGTTCAATGTTGGTAATTTAGCATTGGTTTGTGTTAGGGCCAGAGGGCTGTGCACTGAGATAGATATCAACAACAGAAACAGGCCAGACGCACAGCTTACTGCCAACCTACAGCCATGCTCAGGGTTCCCTCCCTGAAGCTGGTCCGAGCTTGTCTTCTCTGATGTTTCTTTGATTTCATCAATGTAAATTCCAAAATGCACACTTTATTTCCTCATGAGTCGTATTCGTGTGTTTCAAAGAAACCCATCAATAGTGTGCATGTGTGTGTACATGCAGAAAATTACTACAAGGAATTGGGTTGGCTCATATAATGACAGAAGCTGAGAAGTCCTGCTGAGGAAAGCTGATGGATGGATGGATTCCAGCTTGAGTCCAAAGCCTGGAGAACCAGGAATCCCAGTGTTGGTGCAAAAGAGGACCAATGAGCTTCTTCCTTCTCCTGCTCTCCTTCTATTCCACCTTCACCTGTGGGATGAGGGAAGAGACGCACCCACACCACGGATGGCTCTCTGCTTTACTGAGTCCACCGTTCAAGTGCACGGGCTCTGAGATTTCCCCTTTCCCAAGTCCTCTCCTCCTACTACTCATTTCCCCTCTAGTATTCAATGGGTAGTCCTTCATGAACAGTCATTAGACAGTCCATCATTCCACTACCGAAGTGCTTCCCAACATGGTAGGCATGGACAATGTCAGAGAGGATGGGCTAACTCTTGCCTGTCCCTGCCACTGACCGTTCTGAGGTGCTGGGCCACCATGTCGTCTGCCCCACTCATCCTACCGTCACTGCATGGAGGAGAGAACGGTAGAGCATTCTGCATAAGCTAAAACACGCTAAATGAATCTGAAGCCCTGTGATAATTAATGGTGTCTCAATTGCTTTTGCCAAACCAGGCTAAACCTTGGGAGAAGCCTTTTTTTTTCCCCCAAACATTTATTTATTTAATTCAAAATTTAGAGTTACAGAGAGAAATCTTCTCCCTTCTATGGTCTTCAATAGCCAAGGCTCAGCCAGGCTGAATCCAGGAACCAGGAGCCAGGAACATCATCCTGGTCCCACACGGGTAGCAGGAGACCAAGCATTTGGCTCGTCTTCTGCTTCTTTCCCCAGGCCATGAGCAGGGACCTGGAGTGGAACAGCTGATTTTACCAGCTAAAGCACAACATGAGCCCTATACCTGTCTACCTCTCAAAATGTTTTTCCTGGGCCCAGCGCAGTAGTCTGGTGGCTAAAGTCCTCACCTTGAAAGCGCCAAGATCCCATACCGGCGCCAGTTCTGACCCAGCGGCCCTACTTCCCATTCAGCTCCCTGCCTGTAACCTGGGACAGCCCAAGGCCTTGGGACCTGCACCCACTTGGGAGACCCAGATCTTCCTCTCCATCTCTCCTCCTCTCTGTGTATTTGACTTTCCAACAAAATAAGTCTTTAAAAAAAAGTTTCTCCTTGTTCTTATCTTTTGATAGTAATAACTGCATTCTCAGATTATCATAGAGAAGGGGCAGGTGAGAAGTTTCACAATTTTCCTTAATCTACATTGCAACATAAGTGAAATTTGTCCACCTTATATGAATTAAAAAATTATCATAATATTCGTTCCATTACAGGTAAGGGTGTTAGCTGCTGGCCGAACACTCGTAGGAGTTACCTGTTAGTGTTCGTAAGGTCCGTGGGCTCCGCAGAGTGGCACTGGGCAGGGATGGTTTGCGAGCGCTGGCGCAGGTGCACATCCATCTCTTGCGGCTGCAGGCTTGTGAATGTGCACAGAGGACCATCAGAATTTCTGCGGCATTTGCTAAATGTGTTTGACACCAGGACCCTCTGAGCAGCACTAAGTCAAGTTTCTGAGACGCACTCTGCTGAGCCCATTTGGAATACGCTAGCTTAGATTTTTAACTAGATTTGGGTTTAAAACTCCAAAAACAAGTGGTGTGTTAAGGTGGGGATTTCTTTTCACTGTTCTTTGGTTTGGAATTCAGGATTCTCCTTTGATTAAAAAAAAGTGTGGTAGAATGCACATATTATGGCTACAAGTTAGTCATGGTAACTGTCCTGAGTGTGGTTCAAGGCACGAAGGCCGTGTCACCATTGAGGAGCCCCTTTAGACTATTCACGCGTGTTGTTCTCATCAGCTGAGGAACATCTGCTTAAATGTGCTTACTTACCTGGGCCAGCTGCTGGCCAGGGAACCCTGTGCTAGACAGAGATGTATTCCTGGTTACTGGCTTTGTACCAGTGTGAGGGGTCCAGCTAACAGACAATTAGGACTCTGTCAGCATGAGACAAGGGGTAGAGGCCCTGTTGACATGGTGCTAGCCTCCTCTGCAGTCACATTTAGTTTTTTTATTTTTTAAAGATTTATTTTGTTTTTATTGGAAAGGCGGATATACAGAGAGGAGAGACAGAGAGGAAGATCTTCCGTCCGATGATTCACTCCCCAAGAGAGCACAACGGCCGATGCTATGCCGATCCAAAGCCAGGAGCCTCTTCCGGGTCTCCCACACGGGTGCAGGGTCCCAAAGCTTTGGGCCGTCCTCGACTGCTTTCCCAGGCCACAGGCAGGGAGCTGGAAGGGAAGTGGGGCTGCCGGGATTAGAACTGGTGCCCATATGGGATCCCAGGCGTGCAAGGCGAGGACCTTAACCACTGTGCCACCGTACCGGGCCCCACATTTAGTTTTGGATGCTGCTGTTTTAATTATGAAAATAGGATAGACAAGATGGCCAGTCCCCCTCCCTCTGTTGGGTTTTTAGTTCTACCACAGCAGGCTGTACAGGATTACAACTGAAGTCCTCTGATGGGTTTATTCCAGCCTTCTGGTTGGTTGGTTGGTAGCTGTTCTTGCATCTTTCTTGATTGGCTGAATACAGACAGCCATTTTTGTGTATACATGGTACTCCTTGCTTGGGCTCCCTCTCCTGATTGCTGTGTCCGGAGGTGAAAGATTTCTCACTTCAATAAATATTGCTTTGCTCACTGTCCCCGTCGTCATGCAAATTCTCCTTTGATGTGAGGCTGGCGCTGAGGCCACCAGCATCATCCCAGGACAGCCCCATCCTCAGGAGTCCTACAGTGGGAACAATGTGGCGTTCTCTTCTGCTGCCTGGCTCCCGGCTCTCCTCACAGCCCTTCAACGCGCACGCTCAGCTGGCTCTGGAGCCTGTGTCTGCCCCTGCATTTCAAGCATCTCTCTTCCTCTGTAGCTTCTTCCTTTGTATCTCTGCTTCTTCACACCTTCCCGCTTCTTCCATACTGTGCTTCCCACGTCTACCAGAGAGGTTCTCCACAATACGTGTAAGTCCTTTTACAAACAACTCTCCAAGCATCTCGTGGTGCCTCTGAAGACTCTGCACATACATCTCCTTGTGTGCTCACTCGCCCTCAGCTGAAGTGACTCACAGCACTCAGGGGCTGTTTGCCATCAGGGCCGCTGGGTGTTGGTTAAAGCACTATGATGGTTTGAATATGATCCACGACACCCCCCGGCCCACCCACACCCCTGAATTGAGAGTCTGGTTCCAAAACTCTTCTGTTCATGGTACCAAAAGGTGGAAACTTACTGCAATTACGATGGGTAGCAGTAGGTTCTTTGAGCAGTGATTATATTGCATTCAACTTCTAGCAGGGAATCCCCAGGACCAAATTCTGGTGGCTTTGTAAGGAATAAACACGACAGACACATGACACACTCTCTCTGCCTTGCCATGTGATGCTCTGCACTGCCTCAGAACTCCACCAGCAAAGGGGCCATGGCTGAGGAGGTCCCCAGACCTTGTAGCTTTAGAACCATGAGCCAAATAAACCTCCTTTCTTTATAGTTAGGCTGCCTTGGGTACCTTGCTATAGTTAACGACAGCCAAGTCACCAAAGCACCCTCTGGGATTTGCCTCTAACTGGAAGGCCCATACAATGGCTCCAAGTCTCATTCCCTGGATGGAGCTGGGCTTCGTGTCATCCAGGTGGATCAGGGGAAGAGCTTTCCTCCTTTCACCTTGGCTACTGTGAGTAGAAAGAGCGTGGCAGAGAAACAACTCCATGCCTCCCGTTCCTTTGTATTGTCAGCATCACCTCCACCCCAAGCCTCTCCTGCTCAACTCAGCTGAGGGTGGTGGGGAGGCACTGCAGCCAGGCTTGCCCGAATGGTGAGTTCAGGGGAGCCATGGCCATAACAAGGCCATGCCCATGCCCCACACGTGACGCTCCGTGTGGCGCACAGTTGTCTCCAGCTAACCGAAGAGCCTCCGGGGTTCAGAATTTTATTAAACAGGTAAAAAGCCAGCACAGTTACAACAAACTGTCTATTCTAAGTTCCAACAGTTTCAGGCATCTCAAAAATTATGACACACATGAATACTGGATTCACAAACCATATTTTTACAACTGTTGGATTTATCATAAAGTTAACACCCACAGGATCTTGAGTTGAAACGTCTGAGTTTACCCGTCATTCAGAATCCATGAGGAAAGTTTCAAAGTCCAGATCCAGGTCGGAGACGAGGGCGCTCACCAGGTCGTCGACGGAAGGGCGCTTCTGGAGCAGACCTGTGGGGAGGAGGGTCGGACAATGAGGCGGGGCAGGTGCGTGCTGAGAGCCAGCATGGGGAGTACGCAGGCTCTCTGGAGGCCCAGTCTGGCTCGGACACCTGCCAGGGAGCCCCTTCATCAGACCAGGGCCAGGGGGAGGCCCGAAGCTATTTATAACTTCAAGGCGCTTTTCTATCTAATCAACCTTTAGCTTAGAAATTTAGATCATATATATTTCCCAAGAGCTTTATTGTTTTATTACTGTTGCAGATAATCATTATCTGTCTACTTGGAGTGAGACTAGAAGATTGATTTTTTTTAAGTTTTTTTTTTTTTAGGATGATTTGGAGCTTAATTATCAAGTTCTACATCTTTAAAAAAATCAGTCAAGCATTATTTCTGCAGAAATCTTGTATCAGTGTGGGCAAAGCCACTGGTTCCCCCCAGATCTGCCTGGTTTAGGTAACACACAGCTTTGAAAATGTGTTAACCGGGTATGTGGAAATCACTTCTTAATAGACAGGACTATGTTAGCACGAGACAGGGGCAGAGGCCCTTTAATAGTTGACTAAGTGTTAGGCTCCTCTGTAGTCATATTTAGTTGTTGTTGTTGTTGTTGTTGTTTTTGATCTCATGTCCTAAGAGTTGGTCTCTCTGTGTAAATCTTTTGAATAAATACAATTTTTAAAAGGGGGGGGCACCTGGGATTGTGGTATAGCAAGTAAAGCTGCCATATACAACATCCATGTCCTATATGGGCACCAGTTCACGTCCCAGCTGCTCCACCTACAATCCAGCTCCCTAGTAATGGCCTAAGTAAAGCAGTGGATGATGGCCCAAAGCCTTGGGGCCCTGCCACCCATGTGGGAGACCCAGAAGGAGCTCCTGCCTCCTGGCACTGGCTTGACCCAGCCTTGGCTCTTGTGGCCACTTGGAAAGTAAACCAAATATAGATGGTAGATTTCTTTTTTATCTCTAACCTTGACTTTGGAGAAAACAAATAACTTCTTTTAAGACTGGTATTCAAATTTCCTCATCTGAACAGGAGGTGTTATGAAGACAAAATGAGAAGCAGTACAATACCAACGAGGCTTCCATGTCTAGCATATATCAAGAATTCAATTAAAAAAAAAAAACTGATTTTATGTTCACTCCAAAGAAGCCAGGGGCAAAACTTCAGGTAATTACCTTGTTGTTGCAACCTGTGTACCCAGCAGCAGATGCCAACATGCGGGGTGAACAGGTTCCCTGCCCGATGGCTGTGGAGCATGGCTGCTATCAAGCTGCACCCACCCCCAGCACATCGGGGGCTGCTCTGGATCCCGTGTGATCCTGTCATGTGCTGCGTGTGAGGGTCAGGCCAGGTCAGAGCCGACCAAGGCAGGCTGGTCGTGGAGTGCAGCAGGAGGGACGTGCTGCCGAAGGACACTGTGGGGACCTGCACACTCCTAACGGGGGAACACCACTCGCCTCGACCCCTAACCATGCGACACCTAAATTTTAACTTGAGTCTCTTACACACTTGATTATCAAAGTTATAGTTAGGATGCGTCTATAAGAAAACACCGAATAGCTTTCTAATTTTGAGGTAAGCAAAACTAACTTCCTACCTTCTTCCTGCCCTACTATTACCTCTCCCTTCCTCTTTTAAAAAAATACTTATTTATTTATTTTAGAGGCAGAATGAAAGGAAGGGGGGAAGAGACAGAGAAAGCAAGCTTCAATTCATTGGTTTATTTTTCACGTGGGTCAGGCTGAAGCCAGGAGCCCAAGCACTGGGCCATCTGCTGCTACCTTCCCAGGAGCATTAGCCAGGAGCTGGAGCAGAAGCACAGCAGCCAGGATCTGAACTGGCATCTGGATATGGAATGCCAGTACACTAGGCAGCTGCTTAATGGGCCACACCACAGTGCAGGGTCCCAAGTGTTCTTTTAAGACAACAAAAGGAATCACCATTTAAAAAAATAGTATATGAAGATTTTATTAAAATTAAAAATGTCTACCTTTCAAAAGAAACCATTAAGAAAGTCAACAGGCAAATGAGAGAGTTGGGGAAAACACTTGATTATCGTGTATCTCAAGAAGGAATTGGTATCTGGAGCATGAAAAATGCTCAACCCATCATATATATATATATATGAAATGGAGAAAATATTTGCCTTTGCACAAAGTCAGCCTTGCATAAAATGTCTCCAAAGAAGCAAATTTCAGCATGGAATCAGCAGGCCTGAACGAGAAGATGGGAGCCCAGGAGAAACTAAGGGGCTGGGATTGCGATGTCTAAGTGAGGACCCTTTAGCTGAGCGGTGCATGCTGGCCATGACGAGGCGTGGTGGGCGAGCATAACGGGTGTGTGGGGCTTTGGGAGGACAGTGGGAGAAGGCCCGTGGAGGCTCTGTGCCAGAGCAGCCAGAAAGCACAACAACAGTAGGGGGGCTGACCGCGAGCACCAGCAGTTGGCCAAGGGGATCCTCCAGGCTTCCCGAGCCTGGAGAACGGGACATTCAGTGGGCAGTCCTGGATCAGAGAGCAGGGTGGCTGTTCCAACGAAGCAGAGACAATGGTGTAGGGAACAGAGCCATGAGTTTAACGCGGATGTACACAGCTGTCCACACACATGCTGTAAGCCCCTGTTGTCCACACACATGCTGTAAGCCCCTGTCGTCCACACACACGCTGTAAGCCCCCGTCTAGACAGTGGCTGGGAGCAGGACAGTGGGGAGCACTGGGCTGTGACGCGAAGACAGCACTTGGGACACCTGAACTCCACGTCGGAGGCCCCACCCTGCTTCTGACCCGGCTTCCTGCCAAGGTGCACCCCAGCAGGCAGCAGCTGATGGCTCAAGCATTGGATCCCTGCCTCCCACACAGGGAATGGTACTGGGTTCCAGGCTCCCAGCTGCGGACTGACCCGGCCCCAGATGTTGAGGAAAATCTTTCTTAATGCTTTTCAAGTAAAGTGAAAATATATTAATTTTTTTTATTTTAAAGAAAAAAATATATATATTTACTTAATTTGAAAGACAGTTACAGGGAAAGAGTAAGGGAGATCTTCCCTTTGTTGGTTCGCTACCCAAGCCAGCAGCTTCTTTCAGGTTGCCCTGTGGGACCAGGAGCCCAAGTCTTTGGGGTTATCTCTACTGCTTTTCCAGGCACATGAGCAGGTGCAGGGATCTGGATTGGAAATGCAGCAGTGAGACTCCAAAAGTGCCTGGATGCTGCTTGCCAAGGCTGCAGGCAGAGGCTTAGGCTAGGAAGCCAAAAACATTAGCTTCAATAAATAAGACAGAAAGCAATTATTTTAAAACACTGTAATATGAAACTGCATTAGTTCCATTTTTAATTCAAATCCAAATTTTAAAAGTTCCATTTGGGGGAAATATTTGAGAGAGAAGGGGTTCACTGGAAGAGAAATTTCGATGCTTCTGCCTTCACGTGTAAAGTCCAAAATGCCTGTAACTTTCCCACCGTAAAATCTCTGTAACCCCGTGGCTGAGAGCAGACCTGCCCGCTGGTCCAGCTCCTGGCTCACTGCAGGACACGCCGGGCCTCCGAGCATCACAGACGCGGCCCATTTTCACAGTCCTTTCTTCATGCAGGCTGTTCCTGGACTCGCTCAGCCCTCAAATCGCCTTTCAGGCATTTCCTATGTGTCATATTTCAACAGGACTTTGAGTCAAACCTGCTAACCTATTATACCACTTGCTTCCTTTTAATATTTTGAAACATTTCTATAATTACATGACTGGCAGTTTTTAATTACACGGCTAGAAATGTGAGAAGGTAAAACTACCGATTCAGACCCAACCTACCCCCGCAGGGGCTGGCCACCCTGCTCCTTTGAAGTGGTTCAGTTCAACTCTACCGACTGCCCAAATACGTCCCAAGTCTTTCTTCAGTGGTCGGAGTTAACCAGCAAGCACCTGGCTCCAATTTTCCTCCATCTCAGAGAAAAGAGATGGTGCGAAGTAAAGAAAAAGATACTCATGTCTGTTTCCAGTAAGATACGTCAGAGCTGAAGGGTTTGATAACTTCGCAATGTGACTGCTAAAGATTGAGGTGCAAAAGGAATCATATCTGGCCCTTGCAAAGGCACAGGCACAGCCAGTGGGCCGTGGCTTCTCTGTGCACACTGTTAGGGCCGCCTCGCTCTACAGTCAAGTGTTAAACGGATGCCAGCATGAACTAACCACCGCATGGGGAAAGACAAGAAAGATCCAACGTTCCACGTAGCTTCACAAACAAGAAAAACTGAACTTGGCTTTCCGAAGGTGTACAGCCAAAAAAAAAAAAAAATCCCCAAGAATATTTTGATTTCTTTGTGTTAAAGCTTAGGAAGATGTCCCTTCTGTGTTCGGGTGTGAATTTTCAAATGTGACAGTTAAGACCCGCACTTTCTGCGGAGGCCGCAGAAATGTGGCTGCAGCTGCTGAGATGTGCAAGTGGGGGCAGGAGGTGGGATTCACTGAAACTAGGAGGGAAAATGGATGGATTTTTGCCCAAGGAACACAAGCAATAACGATTAAAGAGAAATAAGAATACAGAAGAAAGTATGTGGTAAGTTAACACAGGAATAAGAAGAAACACAAAATTGCATTAGGACACACCACCCCAAGCGCCCTGTGCAAAGCAAAACGAGCAGCTGTGTTTCTTCTATTTGTCCTAACTATAATGAGCAGCTAGACAATAATGATTTAATTTCTTTTTCTCCTTATTTTCCCTGAGAGGCAAATGGGCTAATAAAAGATGGAACAAGCCAGAACATTCTTCATTCTGCTTTGCTCAAACTAGCATGTTTCATAACCTTGAGGTATAAGGGCAATTATTCTGGGTCTGACAGAAATAAATTATGATATCAAAAGAATTCCAAGGCTGACTCTGGAGGCAGGCAAGGTTTCCAAACTGCACTGTAAGCCGTGCTCTGACGTGACGAGGAGCTGGGGATGTGGGAGGGTCTGAGCCTGCCAGCCAGGCTACCATGGGCTCAAGGTGAGGGTGCTCGGAACTGAAGTGGCATGGACGCCGGGGCCCTGGGTCTGGCTCTGCCTTGGATCCCGGCCTCTAACTAAGGCACACCCAGGAGGCACATCCGTGGTGATGGCTCAAGCGGCTGGGTCCCTCCAAACCACCCACCTAGGGGACCTGGATGTAGTTCCCAGCTCCCAGCTTCAGCTGGCCTATTCCTGGCTCTGCTATAGCCATTTGGGGAGTGAATCGGCACATGTAAGACTTCTATCCCAGCGTCCCTACACTCCAAACGAAAGGATCTGTGGGTAGGGATGCCTTCAGACCACTAACAAAGGCAGACGACCCTCTGGGTGCTAGGCACTGTGCTCAGAGTATCAGCCCACGGGCTTCTCAAAGCACGCTTGGGAGGGACCACTCTTCAGACAGGTCCCACGACTCCCGCGTTTGGGTCTTTGCAGTCCCCTAGTCTGCTTCCAGAGTCCAGGCTCTCACAGCGCTAAGACACATCTGTTCAAGCCCTGACATTCTGACAGCACACATCCCATGGAGGTCCACACTGAGCACTCACAGTGCGGCAGACCTCAACCCAGGCAGAGAACTTCAGTGTCTCACTGTCTCCTGACACCCGCCATGTGCGTCCAACTTCTTCAGTGTCCCCTTGCTGACTCCAAGGCCGAGTCAAAACCCTGGCCAACTGGAGGCCAATTCCATGTCCATCCACGCAGCAGCCTTCACAGGCAGGCACACGTGGTGGTACAGGACATGGCACGCTGGCCTCTGCCCCGCTGTGGAAGTGGGACATTCGGGACTGGACAGACACCCAGTCACGACCACCAGGGTGGCGTGCTCGCAGTACTCCGTGGCCGGCATTCTGACCTTGGCCTATGGCTCTCAGATGTTTCCTCGGTGGCCTCCAGGGATCTGTGGTAACCCCTTGGCACGCAGAAACCCCGACATGTTTAAGGGGATGCTAAGTGTGCAACCCTACACAGATGTCAGTTCTAGGATGCATTCAAGATGTGCATCAGAGCTGAGAGGCTGCCCCTCTCGGAATGCCCAGCAAATGTAGCATCAGATCAAACCTTCACTTAAAAGCCTGAACTTTCACTCACTGAATGGCCTCCTGGAGGCAGAACTGGTGATATGAAAGCGTAAAGCAGGGCTGGCAAGTCCACCGCAGAGCTGACTGTGCGAGGCACGGTCCTGTTCTGGCTCTCTTTAATTAGTGCCTGGTAATGAGATGGTTCGTGTATCTTAAGAGCACAAGGCATTACCGGGGAATTAAAAAAAAATTAGAATTACTTCAAGTTCAGAATGAGAAGTAAAAACAGTTTGAATAAATGCGCATCACTGTTAAACAATATATGAAAATTCATAGACTGCCAAGACCAACCATGGGTGCCTAATGATACACTAGTTGAGTTTGATCCAAGTTCAGTGGAGGACATGGGAAAAACAAATGAAGGAACAGCAAACAGAATCTTCGTCTGGGTTGTCCCATTCACTGACTCATTCATTCACTCACTCAAGCTGTATTTCAAGAGTCTAATATAAATTTAGGGCTGGTAGAGAAAAACGACAATTATTAGGAAGCTGTAACATAGAAAAATTGCTGACAGTATTATGATCTAGATCAGAACAGCATCATGGACGTCACTTGGGGACCTGTGAGAAACGTAAATGATTCATCTCCATCCCAGATCTGCTCACAGGAACTGGCTGCCCCGGGGATGTTCCTGGGGCTTCGGCCCCACACCTGAGCAGGAGACCATTGCTCCACAGGAGCTGAGGAAACTTCTGAAACCTGCAATAACTGCAGAATCACTGTGTTGGATGCATATGATTTTCTCCTTAACCAAAGGAAAGATATATATGTATGTAAAAAAGAGAGAAACAGAAAACTTAATTATAGAATTTGTTTGGGACACTGTCCAAGGCTGTGTTTGCCAAACTTCAAGAGTAAGCGCAGCTAGCCAAAACCACCCAAAATGCTCAGGTCAATTTGGCACAGAAATAATCTAAAAAAATCTGAGGAGATGGAGGAGGCTCAAAAGGCCCTGGGGTGGTGTGCCCATGGTGTTGCGTGGGCACTGACAGTTGCCTCCAGGCTTGGGGATCTGACTAATGTTAAGGTACTCAGGTGCCAGCCTGCGGTGCCGGGATTCAGTACCCAGCTCTGGCTCCTAACTCCAGCCTCCTGCTAATGCGCCTCCTGGGAGTCAGCAGTGATGGCTCAGAGCAGTTAGGTCCCCACCAGCCACAGGGGAGACCTCAACTGCATTCCACGTCTGGTTTTGGCCTGGCCCAGTTCTGGATGCTGTTGGCAACTGGGGAATCAATCCAGTGGGTTGGAGTTTTCTGTTTCTTAAGTTTAAAAAAAGCATCCAGTTGGGAGCACCACTTATGGAAATGATTTTTATTACAGAGCAGAATTTTCATTCATTCATTTTTTTAAAAAAGATCTGTTTAGGGCCCGGCACGGTGGCGCAAGTGGTTAAAGGTCCTCGCCTTGCACGCCCGGGATCCCATATGGGCGCCAGTTCTAATCCCGGCAGCCCCGCTTCCCTTCCAGCTCCCTGCCTGTGGCCTGGGAAAGCAGTTGAGGACGGCCCAAAGCTTTGGGAACCTGCACCCACGTGGGAGACCCGGAAGAGGCTCCTGGCTTCGGATCGGCATAGCATCAGCCGTTGTACTCACTTGGGGAGTGAATCATCGGACAGAAGATCTTCCTCTCTGTCTCTCCTCTCTGTATATCCGCATTTCCAATAAAAAAATAATAAAAATAAATCTTAAAAAAAAAAAGATTTATTTATCTGCTGGTTAATTGCAACAACGAGCTCTGGCCAGGCTGAAGCAAGGAGGTAGGAACTTCACTGCGGTTTCCAAGTGTGTGCAGGGGCCCAAACACTTGGAACGCTTCTACTGCTTTCCCAGGTGCATTCGTAGGGAGCTTTATGGGAAGCAGGGCAGCCAGGACATGAACCAGGAGACCCTAGCATTTTTACTTCATTTTAAAGAAGTTGCAAACAGAGTGTGTTTGGCTTGTTAGCAACGCGCTGGAGAAGGCTGCTTTGTGATGATCCATGATTGACTCCGGTGAGGAGAGGTCAGGACACGGGGGAGAAGGCCTCGCCTGTGTGGCAGTTTCGATTGTCCTAGGTTTGAGAACTCAGGCAGAGCGGTCAGGCAGCAGCTGCGAGCCAGTGCGTGGACGATCCCGAGGAGAGGGGCCACCAGGAGTGGCTTCAGCATGGACGCCCTGCCTCCTGCCCAAGACTTAGGGCTCTTCCCCTGGGAGGGGCCTGAATGCGCACCAGGTTGGCACATGAAGCTCCATGCAACAGCGCGGCGGGCAGGAACATGACCCACCTCGGTCCACTTATTCCAGGGGCTGGCAGCGCGGCATTGTGTGAAAAGCTGCTACTGGAGATCCCAGCAATTCCATGTGGGCACTGGTTTGTGTCCTGGCTACTCCACTTTCCA
Source organism: Ochotona curzoniae (assembly GCF_017591425.1). Taxonomy (NCBI): domain Eukaryota; kingdom Metazoa; phylum Chordata; class Mammalia; order Lagomorpha; family Ochotonidae; genus Ochotona; species Ochotona curzoniae. Next base: position 7,927,070 of record NW_024465816.1, on the reverse strand, counting down.
TTCAGCTCCCTGCTAATGGCCTGGGGGAGCAGTGGAAGATGGCCCGAGTGTTCGGGCGCTTGCACTGCTACTTGAGACCTGGAAGAAGCTCCTGCTCCTCGCTTCAGCTAGGCCCGGCGCTGGCTGTTGCAGCCATCTGGGAAGTGAACCAGCAGATGGAAGGTCACTCCCTCTCTGCCTCTCTCACTTTCAAATAACTAACTAGATAAATCTTTAAAATAAGACAATAGAACTGAAATGAACTAGCTGAGTGCTCTGCACTGTGCGTGGGGACAGCAGGCACATGGAGCGAGAAAAAACTTCATCTCTCATCTCAGCAGGTTTGCTGGCTGGGGAGAAAGCCATGGAAAATGCCATGTGGCTCATGTAGAAACAGTGACACAGAAGGCAGGCTGGGCATCAACGGGCAGCTGGGAGGGCTGCTCAGAGGCAGTGTGTCCCTGAGCAACTGCAGCTGTTGATCCTGCAGCCTAGGGGCTGGCTCACTACGGGAGAGGAACACACAGCCAGAGCAACAGAGGGCAGAGCTTGCCAAGCGCCCCCGCAGTCCCTTTGCCCTGCTGAGAGTGACGATTCTTGTTTTGGAGCAGTGGCCCTCAACAGGAGGGGGCGTCTGGCCCTCAGGGACATGTGACAATGTCTGAGACCTTCTTGGTGGCTCCATTAGGCAGCTCTACTGGTGGCGTCCATCTTACCACATGCGGGACAGGTCAAACAACAAAAACATGCCCTGTGCTGCAGGTCAGTCCCTGCTGTGGATCAATGAGTACAGCCTGGCGGGAGCCTCTGTCCTGCACCCCCTGCCCTCTCCTGGCAGCGGGAGCTGTCCACGTGTGCTCCTCCAGAAATAGGAGCATGCAGAAATGCAGAGAGGTGTGTGTGTGTTTTAAAGATTTATCTATTTGAAAGGAGACAGAGAGATGTTCCATTTGCTGATTCATTTCCCAGAAGGCTGCAATGACCAGGGCTGAACCAGGCAAGAGCTGGGAGCATTTTCCAGGTCTCTGCAGCAGCCCAAGCACTTGGGTCATCTTCTGCCGCTTTTCCAGGTCATTAGCTGAGAGCTGGATTGGAAGTGGAGTGGCTGGGTCAACGAACTGTTGCCTGTATGGGACGCCAGCCAAGATGCTGGCCCTGGCAGGGCGCTTTCAATGTAAATTTTTACTAGTTGATTTGAAAGGCAGAGACAGACAGAGGTAGAGATTTCCCACCCAATCATTCACTCCCCAAATGTCCTCAGCAGCCAACGATGGGCCTGGCTGCAGCCAGATGTGTCAGGTGGCTGGCAAGGTCCCAACCATCTCACCTGTCACCTGCAAGAGTGTGCCTTAGCAGGAAGCTGGGACTGGGAGCAGGGCTGGGACTCAGAGCCAGCTGTTCTCATGTTGGATGCAGGTGTCCCAAGCAACTGTGCCGAACACTCACCCCAGAACTAGAGTCTGGAACAGAACGAGGAAGGCTCTGCAGGTGATGGGTCCTGCACTGCACCCTCACAAACAAGTCCTCCTGCCCAGCCCTGCTCCCCCTTGGGCCCTGTTCTGATGGTTGTCATCATCCTGTAGCCTCCTCTGCATCATTCCAAATATGTCAGCCAGATTCTTTTTTCTTCCAGAAACATTCCCAGTTCACAAGTTTATCAGGAGGCATTTCATGATGTCTGGGCCACTGTTCAGATAACTGGCTGTACCTGGGGCTCTGGGGGAGAGAGGGTGGAGGTTCCTGGCTCCTGAGATCTGGATATGTTTAAGGACCAGATTTATAGAGCCAGGATTCTCCCTGCCCCATGTAAATGACCTCATGTCTCCTCTGACTTGCAAGGTCTGGGTGTGAAAAGCTTGAGGGTCCCAGGTCCTTCCTCCCCAAGTTCCCGGGGATTTGGTGGGGGACACAAGGACACAGTGGATAGTGCTGGTCACAAAGAGGGGAGGGCAGGGATGCCTCACCACAGCAGAGCCCATCATGGGAGGTGGGGAAGTTAGGGTATGAGAGAGGCTGCTGGTGATCCTAAAGCTGATGCAGTTGAGCAAGGAAGGACCCTTGCCTGTGAGCTTGAGTACAGGGAATTTCACTAGTGGGATGTGTGCCCAAGGCTGCTCAGCAGAGGAGGCCTAGGTACTTCTCAATGACACAGACCTGACACCCACCAGGAGGGACCTATGTTGGGAAGTTAGAGTGGCTGGACCATGCAGCACGGCTGGCTCTTAAAGCCAATCATATTCTTGCATTCCAGCCTCAGCTCTGTACTTGTACTAAATTAAGTTCCCATGGCCGGGTATGTAGTTAAGGTCCACAGGCATCACTTACTGAGGGGACAGTCTGGTGACCTGGGAAACTGACTAGAGCTTCAGGTTCTAAAAGGACAGTCTATGAAAACTAGAAAACATCCCCTGCTCTTCCCATCATCTCAGAGACCAGGGCAGGTTTACATCAAGGGCTGAATGGAATGTCTTCTGGCTCTGAAATGGTTTTTGTTTTGTTTTGCTCTTTTGAGAGGCAGAAAAAGTACTCTCATTCCACTGGTTCATTCCCCAGATGGCCACCAGGGCTAAGGCAGAGTCCAGGACTCCTTTGGGGGTGCCAGGGATGAGGCTGGGCCCAGGACTCCTCTTGGGCTGTCAGGGCTAAGACTGGCCCAGGGTTCCTCTGGGGAAGGCAGAGCTGTAGCTGGGCCCTGGGCTCCCCTGGGGGTGCCAGGGCTAAGGCAGGGTCCAGGGTTCCTCTGGGGGTGCCAGGGCTAAGGCAGAGTCCAGGGCTCCCTTAAGGATGGCAGGAACCCAATCACTTGAGCCATCACTGGTGCCTCTGAGTACGCATTAGCAGGAAGCCGGAGGCAGGAGCCAGGGTCTAAGGATCAAACCTGGGAACCCCAACATGGGATACTGGGCATTTGTCAGTAAGTATACTTATTTCCTTACATTTATTTGAAAGGTGGAATGCCATCTGAGTCTCCTGCATGGGTGCCAAGGACTCCAGACCTTGAGCCACCACCTGCTGCCTCCCAAAATGGGCATTAGCAGGGAGCTGGCCAGGAAGAGCAGGCAGAACTGGATCCCAGGCTTTCCGATGGGGGGCGCATCTGAACCCCCAAGCTAACGCCCGCTCTCTTCATAGCTTTTCATAACTTAAAATTTGAGTCTGATTCTCTTCTTTGGACGATGCAGATGTTCTCCTTTGAAAGAGTAACAAGGGGAAATAGAGAAGAAAAATACTTGCTCCCTTTCTAAGTCACACATTTGAGGTCCTCTAAAGCCTGCAGGTTGGTGCCGGCCTCTGGGGGGCAGGCACCTGTAGACGGGCCCTTCACCAGACCTTGTTTCTACTAGAAGAAAGCTGAGAATAAGTGTCAGGGATGACGTGTGAAGTCTGCTAGACTGTCACACTGAGACAGAGGTGCTTGATCACTGGCAAAGATAACCCCAGTTCAAGAGCTGAAGCATGAAGATGCTCGTCTTGGGTTTTTTTTTTTTTTTTTTTTTTGTACAAGCTGAATTCCAAAACCATGGTCTACGATTATGTTATTTAGAATACTGCATACAGCTCATGACCACAAGTCAAATATCCAGGCTGTGAATCACTGCTTGCATTACTTTTTCTTTTTGTCACCTGTGTAATATCAGATAACTGTGTCTCTGTGAAGGGAAACAAACAAAAGGCATGGCGAGAATCAGTGCCTTCTCTCCCCGTCAGCAGCGGTGACAGAAGCTTTATCACGAACAGGGCAGTGCGATGGGATGAGAGAGTCCTGCCAAGCGGAGAGCAGCGTCGGCTGCCTGTGTGTGAATGCCGTCCAACTGCAGCCCAGAAGGCGGCTACAGGGATAAACTCTATTTCATGATTACGGGAAGACTCCAAAAGTTTGTGGGAAATGGAACTAAGAGACAGGTCTGCTCTGGTGCAAAAAATGTGATCCATGCAGATATGGGATTTTCTTAAGTTTGAGAAAATGCATATTCTGAAAAAAGGATGCATATATTCTGAATTATTTTTGTGACAAACTAAACTTATCTTGTAGTTCCATTTTCTTTCTGAACTATCTTTGTAATTTGCCACAATAATTACAAAAAATTTAAATATGACCCAACCAGCACTGTGGGTAAAGCTACCCTCCACCATCCTGAGTGTCTCATATGGCGTCACGTGTGGGCGCCAGCTGGAGCCAAAGCAGCTTCTGGTTAATGTGCCTGGGAGAGTGTCGGAGGCGGGCCCAAGTGCTTGGGTCTCTGCCCTCCATGTTGGAGACTTGGATGAAGCTCCTGGCCTGTAGCTTTGGCTTGGTCAACTGGGGAGTGAACCAGTGGATGGAATCTCTCTCTTTTCTGTGTGCCTCTTTCAAAAATCAATAAATAAACTTAAAAAAAAAAAAGAACATTGCTGGAACCTTTGGCTTGCTCACATGTGCTGCTGCCCTCTGCAGCAGTACCACCACACATGGGCTATTTTGCAAGGCAGACTGCCCACTGACACGGCCCTAGAAGGAGGCGACGTCTGAACATTCCCCACCACTCCAATCCTGAGAACCCATCAGAACAGCTATGGCTCTTTTCATTGTGTGCTGAATAATTATATGTGCCAAAGTCAGCTCAGACTAAGAATTACAGCTACACAGGCTGCTGTGGCAGTTTGGAAGTAAGTGAGTTTTATGAGATCAGAATTGTCACTCCAGGTAGGTCTCGCCCAGGCCTGGGGCAGCTGTCTGGCTCACCTTGTGGACCCTGAAGTGTTCCCTGCTCCACCGCCGTGCCGGACCCACGCCTTCCTCCAAAGGGAAACCCCCACGATCTACCCATCGGTTCCTGGGAAAGTCAGAAACACAGCTAGAAAGTGAAATTCCTCTCTTCCTTTGAAGTGAAGAGCTCTCCAGCTGCCAGGGAGGGCTGGGATGGCAAGGGCCCCTGTTCCGATAAGCAGCTGTCCCTGCGGGCTAAGAGGTGGGGTGAGGGGCGGAGGCTCCTGGCTCCTGCAAACCCCGGCCCCAGCCAGCAAGCAAGGCCCCTACTGTTTACTCTCTAGTTGATTGTCATCGGCGGGAGTGAATCATTCCATTCACATTTCTGGGTTACTCGGCACTCTGCCTTTTGAAGCTCAGTGTCTTCCTCAGACACACCCACACATTAAACACTCATGCGCCCTCCGGAAAGATCAGTGCGTTTCCCACAGGGAGGTGCGCACCCTGCGAATGCAGGCATGCTCTTCCTCGTCTTCTTCAGAGCCCTCAGCTATTTCAGAGGCCCCACAGGCTGGATGTCCACGCAAACCAAAGATCAGGGACTCCAGTACTTAGCTACTACTCCAGGTCTTCATTTTCCTCTGTTACTGAAATTACGCCGTAATCCTCAAGCTACTCACGAAAGTCCTTCTCTGATCCTGGGGCATGTCTGCCCATTTATTTCTGGTATGCTAGGGAAAAAACAACAGAGATGCTTGCCAGTGGGGGGGGGGTATGCAAAGCTCCAGCGTGCTCTGCGTGGACACAGCTGCACACTGGCACTGCCCGCTGTGTTCCTGGGCTGGAAACCCGTTCTACCGAGTGCACAACAAGGCAGACTGGCTCAGTTCTGGCCAGTGTCTGTGTGCTGCAAGCCCATCTACACTGCCCCACAACGCCTTACTCCTCTGAGGGCTCAACAGCCTCATCTTTGAGCACCAGTGTATTCCTGACTCAGCGACCCAGCTCCCAAAAAACTGTAAAAGAGGGTTGTCCTTGGCCTCAGTGTGGTCACTACGGAGCATCTCTGGAGGCACGGGGGTAACAAGCCAATGTCCAGTACAGAGGGCTGCTTATTTTTGGAAGGATCATTTTACAAGGTTACTGAAGCACTTGAATAAAAAATCCTCATGCTAATGTGAAACGCAGGTGTGTGAAAATGAAAACAAAACACAAACCCGGTGTTGAAATGCCTATTATTTGGGGTATGCCACTGAACAGTTTAAGAACTTTTAAAAGCATGGTTGTGTTTAAACTGCCTGAAGGGAAAATGTTAAGTGGCAGCTGGCCTTCCTCCTGACCCTACAGTTTAAACAAACCACACATACATTTAGTCTTGAAATGAAAGAGTGAGAAATTAAACTTGAGTTACTTGACATACTTTAGCTCAAATGATGGTTTAGAAAAAGTTGATAATGCTATTCAAATATTTGAGATGTGTGAACCCTGAGATTAAGAGGAGATCACTCTATAGAAAAAACTTTAATGTAAGGATGGACTACTAAATACAAAAGAAAATCAGATTTAGGCATACTAATTCCTTAATCTGATTTCATTACTAACAAGGTCATGCAACAGACAAAAGGGGACAGTTTCTTTTAGAGACAGTTGAAAAGATGCAAATAAACACCAGAAGATATCGTGTAAGTGATCTTCCAGGAAACGATCCAGTTTAACCAAAACACAATTTCCTGTCTCTATTCTCTGTGGCAACATTTCAAACAAGAGCCGGTTTGCAGATGTCAGTGTCAATTCTTCAACTGAAATCTGCTCCTAATTCCCACTTACCCGTCTGCTGGGGAACCTTCTAAATGGGAATCTGAAGTTCCTTCAAAAACACGCTTGGAAAATGGAGTTTAAGACTAACTTAATTTTGATGTAAAAGCTTTTGAAGTTTATGAATATGAGGGGGAGGGTTCTCAAACAATTATGAAAAAATTATGAAAAAAAAAACCCATATGGATTTCAAAAAAGTTTGCACCAAGGTAAGCTTCTCTTAATTCCATCTTCATCAGCTGTCAGAAGTCTCCATGAACCTCCAGCGCCTGTCTCGGGCCCTCAAGGCTGCCCATTTTCTGTGCCTTCAAGCTCAGGGCCTCAGGGTGTCAAAGAGGGGCACGGATGAAGGAACTGGGGCAATGGGTTGATGGGCTTTTCTAGCTTGTCTGCAGCCCGGTGTCAGGGCACGTATTAGAACCATTTTCAAGACACACTAGATGATGCTGCCACGAGGCAATCAAAGCCTTGGAAGAACATCATCTCCATGCCTTTTAGGAGGCAGCATGGGAACGGAGTGAGTGGTACATTTCCTGGAGTAAGTGCAATTTCAGAGAGTTACTTGGAAAGAAAGGCGCTTGGTCCTCAAAGTGAAACTCCACACACATCTTAAAGGGCCACACAAATGGAAGAGGGCCCAATCAAATGTTACACAGAATAGAAAACAACAGCTTCCTGCCACTCCACTGAAGCAAGTCCCACCAGCAGAAGGCAACAGGGATGTACACGGGATAACGAAGCAGAGTCCAGCTCCCCCGGGAGCCAGCAGAGCAGGGCTCCGGCAAGTGGGCATTGGGTAACTTGCACGCTGCAACACCAAGGGTGTTTCTCAATGCTTCTAGAACCTACCAAAATAGTATTAGCCAGACTAAAAATGCCGCCCACGTCTGTAGCCTCGCACACCTTCATTTTGTCAGTGACCTTTGCTGCATGGGTTTCCTGCATGTCACTCAGAGCAGAGCCCTGACGAGCTGATGCGACTTGGGCAGAAATCTCCAATTCCTCAGGTCTGGGGTGCAGCACTGGACTGTGAGCAGTGAGAATTCAAACAGGTGCTTACCATAACCCATATGTTATCTGATGCGGTTACCTGCCCTCTCTCTAGCTGACTGTTAATCAACTTGCTTGTTCATCTTATGGCCAGAAACAAGACATTGTGCTAAAGCAAAAGGCACAAATAGTTATAATGTGGTATACAGTAGGCAGAGGAGTAAGAGATGAGAAGTTACATTTCTGCCTGTTTAAAAGTTACGCTTCCAGAAGCTTTTCTTTCTTTCTTTTTTTTTTTTTCTGGCAAAAAATTACATTGGTTAAATGTAGTCTCTGGGACATCCAGGATAAAATGCAAGAGCTGAAAAAGAAATACTCAGGGACAGTAGAGGCCTCCAGGGTAAGCTGGGCAGAAGGAAAGAGTGACTTCCTTTTATAGATTGAAAGGTACCGATAAGCCACGTGACTCTAGCACCCTGCTCTGTCAAGGTTGCACACAGCGTTCAGTATTTGTTGGTGAAGGATGATGCAGTCACAGACTGCTGGGCCCAAACACCGGCGACCCAAAGGAGTGCCTGATTCCTGTCATCCCAAAGTCAATCTAGTTAGGAAACTGAAAAAAGCTGATACTCTTTTCATGTGAACATTCACTTATAATATCCACACATCTTCTCTTTCGTGTCTCTGTGTCTGAAATACTGGTATTTTAAGAGTTAGCTTCTTGCTTCTTGAACCCTGTGAGTTTACAGGCTTAGTTCAGAGTCTGATCTCCTTTCCACTTATTGGCAAAGCACATGCGAGGAGCCATTCAGAAATTGGGGGTGGAGGGGTGGTGGTGCCTGATCTTTGTGGCATGCCACCTGCCAAAGGAACAGACTGGATGCATATGAGGAATGGCTACTGCTGAAAGCAGGCAAGAGGCTCTGAGAACTTTCCCTCTTCCCATGGTGGGTAACTGGGATGGATAGAGCTACCTTCTTATGCTTGCAACACCCCACACAGAAACCCCTCCTGTCTTATTTGGGCCTCTAGTAGCACAGGGTACAAAAGCCAGAGTGGGCCTGGTGGCATGGCCTCGCGGCTAAACGCCCCGGGGATCCTTGCCTTGAATGCGCAGGGATCCCATATGGGTGTCAGTTCTTATCCCGGCAGCTCCACTTCCCATCCAGCTCCCTGCTTGTGGCCTGGGAAAGCAGTCGAGGACGGCCCAGAGCTTTGGGACCCTGCACCCATGTGGGATACCAGAAGAAGTTCCTGGATCCTGGCTTCGGATCAGCATAGCAATCAGCCATTGCGCTCACTTGGGGAGTGAATCATCGGACGGAAGATCTTCCTCTCTGTCTCTCCTCCTCTTTGTCTCTCTGACTTTCCAATAAATAAATAAATCTTAAAAAAAAAAAAGCCAGAGTGTCAGCAGAACATGACATCCAGTGCCCAGGCTCTGCATCCCGATACACTGCAACTGGCTCAGAGCAGGCCCCTTTGGGTGCCTCTCATGGATCCTATGTCCCTCTCACACAAACACTCTGACCCACCTACGTGTGAGATCATTTTTTTTGTAGTCCCCTCAAGGTTCAGGTTAGTATGCACTTTATTAATGTAAACTGACCTTGAATGAATTAACATGATCAACAGTTAACTAAGACTTTTGCCATTCTATCAGATTCTTACCAGTCATTAACCGAAGGGCAAGAAAGCAGTACAACTCAATGAAAAACAGCATATGGGCATCTCTTTTAAACTTTAGACCTTGATGGTGGTGGGGCTACAAGCAAGTGCTCCTGGGAGCCCACCTCAGGGTACCCAGGAGACATTGGCCTGAACGATAACTTGGCCCAAGTCAGGGTTTGGTCTGGGGTGGGCTCTAGTTGACCTAGTTTATATAACAAAACACATGATTATTACTGGTAAGTTGAAAAATTTATCCCTTGACCTCTGCGGTAGTGTCTTCCACTTCAATGTCGGTTTCTTAAACAGCTCTTTCAATTTACCAGAGTGCCTTGGTGCTCCAAAAATGTAAGAATTACAGCTGGAAAGGAATCACCGGCTTCACCACACCTTGCAGCACGCTGGGCATGCAGTGACTTGGTGCTTGTGATATTTAGGAGGAAACTTGCTACAAGGAAAACACAAACCACAGACAACACTCACTGAAAAGTTGTGGCTTCCTCACACTTGTTAATAGACAGTCTTTAATCAAAAAAAGACAGACACCAATGAGATAGGCAGCAGTGATGCTGATATGGGTGTTTTGGGGAGAAGGGGACTGAGCAGGTGGCGGAAGGGCAAAAGTCACACAGATGTCCAAACACCGAGGGTACTAAAGGGAGACAGAGGTCTGACTAATGACTGAACACACACGCACAGAACTCCTGTGTGTGTTCACATATCAAAGAACTTCAAAACACGGAAACCCAGGAAATACTTGAAACTTCTTACGTGATATAAAACACTTTACGTGATCTACAGATTTCCAGAATCAGACACAGGAAAAGCAGTTCCAGACACAAAGGGACACTTGATCTGTTGAGCCTACTTTGGTGTTCACGTGATCATGAATACAACTGTATGGAAGGCCTACGTGCTGCGTCCTGTCATGCAGACTGCACACACAGCCATGAACATGACCTGCGTCCCTCCCCTCAAGAGCTCACACTGTACTGGGGGCAGAGAGTACTGGCCAATGAATGAAATAAGGCAAGTCAGCAGGAAGGCAGGAGAACATAACACGGAGGACGAGGGTGGAGGGGGGACAGAGGAGGCCTCTCTGACCGCAAGAAAACGAAGGCAATGGACACTGCTCAGGTTTGGGGCAGCCCATCAACATTCAGGGGAAACAGCTGTTCCCAACAGCACTGTGTGGCTCGGCATGCTGGTATTCTGGTGTGATCTTCTGCTGGCACACGTACCCGCAGGAGGGTACTTCCTCCCAAGTCACTTGCAGAGGTGAGTTAGCACTCAGGGGCGGGCGCTGCCAAGCCCAGCCCACGGCCTGTGTGCACGCTCCAGAACCTCCACCTACCCTTGGGGAGGACAGCTGCCAGCTATGTCAGGCGGAACCTGTCCTGTGTGAACGCTTATCGCTCTCTTGCAAATTCCAATTGATTTTTTAAAAAAAAGACATGGAGATGGTTTAGCAAATAAACTTGGGACTAAGCAGGCAAAGGCGACAGGCATGCACCTACTGCTCCCATGCAGTGCTGGGCATGCCGGCCTCGCCGCAGGATGCCAGCACTGAGCATTAATCAGATTGCACGATTAAATGTCAACGGCGGGTTTTCAAACTGCAAGTAATTACTACTACTACTAATTTCCAGTGCTATAAAACAATGTAAAAATGCCTTTTCTGTTTAACTAACCGTGCATACACTTGACAATAGGGAAAAATCAATCAAGCTGTTGTGGAACGACTGTTTATTTAGCCTTCTTGCTTTAAATGTCAGCTCGAGCACCGCCAGCCAGGACTCACTGCTCCACGACCGCTGGCGTGTTTGTACTGTACAAACACCAGCAGCAACAAAGCCGCTCGCGAGGCACATGTGGCCTTTTAGGCTAGCAATCAGGTTATCATAAAAAAAAAAAGTCTTAACGCTTATTATTTAAGATGCTGTGTCAACAGACATAGAACTTTCAAAGCACACTAAATACGCTGGGTTAATCTGAGTAACTGTGCCACTCTGGCAACTGCAGTGATCTGAAATGGAAAAAAAGGCGGATTTCCTGTCACCAGCACTGTTCGGAGAGAGGCGTTGCTTCTACCGCTCCATTCTGAAGAGCAAGGATGGGTTGCCAAGGGCCTATGAGATCAGTGGGTCTGGCTCTTGTCGAAGCAGACGGTGTCTGAAGCTCAACAAATCTGCTGCAGGTCATTTTCAGGCTGATGGTCCACAAATGATGTTGTTAATACTCAAGCAGCCCTACACACACACACACACACACACTCCCCACTCGGCTCCGGAGATTCTTGTGCAGAATCCTACACGCCACCACTATTGTTGTTTTAATGCTGTATTTTTTTTATGATCCAGTTTCTTAGGCTCAGGGAGTTCCCTCTCCTTCCTTCCTGCCCCTCTTGCCAAGTAGTTTTGGGACAGTGGACCTAGCTCCTGCCACCCGGTTCCAGCCCTCTTACCACACACTGGCCAGCGGCTGCCTCCCCCATTCTCACACACCGGTCACTGGAGCTCTCAGCTGCCACAGAAACTTGACCACCTCTCCAGAGTGACAAGGAAACTTGCAGGGGCTCATCTGGTATCCCTCTCACCTCCAGGCCAAATCAACTCCAAGACCCCTTGATCTGGGGCCACAGACATTTCTTCAGTTCAACTTCCTTCATGACCACCACCAGTGGCCACCCTTGTCTGTCATCGGCTGACTGCCCACAGCCACGATCCCGGTGCGGCCAACTTTATCACTGTCCCCTATTCATCTATCCACCCTGAGCAGCAAGGGAGACTACAAAACAACCCTGACCTTGTCACAGCCTGTCTCGGAACAATCCTGCCAATGGTTCCTATGGCCCCAAAGCCCTTCCTGGCCTGAGGTCTGCCTGGTCACCTCCCCCGTTGCATGCTGTGCCACAGCGATGCCCCTCATCCAGCTCTACTGATGCACCTCCACCCTCCCTGCCCTGAGCCCAGTGGCACTGGGAGGACCATCAGGAAACGGGGTGATGGAATCCCCACCCAGCCACATCCCTGGGTAGCAGCAGCAGTGTCACTGAGAATCCCCCTAAACGTTCTTGTCTTTCTAATATTTGCTTTCTGCCTGAAAGAGTTGGGGGGGGGGGGCGGAGACAGCGACATATTCCACCTGCTGGTTTACTTCCCAAATGGCAATGACGGTTTTAGACTGGGAGCCAGGAGCTTCTTTCTGGATCTCCCATGAGGTTGCAGGGGCTCAAAGCCTTGAACCATGCTCTGCTGCTTTCCAGGCAAACTAGTAGGGGACTGCATTAGAAATGGAGCAGCTAGGACTAGAACTGGTGCCCAGATGGGATTCCAGTGCCGCAGGCAGAGGATCAGCTAACTATGCCACAGGGCTGGCCCTGCAGGCTGTTTTTGTCTTTTAAACAAACTTGAATCTTACTTGTTTTATGTTTTTTGCTTTTTTTAATTTAGTGAAAAACTGTGATCATACAGAGTTACCAAACTGTGTACTCTGCCAGTTTCCCATTACTAGCGTCACACTGGAATGGCACATCTTTCACATCTTAGTGAAGCAATTCTGGGGGAGTTAATAACTGAAGGGACAGTTACTCAGATGGCTGCCGTGTGTAGGTTATGTGCTTTTCCGACCCCGGGCCCTGTCCACTAGCCTGTCTCTGACTTCCCGTGGGCCTGGCGGCCATGAGGAGCACATTTCAGGCTCTGCGCATCAGTCCTCGGCTTGCTCGGATGGCTTTCTCCTGACTCGGCGGCTTGTGGGCTTGGGGGAGGGAGGCCTGAGCCCACTCATGGCTCCCTTGCTGAAGAGTCAGGCTCAGTAGTAACTGTTTGAATTCATCTCCCTGCAGGCTGGGGCTGACCTTTGCATAGAAACCACAAGCCTCTGGTTTGTTTTCTGAACCAAAATAGTGTTTAATAAGCTAGAACAGACGAGGTGGGATAATCCCAGCAAAAGTGAGTGCACTGTGGAGATGGGACACTTGGCAGAAATGTAAAGTATTAGATGATTTCAATCAGCTTAATGTAAGGCCCTGAGGGCTTCCCGATTCTGGTTCCCTGAATCAAACAGCAACAAAGAAAACCACCCAAAGGGCCTCTGCCTTTGCTGAGAACTGACTCATTTATCTAAGATTCTTTTCTCCTTATCTGATTCTTTTTTTAAAAAAACTATCAGGTGATTCATTTGTATCTCTGATTGCACATTGGTTTTGGCTAGGGATACATAAATAAAACAAAACTAAGAGTTTTTTTTTTCTAGAAGGAGATGGAGAAATAAAGTTGTTTCATATTTACAAACAGCCTGCTAGAATATGGAAAATCTTGCCTTTTGACTTCTCCCTTCCCACACAGAATTCCTTCGGGAGGGCTTGGAGGCCAGAGCAGGAAGAATGCTGTAAGCAGAGGCAGCAGCCGGGGGCTGCCTAGGGCTGGGGCTGGGGCCGGTCCACTGGGTGGGCGGAAGGGACCCCACTGGGCAGGTGGAGGGGACCCTTCTCCTCCAGGGGCAGCAGGTCCTCCAGCAGTTACACACTACTTGGACAGCCTGAGTCTCACGCGCTCACAGACTAACCAAGGGAGCCTTTTACTGCAGATCACCATGGACATCAGGCAGGCCTACCATCCCAGGAATGGTGAGGTTGGACCATTAAAGAAGGAAACACAAACACTGGGAGGCTCACTCAGCGGCCAGCAGACCTCAGTCACTCATCTCTTCCGCTTGCCCAGCCCAGGCCAGGCAGTACTCTGTCCAGACAAGCAAGAGTGGACCTGGGCGAGGTGTCACTCCTGGTGACAGTGGGGGCTGCGGGATGCCCTCCATTGCAGAAGAGGAAAGGGTGCAGCAGAAAGCACCTGTCACATGATCGTTTTTCACTACACTATTCTCCTACTTACTGAGAGAGAAGTAACTTCTAAACCTAAAACTGAACTTGGGGTTGTGGCTCCCACTGGTGAGTGTGAGGGTCAGAGTCGGGGCTGCAGTCTGGACCAGGCATGGCTGCAGTCTCCCTCAGCATGGATGTGGACTGGGTCTAGGGCGTGCAAGACTGGGCTAGACTCCAGCACCCATTGGAGCTCGTGAGAACCAGGATGGGTGTAGGATGAGCCGGGCTAGGTCTCTGTCCCTGTTGTGCCATGTGTAAGCTATGTCATGGTATGTACCAGGCTTGGCTGGGCTGTAGCAAGCAACAGTAAGAAAAGGAAAGGGAAAGGGCCAGTCAGGAAAGGCCACTGTTCCAGCTAGGACAGGAGGTAGACTAATAGGGCTGGCCCATGTACCCACCAGTGTGTATACAAGATTTGCCACTAGGAGAGGTTCTGATGGAGGAGCTTGGCAACTCCTCTGTTGGGACACAGATCCTGTAGGTGAAGCAGCCCAGACCAGGCCAGGGAACAGCACCCACTGGCACACACTTAGCTCAGGTCTAGGGTGAGCCAGGCTAGGCCAGTTCAGATTACCCAATGGCAAATCCAAGGGCCAGAATGGCACGTGGGTCATGCAGGGTCAGCGGACCGCAATACCAGCCAGTGCACACGAGGGTTGGGACTGGGAACTGCTTGGGCAGAGCTAGGCTGGGCAGTAGCACCCACCAACATGAGCTGGAACTAGGGGCAGTGCTGGGCCAGTCTAGGCTACAGTACCTACTGGCAAATGCCAGGGTAAGGCAGACCATGCCAGAATGGGCTGCAATGCTCAACCAGCACACATGAGACCCGGGGGAGGGCGGGTGGGGGGAACCTGGCAGGGGGCGGTGCTGGGGGCTCCCCTGCTGGACCACTACTCTCACTAGAGAGCATGAGAGCTGGGACTGGGGGCAGACCAGGCTGGGCAGGGCTACACCTGTTGACCTCATGTGAGCTGGATTGGGGGAAAGGCAGGCTGGGTTGACTGTTCCTACTGTTGTGTGCATAAGCCAGAGTGGGTGTGAGTTCGCTGGGCTTTGCTGCAGCATAAACTGGCAGATGCTGGCACGGCAGGAGGCAGGCGGGGGAAAATTATGTCAAGTTAAACTGCAGAACCACCTGGAGGGTGCATGATCCGGGAGTGGCAGTGGGCCCAGTGGGGAAACAGTGGGCACCTCTCTCTTGGGTTGCTACTCCCACTGGTGAAAACGAGAACCAGGGCTGGGGCAGACATAGCTAGATAGAGATTGCACCCACTGGTACATGTGTGGGCTCGATGTGGGGCTAGTTGGGTTGAACTAGGCTTCAATGCCCATTGACATGCATGAGAACTGAATGGGATGTGGGACAGACTATAGCAGTCTGCTACACATACTGGCAAACACAGGAACCAGGGCAAGGGTGTGCCTGGCAGGGGTTATTGCAGGTCACTCTAACTAGGCTATAGCTTCCACTGGTTTATGTGGCCAAGTGTGTGGTGGATGGAACTAGGCTGGGCTGCAACACCTATTGGTTTGCGAAGAGGACAGGGATGGAGACAGAACTGACCCAGCAATTGCAACCACCAGTGTGCGTGTAAGCTGATCAGGGTGACAGACCCTGCACTGGCATGCACACATAAGAATCAGGTCTGGGATCACCTCAGATGAGGTTTCTTTGGGGATCCCCCAACTGAACCGCTGGACTCAGAACCCCAACCATGGAGAGAACTGCAGGCTCCATGGTCCGACCGTGGAGTGCATGTGTCAGAACTGGGCCTCCTCAGTGGCACAGATGGAGCAGTGTACAGCATATCCAGATGCACATGGAGGATATGGTAGTACACTGGAGTCTGCAGAGGAAACCTGGTACCATAACAGAGGATGGAAGACAGGACAAATTGATCTACTACCCCAGCCAAGTGTTGGCAGTGAATATCCAGGCAAATGGAGACTAAGGTGTACTGTGCCAGTCAATGGAGTTTGGAGAGATTTCGTCATGCTCAGAGTGGCAAGATCAGCAGCAATTCAGAATAGTTGAACTATCAAAACCACTTGAGTAAGACCCTTGGGGCATGCCCCACATGGGGGACCCTGGGATGGTTGGGAGACTGGGTGTGGTTTCTCCCTTTGTCTCTCCCCTTCCCTCAGATACAGGAAGGAAAAAAAAGAATGTGGAAACAATGGTCTCACCCACCTTCCTGTAGCCCTTGACCCTTTGTGCCCTAAGCAACTATGTAAAGATCATCAATAATAATAATAATCAAAAACCCACTAGTACAGATTTTACAAAACGGTAAAACAGATGAAGATGCCACAGCACCAAGATTTATTTTAAGCAAAGGTTTTACGTTCTCTTGTTACTTGGGAACGTGATACTTAACATAAGCCAGATGACACTGGGGGCAGAAGGGTATGAAACTAAGAGCAGAAAATCTCCATGGTGTCAGCCGAGCGCAGAGGGCGTGAGGGGCGCTGGGGGCTTTGGTCAGCTGTCGCCAGCTTGAACGGTGTGCAAGTGGGTTGTCATGACTACTGTGCTGAGGGCAAGCATCTTCAGAGATGCTATAAGGACGTTTACAGAGAAGGCCAGACAGGCCGTGAGCATGGATCGTGGTTACTGCACGTGTACATGCAGACACACTCACGGTCGCACACAGAGTGGACACAGAGATGCAGGTGAGAAACAAGTGTTGTGGAGTCAAGTACCTTTGGGAAGGATACGTCACGTAAAGTGGCAGGCCTGGGAGTTACAGCCCACTCTGCCCAGCACGTGACCACTTTTCTTCAAGGAAGGAAATGCAGTTTTAACCATTATTTTGTTGTCTTTAAGTGGCATTTATGGTCCTGAGAAGGAAAGATCCTGTTGCTATAACTTGGATCTTTCTGGAACGCTCCCTGTGTGTGAGAAAAAGCTGTGGAATGGATGCCCTGTGGCAGCTTTGCAAGCTCAAAAGTGTGGCTGCCCAGCAGGGCCTGTGACAGAAGAACGGGCAGCCAACAGCAGGCAGAATGCGGAGCAGGGCAATCCGTGTCCTCTAGGACTTAGCGATGGTTCTAGGGTTCTGGTAAGCATGGGGACTCGGAGGGACCAAGGGACACAGAGGCAGTGTCAGCAGTGGATTCTGTGTGATGCCTCACATGCAGAGGGCAAGCTGGGTAGCAAGGCCCTGCGGGTCTAAGAAACGCCTTGAAGTGCACGTGTGATGCCGAGTCTTCACTGGGGAGGCAGGAGCTACAGCTCTGATTTGGTGAGGGAGTCACAGAAGCGTCAGGTAAGCATTTTACTTCTTTGACTTCTCCGTCTCTCCAGGAAGTAGTTCCATGCTATAAAGCACCTATGAAGCGCTGTGTCCTCATAGGAGAGCAATGCCAGTTAGATGGCACATGCTCTTAATACCACATGTCTTGGGACTTTGTCCAACTACGGCTAGGGACAGCCCATTGGAAGGGTGTGAGCCACTGTGTAACATGGTTCTCTCTTGGGGTGCAGGCTGGCTGCATACGAGAAAACAGGAAGCCACGGTTGTTCTTGTCTTACCAACCCAAACCGACAGAGTGACAGCAGGCATACCCTCTCTGCACGGCCCACCATTCATCTCTGACAGGCATCAAATCACGTGAACTATTGAGCCAGGACAGAACACTGCTAAAACACTGAAGCTCACAAGCAGAATCATTCCATTGTTGGTGTTAACTGGAACTGGATGACTTCGTCATCTCTGCTTTGAACCCTGCACTCATTTTTCTCTCATGAGTTTTGTGAATTTTTGTATGGGATATATCAAGTTTCTTAAGACAAAAATGTTTTAGATAAAGAACAGAATTTTTAGAGAGGTTGTTAAAATATTCTTGGAAGCAGAGTTGAAAAATAAACCAAAAAAAAAAAAAAGACAAACACTGACCAGGATTACGGTTTTGTTCTTCAGGTGGAATTGCATATAAATTCATGTTGAGGTGCAGGCACAGAAACATAAGCCAGACTAGGCTACCAGGACGTGGATCTACGCGAGAGAGCAGCCGGGCGTGCGTGCGCCCCTCTCAGTCCACAGACGGGGTCACAGCACTGCATCCAGCAGGGCCCAGTAGCCCCTCAGCAGAGACCCTGTCTCATAACACAGCTCAGGTGCTTGGTCTTTGTGGTCAAAAGTTCCAGGTTTGAATCCTGACTCTTTGTTTCACCAGATGGGCAGTGAACTGTCATTGCACAAAACAGGGACGGCTGGGCGGGCACCATGGCACAGGGATGGTGGGGTGGGCACCGTGTCGCAGGGACGGCGGGGCGAGCACTGTGACGCTGCGGGCTAAGCTACAACAAGGGGTGCCTGCATTTCACATCAGAGGGTCTGGTTTGAGTTCTGGCTACTCCGCGCTTCTGATTCTGCTGATGTGCCCAGGAGGCAGAAAGACAATGACCCAAGAACTTGGGTTCCCGGCACCCACATGGGAGATCTGAAGGAAGTTCCTGGCTCCTGACCTTAACCTGGCCACGCTTTAGAGGGTGGGCTCTCTCTCCCTTTCCAACAATTCAATAAACATTCAAAATGAAAGAGACGATATTGATTAGCCTTACTGCCTATGGTGACTAACAACACTCAATGAACTAATATCCCCCCCCCCCCAAAATCTCTTAGAACAGTCCTGGGAGTGGCCAGGCTGCCCGAGGGTCAAGCAGGAACAGCCAGAACAAGGAAGCAGCACCAGCCGGTGCTCTCCCCGCAGCACAGCCTGCTGACGGCTGCGTATGACTGCAGAGCTGACTGCAGAGCTGACTGCAGGGCCAACTGTAGGGCCGACTGCAGAGCCGACTGCAGAGCCGATTGTAGGGCCGACTGCAGAGCCGATTGTAGGGCCACTAGATGGGCTGAGTCGGTGTACAGACTGACCACTGCGTAGGCTGACTAACCCTGGATGAATGCATGTGCCCTGAAGGCCAGTACCTCAAGTGCGGGATTTTGGTCTCAGCACCTACCACTTCACCGCTGGCCCCTAATGAGCACTCAATAACTATCTGATGAATAAAGGAATGGCTAAAGACAAAGTTACAGGATTATGCCAAAAAAAGGGGTGGGGGAGTGGGGTGGACTAGGGCTGTAGGTTTAACAGATCTAAACAAAGAGACACCCAGGTCACACCAATCAGCGCCAGGACCAGCACATTTCTCACGAGGACAACAACCATTTCCCAATTTTGGCAATTATTTTCTCAATGCACTTCTCTATCAGTCAGAATGGCCAGCTGCAAACACAACTCGTCAGACACGGAAAGTGGCCTACAAACACGCACAGCTCCCGAAAACATCATGAGGACGTCTTGTAAGAATTCACATTGGTTACTTTCATTTGCAAATTCATTTTCAGTTAAAATCCTGAGATGACATTTTACTCCAGAAAGTTCTTACACACACACACACACACACACACACACACACACACAGCACTGGGCTAGCCTCAAAGGAGAGCTCTGTATTCGTGATGGGTCAAAAGTTCTAAAGCGGCTGAAATTATTCAAAATCAGTGGAAGAAATAAAAGCAGTAGGAAATCAAATCTTTAGGCCCAGAAAAACCAAGTGTAACCCATTAAAACCTCAAGACAAATTATCTGAGAATTTATGGCAAATTTAACAATTTCCCCCTAGAGTGTTAAGGACAATTTTCTGAGAATTTATGACAAATTTAATAATTTCCCTCCTAGTCTGCGAGGGACACTTTACAACATGAAATTGTACCCTGGCATGGCATGGAAGCACTTCTGTAGAGGAAACTCAATAGTATGGAGAAACTGCAGAACTGCTTTCACCCTAGATGGCACCAAATGCACCTGAAACTGGCAACAGCAGAACGTACACTACAAAAATCCTTAGGGCGTCGATGAAGGAGCCCAGCAAACCTAGCAGAGCCGAGTTAGCTTACCTTGAATCATGAGCATGGGCTCCTTGCCCCCACCGTGGGCCAGCATCTCCCTGCGGTAGCGCTCTCCGGCAGCCCTGGCAGAGAGGAGATCTTGTTACCGACACCTGCTCACACATCCTGCCTGGCTCCATCCACACTTGTCTTGAGTTTCTCAAAGGAAGTTACATTCATGTCATATTTATAAATGCTGGCAATTCGGCCCTTACTCTGGTTTTTAAACTATTCTACAATTTAAAGAAAGACGTGATAGGCTCGCTAGAATAAGACACCTGCAGTTTGCACTTGCATTTGTTAGCAAGCCGCCACTCTTTGTGGGAGGGAGAGCTGATGTGTTGAGAAGGAAGTGAGACACTGTATACTGGTCTCCAAAACTTTAGGATCAAAGTCAGGTGTGAAATTCGCCATTCTTTATTTTCAAAGGATAATTTGAAACTGCAACTAACCAGGAGAGAAAAGCAATATCCCAAGATGAAGGGCAAATCGACACAGAGCTGCCGGGGGAGGGACAGCGTTTAAGGATCTGAGTAGTTGGCTCCTGGATGTGGGGGGCTCAGACAGCAGGGCTTCTTCACCTCCACCCTGCCCCCCTGAGTCCTAGAAGGAACACAGTCCGGAAGGATATGCACAAATTCCCCATTTTGGATGGCAACTGGAAGCAACACCCCTCCCTCCCCTTTTTAAAAAAACAAAAACAAAAACCAAGTGTTCTTCTTGACCCCACTAGTTCCGGAGTGTCTTTACACGTGTGCGCTTCTGTGAACTTGGCCTCTAACTGAACTTTGCGAGAGAATGTTACAGTATCAGAAACATGCTGGCATCAGTCACACCCTGCAGGGACCACTGAAGACAGGCAGGAAGCCTGCACAGGGATGGGGCCCTTGCGGGGACAGAGGCGGCCAGCAGGCTCCCGGCGCCTGCTCCTGCACTGCCCATTTCCTGGGGAGCACAGCCAGCCTGGCCATCTCTCAAAAATGGGCTCAAAAAGGCTCTTTTGACAGTTAGGAGTTTTCTAGTGGAGCGAGCACTTTTATTGGCTGACTTTTATGTGTCCATAAAAGCACAGCGACTACATGTTTTGGCAAGAATGTACACATAAACAAGATATAAATATTTGGAAATATATGTTTTAATAGAATGTAGTTTTCTAGTAATGTGTGGTTCCTTCAAACAAGATGATATTTTGCCCGTTTTATAGAAATCACTAGTAAGGAGTTATACTCCTTGAGATGAATTTACTGAAGTCAAAATTGGCTATAGCTCCTCTGAAAACAGTAAAATCTGAGGAGCAGATCAAAGTGTGCGGTCTGCAAAGGGCACAAGACAAAACAACGTGTGGGTACCAAGTTGTAAAACCTTCGCAAACTCTATGACATCAGATTCCAGTTCAGGAGATGCTGGGACTCAATGCAGTGATTCACCACTCAAGAAAGCGAAGTCGGTGTCCAACTGTGCGGAAAGCCGAGCTGCGGGGTGGCGGAGGTCGGGGGGAGCAGTAGGGAAGGAGAGGACCAGCGACCAGAACCCCGGATCACAACCACGGTTAGCAACTGCGAAGCATGGACGAATGGCTGGGCTGTGAGCCCCAGCTTCCTCGCCACGGCTGCAGGGAATGCCAGGCGAAAACCGCAGGTGCGCCAGGAATCTAAGGTGCCACGTATCTGAGGCCACAGGAAGACAGCCTAATAGAGGGCCTGGGAGATGTATTTGTGCAGTGAGGAGACAAAACACTTCAAACAGCTGCTACCCCAGGTCATAATTACTGGTTAGCTTTCAAAGGAAGCGCCTTCCAAGGAATTGTCGGTGCACAAGCTGCCTTCCCCTGGGTGCCTCCGGGCAGGAGGAATGCCCACAGCAGAAGGCCAATTCAGAGAGCTTCCCCGCCTAGGCCATACCCTGGGCACCTCTCCGTGCCCAGCCCCACCCAGGGTGAAAGCTAACTGCTGCCCGGCTTCACCAGGACATCCGGAAAACAGGATGTCGCCTATGGGGAAAGGCCGAGGGCGGCAGGATCCACAGCTGAAACTCCCCCTAATTCCGTTGTGCTCACAGAGTCAGCACAGGCTCCTCACATACCCCAACTCAGCTGACAAAATGTGCTCTGGGGGAGTCCAGGGAGCCCCCCGCTTTCAAATAAAGCCTTCCATAGAAAAAGCTACAGGTTGGCAAGGTGACTCAGTAGACTAAACCTTCACCTGCAGTGCTGGCATTCTATATGGACACCAGTTCAAGTCTTGGATGCTCCTACTGCCAACCAGCTCCCTGCTTGTGGCCTGGGAAAGCAGCAGAGGATGGCCCAAGTCCTTGGGACCCTGAAACCATATAAACGACCCAGAGGAAGCACCTGGTTCCTGGCTGTGGGTCAGTTTTGGTCAGCTCAGCTCTGGCTGTTGTGGCCATTTGGGGAAATGAACTGATGAAAGATGTTTCTCTCTCTCTCTCTCTCCTTCTCTGAAAATCAGCTTCTCAAATAAAAATAAGTCTTAAAAAAAAGCTACAGACTGGGTGGTCTCAGCTACCGATTGGAGTCAGTGGAGCAAGACTACGGGAAGCAGCAGCCTGCAGGTGGCCATTGGCAAGGCAGTGCGAGTCACAGCCCCTGTGCTGTCCAGCGCAGCTGTCCTCCCGGCTGCCGCTGCTGTCCCTCGGAACTGCCTCCCCAGGAGGGGAAAGTCTGCCCTGAATGCAGGCAGAGGAGTCGCTTCCCAGAGGTGAACCAGGCTGCAAGGCAGACAGCTTCCGAACAAGGAGTCAGAATAAGCCCTGAGTGGGGCATTAATGAGGAAGACTCCAGGGTTGGTGCGGGAAGGAAGGAAGCCTTGGCAAAAAGAGCGGGAGGCCAGGAAGACAAAGAAAACACAGGGGCGCAGGCACAGGAAAACAGGGGCCATCTGGTGGCACAGCAGAAGGCCAGGGCAGTCATGGGCACTGGAGGGAAGGGCCAAGGCTGGGGAGCGGCTCAGAGCACTTCGGCTGCCTGCATGGGTCAAGTGCATGCAACAGGGTGGAGGGGTGGCTGTGGCTGCAGCAAGGACTACTGAATGCACCTTTCCCACTCCTTCTTACCTGTTGAAGGGATCCTGTACAAAACACTCCTTCCAAACCATGGAGGCTACTGCCCTAGACATCAGGTAAGAGTAATACTTGGCACCGTAGCCCACGAGGTGGCTGAACCGCAGCTGCCAGGCCTGCAAAACAGAAGTACAGCAGGGAAGCCACTCAGTCTCTGGATTTCAAGAAGATGCCCTGTGGGAAGGGACACACGCAAGGAAACACGCAAGTGGTTTCGGTGACATTTCACACAGTGGGCCATGATGTTTACAATAGGAATATTTCCACGTTTTACACCCACGGAGGGGCTAAATGGTGTCTCTCCCCCAGAATAGGCTGTTGAAGCCTTAAGGCTTCATTCCTGGGAACGTGGCTGTATTTAGTCATCAGGCCTTTAAAAGGAGGTGGGTGGGTCATAACGAGGCTCGGCCGGTGTGCCCAGTACCACACACACAGAGAAAAGGCCTTTGAAGGACCCAGCAGGGAGGGGTCCCAGCCGGACCCAGGAGAGGCCAGTCCTGCTGAGCAAGAAGCTGACTCCTAAATGAACTGGACTGACCCAGCACTCCGAGACTCCCTGCTGTGACCCAGCACAGCGCTGAGAACACTGCACTCACTGTCCCACTGTGCTCCAGTAAGGGCCGGGCACCTGGCCCACGGGATTTCAAGAGAGCATCTGGTCTTCCCAGGCATAAGGATGCAGTTACTCTGAGAAAGGCCAGTTGGGCTCTTATGATGGAATCTCATTCTCTAGCAACTCTTCTTGCTCGAAAAGAAAGCAAAATGAAACATACTCCCAGGAGTCAGCATTGCAGGCACTCTGGCATCCCATACGATCACCGGTTCAAGTGTCGGCTGCCCTGCTTGCAATCCAGTTCTCTGCTCATGTGCCTGGGAGAGCAGTGGAAGATGGCGAAAGGGCTTGGGCCCCAACCACCCACATGGGAGACCTCTATGAGATGGTTTCAGCCTGGCCCAGTCCTGGCTAGTGCAGCCATTTGGGGTGGGAACCGGCAGATAGAGGAGATATATCTCTCTCTAACTCTGCCTTTCAAATAAGTAAATCTTAAACAAAACACCATAATCTCTGTCCAGCTCCACAAACTACAGAAGTGAATCACAGTCTATAATATCAAGAAACAAATAAGTAAGAAAAAGCATGGTTCTTTCATCACGAGTGTGGCAAGTCTGGGGACATACTCGGCTTATACCCACTGTACAACGACGTTAAAGATGACACCAACTGGTCTTCCTGGATTTGGCCAGAAGACTGTCACATACAAGGTTGCAGGGACAGCCCAGTAAGTGTAGGACATGGGTCACTGTGGCAGATCCACCAGTACCCTCAATGTCCATGCTGTCTTATTTGACAAAGGGGTGAGCAGTGATGTGGGCACCCTGTGAGTAGTGGTGCCCCTTGGGGGTGCCCCACACAGGAGCATTTGAGAGGGCAGCACGTGGTGGCAGGGACACCGCCAGACAGAGCCCAAGTGTCTGCCTCTGGGCATTTGCACACCGTTGGTGGGACCATTGGCTCAACTGTCATTCTGCGGGTCTCTGCCATGATAACGGGTTTGTATTGCACCTGATAAGCTCACCCAAGGAGATGAAAGCCACGGCGGGGCTGAAATCCCTAAGGTTCCTTTACAGAAAGAGGCAATGGGGAGATATCTTCCAGCTGTTGCTTTGCTCCCAAAAGGTCTGCAACAGCCAGGTCTGGGTCAGGCCAAAATCAGCAGGCAAAGCCTCCAGCCTGGTCCCTGACGCTGTTGGCAGGAACTCGGGCACTTGAGCTATCTTCAACTCTTTCCCAGGCACATTAGCAGGAAACTGGATTTGAAGCAGAGCAGCCAGGCTGCAATCTAGTGTTCCAATATGGGATGCCAGCATAGGAAGCAGCTTAACTCACTGTGCCACACTGCCTCTCCCTTCCCCCAGGCTCCCCTGCTGGGAGGAGCCTTGTACACGTGGCTGGGGGTGGTTGTGGAGTAGACAGGAGGAGGCCCACGGCCCCATTTCGAGGTGCCTGGGTTTGATGCCTCAGCTCTGGCTCCTGACTGCAGCTTCCTGCCAATGAGAACCCTGGGAGGAAGTGAGGATGGCTCAAGCTGCCCACATGGGAGATCTGGAATGAATCCTGGCTCCTAGCTTCAGCATACCCCTGGTGCTGTAGGAATCTGGGGAATAAACCAGCAGATGGGAGTTCTACCTTCTGTATAGACAAGGCCCCAGCAGGAGCACAGGAGGGCAGAGAAACTTTCCACCCTGCGTGCGTGCAAGACATAAACCCCGGGACCCTCAAAGGGGCAAATTCCAGGCCCACACAAGGTGCATCACTACATTTTCAGCTGAAGGGCTAGGTCTTTTGGAATTTGTCTCTGGTGTAGATGTACTTCTCTCTATTCGGTCTTATTTAAAAAGAGGATCCGTGCCAGCTTTTGTGTTACGCTGGAATCCTAATCTACCGAATGCTGCTTGAAACCAAGTCTCCTTGGTGATCTTTCCCACACAAAGCAATCTGAACGTGATGATATCTTTGTAACGGATATGGCCGGCTGCTTTAACTTGATACTCCGCCAAGAAGCTGGCTCTTGTGCTGTTGATACAAGCAAGGCCCGGGTAGAAGCTCCAGAACCCAGCAGCAGACGAAGGGCCTTTGTCTTGGAAACTGTTTGCTTCAGGGTGATGTGCCAGAGCCCGTCTGGCAGCCTTGGCAGTGGAGCCCAGTTTCATTCTGTTTAGATTTGAGCTGAATGCAGTTCTGTTTCATCTTGAAAGCGGGCCTGCTTCACTTGGAGGCTTTTGACTGGAGCTACGAAAATGCCCAAGTTCCTTGGGTCCCATGGAACTTGTGATCAGATTCCCACAGAAACAATCTTAAAACAAGACCTTTCAGTCATTTGAAGAAAGACACAGTGCACCCTCTCCCGCAGTGCCACGGCGTCAGCCTCACAGTAACTGCCCCACCTCGAAGCGGCGATGCTTTTAAGTTACAGGTTTGACTTCAGAACTACACCCTTTCCAGTCCTCCAGAAACCCTCAGTACGTGGCAGCCACCTGACATCTTTCAGCACAGGTTCCTGAATTTCCGGCTCACCAGAAATTGTTGTTTGTACACAGCTGCTAAACTTCTGCTCATTTAACCTAAGGTTAAATTCTTGTTACAATTTCATTTGTTCATTTTTTAAGACAGCAGTCCACTTTCAGTTGTGGAACTGGGATCATCTCTGTTAAATGGAAGCTTGCTTTCCCTAAGAGCTCTTGCCTGGTGCACCGGGGTGCCCAACCCTCTGGCCGGTGCTTAAACTGTGGATCTGATTTCAAACACGAAGGACTCCGGTGCTCTGCAACTTCCCTTTTCTCACTGCCAGAGACAGAGGTTTTCGGACCCTAACGCTACCCACCCTATCTCATGGCTATTCCAATTTCCTGGAGTGGGAAGAGGTCACAAAGCCTGCAGTAAGCAAAGCAACACAGAATCAATTAGGGGGTAATGCTACCGCTTTAGAACTCTGGGGCTTATAGGCCTACCACTCCACCTTTCTTTGCTAGGATCAGGAATGGACAAGAAGCAATGGAGCTGTCTGTCTACTCTCTATTATCACATTCAAACCTAGAAGTGAGACCCGTGCAGAGTAAAGCACCTGGCAACTAGATGCTAAGTCTCGAACGACAAGGCCAACTCCATTTCTTCTTTTTTTAAAGATTTATTTTTATTATTATTATTTTTTTTATTATTTTTTCATTGGAAAGGCGGATATACAGAGAGGAGAGACAGAGAGGAAGATCTTCCGTCCGATGATTCACTCCCCAAGTGAGCGCAACGGCCGATACTAGGCCGATCCGAAGCCAGGAGCCTCTTCTGGGTCTCCCACGCGGGTGCAGGTTCCCAAAGCTTTGGGCCGTCCTCGACTGCTTTCCCAGGCCACAGGCAGGGAGCTGGAAGGGAAGCGGGGCTGCCGGGATTAGAACTGGCGCCCATATGGGATCCCGGGCATGCAAGGCGAGGACCTTAACCACTTGCGCCACCGTGCTGGGCCCAACTCCATTTCTTCTAATCAGGCTTTAAAAGAACACATTGCTTATCTTAAAGCATTCTTATCACTGGAACGTTATAAGTTGGGTAAGAATAGAATTGACAGCCACAGCTTTCAGGGTGTGTGTCACGCAGAGCTGAAACCCCCTCACTAGCCTAAATCACATGCTGTTATCCACAAGGAGACTCAGTGAAGTGATGGAGTACAATGGAGTCTCATGGCACTCTGTAGAACAAATGGGCAGCCGGAGGGAAGAGGTGAACACCATGGGATCCTTTACGATGCCCCGCGTTACCGACACTGGACTTGACTGGGATGAGGGTATCGTAGTGCTGAAATTGTGACTCATAGGTCACCATATCTTTTTTTCTTTAAATAGTTCTCTGACCATCTTCTTTGATAGATGCTGTAAGACTATTATTATTATAATAATTATTATTATTTTACATTTCATTGACTACTTGAAAGTCAGAATAACAGAGATCTTCCATCCATTGACCCACATCCTAGAGGGCTCAGATGGTCAGAGCTGGGCCGATCTGAGGCTGGGAGCCAGGAGCTTCCTCTAGGTCTCCCACTTGGGTGTATGGGCCATCCTCTCCTGCTTTCCCAGGCAGGAGCTGGATTGAAAGTGGAACAGCCTAGACACAAACTAGGGCCCTTAAGGGATGCCACTTCCACTGGCATACTATGCTTGTATGGCATGCTATGCCAGTGCACCAGCCCCAATGCTGTTAAGACTTTAAGAATCTGAGTGGTGCTTCCTTGAGATATTTCAGTGTCCTCCAAGGTCCCAGAGATCGCACAAGCAACGGGCTGGCCACACCAGACAAGCTCCAGGGAGCGTCCTGCTGGTCAGACCATCTTTCCTAATGAAGGTAACTGACAGGTTCCAGCCAGGCAGAGCTATGTGCTGCTCTGTGTCCACAGACCCCTCTCGCTGTTGCTCTGTGGAGGATGTCTTATGCTACCAGATCACTGACACTCCTATTGACACTTCACCGAAACCCACAAGACAGCAGTGCCCGACGGCCAGGAGCTCCCGGTCCGCAGCATGGAATGATGATGGGGTGTGCAACAGCGCTGGCGGGGGGCCGCCAAGGCAAACCCTCTCCCCTGACCCATGCACCTATCATGCGCTTCTCACCAACACTGTGGCAATGGTGACCAATGTCCCCCCTTGTGGCTGCATGCTGCCGTTTATGAGGGCTCTGTCCTGCTGGCAGGCTCACTCTAGAAACCCACCCTGGAGCTTGAGGAAGCACTGGGCCAGGGTGGAAAACAATTTCCAGAACCTATCGAGTAAGCAGATCTGGTTCCTGGGAGGCCTGCAGCCATTCAGTAGGAAATCTGTCCTCCGTCGTACCACCAGGAAACGAATTCTGCCAGGAGCCTGGGTGATGTGTCTCACCCATGGCCTGGTGACATGGTGACCGCTGCCTGAGACAGCCCAGGCATAGGTGCAGCAAAGCTGGGTGGATCCTGATCGTAGCTTGATAAGACAAGCAAGGCGGGGTGCGAGTTAGCTCCAGAGGCAACAGCAGATGTTTCGGCCCACAGGTTTTTGGAAACTTGCACAGAGCAATACAAAACACATACCAAAAGATACTATCAAAATAAAGCCTTGGGCCTGTGCCATACATGCCTTCTTAAAGTCACCCAATGTACATTCATAAAAATCCCTAGAGGGAGCAGATAAGACTCAAAAAGGGTAACTTGCTGGACGCTGCTGGCAGAAAACACAGAGTAAGCCCTAGTTCCTTTACAAGCAGAACGGCCACCCCCTGTGCTAAGTTTAAAAAGGGCTTGGGGGCAGGGGTGGAGCAGAGGGTGGACCCTGCAGTCTAACCCTCACTGCAAGACGCCAGCAGAGGAGACCCGGCCAACGGGCCCTTCCCCAGGACCCCACCGGTCCTCCCTCCCTCTTCCCACCAGCCTTGAAAAGGGGAAAACTGGAAACATGCGACACACTGGACTCTATAAAGAGCAAAGCCATCAACCCTAAGCCACCTCTGGGGTGTCGGGCAAGAGAAGACCCACTGTGCGACCCCTCTGGTGTCAAGCCACTGATACCCAAACACACATTCAGCCCCCATTATATATTATATATAATTATATATAATATATATATATTATATATATAAATCCGTGCATTTATATTCGTGTTCTCTTTTTAATTTATATTACAGATGCTAAACACACATTCAAACACACGGCAGAGCTATTTTTACAGATGAATAAAGTATGTATGCCACCGATACTGAGCGCATTTTGTTTCAAAATTATAATACTGCTTTCCAATATGCCAAAGTATGTGTGAGGCACCGATCCTCACCCTGTCAATTTAATGTGATCATGAGTTATTTTTAAAGCTGCAAATAAAAAACAAAAACACCTGGAATACCAGATTTTGCCTACCAAAAGCTAATCGCTCAGTAGAAGATGCAAATGGAAAAGGTGAACTGTTCTTTTATTCTAAACTCAAGTCAAGATACCTAGGCAAGGAAGCCATCTCCGCTCAGGTCGTTGGGGCCTGGCTGGCAGTGGGCACTCTGGCAGGAACAGCTCCGAAGTGAACAAGCTGCCAGCAGCCAGCTCTGGGATTTAATGAAGCCTCACATGGCAAGAGAACAGGCGGTCTGTGTTCGTCTTCCCCTGAACATGAACCATTCAGCAAACGGGGCAGGGTAGGGCGGACGGAAGTCTGTGTGAAATCAGATCAGATTCCTGGAAGGAAAGGTGGGGAAAGGACATGGCTGTCCCTTGCAGATGGCAGGAGTACGGAAAGGGACAATAACTTTTTGAGAGGGAGAGTGGCCAAGGACAGGCGCTTCACCTCCCAGCTACACACAGGTGCATAAAGGAAGCAGGTGCTTGGGAGGAGAGGCCCCACCATCTGCTCCACTCCTCTGGGGGCTGACTCACTCCTTCACAGCCATCTGCAGACAGCCCGCCCAGCCTGTATGACCAAATCTCAACACCAGAAAGCTGGGGACAAAGGGGACAACTTGATGAAAAACAAGTCCATCAACTCCCTGCAGTGCATAAGCAAGAACCCAGGCAGGTCGTCCGATCCCTTAAGGTCCAATCCTCTCTCTGCCACTGTCCTCTCTGTCCCCTCTCTCCACTCTAGCTGCACAGCAGGTGGTAAGCTCCTGACCTTCAGCTCCTCAGGCAGGGCTCCTCTCTTTCCTCAGATGCTCTCCCCCTGCAGGTGACTGCATCGGTCACCAGCTTTCTTCAAGGATCAATCAAGTTCTAACTTACCTGATTACAAAAGAAAAAAGGGACAGACGCCTCACCCTGTGCTCATCCTGAGGGTGAACGGGACTTTCACTTGTCCAGCTGTGCCCTGTCCCTGGGTCCGTAGGGCAGAGGTCTGGCTTGCTGAGCCCCCACGGTGAGTGCCCCGGCTCACGCACAGCCTGCCATCTGAGCGGGACGTGTGGGTGCTCTCTGGGCATGTCCGCCTGCCCTAGGACTGGCATCCTTGCCTTCAGCGCCCCTTCCTGCACCCAGGTGACTGTCCCTACTCCTCTCCATAATCTTATCAGCCAGTGCCTGGGATTATTTTAGCAGGAGGATTTGTGCAAGAGGACAAGACATACTAGTTCAATCTTTTCAAAGCATTATCCCAGTCACAAACGAACCCTTATTGCACCCCGCCCCCCACAAAGTCTTCATAAAGAAAGAATAATAACTGGGAGGGTCATTCTAACTCTGCTTGATCCCAAGGAGTCCTTAGTAGCTGCACTAGAAGCCAGGACCTGCACTGCGTACCCACCTGATATTCACCTGAGCTGGTGAAACAACAGGGCAGCTTCCAAACTTCTCTGGATACGTGTGTAGGGTGGGTACAGAGGACCCTGCGCTCAGGGCTACAGGGCGTAGGAAGGAAAGCAGAGGGTTACTGGATGGTGTGATGTAGCAAGGGCCATGCAAACCCACACCCTACAATATCCCTAGGCTCTCAGCCTGAAAATGTGACCATGCTCACAGCCACCCCACAGGACTGCTCCAGGGGTTAGATGAGAGAAGGGAAGAAAAGGGAAGGTATGGGGCTGGCCCTCAGCAACTGCCATTTGTTAGTGGTGACACAAACCCCTTGCAGGAGGGGAGACACTGGGGACCTCTATGTCTCTTGCGATGAGCACGGTGTCTTCAACAAGTATTCACCAGAAAAACAACACAATGAATTTAAGAAGCAAGACACAAGTGATGGTAATTTAGACAGGACTGACATGCGTAAATCCAAAATCCCTTTCCATAATTAACAGGTTTCAATAATCACCAGATTTAAGAAATCAACAAATTGTTAGCAGATAACCAACCTAGTGACCCGCCCCACACGAATTTCGACAGTGACAAAACAAAACTAAAATAACATTGCTGTGAGCTGCCACGACGTCCCCTCTCATGGGATCAGGCCAGGATGGGCAGGTGATGCTGCGGGATGCCTGGCTTGGAGGCCCTCCATCCCACAGCAGGATATCTCAGCTAAAACCTGTCACTGGCTCTCCCCCACTAATCCCACCCTAACAGGTACTCGGCTTCCTTGATCTGAGTACCCGCTGCCTTCCACACTCACTTGGTGTTTCTCACAGTGAAGGATCCCTCCCTGTCCTACTTTAAAAACACATTCTATTAACTTGCCTGTGTGTTGCCTGAGAGGTACAAAAGACAGACACAATTAGCTGAATGTCTTACGAAGGGGTTGTAGTATAGCTGAGATGAAAGTAAGTTAACAGAGATGGTAAAAATTACTCTCACCCCAGGAGCACAGTGACTGGCTCCCCCTGCGGTCTCTACAGCACCATGAAGGCATTCCAGAAGGCTGTTAAGTACAGCCCCAGGCTTGCACTAGTGTGTCATCTGCGGGTCGTGTTACTACCTGTATTTTGTACTGAATAACTGCCAGAAATTAAATACATGACTGATCCACTGCAATGACTAGGGCTGCCTGCTTTCTATCAACATGTCATCTGTCCTCCCTGACTGTCTGATGTGAGGAATTTCCAGAATTCCTGATGAAATAGCTTTTAGCATTTTTTTTTAAACAACAACAAAAAAGGAGCTGTTGGTGTGGAAGAAACACATGAGAAAACTTGGGTTCTACTGGAATTAAAGAGCAGTGGGTAAAAATAACCAACACCCTGATTTAAAATGAACAATGTTAAGCAACAATGAAACATTGTAACTACCAAGCAGCATTCCTCTGGAATGCTAGAACACCACATACAATGTTATATATGGCAGCTGGGAAAGAATAGCTGGCTTTCTTCTCACATCTCCCACGTTTGGCTCCGGGTTTCATTTCCACACAGGTCGGCAGTGAGTGATGGCGTGTTTCAGGCTGACATGAGCTGATGGCCTTCTATTCCCAAGTCTACAGGTTGCGAAGTTAACACTAAGCAGAACGCCCCTTTGGGTAAGCTGATCTTCACCTTTCACAGTAATTCATCCTCCCCCTCTGGGGTTGGAGGGGGGAGTGGAGGCCATCAGGGGTGACCCATCACAGTCCTTCCTTGCTTCAACACACTATGTCAACACTGACTTTGTTTTCAAGTAAGATGACAGTCATATACCATGTAAATCATCGTTGCGAGTGAATAATTCAGTGACTCTTAGCGTGTTCACAAAATCGTCTATTACCACTTATTCTAGAACATTTTCAACACAGCAAAAAAAATCTCTTTAGCAGTCACTCTTCACTTCCCTCTTCCTGTCCCTGACAACCACTGATCTTTCTCTCTAACCTGGGCATCCCACATGACAGGCTTTTATGTCTGGTTTCTCTAAGTAAACATGACATTTTCCAGGTGTGGCATCACTTCTTCATTACTGTTCAGGACTGACTAGTATTCTAGGGCATGCAGACACCACTCCGGCTTATCTGTCCATCAGTGATGGACTTGTGCATGGTTTCCACCTTTGGGCTATGACGAATAATGCTGTTGTGAACACTCTCTTATGAATGTCAAGGTAAATCTGCTCTATCCAGTGGGATTCCACGCTGCCCAGGAATGGAATGCGGGGTCACCTGGTCATTCTGTTTCAATTATTTGAATGCCAGATTGTGTCCAAAACCACTTCACACGCCTGTCAGCCACCAGACAGGGATCCCCACCCATGCTCTCCACTGTGGCTCTTCTCTTATCCATCTCAGTGCGGATCAAGGATTATTTCATGGTCTTAATTTGTAAATCCCTATTAAAGATGCGGAGCATTTTCTCATGCACTCTTGAATTCTCTTCCTTAGAGAAACAGTTCTTCAAACCCTTTGCTCATTTGAAAAATCCGATGACTTCTTATTGTAACTAGAGTTGTTTTGAGATTAAACTTTCATCAGCCATACAGTCTCCCATTCTGCTAATTGTCTCTTTATGTTGATTATAATGATCTTAGAGAAACTTATTTCCCAGGCATAGTGATGGAGAGGGAGAAACCACATAAGAAACACACACTGAGAGAGAGAGAGAGATAGAGAGACAGAGAGAGATAGAGATAGAGAGAGATAGAGAGAGAGAGAGAGAAGGTGTTCAATCTGCTGGGCCACTCACCCAAGAGGCCCAACAGCCAGTTGTTTCCGCTGTTTGGAGTTCCCTCAATTTCTATGATAACTTTTATTTTCAGGTTGCCAATTGATGCAAAAAGAAAAAAAAAAAAGGAGCTGAGATTTCAAGCGAAGTTGTAGCGCATCTGTGCCTCATCCCTCACCCTCAAGCTGTGTACATGAAATACTTTTTCCATTTGTAACTTGTTTTAGTGATTTCTTTGAAGTTTCACCGCAGAAATCTGAATTTTTATTAAGTTTCTTCCTAACTTGTTTATTTTTTTTTCCTATGTTAAGATATATTTAGGGGCTGGGCACAGCACCCTAGCAGTTAAAGTCCTCCCCTTGAATGCACTGGGATCCCATACTGGCGCTGGCTCTAATCCCAGCAGCCCCGCTTCCCATCCAGCTCCCTGCTTGTGGCCTGGGAAAGCAGGAGAGGACGGCCCAAAGCCTTGAGATCCTGCATCTGTGTGGCAGGCCCAAAAGACACTCTGGGCTCTTGGCTTCAGATCAGCTCAGCTCCAGCCATTGTGGCCACTTGGGCAGTGAATCATTGGACCGAAAACCTTCCTCTCTGTCTCTGCTCCTCTCTACATATCTGGTTTTCCAATAAAATAAAGAAACAAATCTTCAAATAAATAAGTATATTTAAAGAAATGGTTTGGTAAATGTGGCCAGGATCCAGGAACTTCTTCCGGGTCTCCCTCATGGGTCCAGAGTCCCAATGCTTTGGGCTGTCCTCGACTGCTTTCCCAGGCCACAAGCAGGGAGCTAGGTGGGAAGTGGAGCTGCCGGAATTAGAACCGGCGCCCATATGGGATCCCAGCACGTTCAAGGCAAGGACTTTAGCTGCTAGACCACGCCACTGGGCCCGAAGTGGCTAGTTTTTACAATTATGCTGATGTCTTCAAGTATACATCCATATCCATTATGTATTTATACTTTTTTTTCATTGGGATAGATTCCTTTCCTTCTGCCCTCAGTCTCTGTAGGTTCAATCCATCCTCCATGTTGACATATTGATCGGCTATAGTTTATATCTGGTCACATTGTAGTATCCACCAGTTTCAAACCTCCAAGGCCTCCATCCTCTGCAGGAGCACATGAAAGTCTCTGAGGATACACAAAGAACTCTCCTGGACTTCAACCAAATCTAACTTTCAAGCCCAAACAACAGCCCTTAGCCACACCAAACAAGTGACACAGTCCTTACCCATGTCCTATCAACCACACGTCCATGCGTTTCTCATTCCTTCCCCTCTCGTGGGACTTCGTAAAATGTCAACTCCAAGTCACTAGGCACAGATAAAATGTAGTTTGTGACTCCATGGAGGAAAACAAAATACTTCCCTACCTCAAACAGAGTGCTTACAGTGCTGCATCAGTCACTGTCCCCCACTCAGAGGTGTGTATATCCATCCACCCTGAAACACAGCGCCTGTCAAAGGAATGAACACACGCAAGGAGAAACGGTGGGCCTGGGGTTAAACAGGAGCTGCGCTTTTACTGCTCTACACAATTTAGCTGTAAAACATTTCTATGTGAAAGAGGTTTTATGGTTACCTTCTGGAAGCAGGGCAGCATGTGCAGATCCCCAGGACAGGGTGAGCTAATATGCAGTTTCTCACACAGTGGGTCATTATTGGCCAATGGTTTATGAAATCAGCACCACAGGTTCTGGGCAACATTTTTAAAATATTGAAACAGAACAGAAAATATTAGAGGACAGTGCACATAGTTGGGGTGATTTTTGATCTGTGGTTGTTTGTTTCATTTTTTTTCACCCACCCATGTATACACCTATGTAGTTAACACATACATCTGCCACACACACACACACACACACCTGGGTACATGATAATGTAAAATGCATTTAGAACGGTGGGTTTGTTCAAGATGAGGCAGAAGTTCAAAGAAAATCAGTGCTCCTGAGCTGGTCAGAAAGGGCAAAGCGGCTGACGATCTTGTGGCATAAACTGATTACACCCACTGGGCAAGCTGGGCTGACACATCAAGGCCCTCTGAGAAGCCCACGTTTCAGAGTATCCGTTTGAAAAACACTGGTGCTTTTCTAACTTCATACCATCACTGTGCAGGGTCTCACTGATGTACAAATCCCAACTGATCCTGTTTCTAGTGTCCCCTTCTTTAACATGCATGTGAACTCTAAAAAATGAAACAAGCTGCAGATGACGCGTTGAAGTTCAATGTCATCGTTAACTAACCATCCTGATTTATCAGCGTGGAAGATAAAGAGCAGTCTATTTCAGAAGCACTCACAATGAACAAGCAGAGGTTATAAAAGCAATATTTGATAGTATTGTACCAAAATCCATTCCCTGGATTTGACAACGTACTATGGCTAGGTAGAATATTTTCACTGGGAAAGCTGGGTGGAAGGATAAAATAGCTGCTGTAACTTATGGACGCTGGGTTTTCCTAAAACACAACAACAACAACAAATGGTTACACGATCCTTCAGATTAAAGCACTCTGTGGATTTCTAGGATCAATGCCAGGGGACTTGAGAAGACCGTGCCTGGGGATTGTTGTCACGCACAAACCAGCTTACAGAGGAAGTCCGATTCCAAGTAAGCCGGCTCAACAACATCTAGCATTATTCCGCTTTATTTCAGCATTCTGCTTTTCCAAATTAACCTGTGGCAACATATTACTCCTCAAAATCTTTATATATTCCTCTGTTCCCTTTAATTCGGTAGAGGGCTGGTTCAACATTCTGGAGGACATCCCCAGTTTGAAGGGAGAAAACGAGCTTGAAAAAAAAAGGTGGTTATGAACACCATGTAAACGATCATTTGATTTATAGACAGCCACTGCCTCCATCTGAAGGACCGAGCAGTGTGAAAGGGTTGTTTAGACTGCACTTGGGCTTAAGTGGAAAAAAGCTATTGCCATAATTGTATAAATCATCTCAAATACTGGTTGATTTTAGCTTTAAAGAGCTTGCGTTTTTTAAAATGTTCTGAGAAAGTTTGGTTCACTTTCTGCTCTTCATAAATCAGCAAGTATTTCAAAGCTTCCCGAGACACAGAAAAACATACACATGTGAGAAGAATGATTGCATCATCGCCGAGTCAGGAAGCTGAAGACCATGTATATTAAAAAAAAAAGCAAATAACTTTTGCAACTATTAAACACATGCATTATCAATTGAGATGTGTAAAAGACACCGAGATAAACTTTCCTGACACATTAATACCCTCTTGCAGTCATGGAAGGCTGTTAAACCGTCCCAGGCGACCTGCTTACACAGCCGTGGGGACCTCTGGTGGCCTGGCAGAGTGCTCTCCTGGAACAAGCGCGACCCTCTCCCACCAAAGGCGCCGGTGAGGAACACAGACTGTGCAGATGGATGCCCGGCTCACCTTGCTGTTGCTGCTCTGACTCATCTGACAGGAGCCTGATGCAATTAATTTTGATCACTCAATTTCACCTTCCAGAGTGTATTCCTTTATGACATTAGCAACAATACATGACACTTGCTATGGCCTACTACATGTAAGACACTGAGTTCATGACTTTTGACCCAGATCATTTGGCCCCTTGGTAATCCTAAGAATTGGGCATCACCACATTACAGGTGAAGATCTGATACACAGCACTCATCAAGCTGGTGTCACTCCAGCTCTTTGTGCTGCACAACACTCCCAGGGAGCCGCCTCAGCTCCTGCTACAACCAGCATCGCGAGAACTGCTTCTGCTCGACGCTTGCTCCCATGCCTCACTTGGTCATTCCTCTGTCAAGCGAACATACCATTTCTTACCCAGAACATTCTCTTAACTGAAACACATACCAGTTCTCTCTTTCCTGTCTCAAGATGCACTTGTTTGAAAGACACATGAGTAGGGAGAGAAGATGAGAGAGAGAGGAGAGCAGCACAGATATTGATCATCCACCAGCTGGTTCACTCCCCAGATGGCTACAATGACCAAGGCAGGATGCTGGAAATCCCTCTGGGTCTCTCACGTGAGTCAGAGCGCTCCAAGCACTTCAGGCATATCAGCAGGGAGCTGGATCACAAATGGAACATCTGGGACTCGAGCTGGGACTCAGACAGGTGGCCAAGTCACAGGCACTGGATTAACCTCCTGTATCACATGCTGGCCCCCTGGTCCTTGGTCAAACCAGACACATTGCATCATCCTTCAGCATTATTTTGAAAGTTCAAGCCATTGAAATAAACATAAACATTGAAAATGGACTACAAAATATTATCTATAAATGTTGTGAGAGGCATATGAGGATACTTTAAAACCTCATAGGTAGGCTTGTTGCAGTGGCCTAGTGGCTAAAATCCTCGCCTTGAAAGCGCCGGAATCCCATATGGGTGCTGGTTTTAATTCCAGCAGCCCCATTTCCCCTCCAGCTCCCTGCTTGTGGCCTATAAAAGCAGTCAAGGATAGCCAAAGGTTTGGGACCTGCACCCATGTGGGAGACCCAGAAGAGCTCCTGGCTCTTCTCTTCCTCTCTGTATATCTGACTTGCCAATAAAAAGAAACCTTAAAAAGAAAAAAAAATCTAGTGTCTGGCAACAGAGACCTTCCCAAACTCATGAGAAATTGGTGAGTTATTGGAAAAACCAATTAGAAAAAATAAAGTGGCTCCAAACTTCATGGTTTATACCAGGACATATTCAAATAATTCAAGATTTAAAAGTAAAAAATAAAATCATAAGCATACCAGAATAAAATATGTTTTTAGTATGTTGGTTTAAAAGTTCCTTTTAAACAAGACAGAAAACCAAAAGAGAAATTTGATAGCTTTAACTACAACCAATATACGCCAACCAACAAAAATGAAACTTCTCCAATTAAATAAAAAACAACACAAGATGACAAGTAGCTTTTCATCAAGATGGTACTGAAGGCAAAGAAGGAAGATCTTTGACCCTCCCCAAAGCTGAAACCAGAGCTAAAGCCTTGAAGGCAAGAATGCAGAGCTGAAAGGCATCTGCAGCCACAGATGGAAGAGGATCCCATTCTACTCTCCCCCGTGGCCCAAGACGCCCTGGTCCAGGAGGCAGCCACACGGCCTCACAGAGCCCCCCGGGGAAATGAGCCTGACCGCTGTGTCAGCCCCAGTTCCCTGACCGCTGAGTCTGCAGCAAGAGGACGAAAGACCATGGCACACACGTGCTCCTCATGGGTGTCAAGGTCAGCACACAGCAGACCAAATGGTCTGGGAAGATGCCAGATGACATGGATGTGGCCGTGAAGCCAGATGACATGGATGTGGCCATGGTCACTGCCCCCATCAGGCCACGGGCTGTGAAGAAGCCAGGTGACATGGATGTGGCCGTGAAGCCAGGTGACATGGATGTGGCCGTGAAGCCAGGTGACATGGATGTGGCTGTGAAGCCAGGTGACATGGACGTGGCCGTGAAGCCAGGTGACATGGATGTGGCCGTGGTCACTGTCCCATCATGCCTGACGGAGAGCAGAGAGCGGAGGGCAGATGCTCAGCTGGCTCCTGGCTGTGATGCCCTAAGTGTTGCCAAAAACACTCAGCAAATGTTATTTCTCCACAAATGAAAAGAAGTTTAAGGATAAACAATAAAATGGAGCATAAATATTTATAGCAAGAGGAGTAAAATGTTAATAGTGCCATTAAAAAAAAACATTAAAAACCGCATCCCCATAAACAAGGAAAAATGATTAAAACAGGAACTTCTCTGCTTCCCACGCAAACAGCTTAAAAAAAAAATGAATGAAAAAAAAAGGATTAGGAGAAATGCAGATTTTACCAGTAACAGAAGAATTAAGCAGCAATAGGAAACTATTGGTGGGGGGTGGTACCATGGTGTAGCAGCTTAAGCTTCTACAGCATCAGCACCAGCATCCCAGTGAGCGCCAACTGGTGTCTCGGCTGCTCCGCTTCTGCCCCAGCTCCCTACTAATGGCCTGAGAAGGCAGCACAGGATGGGTCAAGTCCTTGGGCCTCTGCACCCACGTGGGAGACCCAAAGGAAGCTCCTAGCTCTTGGCTCCTGGCTTCAGATCAGCTCAGCTCTGATCACTGTGGCCAACTGGGGAATGACCAGCAATCAGAAGATCCCTCCCCCTCTGTCTCGCCTTCTTTCTGAACCTCTGCCTTTCAAATTAAAGAAAAAATATCCTTTTTAAAAAAAAGACATCGAGTGGTCACAGTATCAGTGACTGGGTAGTTCACATAACAGAAATGATTTCTCTCAGTTCTGTAGGAAGGAAAATGCCAGAGGGAACAAGGCTCTGCTGTCTGCTCCACAAGGCGCCCATCCGTCCAATAGGATCTATCCTTACCGGGTTCTGTTTCCAAGACCCCGCTTCCTACTTGCAACTTCAATACCCTAGTGAGGAGTAACTAATCTTTGTGTCCGACCCAATCAGTTATAAGTGCATCCCCGCTGACCATTTCCTGTCTGTTTCTAAGCTTTCCTTGTTGTTCTCTATCTATTCTAGTTTTTTTTTTTGCTTGTTTATTTGTTTGTTTGTTAGTTTTGAGGGGTTTCCAGAGCGATCCTGATGGTCATTGCCAGTGAGGGTGGGGACCCAAAGTCGGAACCAGGCAAAGACCAGAGAAAGCTCCTCTCCC
Source organism: Ochotona curzoniae (assembly GCF_017591425.1). Taxonomy (NCBI): domain Eukaryota; kingdom Metazoa; phylum Chordata; class Mammalia; order Lagomorpha; family Ochotonidae; genus Ochotona; species Ochotona curzoniae. The sequence continues at coordinate 7,886,908 of NW_024465816.1, read as the reverse complement.
TAGTCCCAAAGGAAGTTTACTGTTTTTATGTTTCTGTGGACCGCTCAGTGCTCCTGGTTGTCGTTCTGATGACCTTGGATCCGGCAAGGAAGGATTTGGGCTTCTTCCATCCCATGTGGTAGATCCAAATGGGGGTGAGTGACCTCAGAGTTCTTGGCCTCCGAAGGCACTCCAATTCCCCGTGGTCTCCTTGGCAGTTGGGATGTAGTCCTTGGTGTTTGCACTGATAGTCCTTGGTGAGGATCTGGGAGTCTTCAGGGTTGGGATACAAACCTCCTCCTGTCTGCCTGCTCCATTCTGGGGTCCCCCCGTTGCTCTGTGCATATGACCTCCTGTTAAGAGGTTGTCAGGATCACTCCTGATTCCCCCCATATGCCTTTGTAGTTTTGCTATTATTTAATGTGTTTAATGTTCCCCAACATGGCACCTCTGCAGAAGTCTCTGCCTCAAGAATTAGCCAAAGCTTTGAGAATCTGCTTATCACTTCTCAGGACACCAGGACCTCGCCTCTAGGATGCAATTTTTCTGGGGCCAAGAGTGTTTGTAGTCTTGACCTCCAAGATCACTTTAAGAAGAGAAGGAAATTATTAAGGCTCTAGGTGAGTAGGTTTTCTGAGAGGTCTTAAAAAAGTTCAGGGAAAATGTACATTATTATTTTTAAAAACCTGATACATGCATATATTTCAGAATTTCTTTGCACCAAATAAACCTAACCTTTAAAAACCCTTTCTACAAGCCTTCTTAAGTTCTCTAGAACTCCGTGCTGAAGGGAGCTTGCAATGTGAAATCATTGTAAACTTAGGGCTGAATGTTCACTAGCTGGCAGTATAAAACGGCTGGGAACAGGGCTTTTGCTTCAATGAGATGCATTTTCCAGTGAAATGGAAACCCAGTGGTTTTATAAGGAACGCATGTTCATTAGAGAAAAGTTGTTTAATTTTAAAAATTTTAACCGATGTATAAAATCGTACATATTATGGGGTATTATGCAATGTTTTAATATATGTAGATACTATGTAGTGTTCAAATCAGGATAAATATACCTCCTCAAACACTTATTTTCTGTTGTGGTAAATACTTAAAAAAAAAAATCCTTCCTTCCAGCTTTTTTCTTATAGAAAGATATACATACACTATTACATCTAAAGTCAGTCACCCTAGGACACAAAAGAGCACCGGAAATCCTGCTCCTGCCCTCTAACTACAAGCTGGTACCTGTTAGCCAACCTTTCTCCACCCCTCCTACCCTGACTTACCCTCTGCTAAATGAAGAACTGTTTGTCCACACAAGCCATTTCTGGTGACTTATTTTTCCATCCGGGCGTTTACTCATCTGGAATTTATTTCATGGTAATGAATTAGACAGTGCCGGCATCAGGCAACTGGGGACCCCTGCTGCTTGCACCACCCTAGGTAAATCACCCCGCCTTCTGCTCTTTTCCACCCAGCTGCCCTAGGAGGAAACAGAATCAGCACCCTGGCCTCTGCCGTGCCTTAGAACTTCAGGAACTAACACACACACATTGCACTGCTTTGCAAACTAACAGAAAAGACGCACCTCATTGTCTGGTCACTCAGGTTCTACAGCACGACTGGCTTTGAGCCTGATGTATTCGGCTCCTGTGTATTGCCAGCTGCCAAAGTCCAGGGGGACCCCAGGGCTTTGCATACCATGCAAGTCCCCCCAACCCTCACCACCCCACGTCCCTCCCAGAGAGCCCCAGGGTCCACAACAACTCCACCAAGTGAAATCACCTGTGTGACACCACCTGCTTGTAGCCACCAATAACCACAGGAAGCGCTAGTTGTCCATCTTGACCCTCTCTTTTCCTCCCCTTCCCCCTGAGCTCTCCGAAATTTGGTCACCAACACTATCACCTGTCACTCACTGTCTCTGAGAACTCCCTTCTCCCTGCAGTTCTCTGCTGAAAATCTACCTCCCTCACAACCTTTCCCAAAGATGGCTGCTATCTCTCCAAACCCTGTAAGTCAATGGCCTTAGAGATGAGAGAGAGAGAGAGAGAGAGAGAGAGAGAGGATGTGTATGTGTTTTCGTCTGTGTGCTTTTCATCTAGTCAGAAGTCACAATGAGAGAAGATTTAAAAACAGATCTAGGGCACGGGCCCGGCGCAGTGGCGCAAGTGGTTAAAGGTCCTCGCCTTGCACGCCCGGGATCCCATATGGGCGCTGGTTCTAATCCCGGCAGCCCCACTTCCCTTCCAGCTCCCTGCCTGTGGCCCGGGAAAGCAGTCGAGGACGGCCCAATGCTTTGGTAACCTGCACCTGCGTGGGAGACCTGGAAGAGGCTCCTGGCTTCGGATCGGCATAGTATCGGCCCGTTGTGCTCACTTGGGGAGTGAATCATCGGACGGAAGATCTTCCTCTCTGTCTCTCCTCTCTGTATATCCGCCTTTCCAATGAAAAAATAATAAAAAAATAAATCTTTAAAAAAAAAACCAGATCTAGCATCTTCTGGTTTATTCCTTAATTGCCTGTAACAGCCAAGGGACCATTCTTCCTTTCTCCTCCTGAACACTCTACTTCTGCTTTCCCTGACAGTGGACCGTGACAATTCCTAATCCTTCATTGCAGCATCAGCCCTTCCCACTCATTCCTTAACATGGTTGGCCTGTTTAATTTTACCCCCACTCGTGCTAAAATTCTGATATCAACATTTCCAAAGCTAATATTTCAAATGCCTGGTGTGGTAGAAGGAACAAGGCTGCTTCCCCGAGCGTGTCTGCAGCCTGCTTCTGAGAACCCATGAATGTTACTTTATATGGGAAAATGGTGTTAAGATAAAGAACCCGAGACAGCATTATCCTAGATTGTCTAGTGGAGGGTCCTCAAATACAATCAAAGCAATCCTTAATGAGCAGGAGACAGCTAGGTTAAAGGGGAGGAGAGGAGAGTGAGGAGGGAAGTACAGATGAGAGTGATGTGGCCAGCAGCCAATCAGAAGCTGAAACGCAAAACAACAGCTACCAGCCCCCTCTGTGGCTCCAGAGGGAACAGCCCTGCCTATACGTTGATTTAGCCCCTTTAAGATTCATTTTGGAGCTGGGACCTCCATATGGAAATTTTGTAGATCTGTAACTGAACAAATTCTGGGCTGGCAGAAGCCCAGAATCACGCCCACGAGTCTTGTTTCGAACTGAAAGCCCTCACCTCCAGTGGGCCTCTCGTGTTGGCTGGCCATTCTATCTTCCTGCTCCACTCTGGATTCTGCCCTAGCCTGCTTGATCACTTGACACCTGTTCTCTCTTCAACCCACTGCTCTCATGCTCTGCTGAGTGGAGCATCCCAACAGGTGCATAATGCCTTGCCCCGCCTCCCAGCAGAGGTGAAGCCCGCCGCACGCACAGAAGATCCCCTCCCTTCTCATCGGTTTCAGCCGCTTGCCTCTCCTTGCATTGTCAGTTTTTCAGTTTTAATAGACGTTTCCCAGGGACCTGCATATAGTTATAATTCCTATCATTAAAGATCAAAATTAAATCAAACAACAATAAAGTGCAAAAGCTCATATCTCTTTATCCCTGCAGCCTATTCAAGTCCAATTTCCTTTGTCTTGCAGGGAAATAGCAAAGTTACCTAACATCACTGTTACCTATCCCTCCCCGCTCCATTTACTTTTGAAATCAGCTCAGGCTGTTGCGGCCACTTGGGGAGGACACCAGAGGAGGGAAGCTCCTTCTGTCTCACTCTCCCTCTGTAAATCCGCCTTTCCAATATATATAAATAAATAAATAAAAAGAAAGAAGGAAAGAAAGAGAAAGGAAGAATGGAAGGAAGGAAGAAGCCAACTTCACTGAGCCTTTGTTTCGGCAGTCACTCCATTCCAACGGCTCTTACCAGGTCACCAATGACTTTCATGTTGCTCAAGCCAAAGCTTAGCTCCAAGCTTCAGCGCTCCTGACCTACAGGCACCATTTGATTATCACTTATTCCTCCTTGAACCAGGTTCCAGGCCACCACTTTCTCATTTTCTCCACCCCTTCTGCCAGAACAACCTCAGTGGTTTCTCCCGCTCATATTCTTGCTGTATCCTGCCACTTTTCTGGCTATAAACATGGGTGTGCCCCAAGGCTCAGCAAGATCACCTTTTCCACATACACTCACTCCTGCGGGTGGAAAGTGCACCCCAGTTCCTTGGTTTTGGGTACAGCTTATATAGACTAATTCAGCACAGATAGTTCTTCTGCGTCTCAGACTCGTACATTTGGACTGCTCCATTCAGGACAGCCTCTCCTGCTTGTCCAACGGGTCTCAAACCTAGTACTCCCTGGAGGACTCCGGATCCTACTGATGTCTACACCTGCCAGTCCTATCAGTCCTGATCAATGCCACACTTTATGCAGCTCTGGCCGAAACCTCGCGATAACTCTTAGTTCCTCTCTTCCTCTTGGACCCCACAAGCAACCTGTCAGGCCTCTTCCTGAACCCTCCAACGGATTCCCACCCTATTCCGTGAAGAGCTAAATCCACACAAAGAGGATATCCAGGTACTACACACATTCCACGTGCCTAGTATCAACAGTCAAGAGCAAAAGGCAAGTGAAAACCACAGTGAGATAGTGCTTCACAGCCCTGGAATGGCTGAAACAAAAAGAACCGACAACGTCAAGTACTGCGGGAGATACGAAACAAATGGTACCTCCAAAAACAGACAGCTGGAACGTACCATACAATACCCACTTTGAAAACTATCTAGACAGGAATCAAGATGGCAGAATAAGGCAAGGACACGTTTAAATGGAGGGAGAAACATTAGTCAGTGTGAAGCAGAGAGAACACATTCCAGGATATAGGAAAGGCCAGAACAACCGCAGAGGGGTACCTGGGGACTGATAGACACAGGAAAGCAGTGGACACAAGGGACGGGAATTGAATTGCAGTGGCAGCTGGAACTCCACCAGCAACAAGGTGGGAAGGGACATTCACCGAGAGCTCAGGAGGTAAACCCAGAATTGCCCATCTTGGTGGTCTATTTGAGTTGATCAGCAGCAGAGACAGAGCAGCAGGTCCCAGAGGGGCAGTGCACAGCCCAGTCTGTCCCCTAAAGCTGAATCACACACCATTTTGTTTAAGGAGGCAAAGGCTAGGGAAAGGAATGAGCATGCATTGAGCAGGGAGTGAATTCATTTCACGCTCAGTGAACCACAACAATACAGCATCCTGTAGGTTCCACCCCAGACAGGTCCAGGCAGCCCTCAGACCTGACAGATCAAGAACTCTAGTAGTGGTATATCGGGCATCATTTCATACAGCGTGGCAAAAGTTTTAAAACTGCAGGGACAAAAGTGAGCCGCGCATGTGCTGAGCTAGATGAGAACTCACTGAGCTCAATATATTGCACTGGTCTCACAGGAAAATAACATCGACTATGGCATTGTACGTGTCAAAATAGTTCTGTGTGGCCCTCAGACCTAACGGCCAACAGGTTCAGGCAAGATCAGCACCAACAACAACACTCCTGGTGTCTCCTTAATCCCGGCACCTGCTCCAACCACAAGTGGGAGAAAGGCTATACACACAATGGTGCAGCCTCAGCACAGGATCACAGGAGGTGGAGAGTGGTGAGCCAGGAGCTGGGGCTATGAAGATCATAGTGCAAATATAACATAAGAACCCAGGCCTGGAACTTGCTGGAGGGAGTGGCACAACTGACTGCAAACAAAGAGCCTTGTACCAACTGCAGTAAGTAAAATCAAACTGTAGACCTGTGGGTGGCACAGCTTAGAAACCTGCCCCAAAGAGAAGAATCTGTTAAGCAGTAGTACAATGACCAAGAGCAAAAAAAGAGACAAAAGCATAATGAATATTACTAAAGATTCCTTTACAAAGAAGCAAAACCCTTTGCCAACCTCAGAATTCACCAAGGAAGACATCGAGAAAATGGGGGATATGGAATTCAAAACACTTGTTATAAAACTTCTTATCAACAATGAGAAGCACATAAATCAGGCATTCAAGAAATTCAAGCAATATGTCACACTGGAAATGAATCAAATGAAAGCTGATATATCAGAAATGAAGAATACAGTGGAGCCAATTAAAAATATAGTGGAGAGTCTCAAAAGTAGAATGAAGGAGGCAGAAGAATCTCAGAATTGGAAGATACTTCCTGTCATCAGGGGGAAACAAACAAAAAACTGGAAGCAGAGCTGTATCAAGCTAAAAAAAGAAGTATTCAAGAATTGAAAGACAGTATAAAAAGGCCAAATATAAGAGTTATGGGAGTCCCAGAAGGTGCAGAAAGAGAAGCTGGATATGCAAATGTTTTTAATGAAATAATAAGGGTAAATTTCCCTAATCTAGAGAAAGAATTGGGAAACAACATCCAGGAGGGGCACAGAACTCCCAACAGGCTTGACCATAAGCGATCTTCACCACAACACATGATAATCAAGCTCTCTTTAATCACACATAAGGAAAAGATCCTTAAATGTGCACATGAAAAAAATCAATTGACATATAAAGGAACACCAATTAAACTCACAGGAGACCTCTCTCAGGAAACTCTACAGGCAAGAAGAGAATGGAGCGACATATTCCAGATTCTAAAAGAAACTCTCAGTCCAAGATAACATATCCAGCAAAGCTTTCCTTTGTCTTTGAAAATGAAATAAAATTCTTCCACAGTAAAGAAAAGTTAAAATAATATGCCTCTTTCAAACCTGCCCTACAAATGATACTTCAAGATGTTCTCTTGACAGAGAAGAGGAACAGCACCCACCAAAACCACAGGCAAATGGGAAGAACATCCCAGTAAAATAACAACAGAAGACTAAATCAATGAACAACCCATTGCTAAAATGACAGAACCAAATTACCATCTATTTATATTAACCCTGAGTGTAAATGGCTTAAACTCATCAATCAAACGTCATAGGTTAGTAGACTAGATTAAAAAACAAACCCATCTATTTGTTGCCTACAGGAGACACATTTCACCAACAAAGATCAGCAGAAACTATACCTCATGGATTTTGATTTTTTTGTTAGTTTCATCTCTTCATAACAATTTCTTCTTATTAAATTCTTCAATGACTCATAGATCATACAGTTGTGTTTTCTTCAAGAAGGTTCTTGATTTTCTTTGACATTTCTTCAGCGACACATTAGTCATTCAGTAGGATGTTTTTTAATTTCATAGTATTATTAATTTCTTTTTATTCTCCCTGTTGTTGATTTTGTTTTATGGATTTTCATTTAAGAAGATGTACAATAACTGTTTAATGGGGACACTATCATATCTAGTAACATGTTTTTTAATCTCATGGTGTTGTAAATTTCTCTTTTTCTTCCTATTGTTGACTTTGTATTGTGGCTTTTCATTTAAGGGGACATACTGTAACTGTGTAATGGAGACTATCATATCCAGATGTGAGGATACAATGCAGTATGCATCTCTACCTACAGACAAAGATGGACTCCCAATGAAACTGTTTACTATATCTTGACAATAGGATGCTGGATTCTCTGCCATTGTCCATGCCCGCAATGATGGACATATGACTGTGTATGAAGAACTATATGTTAGTAATGATATAGGGGAACTTGGTGAGGGGGAAGGGAATTGGGGAGGGGAGAAGGGAAATCCCAAGTCCTATGGAACTGTATCAGAGAATGGTAATAATAATAAGAAGTAACGTTTTTAAAGAAAATTATTTGGAAACAGCTCCATTACAGCAAACAAAATTGTACTCATTTCACTCAATGGAAATGAATGCTGACACCTTTCAAAACACACATAAAAACAAGAATATTCACAGTAACCTTACTTATAATGTCCAAAATTTGGAAATACCTCAAATATCTATCAACAGACAGATTAATCAATAGAACAGATAAATATGCTATGATATCCTAGAGATGGATAAGGCAATGAAAAAAAAAAACCCAGAATATTGAAACATGTAAAAAGATGGATGGTTCTGGCAGATACTGCAGGAAAGCCACCAGTCCAAGTGTGTATAACGTATGATGCCACTTACACGAAATTTAAAACAAGCCAAAGCAGTGGCACCGTGTAGGGAAGGTTTACATTCAAAGGAAAAAGAAACTGGGGCCTTGAAGCCACTAAGCATGGAGCACCATCTCTGTGTGGTGACTAAACACATTATTAAAACCTCCTGGGGCTGCCTACTAAGAGTTGTGCGCTTTAAATCATATTCAACATAAATGTAAACAAAAAAAATTAAAAAGTTATGCAATCAATATTTATTGAGCACCTAGCCTAAGAAGTAACTGAAGACATAATGAACAAATCAGAAACAGGCCTCGCTTTCCTGTGCGTTTGATTCCAGTTGGGAAGATGATCAGTATGAAGCAATGGGCTGCAGGCTTGTGGGACCGTATAACAGCGGAACTGGCTAGGTCTGGACAAGTGACATTTCCAGCAGAGGCAAAGGGAACAAGGGCATGTCCAGATGAGAAAGTGCAGTGGCCAGACCCATAGGAACGTGTGGGTGGGCGAGGAACTGTGGCCTTTAGCTTAAGAGAAATGGAAGTCATGGAGGGCTTCCAAGGGGAAGGGTATCATAATCTATGCATTTAGAAATGTTCCCACTGCTGGCTGTGTGGACCCAAGGGCAGGGAGGCAAGCATGGGGACACTCATTACAGGTGGGGCTGTGACTGTCCAGTCCATAGGTGGCCCATCCGGGAGCAAAGGCAGAAGAGCCGTCCTGCGAAGTATAGACTTGTATATTTAACAGACGTGAATCTGTCTTCTCTCGAGGGTGTGGGAGACCATGGCAGAGCTGCTCTCCCGAGACTGAACCTGAGGACCGTGACTTTCAGTCCTGATCCCTGCTAGTTCGAATCGCACCTGACATTGGTAAGTGTCCGCTGGGCCCACAGCCATCGCTGCCCTTGGAACCTCTGTGAAGAATATGAGCCCCAAAGTGCCCATGGTGCCCACAGCGCCCCCAGTGCCAGGAAGGTCCAGGGAGAACCTGTTCACAACCCTCCCAGACAGGGCTGGAGCTTGGAGAAACAGCAAAGGCTTCCACAGACTGCGTGCAAGCAGCCACAATCTAAATGCAAAAGTTGATCTGGTAAAGAAAGGACTTATAATATGTTGGGGATTTTTTATTTCTTAAGCTCATTATATCTAGCCTGTGTCAAACCTTGTAAGCCAATTTTTTTTTTTTTATAACTCACTGCTCACTGCTCATGAAAACCAAGACAAAAATGAAGGTTGGTGACTTGGCTCAAAGGGCAGTATTACAAAAACAACCCGGAGAGCCATATAATTTCCTCATGTTTTAAATCACTGAAATCTAGAGTTGCAGCTGTCCCACAAACTGAAACCATATAAATTTTTAGAAAATGAGTCAATCATAAGATTAAAGTTTCAATTTATAACACTTCTGTGTTTTAGTTACAGGGTGGTAAATAAATCTAGCATGACAGGGAAGGTAAATATTTTCTCAGTTGTTTATGCAGCCAAAGAGGAAAGGAATTTAACATGCAATTAGCCATGTAGGTGTTTCTAGATAAGTACCATACGCTCTTCTTAAAGGACAACAAAAACAAGTATTGTTTTCTTTAATGTAAAACTTGCTTTGCCACATCAAATAGCATAAACCAGCACAAAACGGTGGTACCTTCGCCTTGTGGGAGACATTTTCCATTGGCAGAAAATCATGGGGCACAAGAATAGGAAGGCAGAACTTCTTCCCCAGGGGGACAAAACACTAAATAAGAGGAACAAGCAGTTTCAGCAGAATTTGAGTTGAATTAGTTGAACGCGCTTTGCAGGGCGAGTGGGGCGCTTTCACCCAACCTGGGGCTTGACCCTGTGGATAAGGAACGCATCATTTTGCACACCCTGCCCGATGCCTCTAAACCAAGCCCTGGCCCAGTGTGGGACAGGAATGACAGAGGTCAAAGGCAGACCTCAGGCTTCTCTAAGAAGACAGACTCCCTGTGGGATCACTGTTAATCTAGACGGCAAGTCACTTACGCTTAATTCTTGTTTAACAATTATTTAACTTAAAATCGTTAACAATCGTTGATGTCAGGTGCTACCAAAAGGTCGACAGGCGATGTGATTTCACATTAACAGCAAAGCAAAAATGGCGGAATCACCTATGAAAAACTTTACTACATATTGAGGGTTAAAAATAGAAAAAAAAATTAAATATGCTTAAACGCTCAGGTGCCGGGTACCCTCGTGCTTCTATCATGTATGTACACATATGGTGACGCAGAAGCACAGGCACGCTCCTCTACGTATTTATTTTTTAAGATTTTCCAACTGCTGGCTCACTCCCTAAGCATCCACAAGGGCCGGAGCTGAGCCAGTCTGAAGCCAGGAGCCTCTTCCGGGTCTCCCACGTGGGTGCAGGGTCCCAAGGTTTTGGGCCGTTGTCGATTGCTTTCCCAGGCCACAAGCAGGGAGAAGAATGGGAAGCAGGGCATCCGGGATTAGAACCAGCATTCATATGGGATTCTGGCAAGTGCAAGGTGAGGATTTTAACTGCTAGGCTACTGTACCTGGCCCTCCTGTATGTATTTTTTGAACACTGTACTAGTACTAGCAAACCAAAGCGTTGATACACAAACTGTGTCTCCCAAGGCCATTTTCCCCTGGTTAGGTGTCTTCATTTTTCTCCTTTCTGAGAGTTTTAAAAACAAAACTCCACATGCAAAGGAAATACAATCACAGTATTCCCCCAAGCCCTCTGAACTCTCTGATTGATCTCTGCTCCCTATTTCCACCCTTCCATGTGGTCAGGAGGTCTGTTTGAAAGTTAATCTGGGATGAACACGCTACATAAACAGCTGGGTCTACCAGTGGCTGGACTCCATCTCCAAGCTGCTAAATTAGCGGTTGCTCTCCCTGCACACAGCATCATGACCACAGTGACGTCAGCCGAGGAAGCTGTGCCACGGAGCAGCAGCTTCGGCGCGGAGCCCTCCACCTACACCCCGTGTGACCGCCAGGAGTTCACTGACGAGCTCGATATATGGGAATTCAGAACTCACATTCAAGCCAAGTGTTCCACACAAACAACTTTTCAAGCTATAACACAGCCAATGTAACCCCCAAATCCCAGAAAAGAGCAGAGTATTGGTACTAGTAGAAGGAGAAAACAACAGGTTTAAACCTTTGGTTTTTGCTGTGCAATGTTTTGCTTTCCAAAAACAACAGCTGACCCACTTTGTGCCCTTCAGCACTCATCCCCGCCTACTCACAGTCAAAGCCATCCTCAGGGTTGTCTCCTGGGTCTCCCCAGTGAAGAACACGCTGCATTCAGTGCTGTCTGTTCGCACAGCTTCTAGCACTCTTGCTAGGGCAACGCCTTCACCTGCCATGCTCCTGGCTCATCTGACCTGTCCATCATCACGTGGATATCCCCATTACACCAAAGTAGACTCACAGCAGTCAGCACCCCGTTTCAGTATAAGCTGTTCCTAGCCCACACATGATCCCGGTACGTAAACACCCAGCTCGGTCCCGGCAGCCATCCTGAGCCTCTCTTGCACGCTGCCCAGCCTTCGCCGGCTTAGGGCCGGCTTAGGGCCTCATTGTCCAGCTGGTGCTCCGCTCAGGGAGCACTCCGCCTCCATGCACACTTGCTTAGGCAAGACATACAGGTGAAGGCCCCCATCGGCAATGGTGAGGAAGGATACAGGAGCCGTTGAATCTCACAGGCACCTCTTTTCCTCTTCAATGCTTCAGGGGAGCAGCCTCCTCTGCGGATTGAAAACTCTCAGGTCCCCAGATCTCCCATCAGCTGCTCTGTGCAGCAGTGTTTCTCGGGTTCTGAGCTTTTCGGTTCAGTCTATCTGTTCAACTCTCACAGCGATTTGTCGGGCTGAGGCAGCGTTTGACAGGACAGACACGGGGTAAATGAGTCTTGCACACGTCTGAAAAACAGCCCGGTCTTAACAAGGCTCTGGAGAGGGCAAGGATCCTGCTTTATACACGGTCATCGCACATCACCCCAAAATACTACACAAACACACGCACATTAATAACATGAAAATACTGTCTCTGATGATCAAAATATACAGGCCAGGCACCCTTTGGGACACTCATCCCAAGGGAGTGACTTCTGCTACTGCGCTCTACGGTAGGCAACAGAAGACAGACCAGTACTGGGGTCCCTGCCACCCATGTGGAGGACCCAGATGGAATCTCGAGTTCCTGGCTGTGGCCTGGGCCAGCCTGGGATGCTGCAGGCATTGGAAGACTGGACCAAGAGATGGCAGATACAATCTCTCTGTCACTTGGCCTTTCGAATAATGTAAATAAAACTTACAAAAGTACAAATGCAGTCACACATTATTTAAAGAAAGGGATAAATTCTGTGCAATGTATTATTAAGTAAGCTGATCAGGGCAACAATAAATATTTATATTTTCTCAAAATAATCTAGTACAAGGCTGGTGGGCTTATCATCCCTTTTTTTAAATTAAAAATGATTCATGGCTGGAAATTCAGAATTTGGCTGCCACTATCACTTCATCTTTGTATATTACATACACAAGGGACTTTTAAAAGCTTACGGACAAGTGGAATTTAAAAGATAAAGTCTAATTTCGATGAACTTTTATTGGGTAACTTACAGACAAAGCAAGACAGCTACAGAAAGACAGAAAAAAAAGAGCTTCTTCTTCTTGGTTCATTTCCTAAATGCGCACAGCTATCCAGGGGCCAAAGCCAGGAGCTAGAAAGTCTAACTAGAACTCAACTCAACTAGTTGAGTGGCAGCAATTCAGCTGGCTGAGCCATCATTACAGCCTCAACGTGTCCACAAAGCAGGTGGCTGGGGTCTGCGGCGTCCGACACACGTGCTAAACTGGCACCTTACCTGCTGGGCCAAACACCTTCTTCTACACAAACTTCATTGAAGTCCCATTGTAGAAGGAATTTGGATGGTAAAAGCTTAAAATCATGTTTTAGAAAGAGATAGCTATCTCATCGTAAGACTTCAGACAAAAAAAAAATCTGGGGCAAAAGCTCAATCAATTTGAAGTTTCTCAACTTCGGAGAGCATGCTGGCTCCTCCTAACTGTGGTCTTCCTGTGACTTGATTCCTTACTGGTCTTATTGTACTGGCATGGAGTGAAAATAACATCCATTTTTAAAGCTATATAAAAGGATGACTACAAAATCAATAAAAAAAAAATATACGAGCCCCAAAGCATGTGAGTCAGGCAATGTTTGTAAAGCGGCAAAAGTCAGTAAAAGTCATGGAGTGATTATTCCTTCCACGGAGGAACAGAGACGACTCCCAACAGTGCAAATGCCTGCTAACTCAGATCACCAGCAGCTAGCCGTGCGCAGCGTGAACAACACTTTCGAAGCAAAGTCAAAATATTCTCCATCCAAAGCAGGTGGGTAAACTTCCAAAACAATCAAAAAACAAGGATTATTCTGGAGATAAGTCAGGTCAATGTGAACTATTCCTGGATGTGTTTGCGTGTCAGGATCTGAAGCGTCAGTGACAACGTACGATTTTAGTGGGTAATTTCTTAGCACAACATATTCTGGGATCCAGTCCTGTAACAAATAAAACCACCTGACATGGATTCTTCCTTTTCGGAGTTCAAGAAGCACTCCCAGGTAGGCTCTCTTGTATTAGTCCAAGCTGCAGGACATGAATCCAGGCCCCCTGGGAGCCACCACACCGTGAGGAGTCTGCCTGAGGATGAAGCCAACACAGACAAAAACTGACCTGTGGGCCAGGCTCCTGGCCCAGCACGTGAAGCTACTGCCTGAGTCACCGGCGACCCAGGACTGAGCCAGCTCCCTCAAAAGGTGCTAGGAACACTGTGGGGGATGATCCAAGTACTTGGGTCCCTGCCATCCTCACGGGAGACAGAATGAAGCTCCTGATCCTGGTGCCAGCCTGGTCCAGCTCTGGCAGCCATGTGGACAGTGAATCAGGAGATGGAAGATTTCTCTGTCTCTTATCTCTCTGTAGTTCTCACTCTCAAATAAACAAATACCAAAGTAAAATATATATATGAACTGAGAGCTAGAAACACCTCTTTCCCCTTTTCATTTAAAAAAATTATCTTATGGGCCCAGTGCAGTAGCTTGGTGGCTAACGTCCCACCTTACATATGCCAGGATCCCATATGGACACCAGTTCATGTTCCAGCGGCCCCACTTCTCATCCAGCTTATGGCCTGGGAAAGCAGTCAAGGATGGCTGAAAGCCTTGGGACCCTGCAGCAGGGTGGGAGATGTGGAAGAGGATCCTGAGAAACCCTAGCCATCAAGGAGGGGGAGAGTGAGACAGTCAGACTGAGCCAAATGCTCACGGCAGCCAGGGCCGTGCCAGGCTGAGCTCCCATGGCACCACCCTAAGGGTGGCAAGGACCCCACATCCGTGAGACAACACCGACTGTCTCCTGAGATGCATAACCATAGCAAGCTACAGGCAAAGGCAGAGCTGGGACTCGAACTCAGTCTGAGCAATGAAGGAATGGCTGCATCATGGGTGGGCATGTCAAGTCTGCCAAGGGCAAGATGACCACTCAGAACTCCACTCAGCACTAACTCAACACAACAGAATCACAGTGCTGGACTCACAGTATTTGGCACATAGGGTAGTCCATAAAATTTCTCTTGTGTTTCCTTGAGAATGTCTGTGGTTGACTTCCTCAGGGGATGCCTCCCATGGTAGATCTGATCCAGCATGGCATAGAAGACCTGGACAGACAGAAACATCGCTTTAGTCTTAGGAGCTCCTCTTCGTGGCTCAGATGGGACCAACCAAAGGAGCCATCAGCACGCCAGGATAATTATAAACCAACACTGAAAACACAAATAGAAATGTGGCTGGATTCAGGCGTATTTTGTGCACCTAAGACCATGTTAATATGGAAAGCAGTCCACTCAGCATTTTGATGCTTAAGGATATTAAAGAGTTTTGAGAAGTGGGCATTTACCATAGCAGTTAGGATATCCCTGGAAATGCCTGCGGACTTCACTGCAATGCCCGGGTTCTACCATCAGCACTGTGTCTGATTCTGGTTTCCTGCCAATGAGCAGCCTGGCAGCAAACAGCGATGTCTCAAGTACTTGGGTCTGAGCCACCAACGTGGCAGACCTGGACCGACTGCCAGCTTCCTGGCTTTCGCCTGGCCCGGCACTGGTAGTGGCTGGCATGTGCGGAGTGAGCAAGTGGATGGAAGATCTCTCTCTGCCTTTTATACACAATTAAAATAAATTCTAAAAGCTTTTAAAAAGATGTTTGACTCTTAGCTATAATGTTAAATTAATGCATAATGTACCAAATGAGTGACCATGAATCTGAATTCAGTCAACACATATGTAGCTAAGAAATACCAAAAAAAAAAAAAAAGGAGTCTTAATTTGTGACTTATTCTTGCCCACTAATGTAAAAAATTGTTTGGTTTTTTTCCTGGAATTCTAACATCTTAAATGAGAGAAACAAAATGGCCAAAACTCTGGGGAAGAAAGGATATGAGATAGATAGAGCGAAGAAGAGTCTACTAACTGACGAGTGCAGATGCTACAAAGCTTTCCGCAGCAGCTGTTGGCACGTGTGCAGCGCTGGCTGGAGCCAGCCGTGCCTGCAGCCAGTGAGGGCCAAGGAGAGCAGCTGCTGGCGGGGGGCCAGTCTGGCTCAGCTGGTGACCTGGAGAGCAGGATCCGCCCTCTGTGACCAGGGGATGCAGGCCAGCGCAGCATCACAGAACAAAGCCCTAAGGGCAACCTGAATGTGACATCTCCTGTTGACAAAGTGCTAAAAGCTGAATTCTGATACGAAAATCTAAGGTAAAGAGAAAGTGCTTTTCCACTGCAACCCCCGGCATGAATGTTAATATTGTTTGGAGTTTACCTGATGCAAGAAAGGAAAAAAATGTTTGCTTTGAAGGAAAAATTCTGACAGGCAGTTATGCCCCTGCTATCTGTCTCTGCACCCAGCAAAGGAATTTGTGGAGAATGTGCAGCTGTGAACTTGAAAGGAGAAGGGATTAGTCAGGATGAAAGGAAAAGAACGTAAATGACCTCTAGCTTCTGGCTTTGTCTAGATACAGAATTATGGTTCTAAATTATAAATTCAAGTTTAAACCTCCCCTAGGAAAACAGACATTTTCTAAATATAAATATTGCTTTCCCCTAAGTGGCTATCTAAACACGCAGGTAAACACAGCTCTTCCAATCCTATGTTCTATAATGAGGAACAATGCAGATCAGAGAATCCACACTCTGCATCGAGGTGGGGACTCTGCTCTAAGAATTAAGATCTGTCCATTCAGACCTGAACTAAGGGCCTTTCCTCTTTTCTTTTCTCTTTTTCTCTTCTTTTCTTTTCTTTCTTTATTGTGGCCTCCTTCTGATAAATCAGTATTCAACAGTCCCAATTCTTCATTTATATGACAATTTTTGAATCATACAAACAGAGCAATGCCAATTAAATGGAAACTTATCTCATGTTTATTTGCTGCTAAGTCAAATACTTCCAAAGGCATGGGCCTACCGCCCACAGAGAGCAGTGGGTCACCAGAACGAAGAATCTAGTGGCCACAGAAAAAACAAGAAGCACACTGCCAAAACAGTCCACAATTTTATTTAAAGGCTCCCAGTTTTCATTTTTAAAGGAGGTATAATTTTTTAAGCCTTCAAAATTTTTTATTTACTTGTTTACTTTATTTGAAAGACAAAGAGCTGAGCCAAGATGAAGATATCCTGGCCACTGGGTCATTTCCGGGTGCAAGCCAGAAGCGTGGAACTCTATCCAGGTCACCTGCTTCCTACCAGGGCAGACACAGACAGGAAGCCGGAACTAGGAGTGCTGCAGGACTCGAACCCAGAACCCTGACGTGAGATCATGGCACCTCAAATGGCATCTATCTCTTTTTTTCCCCAAAAAAGATTTCTTTATTTGAAAAACAGGGAGAGGGAGGAAGGAAAAGAGAGAGAGAGGGATAGGGGGAGAGAGAGAGGAAAGACAGAGAAAGATCTGTCCACTGGTTCACTCCCCAAATGGCTCCAATACCTGGAGCCGGGCTGGTCCCAAGTCGGGGCTGCTTCTAGGTCTCCCACATGGTGCAGGTGCCCAAGGACTCGGGCCATATTCTACAGGGATCATCTGGCAGCTGATGGTACCCAACTGGTACCTTCAAGTGGCATCTTAAAGGCTATGTCAAGTACCCAGCACGATAGCCTAGTGGCTAAAGTCCTCATCTTCCATGTGCTGAGATCCCATATGGGCACTGGTTCTATTCCCTGTGGCCCCATTTCCCATCCAGCTCCCTGCTTGTGGCCTGGGAAAGCAGTTGAGGATGACACCCGCGTGGGAGACCTGGAAGAGGATCCTGGCTCCTGGCTTCGGGTCAGCTCAGCTCCAGCCTTTGCGGCTCCTTGGGGAGTGAATCATCAGATGGAAGATCTTCCTCTGTCTCTCCCCCTCTATTATCTGACTTCCCAAAAATAAATAAATAAATAAATCTTAAAAAAAGAAAGGCTATGTGAAGCAGCCACACCTTAAAATAAAAAAATCACAATTTTAAAAAAATATATGATTTATACTAAAAAATGGAAACAATTCACTTCCTTTTGACCTTAACATGGTGCTACTGGACAAAAACTAACTTGAAAATCAGTGGCTAGAAATATCTGTCTCTCTGAGAGCTATTATTGTTGGGTGATGAAAGGAAGGAAAGACTGGCCTTCCATTTTGAGAGAAAAATTACTGAAACTGTCCGTGACGAAAGCCACAGTCCAGACTCAGAAGAGCCAGGACTTCTACTGCAGATGCTGGCACAGCAAAGGAATCTCATTAACTAATTGAAAGTTTTATAAATAATTCTGAAATCCCTTTTTAAGTATACTGATACACAGAGATACTGAATGATGTAAATCCAACATAAAGTCAGGGTTTTGTCTATGTGATGAGTTTTCTTCTTTGAAATATGCTGTTTATGGTATCGCAGGAAGCTCATTTCTTCCCTTCTAGGGACTGAATTTTACAAATACAAAAGCTGTGAAACACTGGCTGCACTCCCAAACAGGTTACAAAGCAAACTGTTACAAAATAAAGACTGGCCCAGGTGAGAGCTGAGAGCTTCCAGCATCTGATGAAGACTGGGAATTTCAGAGTCTCACTGCTCACAGGCAGCGAGGTCTGCGGTGTCCCACAGACCTGGAATCCACATGCTTCAGGTAATTTTGCTAGTCTTCATCTGAAATCTAGGAAATTGGTTTCGAATGCAATCTGAAACCGGTGGCAATTAACATTTAAACTTAACATCTAAACCCACAAATTTACAGAATAAATACAATATGTATAAAAACACCTATAATTAAGGCTTAAGTTCTACCTCGGGGGCTGAAATGGGTGATGCAGAAGTCATAGGACCTTTCTCAGCTTTGATTTTCCCCAACATGGAATGGGAAATAACCTTATTTTGACATTGACTTCACATGGACACTGAGAGGACTGAATGAGTCAATTTTGGCCAAGTTCTTTGAACTCAGATGAAAGATGTTTCAGAAGCATAATTATTATAATAAATGTGCAGCCTTGGCAAGGACTTAAAGTGATGTATTTATCTGGGGATAATGCCTCTAAAGAAAGGTTACATACGCACCTGGAGTTGCATATCAGCCGCAGCACAAACCTTCTTGGATTCACAGAGACGAGACACCATATTTTTTGGCAGAGGCTAGACAAAACAAAGGAGCATGCGTGTGAGTAAACTGCTTAGCAAGTTGTTGCACTGTGCAGCCTTACGCGAGTCAGGATCTCAGCACGTGCTACCAACATCAGAAGAAAGAAATAGGCAACAGGGCTTCCTTACACTTTTGAAATGATTTTTGAACTCATATTTTAGTTCAAATCTTTTAAAAAGTACTTATAATAAGGGTTTGTGCACGCCCCCTCCCCCACACACACACAAAACTAGGATTACAGGAAATTAAGATATTGACACTGATCTTAAAAATCAATTTCAAACATCAAAGAGAGTACTTCTTACGAATGAGTACTTGTTCAAGTACATGTGGTAACTGACATTGCAACTTCGAGATTAGAACATCACCCTGTGGGCCCGGCGCGGTGGCACAAGTGGTTAAGATCCTCGCCTTGCACGCCCGGGATCCCATATGGGCACTGGTTCTAATCCCAGCAGCCCCACTTCCCTTCCAGCTCCCTGCCTGTGGCCCGGGAAAGCAGTCGAGAACAGCCCAAAGCTTTGGGACCCTGTACCCGCATGGGAGACCCGGAAGAGGCTCCTGGCTTCAGATCGGCACAGCATCGGCCATTGCGCTCACTTGGGGAGTGAATCATTGGACAGAAGATCTTCCTCTCTGTCTCTCCTCTCTGTATATCTGCCTTTCCAATAAAAAAAAAGCATAAAAATAAATCTTTAAAAAAAAATCACCCTGCAATTCATGGTGCCAGCAAGCATTACTGCTGAACCGACAGCCAGATAAATAAACATGAGATCATGAGTTCAACCTGAAAGAATCATATAGTGTGTCTACCAACAGAACGTCCCTTTTGGATTTAAGATGTTCTCTGTGAGACTAACGAGGCTTAACCCTGGAACATACAAATCCTCTTAGAAATAATCTAACAATGCAGCAGAAGATGAAATTTGCTCAATCTTGCTCTACTTTAAAATAATTAATACTGATGCACATTGAGGAGATCTACAGCTGTTCATAATCTAAATTAAATTAACAGCTCCTCTAAGGAGAAGCAGATTGTGAAAGGCTGGCAGCAGGCAACCCGAGGTGGGCTGCAGAGGTGAACTGACAGGGCAGTGTTGAGCCGGAGAGGGGCACAGCTGCTACCACACAAGGCAGGAAAAGGCAATCAAATATGGCAGAAACAGGGAATCAAAATATAAACTCATTTTGGTGTTAAAAGCAAAAAGAAATCCATGTGCTTTTTGGTAATACGTATTTTCCATAAATGTTTTGAAACTGCCTCAGTTACACTCTCTGCACCAGGGTCCAGCAGACTCCGTGCAGGTTTGCTGAAGGAATGGATGGATAGCACCAGCATCACTGCAAGGAAACAGCTTCTGGAAAGGCTGCAGGAGGACATGATGCACGCTCAGGCGACAAAGCTCCAGCCTCTTCTCCTCTCGCTCCACTCAGCTTTAAGAGCAGAGCGGCCAGCGAGGGGTCTCAGGGACAAGGCACAAGTGGAAGGAAGCAGTCGCTGACAGCTCTGCTGCAGGGCAGGGACCCGGAGCCTTCTGATACCGGAGGCAAGCATCCTGCATGGAAGGAAAGCCTCCTCCAACAGGATTTTTAAAAAAGATTTTATTATTTTTATTGGAAAGGCAGATATACAGAGAGATCGAGAAACAGACAGAAAGATCTTCCGTCTACTGGGTCACTCCCCAAGTGGCCACAATGGCCAGAGCTGAGCCAATCTGAAGCCAGGAGCCAGGAGCCCACTCCAGGAGCTGGATGGAAGTGGAACAGTCGAGATTAGAACTGGCACCCATATGGGATCCTGGAGCATGCAAGGAGAGGACTCTAGCCACCAGATCACCACACCTGGCCTCTCAAATGGGATTTTAAACTTTAAGATTCAGCTAACTCGCATCTGCCCAGAACACATTCAGGAATCTGCTCTCAGTGGGTGCTTCCTGCTTCACAAAGTTTTACTTTCACACACACACAAAAAAGTATACGGGGGACGATCACATGTTCTTATTTACTACACATGCACACTTGGAGGTAACCGTGAGCCAGCCCCATATGCAACCCAGTTAGGGAACACAAATGGCAAACAAGCAGAGGCAGTGGGCCCACAAGCACTGCCTGAGGACCTCTCTGAACAGGCAGTGAGTGCTACAGAACAGCACAGGGCCAAGCACAGCTGCCACCCTGAGAGGCTCCAATGACACTGGGCAGAGTGAGATCCCCAACAGGACAGGTGTTAGGCACACCTGCTGGGGAGGGATGGGAGGGAGCGAGCACAACCCTCTCCCCTCCCCACCCCCCGCAGCTCCAGGACAAATCCAGGCCTGCTGCAGAAGCCTGCCAGAGCCCACCAGAGCCCGCCAGAGCCCGCCAGAGCCCACCAGAGCTCGCTAGAGCCTGCCGAGCCTGCCAGGCCCACCAGAGTCCGCCAGAGCCCGCCAGGCCCACCAGAGCCCGCCAGAGCCTGCCAAAGCCTGCCAGGCCCACAAGAGCCCGCCAGAGCCCGCCAGAGCCCACCAGAGCTCGCCAGAGCCTGCCGCCGAGCCCGCCAGGCCCACCAGAGCCCGCCAGGCCTACCAAAGCCCGCCAGAGCTCATCAGAGCCCACCAAAGTCCGCCAGAGCCCGCCAGAGCCCACCAGAGTCCGCCAGAGCCCACCGAGCCCGCCAGGCCCACAAGAGCCCGCCAGAGCCCGCCAGAGCCCACCAGAGCCCGCCAGAGCCCGCCAAAGCCTGCCAGGCCCACCAGAGCCCGCCAGGCCCACCAGAGCCCACCAGAGCCCACCAGAGCCCGCCAGAGCCTGCCAGAGCCCACCAGAGCCCACCACATACTCCTGCAAGTCCTCCTGGATTGAAAGCCACCAGGGAGTTTTAAGAAGTCATGGGGTCAGCTCCGGGCTCCACTAGGATCTCTCAGGCTGCAGCACAGGGAGGAGTGGATTAGCAAGTCCCAGTTAAGAGGTCCATCCTTAGCATCCCTAAGCAAGCAGCCTGGGGAGAAGTGGGAGAGGGACAGACGGGAGTCCAGCGCCCTCTGAACTCTGTGAAGTGTGACTAAGGAGCCTGGGTGGGGATGTGGAGGGGATCTGCGCATGTCTAAGGTTAGGAAGCGCTCCGGCAGGTTTATGATGAGCAGCAGACACAAGCAGGACCAGCAATGGATTCTGAGAAGGTGGGAGAGGAAGCCGCATGCGCCACAGGCACAGGATGGCTTCACAGAAGTGCAGGGGGAGGAGAGGCCAGAGGGCAGGCTGTGGAGAGGGACAGCGTCAAGGGAGAGCCTCCCGCCATGCAGTAACAGCAGCCCACCCTGGGGGCTGCTTTGACGGGGTCCTGCTGCCTGCCCCACTGCAGACCAATCAAGATGGAAGGAGGGCTCAGTGTGGGTGACGGAAGGCAGGAGTAGAAAGGCCCATGGAAGGCAGGAGTGTTGAGGCAGAGGGAGAGGGCCAGGCGAGCCCAGCAGGCCACAGCTGGGTTCAGGCAGCACTGAAGCATCAGCTCTGCTCTGTCTGCGGTGAGTGTGAATGCCCAGTGCCAGGTCCCACAGCCAAACCTCATAGACCTCCCCCCTTTGAAGTGGCTCACTGCTCAGGGGCTAGGGTCTTAAAGGCACAGGCTCTGGAAGGATGGCAAGCATCTCAGGACAAACTCAGGGAGTCTGAGACAACTGAACACAGTTTAGCAAGAAGTACTGAGAGAACACCCACAATACAGACACAGAAACCACCACACAGAAACACACACACACACACACACACACACACACACTACAGGCACAGAAAACACCACCACACAGACACACCCACACTACTACCCCACTAGAGCAAACCTTGCACAGGAGACAGGGGGCCTCTGGGCAGTGAGTTTTTTTCTTTTTCTTCCTTTTTTTTTTTTTTTTGATGACTTTTTGTAGATCTACAATTACTTCTAACCAAGGAAGTACGTATAAGTATATAAATGAAAACCACATGCAAGACACCAGATCTCGGAATAGTATTACTGTCACTTTCATTGCACCGACATGAAATGCACCAAAGTTTACAGCATTAGAAATAATATGGCCACATAATCATAAACCATGTAATCAGCTGCAGGCCTGGCCAGACTCTACTACTTTGGAATCCATAATTTCCAAGGCAGGAAATATTCCCTTCCACTCATCTGTGAACTTGCTATTCCAACAGTGACGTATGATCTTCAGTTCTTGTTAGGATCTGGACATGGCCGTACTTACTAAAGACTGTAAAGGATCCTAACAGCATATTAAGAATTCTATAAAGTATAAATAAAGTTTATACTAAGTATAGTAAAGAATGGCTGTGAAGGAAATGCCAGGACTGGGGGGCCCTTTGGGGCTGTCTCCAGCATCTGCCACAGAAATGGCTGCTTCGTGTCATCCTACGAATGCAGAACTGCCCAGCACCCCAGCACCTGTTCTTCCCACACCCATGACAGGACAAGAGCACAGCCTGCCTTAACACCAATGTGCGCCTGAACCTGCAACTCCCACCAGCCACTGTGCTGGGCTGTGTCATAAAGGAAAACGCACAGGCTCATGGTGAGACAAAGCTAGGTTCCTATACGTTCAGGCCTCGACCCAGCTTGGTGGCATGGTACTGAGCAATTTACTAAACTCCGAACCACATTTTCCTCATATGTAAAAAGTTGATTCTTCTCAAACAAGATTATACATCTGAAAAACAATGTCAAGGTCGACCGGAACAGATGCTGAACTAATGGCAGCTAGCCATTATTTACTATACCACTGTTCTACATAATGCCATCATCAGCGACATTAAAAACTTTATTTCTATTTTACTGTTCGATTTTCACATTGTGTAAAAGTGGTTTGAGTTTATAATTTCTTAGGAGACAGGATTCACAGCTAACCAGTTATCTCTCTGTATCACCAAGTTCTGAATTTACAACTTTTTAAGTTCCAAATAAAGAATATACTTTCCAAGCTTTCTTGTCTGTATTTTCAGTCATCTATAAAATATCAGATGTCTTGTAACTAAACATATGTGCCTCCTTAAATTACGCAGCTTTTAAACATACTTTTCCTAAACTTAAGGCTCTTAAGAAAAGAACAGAGACAATTAACGTGTCTTCCACAAAACTTGGTCATGAACTCACTTTTGGAGGGAATTTTCTCTCACTCTTAACTGGTTATTGAACAATAGTTGGGTTCTTCTTCTGCAACTTGTGTTTCCTGTTTGGAAAACACTGGTATTGACGAGAGAATCTTCCCTTCTGATGTTGTGACCAAATTCAACTCATGGTATGGCTTCCATAGCTCAGATTTGCATAGTCCACAATGAGAGAAGTCCCACTGTCCTTCCTACCCCCCTAGGTAATATGCCTTTTCTCCCTCTGGTTGCCTTCAAGGTTCTCTCTGAGGTTTCCAGCAATATGACTGCTCTGTGTATCTACGTTTATCCTACATGGGACTAACATCTTGGATCTCCTGTTTGGCCAAATTATCAGCTATGATCCCTTAAAATGCTTCTTCCACCCAGTTTCTCTTCTCCATTCCCGTGCTCGCTGCATGCATGCTGCGCTGTCTGACACTGTCATTGCATGCATACATGCTGCGCTGACACTGTCGCTGCATGCACGCTGCGCTGACACTGTCGTTGCATGCACACTGCGCTGCCTGACACTGTCGCTGCATGCCTGCTGCGCTGACACTGTCGCTGCATGCATGCTGCGCTGTCTGACACTGTCGCTGTATGCATGCTGCGCTGACACTGTCACTGCATGCATGCTGCACTGTCTGATACTGTCGCTGAATGCATGCTGTGCTGACACTGTCGCTGCATGCATGCATGCTGCACTGTCTGACACTGTCGTTGCATGCCTGCTGCGCTGTCTGACACTGTCCCTTCAGCAGACTCTGTCTTGTATTCTTGCCCTGATACATCTCCTCTCCTTGTGCTTCAGTTTGTATCGTTTCTACGGCGCTGCCTTTGTTAGCTGATCCCTTCCTCACACTGATGAGCTTCTCTAGGCAATTCTTTTTTTTAAGATGTATTTATTTTTATTAGAAAGGCAGATATACAGAGAGGAAGAAAGACAGAGAGGAAGATCTTCCTTGCAATGGTTCACTCTCCAAGCAGCCGTAAACGGCTGGAGCTGAGCCATTCTGAACAGGAGCTTCTTTCAGGTCTCCCACGCGGGTGCAGGGTCCCAAGGTTTTGAGCCATCCTTGACTGCTTTCCCAGGCCACAGGCAGGGAGCTGGATGGGAAGCAGGGTCGCCAGGATTAGAACCGGCACCCATATGGGATGCCAGCATGTTCAAGGCGAGGACTTTAACCACTAAGCTATCGTGCGGGGCCCTAAGCAATTCTTCATATCAATGTTGTAGCTTTGTTTCTTGCATCCCCACTTGATTGTGTCTTGTAGTTTTCACCTCTCCTTCCTATTAGTTCATATAAATTATGCACCTTTTCCATGATACCCTTTAACAGAGTTAACGAACTGAGATGACATTTAATTAACTTATGAATGAACTGTACTAGAATGGAAGACATTCAACACCTTGCATGTGACACATGTGATTTAAATGTTGTGATAGCTCAGATGGGCCAATCTTGCAAGTGCACCTGACAACTTCTAGCCAGGACTGCTGCCTGAAGTGGCAGGTAATAGCACCACTTCCTTCTTACAAAGTCTTCTGGCTTGGACCAGGGATCGCTCTGTCCGCTCCCTAACTCACTGAGCCAAACACCAGGCTAGAGTCCTCAACTGTTTGGCTCCGCCTTACCACACACAGGAAGCTGCTGTCAGTACCACACACGAGAACCCACCTACGGACAGAAATATCAACAGCTTTCCTAAGACAACTCAATGTGTTTGGAATAGTTAGAAATAATGTCAAGAACATAAAAGCTGTAGCCAACTTGGTGTCATCTGTATTCTCTGACTGCTCTGCTAGGAGCCTAACTTATAAGCACGTAACTTTATCAACCTACCAGACATCTTCTATCATTTCGCAGTCTCACTGGTCTAATTTAAATAAATCATGTTAAAAGTCTGCCATCAGATTCTCAAAGAGCCAAGTCACTGAGATAAGATACTTTGTTTATTAATGATCATTCTTAAATTTATTATGGTAGAGGCTGCATAAATATTAGAAGGTAAGACACGCTCTGGTACAAATCCATGTTAGGGTAATAATTCAATCCCTATCATAGCTCTCCCGAGAACACACTGGGTCGGTTGTAAAGCTTACTGAGGCGTGGTCAACCCAAACAAGAAAACACTTCAGAGGCCATGCTCCAAGCCAAGTTCCAAAGCTGCCCAGGCTCCAAGTCAGCAGCTTCCATGCCCAGTCCACTCCTGTCCCACCCTGAGCTGTGGGTGACAGGACAACACTAAACCTTCAGGCGTGTCTAGGACTGAAAAACAACTGGATCACAGCAGGTTTCAGCAGGCCTGTTTTTGTAATCCAGGTGGCATATCATCAATAAAAAAAAAAAAACATGCTCCACGGCCTGAGGAGACAAAAATCTCAGGCCTCATCTACAAAGAAAAGGTGGTTATTTCTCATTTACTTAACCTGAGATGACCTGAGATAAACAATTTTTAAACTGTTTACCTATGCTTACAGACCCACCAGTGGCTCGTAGAGACTTCTTGGGTCTGGGCATTGCAGTGCTCAACCCTAGACAATCTCCCAGATGATAAAGATCTAACTTCCAGCTTTTCTAAAGATAATTCAACAACACCACGTTTTACAGTTTGCAGACATTATTACATGCAATTGATTCATTTTTAGAGGCCAGTACTTTGTAAACTTTTAAAGCCTTAATTGTTTTTACATGAATGACCAGACGAGCTCAGGGACTGGTCTAAGATCACCTGTCCATGGTCACAGGGCCAAGGTCATGTCTGTCCAACTCCTGGTCCAATGCTGTTGTCTAGGTTGAATCAAAAAGCAATAAGGCCTAAAATAAGAAAAGCTCCAAAACAACTTAAACTTGCCAAAGCTAATCTAGTTCTAGTTGTACTTTAATTTTTGCTTTCAATTCTTATTCATAGATCCTGAAAAAGAATGACAGGCAAAGATTTATCACAAGTCTGTATGTTTCTTTGGAAACAGAACTTAAGTAATTTGAGCCCTGGGCTTTGTTTAGGAGCTCTACATCCCGGGGGACAGAGAGAGGTTCTTGGATCTGCAAATGCTGAGAGAATCAGGGATGGACCAGCCTCCATCAGCAGTGTTCACAGATGGGTCCCTCACAGTGCGGTGCTTGGGTGAGAGCCTAAGGCTGTCTTGCCTTGAATCCAAGGTTCCAGTAACTGCAAAGAACACCTGCGACTTCTAACAGATGTTGCCGAGGACACACAATGCCATTCAACCTAGAGGGGTGAGTTAACAGGGGTCCTAGTTTCAGGATGATCGAAACACGAGGGGAAAAAGCCATGCCGTATTACAGAAAGGTTTAGAGAGGATGCTTCCAGATGCATCCAGAAGTTGGGGCCATTCACAAAGCATTCTTTGCTCAGAGTAACTGGCAAGGACTAAAGGGAGAAACCTACAGGCACAGAGAAGGACAATGACCTCTGGGCCCTGCCAATGCAGCCGAAGCATGGGTGGCTCTGAGGGGAAGCCTCTTGGACTGCTGGTCCAGGCCCTGGGACTCCTCCTACCACGCGTATTCTCCCTCTAAACTTGGGCTACTGACTTTAATATCAACTCACAACGAATCCTACTTGCACTTTGATGCAATAGCTTGTCAAGACAACGTTGAATATCATATGAGAACCTCAGGTACATGGTACCACACACCTGTTAACTGCATGGCACCTGCAATTCTGATAAGCAGACTTTCAATTATTCCACCACAAGGAATGTGCTGGAGAGGCCGTGCACTAGTTCAGACAAAATATCTGAGGGTAAATAAATCACTGATGGATTATCATGGACTCTAAGAACTTTCTGGAACATATATCTCATGTTGTTTAAATACATTTATGCACACACTCATCCTTCTCTGAGATACAGCAGGATAAGAAACACAGCAGAAAAACATGACCCTTACAGTTCTCCTTAGGGGTTTCAGTGTCACTTATTTTCAAAAGCTTGGATTTTAAGGAATTAACTCCCTACCCCTTAAAATGAAAACCCCAAGCCACTTGGTGTCTTAATTAGTGACAAGAAGAGGCAAGCCCTTTGTGAAGCTCAAAGCATTTACATTGCTGCCTTCGGGACACACTTTCCATTCTCAAAAGGCTCAGGGAATCATTTAAAATTCTTTAGAAATTGTGAGTGCCTTGAGGCCCTGGACAGTCTTCCAAGTCTGAGACTTGAATTAACTCAAAACGGCTTGCTGCTTTCTCCCTATCTCCTTCATCTAGGAATCGATTGGGGCTGGGGGCATGGGGAGAGAGGGGGTGGCTGCATTTTTCTTGCAACTACCCAGGTCAAAATGGTTCTTCTCACTGAAAGATTTCCAAGAAACACAGGATCTGGGAGACCCTTCCCAGCCTGGGGGGTGGACATCAGGTCATCCTTGGAGGCAGGGTTCAAGCCCTCTTCCCAGCCTCTTTAAGTAGAATGGTTCATATTCTAAACATTCACATTAGTACCTGTGGTGAACCTCAGCCCAGGACTGAAACTTTCAAAGAAAAAAATGTTGACTCTGCATGACTCAGCCTTCCAGGGAGCGCCCTCTCACTCCTGGCACCCACAAGCTTGTGATGCAGCTTCCTCAGACGCCCTCTCCCATCCCCTCTGCTCCCAGACAGCCCGGAGCTCCAACCATCCTCTGCCACTGAGTCCCACGGATCTGCAGGAACTCTCTGGTTTCAGATTTCTTCTCAATGGAGGCCCATCCACACTTCTGTAAAGAACACGGCCTCTGCCTCCTTGGATCTGGACCTCTCTCGGAGCCCAGACAGGGATCCATCTTTCACTGTTTCCTCTCCGTCCCTCAGCCTGGTTAGCTAGGCAGCGTAAGGAGCTTCTGGCTAAGCCTCACGTGCCTCCTGCCCCTGCTGCTCCCAGCCATCTGCCTGGCAGGGCCCAGTATCATCATCATATCATCATCATCGGGCCACGTGAGCCTTTGTGGGTCTGCACCCAGGGCTCGCTACAGGCTAAGCAAGGCCACAATCCAAAGGTGGAATACAGGTGAGCCAGTGGCCAAGGACTCATGAAGAGATGGATAGGGGCAGAGCTGGGTGAGCACCAACAGCCAGCAGGAGGCGGGACAGATATACCCACAGAGACAACCTCCAGCACAATCACACCAGGTCCGAGAGGCAGTGCTGCGACAGGAGCTGGGATAAAAAGTATATGCGTGCAGTGTGCATGCAGGCCAGGCCAAGGCCAGGACGCACCCAGATGATCCTGGCTCAGGGACCAGGGCTGCTGCCTGGACACGGCGGCTGAGCCCTGGATCACCATTCCTTGTGTGCTGTGGCCAGTCCTGCTTCTTCAGGACACCTTGGCAGCTAGCTCACTGACGGCACCTTTCCTCACATTCAATCACCTCTGATCCAATCCATCTTCCTCCCTCACATAGCGGCTATTTTCCATAAATAAAAATGGGATGATGTCACTTGCCCACCTGAAAACCTTTAAAGACATCCCGCACCCACTGGGACCCAGTCCCAACTCCTATTTGCAATCCTCTTCCTGCACCTTACCCTGACCTCCAGCCATGACCCTTTCAATTCCTACCTCCCCCAACCCCAACTTCAGTCTCACCCAGGGCCAGGGGACACCTCCAGGCCAGTCCTGGCTCCCGCTTCGGGACAAATGCCCAAACGTCGGGCTCCCCTCAGTCCCCTTCAAGCAGTCTCTCTTACGTAGTATCAGCTATTTCTTTACTCTGGATTACAGTGACTGGTATATATAACACAAAGTTGTGATATTTCCTGACTGAAGGACCTCTATGTCCTGAATATGTCCTCAATACGTCATTTGTAATGAAATAGATAAGAACAGCTGAGAGCAAGCTGGCGAAGTACCCATGTATGACCCAGCAAGGCCTCCCGGAAGCTACTCCTCTGGCCCCAGACTGACTGAGCTGGGCTCCCCGCAGGCTCCACTTCAGCTGCCTTCATATACAGAGCAATTAGAAAATTCCTCAGCCTTCTCAAACCCCCAAAGCAGCAGACTTGGGCGGGTTGTGCTGTTATTTGAAGGGATACGTGTTTCTACATTATCAGCCTAGGTTGTGAAATTGCCACAACAATTTTTTGCAGGTTGATGGGTTATAAATACTTTGATTTTTGCCATCTTAGTAACAGAAACCAACCACTAGGAAGACTCATTTAGACTAAATACACACGTATAACACAGGGATATGATTTCTTTAAAAGGAATATGATGTTATAATCTGGGGAAAAGGGGAATCAGAGAAGAGGAAGAGGAGAGAAAAAGAGGAGGAAGAAGTGAGACGGAGGCACAGGACAAGCAAGGCATCTTGTCCTGAAAGAAACGGACAGGTTTCTGCAAAGGCACAAAGCTACCTGCATTATCTAGCAGGTAAAACGGCCACACATGGCAACCCAACGGTACTACAGCACTACCAGCATTCTTACCTGCCCAGTCTGATAATGTCTGGCAAATTGGTTAACCACTCGATAATCATTGGCAAAGTACTCCATCAGAATAGAGGGAACCTCAGCAAAATCCGTGGGACACCTGGTCCCTAAAATGCGAGAAGGGGGAATAAATGTTGCTATGAATTGCATCAGCACATTTATATTGCCTTATAAGCACCCTTTTAAAACTTTTATTTGTACTTTTGATGTACTATGATAAGCATTAATTCATTAAATCAATATTTTACTTCTATAAAATTATAGTATATATTTGCAGAAAATTTACTATAATCCTATACATTTTCCTTTATATCAAATGTGAAACAAAATATTTGCACAGCTGCTATGGCACCTTATAAACCAGTGCATGCTGGCTACACATGAAACACAGATTAAAACATGCTTACAATTCATAAAGCATTTGTATTTAATTCACTGGTTTCCATTACCAAATGCTTTTATCCTTCATTTGTTTCAAAAGTTCTTTATTTTATTCACTTATTGCTTTGTGTAGCAATTCCAAAAAAAAAAAAAATGCAGTAGTTTAAACCAGAAATCCCTTAAAGCAACAGATCCTGTATGAACGCCTGGTCATTTGGGTGACACTTTGCAATTCTTGTGGCCTGCCTACAGCCTTTTCAAACGTTTTTCTCCTTGCACCAAAGCTTGCGTGTGTGTGTGAAGTCAGTCAATGCCAAATGCTGACAGGTGGGCTAATGTACACTACGCATCAGATCAGAAAGGCTGGAGTTAAGACAACTAGGAGGAACACTGACATCACCGCACACATCACCATAACAATACCAGCAAAGCAGAACTGTCACTTCACACAGGGTGAGGCACATGAGAGAAAAATGGAGAAAGAATATGAAAAACAAAAAGGACTACATGGTCTTGCATGCATCGGGATCCCACATGGGCGCTGGTTCATGTCCCGGCTGCTCCACTTCCCATCCAGCTCCCTGCTTGTGGCCTGGGAGAGCATGGAGGACGGCCCAAAGCCTTGGGACCCTGCACCCACTGGGAGACCTGGAAGAAGCTTCTGGCTTAGGATCGGCTCTGCTCTGGCCGCTGCAGCCACTTGGGGAGTGAATCAACAAATGAAAGATCTTTCTGTCTGTGTATCTGCCTTTGGGAGGAATTAGCCACTAGGTTATGACGCCAGCCCTCCACCATGCTTTTCAACCCTGTTTTTCTCTTTCAATCTGATCTTGCATACAAGGAGCCAACATTGGTTAACTTACTCACTCAGTCACCGTGCTGGGACTAAGGAGGTCCACACACTACCTCAAACCTAAATCCGTCATAAAACACTCCGCCATGTAGAAAGGCCGCGATGTACGGCAGACAAGAAGACTGCATGGTGAGAGCTGCCAGCCAGGCCAGAGCTAGCATCCCAGCATCAGGTGGCCCGACAACGGCAACGATGAGACGAGGCAATCAGAACCAAGGGACATTATCAAATGACCTGATTTTCAAAAATAACAAGCCCTCTTTCCTGCAGGCAAAAACGACACTCAAGGTATTTAAGGGATTTTAATGAGAGAAAAGCCCTCTTCACAGCTTACCAGTGACGTGTTGGTAACGAGTGCGGCCCAGCATGGAGTGCATGGCATGGCCCATTTCGTGGAAAAGGTTCTCCATCATGCCGGGAGTGAGTAACGTTGGCGAAGTCCTTGTGGAGCGGGGGAGATTCAGCATCAGGACCACAACCGGGAGCTGGTACTCGCCATCCTCCTTCAACCTGCCTCCGCGGATTGTAAAGTGGCAATCCTGGGACAATCGGAGGACACACCAAGGAATATGAAATCATACCAACATGTCAGACTGCAAGCTCTAACTTAATCCTATTCTTACTTCACATATTTAGTCATAGACATTTTCTTCCCATCACTTTTTTATTCTGTTAAATTTCCAATTTTTAAAAAATCATCAATAATACACTGAACTCTGACTAAGGAATTCATCAACTGACTCCAAAATCATGAACTAAATTGATGCCATATTGCATGCTGGGAAACAAAACAACAGACAGCTCAGATTCATTCCTTCGCTGGCGGGAAGGGACAGACCACGATCTCTGAGTCTTCTCCCACATCTGCTGCTCTATCACGTGGGAGCGATGGCGCTAACCAACCAGTCCTGAAGCAAGGACTCTGGAGTAACCACCTCTGGAATGAGCACTGCGTTGGGATTCATAACCACCCTCTGATGACACAGGTATTTCAGTCTCCAGAAGGATGGAAACCCTCTCAGCCACATCTGGTACCCCCACCAAAGACACTGGCCTGGGCTCACTGCCTCCCGCAGGCCCGCCACTGGCAGCAGGCTCTTGGTGCCGCCGCAGAGGCAGGCAGGGAACACACAGTCCCAGGAAGGGTGGCCTGCAGTCAGTCGGCTTCAACTTTGGACAGCCACCAGCCAAACCACGTTGGAAAGAGACTGGTCTCCATGAGCCCCCAGAGCACTACCTAGTCAGGTGCCAGAGGGGCCGTCCCACCTTCATGAGCATACATCTATTAACATGCTATGGAAACTGTGAGTCACTTTCCAATGAAACCTAAGGTCCTGTTATTTCTGTTCTGACTTACAACCTGAACTTCTGACATTTCCCCGAGAGTGGCAGGAGACTGCTGAAGCTGGAAATCTGGCAAGCAGCTAGAGGAAAGGCAATGAACTTCGCATCTTCCACATAAGGAGCTATTCGGTAAAGTACTAGAGTTTGACCAGGATTTGGCCTCCCAACTCCTACAGACATTGAAACTCCAAGATCTCACATTAATGGTTAACAAAGTAATGTTAATGGTTGAAGGATGAAAGCTGATGACTTGGTTCAATTATAGTGTCTGGGAGGTGGGCCTGGTGGGAGGTCCTTTGGTCACTGGGAGCATGCCCTGCAAGTTCTCCAAAATGAGGTGGTTACGTGAGCTGGCACAGCTGGCATGCAGATAAGGGACAGCAAGTGACCCTTCCACCTTCCATACGAGGAGCTAAGCAGCGGTCAGTAAGCATGCCATCTGGACTTGTGCATCTTAAACTAGGATCACTGTCAATCACGAAGAGGAGTTAAGATCTGGGGTCTAGACACAACGTTTGGGTTCAAATTCCCGTACTCCCAGCTGTGTGACTCCGGGACCCTGGGAAAGTGACTCAACTTCTCTGTCTCAGTCTCACAGAATGTTAGGAGCTCGTTCAAAAGGCTGAGGTGAACATGAGAAGATGTGACGTGAACAGAGGGCTCAGTGCTCCGGCTGCCACGGACGAGGGTGCCGAACCAGACGGAAGCTGACAGATCCAGACTGATGTGGGTATTTTCATAAGCTTTACGCTTCAGTTCTAACCTAATCCCAAATTTTCATAGTTAGTGATTAGTGCCTTTATTTACAGAACTATTTTTTTTTTAAAGTTCACATTAACATGAATTAGTGCGCGTCACTTCTAAGGAGATAGGTTTGTAAAAGAAGGATCACCTGGTGTGGTTTGTCATCTCGCTGAAAAAAGTCGCAGTAAATGTACCCCAGCAATCCTTCAGATTCATGAACGACAGCCTAGAAGAAACACATCACGTGGTGGTGAAAAGGGCCATTGGCAATCTCACACACGGGAGAACACAGGGACCCACTTACGAACGCCCACGGCCATGAGCGTGAGCATTGTAATTCCTTCTTACACCAAGACAGATTTTTCTGGTTTCTTCTTGAACAACCCCGATGTGGGAATTCCTCCCTTGAGAGCCCCTTGTTCTGGCTGTCAACCCTCTGCCGTGGCCCTACTAGCCACGACCCTTCACACACTCTTCAGACTACCCAAGGAGCTGGGGACAAGTGCTGGCTGGACAATCTTGGCAGCCAAATTATTTTTCTGTCAAAGCTTAGAATATGATGATGTATGCCCATTATGACACCTGAACTCAAAAAAAAAAAAAAAAAACAGTAAACCTCAGCTCCCAGTTTCAGTTGAATGATTGGTAATATCATCAGGTGCTCTTGGAAAGGGGCCTATGAAAGAGGCAGAGCTCACAGGAGAAACTCAGCTGCTTATTTGTCTCCTTGTCGACTTGTCTTCGGAACTGGATGCTTCTATCACAGAAGTACCCTGTTTTGTACTTTGCATTACCTGTAAGCAGCGGCACTTGGCATGGGGTTTAGGATTCCCACATCTCCTACTGGAGTGACTGGTTCAAGTCCCGGCTCTGCCTGCAAGTCCAGCTCACTGCCTTTTTACACTGGGCAGGAGCAAGCAACGGCCACCTAGGTCCCCACCTCCCCTGGCAGAGGCTGGGATTGCGTGCCTGGGTTCTGGCTCCAGCCTCTCCCAGCCCCAGGCACTGTGGGCATTTGGGGAATGAAACAATGGATGTATCATGTCTCCATGTTTCTCCTTCTCTCACATAAAAACAAGTAACTCCTGTGAGCATTCATCTACTCATTCATCAAGCATCTTTTGTGGACTTCCTCTGTGCTAGAAAGCCATGCAGTGAGCACTGGCAGAGAGCAGACCCCAGGGAGGCTCACGTGCTGCAGATGACACACGCACAGCAGTGAGCACTGGCAGCCAGCGGTCCCCAGGGAGGCTCACGTGCTGCAGGTGACACACGCACAGCAGTGAGTACTGGCAGACAGTGGTCCCCAGGGAGGCTCACGTGCTACAGATGACACACGCACAGCACTTGCACTTTGTCCTCTTACACTTCTCTAGCCAGTGTTTCTTCATATTTCCTGGCATTTCATCAATCTCTTAGTATGCACAGTTTTTAATATGTAAGCATGTGTTTAGGTGACAAAATGCCCTCCCACACCAGTTCTCCCTTCATACATGCACATCCTGGGCTCAGAAAGGACAGCCAGGAGACAATAATCAGGCACTTTACACTTCCAAAACAGAGTGGAAAAGTACAGCGTGGTAAGCAAGAAAGTGAAAAATGAGGCAAGACAATGCAAAGCCTTATGCTAAGCGCATAAGCTAAGGCAGCGTCCGACTCTGCTGAGGGAGAATGTTGAAGTATTCACTTATGATTACAGGTAGGAGAAGGCAGGCTGAAGTTAACAGCAAAGTCAGTGACACGAGGAAACAGGGTATAAATTCATAATCAAATGTTAACATAAGCTCCTACAACGGGGGGAAAGGTTGGAAAGAAAAAGGAGGGGAACTAATGGGATGGGTTCAGAAATTAATCAAAAAGGACACAGAAGGAATATAAAAAGACTGATTTTCCTGTGACTGGAATTCGTAACATACGCCAGTGCATATGTGAGGATTCAATATTCTATCAGGTCCCTACCAAAAAAAAAAAAAATGTTTTTCAGAGAGCTCACCGTGCCACTGGGTGCCCAGATTCTTTTCATACAGTGCCCAAGTCAATTGTGGCCGTCTGGATTTTCTGATGAAACAGAAATAAAACAGGACGTGCCTAACTCCAGTATGAAACTGCTGTCCGGTCGGTTTCCAAGTTAAAAGTGGGAGAAGAGACTTACCAGCTTCCGAACATCTTCACACCACACCTCTCCTCTAGCAGGCTGCTCCGCGTACAAGGAAATCCCCAACAGTCTGTTAAACAGAATGTTCAGCCCTTCCATGCACGCTCCGAGAGAGAAAAATGGGCAGTACAAACTGGGCTCGATATTATACCTAAGGGAAGGAAGAGAGGCAACGAAGCATTGTTGTTGATTTCCGTTTCTGAAGGTAAATTCAATTAACTTCTCCCTTAATATTTATGAGCACTGTGGCTTGAAAATAAAAAGGATTAAAAGCAGGAAAGTGGAGAGTGTAATTCTGATCTTTGTAATTCTGCTTTCGTGCATTCAACCCGTCTTGGACACAAAGTATTTTTTTTTAATTGTGTCTGTGCTAAACATGTGCACGGGTTTTTCTTTGTCGTGATTCCCCAAACAATACAGCTTAACAATTATTTACACACCATCTACTTGCACTGCTTTTTGCAAGTCACCTGCACATGACTCAAAGCACATGCAGGCATAAGGCGCCTGAGCATCTACAAAGTGTGGCATCCCAGACGGCTGGACTCAATCCCCAGCAAGTGTCCTTGGGGGCAGATCTGTAGGGTGACTTGCTGTTCCTTGGGGGCGGACCTGCCTGTTTCAGAACACGCTCAATAGTCCTAGCATGAACAATCGCAGTGCCCTTAACACGGGCAGAAGAGACCCCAGGCTCGACTCCTCCCAGGCTCTCGGCTCCTTGGTGACCTCGCTCAGCAGGCTCTGTGGATTAACCTCATTGTTCATATACTTTCTTTAGATGTACTTCACTTTATAAAAATGTATTATATCCTCAAGAACAAAATCTGTGATGATGGCACACCAATGCTAAGTAGGAATTTTTAGTCAGACTAAGTGAACTTGAAGTTCTAATCTGGTAAAAAAAAAAATCTGTCTTGGGCAAAAAGTACCCATTATACAAATAATAAAATCTGTTTTATAGTTACACACCTTAAAGCAAGGACAAGACAACTGGCAATGGACAGACAACGCGTATTTTTATAAAGAAACATAATGATGCTGACAATAATGTTGTCTTTTTGTTAAACTATAACCTAAAAATATTTATTAACTCATGTGATGCTCAAAATACTCATATGTGCCAGTCAGGCTAACTTTAGGGAAACAACCTGTTTGGGAAAAATATTCACATATAAAATATAAGCTTTCATGGATACAGGAAGGAAAACTGAATCATTTACCTCATCCACCTTCTCCTCACCCCAACCCCCTATCCTAAGCGGAGGCCCTCACGGGTCTGCAACCCCCTCACTTTTGTAATAGATATTAAAATAGAAGAAAAAGGACATGAAAAAAAAAACAAAAAAGAACATAAATTTTATACAATTCTACATGAAACTTCAACTTTGTATACATGAAATCAATTATGAACACTGAACAGCCAATATTAACTTGAAGTACTCAAGAATAAATGTATAATGAACTCCATTTTTAAAATAAAGCTCTCAAATAATAATAAGAAGAATAAAAAGGATATTGTTGCATTTCTAGGCTATTCCCATGCCCCAGCCTATCCCAGGTTACATGAATTAACCATTTGCTGCACATCCTCAGGGACTTCTGTGTATGTACACGGAAAATTAGACACACATGCAGAACTTTTTACACAAATAGAACTATGCCAACTTCACTGTCCTGCAAGTTTCTTTTTTTAAAACATACAAATGCATGACAATATAATTCTGCATTTTACATTCTCGTAGTTCTCACACAAATATAATTTGGAATAGTCTCCAAATATAATTTGGAATAGTCTCCATTTCAGTGTGTGAAGTGCTTTTTGTTCTCTTTAACGACACCTACAGTAAGCGTGTGCAAAGCTTACTGAACACATTTCGTCTGTGGTCAACACAGACAGAAGTCCAGTGAGAGCCACACCCAGCCCTGACCCAGGCTGGAACTCCCCACCTCTGCCATAATAGAAGGAGTCCAGATTTTTAACTCAGTCTATTAATGGCTTGAACTTGTCTTGTATGGCTACACTCGGAGCTCACATCCCTGCCTCAGTCTCCCTTTGCTCCTAGGGGAACTGCTGCTAGTTAACTCTGGAAGGAATGATGTCACAACACCTGGTCACATTTAGGCAAGCCTATCACTTCGTGCAAATCAAAGAAACAGCACCACTGAAGAGCATAAGCTTCTACATTTCTTGAGAGTTATTGCCAAAATGTCCTCCCCAAAAAGTTGTACTAACCTGCACTCCTACCAACAGTGTATGAATCCACCCACTGCCTTCAGCATTGCCAATAAAATGCTGTGTCTTTAAAGGCCTCCTTTATTTTCTTCCTTTGGCTATGTAAGTTGGACTTTCCTTGACTCTCCAGTCATTTGGACCGCGGATGACCTGTTTTCTAGTTCCCCGGGTGGTTAATGTCTATTAGTCTTTAAGCAGTTAACCATGTACTTGCCAGCTTGGCAACCATGAGGCTAACTGCAATCTCCCTCTCCCACATTCCCCACCAGATCTGCTCTGTTCTTACAGAGATGGATTCAGACAGCGCGATGCCCTCTGCATTCATTTCACCAGGCCTGTGGCAGGAGCATAAAGCCAACTGGCCTTGATTTTTCCACTAGTTGCTGGATAACCTCAGATGCACACATTGGGAAAGAAACTCCCAAAGCAAGGAGGAGGAGGGAGAAACAAACAAAAAAAAGAATCCTGGGATCAAGGAAGATTATTCCCACAGCAACAGGAAGCACACAGTGAAAAAGGCGAGGATGCACGATTATTATGCCATGGAAAGGCACAAAATCAGACATGTCCATTCTCCCTAAATGTAATACACAAACTGAAAACTATCCCAAACCCAGGTCAGACTGATGATAATGATTATGACAGGCAAATAATATGTGATGTCAAAGGACTGAGTTCTCTGGATCTTTCTCATTTAAAGCAAAACTGATCTTAAATGCTATATTGTTATCCATATCACAATAGCAAAGAGAGAGAGAGAGAGAGAAAGAAAGCAGAGGTCTATAAAATGACACCTAAATGTTTCAAAGGTCACACTGATGAACAGGAAACAAGCCCCCAAGACGGACGCACTTTTAATTGTATGGCAATGGTATTGGAGTTGGAAAACAAATGATGCTGAGGTTGTTGAATTTGAAGAATTCACTTAGTCTTTCACAAGCACGCACTTCACGTTAACACCAGCAGTAAAGGCAACACTTGAGTCATACCATGCATCCTTATACACGTTTCCTAAAATGCTTTCAAGAGTGAGAGAGAACAGGGAAGGACTTCTGATCATATGCAGGGCACTGCAAATCCTGACTTCCTGCAGGGGCTGCAAACCCAAAGACTGAGAACCCCCCACTGAGAGGAGGATCAAGAGGAGCAGTGAGCACGGGGAGCAGAAGGAGGAGGACAAGGCATTGAGGGCCCGTTCTGAAGCAGCAGGGTGGAGGGTGCAGTCACGCACTGCAGGCGGACGAAGGCTGGATGCTGAAATCAGCCTGGCTGCTCAGACCCACAGGGCTGCCCATCAGACTGCGGAGACCGGGAGCAGAGCTGGCCTAGGAGCCATTACTCTCAGGGCAAGTCAGACTGGAAAAAACGAGACAGGACCACAATGTGTGCTATGGTCATGGGAAGAGACTAATTCATGTCGTAAGGAATATCTCAGCAGAGCTTGCAGGGGGTGAGGAGAAACTAACAGAGAGAGAGAGAGAGATCTGTGATCCTGATGGAGTAACTGGTCATGCTTTGAGTCAAGATTATCTTAAATTGTGCTTTACAATGTACAAAGCAATTTCACAGCAACAATCCCCCACATTCCTTATATATTTTTGGAGCAACAATTATTATTTGATTTTATTGAAAAAACTGAGATTCGAAGAGGCCTATGACGGTCCAAGGCCGTATGGAAAGGAAGGAAGTGCCCTGAGTTTGAGATTAAATCACTGGCTGTATGTGTTCCTGGCTCTGTGCCTTTGGCAGGCTACTTAGCTTTTGGGCCTCCATTTCCTTACCATGAAAATGGGTCCAATACTTCCTAACCTCTATAGACACCAAACAAAATACATGCAATGAGCCCATCAGAGCACTCAGGGAATCTCAGTCACTGGTATCACTGTTTAGAAAGCGGCAGAGCAGGGGCCAGTGCGATAGAACAGCACGTTAAGCTTCCATCGGCATCCCATATGGGTACAGGCTTGAGTTCCAGCTGCTCCATTTCCAACCCAGCCCCCTGCTAATGCACCTGGGAAGACAGGAGAGGACGGCCTAAATCCTCGGGCCCCGCACCCACAGGGGAGACATGGAAGAAGCACCTAGCCTTAAATTGGCCCAACTGCGGTTATTGTGGTCATATTGGGAGTGAACCAGCAGATGGAAGATCTCCTTTGCTCTGTGTCTCTGTAACTCTGCATCTCAAATAAAACAAATAATCAAATCATAAAGAAACAAAAGGGAAGGAGAAAAGGGAAGGGAATAGAGAAGGCAGAACCAAGACAATGCAATGAATCTTACTCTCATTCCAGTTCCCTTTGACTCCTCAGAGCTGTCATTACCTACAAGAAAGGCAGCACCTCCAAAGTGCTGAATCAATGCAGTAAACATCCACTTAACCATCCGGTATATGCCTGATAATTCAGCATGGAAACAGTAAGCACTGGAGCCAGTATTGCTGTACAAGGGCTTAAGCCTGCCCATTTACAAGCTGGTTCAAGTCTCAGCTGCTTCACTGCGCTTCTGATCCAGCTCCCTGTTAACATGCCTGGCAAGGCAGCAGAGGATTAGCCATGTGCTTGGCCCTGCACCCATGTGGAAATTCTAAAAAAACCTCCTTGCTCCTGACTTTGGCCTAGCCCAGCCTGCTCTGCAAGCTACAGTCATTTGGGGAGTGAACCAGCACATGAAGGATGATCTCTCTCTCTCTCTCTCTCTCTCTCTCTCTCTCTCTCAGACACACACCTCCCTTCTTTTTCTCTGTAACTCTACCTTTCTAACACATTACGGCACTGTGACCATGAAGAACGACCCACAGGGTTGACAAGGGCCACACAAGCAGCACACAGGGCTTTGGCAGAAATCAGGATGTGGTCAATCCCTCTGCCAGCTGGGCAAGAATGGAAATGGAAGAAACAGAGAGAAACGCCAAGAAAAGGTGCATCTACCATGGCTCTTGACAGGTAAGGTTGCTGGTACAGGGAGAAGGGCACCATAGGTCAAAGAAGGAGCAGCCATGATAACTCAAATGCTCAAGGCAATGGAAGCCAGCAAGGCCGCAAGCTCCAGCAAGCACGGATCGCCCTGGGCCTTACTCAGCCACCTCACCATCAGGTGCAGAATCATCCATAGCTGCATGCCCTTCCACACCCTGTGATGGGACACCTACCAAGTAAGAGGCCATTCCTTCCTGAAGCACAGACAGAATGGGGAAGGCTCCAGAGCTTCTAAAACCATGCACGCATCTTCAGCTGTGTGCTCAGATCTGCGAGGCCTGGAGAACAGGCAGTTAGAAGGTAGCAGATCGTCTCCATGGCCCCCTGCACCTGGACCACTCTCAAGGGGCATCTTCAACAGTGGGGCGTTTCAGCTCACTGGCTTCACCTTTCTGTAGGAACTGCGCAGACCGTCATGCACACAGCCCACAGCCAACCAAGCCAGGCTCAGGAAGTGGCTGCTCCTCCTGCCTTCTCAACAGGGCACTGCCAGGGCAGGTGCTGCCAGGTGCTGTAGCACCTTCATCTCGTAAGTGAAAATGTCCACATACATTACATGTTAAAACCTGTTCCTGTATCTCCTAGAGAGGCAAAGCAGCACAACAGAACCAGAGGCAGCACGTGTAAACCTGACAGCAGCATGGAGCCATGGCCCAACCTCAACAGAGTGAACCAGAGGGTGACATAAGGACTGCTGCAATAGCAGCCCTGTCATCCTCCCACACAAAGCTTTACTACTATTCTTTGTAAAGACTTCCCTGATCTGGATATAGAAATAAGGATTCTTCGGAACCCTTAGATTTCACTACAGAAAGAAATGGAGATAATTCTATGATCCACCGGGGTGGCTGAGTGGAGTTCAGTGACTGCTGTGCTCTTCCTGTAGGTTAAAAATGTGTTCATGTGACTTCACAACTTGACAACGTCAGAAAGGAACGTGGAACTTACAGTCAACATGATCACCAGAATACACAAGGTTTTCTAAAATTAATAACAGAATTTACCCACGTATCAAAATCCTCATCAGGAAAATTCATTATGACTGAAGTAAGCATAAAAACATGTATCGAGATTTTCAACTGAAGAAATCTTCATTCATTCTAAACTGAATTTTCTAAAAAAAAAAAAAATCAAATGTATCACTGTCTTTATGATGCATCTTCTAAGAGTCAGACTTACGTTTCAACCTCTGATGCATTTGGTGGAATTAAGGTGAAGAAAGAACTTGGCTGTTGTTTCCAGAACTCCTGGCCCTGGCCTTGGTCAAGCAGAAAACACAACGAAGTACGGTGAATCCAGATTGAAGCTGCAGGTGGACCCAGCCTTCGGGCTCACCCCAGAAAAGTGCAGGCAACTGGGAGGAAGACCACGGGCACCAGAGGCCCAAGGCTCTCAGGGACTCACTTCAGAACAGCTGAGACAGCCTGCCAGGTGCCAGGCACAGACGAAGGAACATGAGGCCAGGGCGCGGGACGGTGCTGCCAGGAGCACTGGTTTTAACTTAACCGAAAGAAAAGTGGAATAGAATGTTTTTGGCATCAGGAATGATTGTCAAATATGATTACAATGTTATAGTTGGATGACATTTTGAAATGCGTGTATGTGTTGAAAGCCACAGGGAGAGCTACTGTTTTATCTGACTAAATAAAGGCAAGGCAACAACAAAAGGACTCAATGACAGCAGAACCTGTTTGCCTCCCAGGTAATCACATTGTACTGAAAATAAAGAAGACCTCTCCCCGATCCCTGCCTCCTCCAGGTCCTCATCCTGTTTCAAAAGAATTGGCCACCACTGTGAATTCGGTTTTGTGTATTCTTCTGAAGCCAGCAGCCACACAACTTCAGCCACACTGCCTGGTAATCAGGGAATAATTTTCCATAATGGTGTACATTAGCTGCATAGTTCACTGGCAATTGTGGTTAACAGAAATGAAAACTAAACACAGCACAATCCCACTTTCATCTCGGGAGAAGTGGGATAGCCAGCCAGCAGACCTGCCTGCAGGAAGGAAGGGTGACACTACCACAGTGAGGTGGCCCCAGGTGACAGAGCCATCCCACCTGCAGCCAAGGCTCAGGGCAGGACCACTGCCTGCAGCCGTCTCTCATTCCTCCCATTTGGCCCCATCCAGAACCGAAGAGTGAGACAGAATAACCAAATGTTATTTGCAGATGTGCTGCTGCCCCCTGCTTTAGGGAAAGCAGCCCAGGAGGTGCTGAAATGCTGGGAGTCAGGCCCGGGGGGTGCCCTGGGAAGGGAGGAAAGCCGGCCTGCTGATAGGGAAGGCAGCACAAAGGGGAAAGGCCAAGTGCCCATTCCCGGGAGCCTTGCGGAGGAAAGAGCTGACAGGAATCGGGAGGGTCAGCTGCCCCCAGAGTTCGCCCGGCCCCCTTCCAGGTGCCACCCAGCCACAGGGCCATCCTCCAACACTGCCTGGAGTCTCTGAAGCTCCTGACACTGAACATGGAAACCCCGGCCCCTCCATCCCGCAGGGATGTGGCCACGGGCTCTCAGAAACAAATGGCCCTTCCATACCCAGCTCACT
The DNA here is from genome assembly GCF_017591425.1 of Ochotona curzoniae. Classification (NCBI taxonomy): domain Eukaryota; kingdom Metazoa; phylum Chordata; class Mammalia; order Lagomorpha; family Ochotonidae; genus Ochotona; species Ochotona curzoniae. Next base: position 7,843,453 of record NW_024465816.1, on the reverse strand, counting down.
GAGCAGGCTCCTCGAAGACCAAGTTCAAATCCAGGCAGTAAGACCGTGCAGTGGGACAGGTTATGGCAATTCCAGCATGCCCCCAGAAAAGAGCGTAATGCATTGAGACACCCTAAGTCAGGGGCATTCCTAAGTTTAACACTGACACTTTAAAAAGAAAAAGGTAAAAAAAATAATAATAATAATACTCATTGGCCATCATTTCAGGAAACTATCAAAATAAATCTTAATTGTGAAAGCTTGTCATTAAGGAAAAAAGGATTACTGATTCAGGCAGGAAACTCCCCACAGCTGAAGGGAGATTCTACGCTTTCGGGTGCAAAAATCCCGCACAGACGACCTTCCAGCTGAGAGCGGAAGCACTAACTCAGACCATGGAGGTCACAGGGTGTCACGCCCTCCAGCGGCCCATGCTAGCACTGACAATGGAGAAGCAGCTGAGATTTATGTACTCTGACGTGTCACCACACACAGTCGGCAGCATCACCTGTTGAGTGCTCCAAAACTGTCAGGTTTAACGCCAAGTCTTGAGATGCGACGTTCAGCTTAAGGAATGATGGGGAGGGGGAACCAGCGAAATGGCAGCACAAGGTAGCAGCCAGGCAAATCAACAAGGATGACAATTACATAGGACAAATGACCTGGTCTTGGGATAACGACGGTGGCTTCTCATGCTAATCCCCCACCTCTGGTGCCAGCATCCCACATGCTTGCTGGGTTCCACTCCCAGCTGCTCCACTTCCGACGCAGCTCCCTGACAATGGCCTGGGAAAGCAGGGGACGACTGTCCAAGTCCTTCAGTGGCCTACACCCACATGGAAGACGCAGAAGCAACTGCTGGCTCCCAGCTTTGGACTAGCCCAGAGGAATGAAACAGAGGACAGCAGATGGATCTCTCTCTCTCTCTCTCTCTTTCCCTCTCCCTCTCTCTTTCTATAACTCTTTCAAGTAAAATAAATATATTTTTTTTAAATGCCATGGACCAAAAAGAGAAGCAGGGAATTGCTCTATAGTTGAGAGACTTGGGAAACAGCAAAGCAAATGAAATGTGCAGACCTTGCCTGAATCCCAAATCCTGTAAGCCAAGGAGGAAAAAGCAGATTTCACATTATCAATGAAATTCCAAGACTAGATATTAGATGATATCAACAAAATGTTATTAATCTTCTTAGGTAACAGTGATATGATTACCTAAGAAGATTTTTAGACATGTGCAAGAATTAAGAGTAATATAACATGTGATTTAGGATTTATTTTTAAATCCTAGGATTTATTTAAATATATTTAAACATATTTATATATTTAAATATGTTTTATATACTTAAATATATATGAATAAATATAAATAATATAAACATATATAAAATATAAATACACATAAATATAAAATACAAATATATAAACAAATATATTTTATATATTTACATATATATTTAAGATATTAAATATATAGATAGAAATATATAATAATATAAAATATATAAATATATAAAATATATGATTAAAATAATTACATGTTTATTATTTATCATATCACTATATTATATTATTTTATATTATATTACATTTATTATTCATAAATAATAAATAAATATTTAAATCCTTTGGTTTAAATATATTTCAATATATTTATTTTTAAACCCAAACCCAAGTATTAGATTGGCAGGGGAGAGGGTGGCCCACAGCATTCACCAACACATCCAACGGCCACCATGAACAGGGGACTATGCAGGGCAGGGGCCTAGCACCAGCTGGGAGTGGGTGGGCCAGGTCAGACAGGGCTGCACCACTCACCGGAGCCAGGACAGGGTATGGAGCATGTCAGGAAAGGCTACTTCATCCACTGTTCACACAAGAGACAGAGACAGGGGCAGTCTGGGCAGGGAAAGGCTGCAGCACATGTTGCCAATTGCCAAGACTGAGGGTGGGCCATGCCAGGCTAAGCTGCAGCACCACCAACAGGAACAAGATCCAGGGCTTGGAGCAAGCCTGGCAGGGGAATTTCAGAAACTCCTGTTATGCCATTGCTCCCACTGATGAGCATGAGAACTGGGCCTGGGGGTGGATCAGGCTGGGCAGAGCTACACCTGCTGGCCTGCATATGAGTTGGTTTTGGAGGGGAGGGACTGACTGAGCTAGACCACTGCTTCTGCTGGTACATGCAAGAACCAGAGTAAGTGCAGACAGGTAAGGCTTTGCTGCAGTATCAGCTGGCATATGCAGGGACTGGGTACAAGTCATGTCAGGCTGGACCAGAGTACCCCCCAGCAAGCACAGACCTGGGGCTGGGAGTGAACCTAGCAGGGGAATTGTGGACACTCCTTTGCTGGGCTGCTGCTCCCACTGGCAAGCTTGAGAGCCAGGTCTGGGGCGGGCTACAATGGACAAGATTTCCTTAAGTTCATTATTAGTAGAGAGGAAATAAATGTCCCTGAAGCATCAAGGATGAGACCCAACAAGGGGAAGAGAAATGGAATGGCCTCACAGGAAAGGCCTCCGGGGACAGAGGCAGGGAGGATGTCACCTTTTCTGAATGAACACTGAACATGGCTCTGAGTTTCTGCACCATGTGAATGAACTGCCTATTTAAGACAGAAAATCACTTTCAAATGAAATCATTTCACATCTATGCACAACTGAAACCATCTATTTCACCTGCCCTTAGGTCTGCAGGCTGCTCCCTCCAACCCCGCCTCACGCCACGGCACCATTTCCCAGGATCCATCTCCGGCAGTCTCAAACAGGCTCTTTCTTCATTAGGCGGACACTGAAAAACTCACAATAAACCTGAAATATCTAACATAAAAGCAAACTGAAATGTACCTGGAGTTAAAATGAAGGAAAGCCCCTTCTCTTTTTCTTTCTGCATCAAACCACATAAGTTAGGACTTGAAAGTTGATGAATTCAATAGGATTTAGAAGTCTTCGCTTTGTTCCACTCCTCAACCTCAAACCCAAGCTATGACATTTTCCCTCTTTTCTCATCCATTATCTGTGCCTCTGTGCCCACTCTGCCAATCAAGACAACTGAAACTCCATCATTTGCCTGGTAAGCTACTTAAAACAGGTGCCTAAAATCCCCACTGCGCACTGAATCACAAATGAACTGGTACAGAAGGTCCAGACAAGTAAGCTAGAAGAGTGCGCACGTCAGGCAGGGTGCACTGCGCTTCCAGCATAGCTGGCTGACGGCAAGGTTTCTGTCAACAAGGTGCAAGGCTCCCATCAAACACTGCACGCGCCCAAGACCTGCCCTTCAGGCTGCTTGCAACAAAACTGCTGGATGAAAAACATCTACATATGAGGGGCTAGCGAAGGGTCTGCAGGTTGACTCTCGTGTCCCATGATGGAGTGCCTGCGTCTCAGTCCAGCTCTGGCTCCTGACCCCAGGGCCCTGCAGCCCCTGGGACGCAGTACTGACGGCTCCAGTGGCTGGGTCCCTGTCACCACGTGGGAGAGCTGGACTGAATTTCCAGCTCTAGCTCCTGACCCCAGGGTCCTGCCAGTGCAGCCCCTGGGATGCAGTACTGACAGCTTCAGTGGCTGGGTCCCTGTCACCACATGGGAGAGCTGGACTGAATTCCCAGCTCTGGCCCCAAGCCCAGCCCTAGCTGACTATAGAGCAGGCATCTGGGAAATCAACCAGGAGATGAGAGCACTCCTTCTCTGTCAAAATCTGTCCCTCAAACACTTTATAAACTAGATTCTGCACTGATTTTAACAGTGTTTCCTACCTGCTGGCTTAGACATGGGCTTGAAGACAACGACCACCAACTGTGTCCACTGAACACCTGGTGCGTGTGCTCTGCAGAGCCTTATAACAGGGCTGACACGACACGTTAACACCAGCAAGACGGCAGCGTGGCCCCAGAGCACAGCTAGCAGCTCCGTGGACTGTACACCAGCTGAGAGCACGTGGCACAGGAGCTGCACAGAGCGGGCACAGACCTCGAGGCTCCGGGCACTCATGGCAAGAGTTACAGATGAGAATCCGAGTAGACACAGGTCCTGTGGCACGAGGGGAGCTGGCCAGGAAATGGAGTTTAGCCTCACTGAAATCAACAGTACAGGGCAAGAAGTCAGCGGAGAAAAATCAGAGAGAAATTTTGGGCTATGCCCCCAAAACAAATTTGAATATGTATGTATCTTTTACAGAAAAGTAGGCTAGGGGCCAGTGCTGGGGTGTGCATGTGAAACCCCCTGTGATGCTGGCATCCCATCTGGGCGTCAGACTCACAGCTACTCCACTTCCAAGCCAGCTGGCTGCTAAGGGCCTAGTGCTTGGGCTCCTGCCAGCCACAGGAGACCCAGAGGGAGCTCCCGCCTCCTGGTCCTGGCCCTGGCCTGGCCCCAGTCACTGCAGCCATCTGGTGAGTGAACCAGAGTACGGTAAACCTCCCTCCCCCTCGCTCGGTAACTCTCATTTCAAACAAATATAGAACTTTTTAAGATTGTATTTATTTTACTCAAAGAGTTACAGAGGAAAAGGAAGAGACACAGAGAGTTTTAGAAAGACAGAGAGAGAGAGATCTCTTATCCACTGGCTTGCTTTCCAAGTGGCTGCAATGGCCACAGCTGAGCCGGGAGAGATTTGTCCAGGCCGCCTACACGGCTGGCAGGAGCACAAACACGTGGGTCATCTGCCACTGCTCTTCCCAGGCCATTAGCAGGGAGCTCAACTGGAAGTGGAGCAGCCGGCACAGAATAAGATGCCGGCAGTGCAGGGGAAGGTTTTATTTGCTACACCACAATGTCGGTAAATTAAAAAAAAAAAAATTAAAGAATATGAAGAGAAGGCATACTGTGATGAGATTACAAATGACAGCTGCAGGTTTACGTGGAAGGCAGCAGTGACCCTCGGACCCTGCAGCAGGCACTGACCCATGGCAGTGAGCCACTCTCGGCTCAGGCTCCTCCCGCTGGGCACACTGAGCTGCGAAGCAGTAAGCTGGATGCTCCTGTTTCAGCCCTCTGTCATCAAAACCTTCTCCATCTCTGGATGATGACCTACGGATGGCCAATTCCATACCCCCTTGTTATCAGACTACAAGTAACATCACCCATCTCATTTAACCCTGTCAAGTAGGTTGACTATAATTCCTGCCAGCTTCCCCTGACTTCAGAGAACTCCCTCCGTTGCCTCAAGCGTTTCTCCTCTTTCTAAAGCCAGACTTGGCATAAGGCTTCCCCAGCCCTGCCCCGCCCCCCAACTCTCTCTCTCTCTCTCTCTCTTTCCATTGTCGATGTAGACTAGCAAGAACTCCCACCTCATGGGGGCTCAGGGTCAACACCAAGCCCAGAGCCAGTCAGTGACAGCAAGACTACCCAACGCTGTAGTTAGCACAGACTTGAGGCAGTTCTCAGACAGCGACCTCTGCTTCAGATCAAACATTTCACAGATCGCAGGTGCCCAACTACTGCTCTTTGTTCAAATCCCTTTTGATTGTTTCTTTCCAAATCTTCAAACGCTCATTTGGGCATGCTATACTTACAGAGCATGGTTAAATAACAAAAGTATCACTTAAATTTAAGAGTCTCATGCTCTACCTACTGAGCTAGCTGGGCATGCTAAGTATCACTTAATTTTTTTTTTTATATTTTGACAATCTTTACATAGTTAATTAGGGTAAAAAGGTTCAAGGGCTACAGGAAAGTGGGTAAGACTATGATTTTTTCCAAATTAGTATCACTTAAATTTATCATTGGGGTGAGAGGAAAAACACGGAAGGAACACCACATAAAAATCACAGTACCAAAAGTAAGAAATGGCTACATTCAATTTGCACTACTTTCCAATGTCAAAAATAAAATCAAGTATTGTTTTTTAGCAAAGCATTAATGAGTAAATTTTAGTATATCTTTAAGCTATTTCTAGGCAAATCTTTCTTAGAAAGAATATTCAAAGAAAAAATGTATTTGACATGCAACTAGAGCCCGCAGAACTGAAGTTCCATAACCATAAAACATGTTTGTGAAATCATTTCTTACATGAAGTCTCACTATATTCTAAACATTCACTGTTTATCATGCTCAAGTTTTTACAGATGTTTTAATGAGTTTAATGTGGCTTCATAGAAAAAAATCTGATGCTTAATTTGAGATACAAGTATAAAAAACAGTAGCTGACCAAATATCCTAACATCAGGCTTGGGAGTGAGTTACTCTTCGTAAGGGAGACTGGGGTGAGGCGTGGTTATGTATCAGAGAGGGCAAAGAGGAAAAGCCTGTGATAATTCAGTCGGTGGGCTCTCTAACACTCCACCTGCTGGCAGAGAGGAGGGCAGCTCAGTGGCTAACACGCCACCTGCTGGCATAGAGGAGGGCATCTCAGTGGCTAACACTCCACCTGCTGGCACAGAGGACATCTCAGTGGCTAACACTCCACCTGCTGGCACAGAGGGCATCTCAGTGGCTAACACTCCACCTGCTGGCATAGAGGAGGGCATCTCAGTGGCTAACACTCCACCTGCTGGCACAGAGGGCATCTCAGTGGCTAACACTCCACCTGCTGGCACAGAGGGCATCTCAGTGGCTAACACTCCACCTGCTGGCACAGAGGGCATCTCAGTGACTCTCTAACACTCCACCTGCTGGCACAGAAGAGGGCAGCTCAGTGGCTAACACTCCAGCTGCTGGCACAGAGGGCATCTCAGTGGCTAACACTCCACCTGCTGGCATAGAGGAGGGCATCCCAAGGGGCTGTTTCCTGCTTACCGCACAGACGCAAAGAGGGACTTAGAAAACAAATCAAACCAAATCTTACTATAAACCAGGTCTTACCAACCTCTGACATGCTGCTTCAATAATGCATAGTTGGGGAGCAGGGCTTGGAGAGGGGTTAAGGCAAATCCCAGAACCTATGGAACTGTGTCATAAAATAAATAATAAATAATAACAATGCATAGTAACAAAACTCTGCTCAAGCAGCACCCCGGCCTGGCAGGAGCCCTCTCAGTGTCTGTCTCGGCCTTTCACATATAAATAAATACAAATGTTTTTAAAGTAATTATAGGACTTGAGATTTTTTTTTAAATCCCTATTAGTTATACAAAGTTGCCTGTGACATAAACAGTTTTAAATATGTTCACTTACAGCAAATATATGTATCTCTTGGGCTGGAAGGAAAATACTGAAATAATACAAATATTGCACATTTTGGAAGAAACAAATACATCTACTACTTCATCACAATATAACACACAGGAGCAACTAAAATGTCCTAATTCTTCATTCAACGTACATCCTTCCAAGTGTTAACAGGACCTTCAAATTCCAATGAGACAACATAAGGACATCACTTGGTATCAGTCCAAGCACTACCTTGCAATCCTTTATTGGTGCCGCAAACAACTGCTATGTGCCCACCCTGGGCTGCCAGTGAGACAAGGCAAGGCTCTAGCAAAGTCCAGCAGCCACAGAAACCAGGCTCTGGACACCACAGAAGTACTTTCCTTTGTCTCCGTTCTGATTTGTTTGACAGGCAAAGCAACAGAGTTCTCATCTACTGACTGACTCTCTACATGCCTACAATGTCTAGGGCCGGGCTGTGGGGACGCTGGCAGCCAGAATTCCACCCAGGTCTCCCATGGCAGTGGGCAGGAACCCAAACCAACCGAGCCATCACTGCCACCCCCCGGTGTATGCATTAGTAGGAATGCTGGAGTCAGGAGACAAGGTATCCAACTCAGCTTGTCTGCTACGGGACGGTCTTCACAACTAGGCTCCAGAGTGGGCCTGTGGGGACAAAGGAATGGGAGGGACCTGTGGGGGAAGGGTAAAGGGTGGCACTATGAGGAAAAGCACAACACTGAAGCCCAGTGACAGCCAGTCCGCGGGCAGGAACTGGCCACGCCAGCAGAGAGCAGGAGTTGGAAGGGGGGACAGTTTTGCAAAGTGTATAACTACAAGGGTGGCGGCAGTCATGAAATGAATGCGCCAAGTGCTAACTCGGAACGTCCTTTTCGCACAGACGGCACCTCTTGCAAACCTTACCTCTCTGCACGAATCACACCACTGTAGTACGGGGGGTCCCAAGGCATTAACTCCTACAAGGAAAGAATTCACAATTACAAAAGCCAGAGACCGCTTGATAACTGTGGTGTTAACCAGCTTACGAGATGTAAACTAGTTATTGCCAAGTCAGTCAGCTTACAGAATGTAAACCAGCTACTGTCGACACAAACCAGAAAACTTTGAGAAAAATTCTAGAATTCAGTGCTTGGCAGGAAATACCTTCCTTCTATTTTGGCTTCCATGTAATCAAGGGGTAGAGATTGATAAATAAGTCTTAACCCCAGAATGTGGGGAAGACGTAAACAGCGTCATCCCCAAATGTAAACCAGTACAAGTCAATACTAATGGATTAACTTTGTCATGATGAGATCTCCCCCAGACTGGAAGCCACTGCAGGCAAGATTAGGGTTCTTTGCAAATCTAAGCAAGAAGTTTAGGGTGGATCCCAAACATGACAGCAACAATTTGAAACACAACTAGTTAAGTTGAATCTTGGCAAAGATAATGTGTCATAAAGGAGTACTGAATAGTTGTTTCTGATGACTGGTACAGAATACTGAAAGAAAGGCAGGCTCCCACACCTGAATAGATGACCCTCCACACAAGGTGACAAAAGAGGCCAAGGTCAGGCTGGGAAGTCAGACTGCCTGGGACCAAAATAGACTGAGGCACGGGAGGCACAGGGCGGCCTAGACCTTGTCTGTATCATTCACAACTGCGTGCTAGCACCCAGAAGGGGGCCTGAGATACAGCAATCACTCAGCAAGTGTCACATGAACCACGGCAGCTCCCAAACACGACCGCTAGATGCACTGTTAAGTAGAACAGCCAGCACTGAGCAGGACTCCACAGGTGCTGGCTGCCCTCCTCATCAGCAACACCCCCAGCTCAGCATCACTTCCTCCATCACAGGTGATCGCCCCATACTCTGGTAAACAGGGCAGGTGATGACTTCAGTCTCCTGCCTGCTTCAGTTTCCGGCACACACAGACCCCAGGAGGTGAGAACTGACTGCCTCTGGATGCTGTACAGAGTGGAGGTTCTCACGACACAGCCAACACGGAAGGTGTGGGCCCCGTGTCACAGAGCCAGTGGGCCAGCCAAGGAAAAGACAGGAGACTCTATAGAGAGCAAGATGCCAGGCCTATGGCACAGAGCCACCAGGAATGGCATCCCAGTCACCACAGCAGGTTGGGAAACGTTGGGAAATCTGCGCTCAGACTTGTGTGCCAGACGGGACTGGGTCATCCAGGCAGGAAAGGAGAACAGGCACTTCCAGGTGCCAGGTTTGTGACTGACTGGAGGCCACCCATCGGACCGCACTTCCATGGCTGGCACTTCGACTCGGAATCACAGAGTAAAAGGCAAAGGAACGGAATGGAAAGCAAAAGCAAACAAAGAAAGTGCATGAGCATCACCCAGGAATTGGGTGGAAAGCAAGGATTATAACTTGGAGTCTTAGCGAGGGGTAGTCAAAGACGGGGCTGGAGAAGCAGGCAGAGGCCAAACTCAAAGGGTCCCATGGAGAAAAACAGGAAGGAAAACCTCAGACTTAAAGAAGAATTTGAATCGAGAGAGTGACAAGGTCAGACCCGCTGTTCAGCAAAGCGCCTCTTGCAGGGGATTCGGAACAGTACCTAACCGCTGAGTGGGCTGCGTCCCCCAGCAGAGGCCCTGTGTTCAAGCCCTGACTTTACAACCAAGTCCAGCTTCTGGCTAACGTGCACCCTGGCAGGCCACAGGCGATGGATTAGGTACCTGGGACCCCCCCAACCCACACGTGGGAATTAAGATTCTGCCTCCAGCCTCAGCCTGGTCCGGTCGTAGAGTTTGTGGCCATGTGGGAAGTGAGCCAGCAGCCCGGCACATCTCTTGCTTTTTGCCTTTTAGTTAATTAAACATTGACCGCATTCAGATAAAAAGGGATAAAATTGCTTTGTGGCAATTCATTCATTCATTCATAGTTCAGGTATGTGTTGAGGATTGAACTCCATGCCTAACAGGGCCACGTGTACGGCTAAGCAGTTGGAATCAAGTGTCATGAGAAAACCAATGAGGGTGTTACACCTACGATCTGGGTGACAAGTTCCACCGTCCCCAGCCTAGGCTGTGGCGACTGGCCTGTGGTGGCGGGGACACAGAGCTCCTGGGAAGGCCAAATGGCAGGACCTGACAGCTCTGAACCATCCAGAGGGCCTGACAAAATCTGGCCACTAAGGCTCTTCCTCAACTTTTTGATTCAGTGCAACTGATGTGAGGCTCCAGGCTTTGTATTTCTAAGACACTCCCAGCTGATGCCGCTGCCTCCGGTGGTGGGGGGCGGGGGAGGTCACACTTTGAGAACCCCTGGTCTGAAGCGCAGGCTCTGGGTGAGGCAGCAAGGTGAGTGGTGGTATCAGCTACTAAACAGAGACTCAGTGAGAAGGCCAAGCACTTTCCACAGCAACCTGCATTGGGCTCGGTGTTGTGGCACAGCAGGCTGAGCCGCTGCCTGTGTCACAGGCCATAGAGTCTCGGCTGCTGCCACATCCCTGCCAATGCATCTGGGACAGCAAAAGACGGATTTCGTGCTTGGCTTCTGGCTTGGGTCTGGTCCAGTCATAGCCACTGTAGCCATTTGGGGAGTTAACAAGTGGACCGAAGATCCTCTCTAACTCTGGTTATCAAATAAATTAACTAATTAAAAAAAAAAAACACCTGTATCAATAAGCCGGGCAGGAAAGTCTACAGAGAATACATTCAAGCCACACTAGCTTCTAACAAAACAAAACAGCTTGTGGCAACACATTTCTCCTTCACTTTTCCTTTGTCTATAGTGACCAAAAACAATCCTGATCTGTTTTTCAGTTTCCCAGATGGAGCTGTCTCACCCAGTCAGAGGGACACCCAGACACTGACACTCACCACCCATTGGGTAAACCCCCCAGCGTGAGTGAACAGGCTGACACGCTGTGCTGTAGAGCGTGGAACAGCATTGAGGCGATCTCTTCCTGTGGTGCATCTGGGAATCCTAAATCCACAAGGGCCACCTCCCTCCATACTACCTGGGACTGGGGCGGTGGCAGCCAACAGCTGCCAAATCAAGAATCATCAGTAACACACACACACGCACGCAGACACCCCACAGCCATCCCATAGCATCCCCAAGCCGAATCCTAACATCCAGAACCCCATCGCTTTTCAGGGCGTCGCAAGCTGCAGCCTTCTGGGCAGAAAGACAAAAGTGAGACTTGACTGCAGAGACCACGACGGTGCTCGAGGTCAACGGTTACTGAGGTGAGCACCAGAAAGCAGCAAAGCAATAAATGAGCACATAAATTGTGGTCTTAGCACTGATGTTTAACCTTGCCGACCTGCCCAATCGAGCCCCCACCGAAGGCGGCTTCCAACTAACAAGGCAAGTCCCAAGGCAGCCTTTGCATGAATCTGCATACATTATTGAGTATTATCAACACATGCGCACACAGCTGCTTAACAAGAATGCTGCGCTGCCAGGAGACATCCAATAGGAACAAATGAACACGATATTTTAATAACTTAATTTCAAAAAACTAGGATAAGAAAAAAAAAATTACAGAGGACCCCCAACAAGCATATCCTAAGAACGTTTTAGAATCAAAAGAAAATAATTTCAGCTGACAACCTGCTTATATTATAATAATATTGCAACAATAATTACTTACAGAATTTTGAGGATTTAGTTTCATTTTCATCCTTCGTATCATCTCAAAATCTTTCGTGGTTCTGCAAAACAGGATTATCCGTATTTTATAGGACAAAACTTTAATAATCACATTATGAGAAAACTAGCTTGCTTGCAGTACTTCCTAGTACAGTCGGAAGTGACCTATAGTGTGGATATAAACCAGTATTCAGCCAAAGGTCACAAAGCTATCAGAAGAGTCAGCGATCTATAAATCAGCATTTGACTGCTATTCCCACCTTCACGGCAGATATAGCCAGAAGAAACTGAAGCCTTAAACCATTGCTTTTTACTATATCTTAAAATAGCTTAAAAAAAAGGGGGGGGGGGGAAGGGGGCTGGCACAGTGGTGTAACACACTAACCCTCTGCCTGTGGTGCCGGCACAACACATGGATGCCAGTTCCGGTGCCAACTGCTCCGCTTCCACTCCAGCTCCCTGCTGACGGCCTTAGGAAAGCAGCAGAGGTGGCTCAAGGCCTCGAGCCCCTGCACCTGCACCCATGTGGGAGACCATGAGGAATATCACGGTTCCCATCCTGGGACCAGCTCCGCTCTGGCCACTGCGGCCATCTGGGGAACGAACCAGTGGACAGAAGTGTTCTCATGCACTCTCTCTCTGTCTTCCTCCCTCCACCCCTCTCTTTAATTCTGACTTTAAAGTAAAATTTTTTAAAAAAAATCTTTAAATTAGGGCCTGGCGGTATGGCCTATTGGCTGAGGGCCTAGCCTTGAATGCACCGGGATCCCATGTGGTTGCCGGTTCTAATCCCGGCAGCTCTACTTCCTCTCTGTCTCTCCTCTTCTCTGTATATCTGACTTTGTAATAAAAATAAAATAAATCTTTGAAAAAAAATCATCAAAGATACAGCATGATTCAGAACTTTTTTTAAAAAAATCTTTAAATTAAAAAAAAAAGAGAGGTAAAAAAGTAACAAATTGCCACCTATAAAAAATGTGAACACGGTCCCCGAGCGATAGCCTAGCAGCTGAAATCCTCGCCTTGAAAGCACCAGGATCCCAATACGAGTGCCAGTTCATGTCCCAGCAGCTCCACTTCCCATCCAGCTCCCTGCCTGTGGCCTGGGAAAGCAATCGAGGACGGCCCAGAGCCTTGGGATCCTGCACCCTCGTGGCTCCTGCTTTGGATTAGCTCAGCTCTGGCCATTGAGGCCGCTTGGGGAGTGAATCATCGGAAGGAAGATCTTCCTCTCTGTCTCTCCTCCTGTCTGCATATCTGACTTTGCAATAAAAATAAATTTTAAAAAATCTTTAAAAAATGTGAACACACATTTTAGTTAACATTTTAATATCTAGTACTTAAAATATTTTTTTTAATAAGGGAGGGACCAGATTTTTAAAGATTTATTTATTTTTTTCTTTTTTGGAAAGGCGGATGTACAGAGAGGAGAGACAGAGAGGAAGATCTTCCGTCCGATGATTCACTCCCCAAGTGAGCGCAACGAGCCGATACTATGCCGATCTGAAGCCAGGAGCCTCTTCCGGGTCTCCCACGTGGGTGCAGGTTCCCAAAGCCTTGGGCCGTCCTCGACTGCCTTCCCAGGCCACAGGCAGGGAGCTGGAAGGGAAGCGGGGCTGCCGGGATTAGAACCGGCGCCCATATGGGATCCCGGGCGTGCAAGGCGAGGACCTTTAACCACTTGCGCCACCACGCCGGGCCCTACTTAAAATATTTTACACTACAGAAAAAGTCCAGCTGAGTAATAACTAAATAGGTTCTTAATGTTTGTAAATGTGAAACCTTTTATACTGTACTTTTATAAAATTAGGAAGATACTTTTTGAAAATTATGAAGATAAGCTGAAAATATAATCTTTAGCTACGTGAGTGTAGAAAGAATGCTAACATTAAGTAATGAAGCAAAGTAGTGTAAATTCTCAAAGAACGCATAATCAGCAATTGCCGTTTATCACAGTAAATAATGGCTCGCCGGGATCACTTCAGACATACGCACACTAACGCGCAATGTGTTTGTGTAGATAGGAAAAGCAAGCAAGGGACAGAGGACACTGCCCAGCTCCACGCCGCCATGGCCTTGCCCTGGGACCCTCGGTCACGGAGGCAGCTGGGCTCGTCCCACAGGGCCAGTGTGGGATGGATGGACAGGCCGCGGTGGGGGCAGGCCGAGAAGGCCACCACGGCAGCCCAAAGATGAAGATGTTATTTTATGAACTTACTGCAAAATGAATGGCCCAAGTCCAACCAGTTCCAAGGATTTGGAAATGCTTGGAATACACACGAAGGCTGAGCGCCCACAGGCACTCTGCTGGCAGGCGGGCCCCGAGAGGACCCTGGCCTGCTCCCTCGGCGGGAGCGCTCCTCTTAGGAGGGCCTTCCCAGTTCTTACCAGATCCAGCCACGTAACTGAACACTAACCTTTCAGAAAGTCTGTCGGAGAGCTTCTCCAGGAACTGCAGGACAGTCTCTAGAAATCAAATCCAGAGGAGGGCAACTTCAGTGATGGGAAACGTAACACACTGACCCTAACCTGTACGCTAACTCCCTCCCGGGGCGAATTCCACAGGGGAGCTGGGCTGCCCACACACACTGGTCCTACAACAAAAGATTCCTAGATGGCAGTGCTTTCATAATCAGAAAAGCAAATCAACCAGCCCAGAAGTTATGCAATGTCTTCAACTCCCAAGTTACAAGAGGGAAAGTGAGACTGGAGAAAAAAACAAAAAATCCCAAAATTTTAATATATTTCTATTTAGATGTGTAAGAAAGAAAAAAAAATTTCCTAGCTATGTTTGGTGGTTTTTCTAGGTTCCTAAGAGATAGTTTAGACTCTGATTTGTGCATGAAAATCTGTACAGTTCAGAAGCACGATTTACCAAGAGTTGGACTTTAAAAAAATCAACATTTTTCTGGTTAACCCCTTTTCTATTTGTATAGAACAGTAAACCACTGTGAATCAACAGCAAAAGAACACAGAGCAAGAACCGCCTGTCAAAGTGCTGAATGCTGAGAGCGTTTTTAAGTGTTTGCTCAAAAGACTTCAGCTGTGGTCAGCGCGACTTCCACAGTCACAGGGCAGGGGGCAGAGTGGTCACGCGTGCTCATGGCAGGGCGCATGCCATGTGCTCGCTTTAAATTCAGCACTTCAAATCCACCGATTTACATGTTTGGACGTTTCGTATGTATTTTAGCTTGCCACAAACACGCCTTTTATATTTTCCAGATGATCTTCAATATGGTTTTCAGTTTCTCATCCTCTCTTCAATTTACCTTATCTCCTCTCCAAGCGAAATAAAAGCCTAAGGAAAGAATGGAGGTTAACCTAAGCCACAGAGCGGCCGGGGACCCCGCCCCTGCGGAGACTGAACACGGCTGCTGGGGTTTAGTTCTGCAAGACACGGCCTCCTGTGCCAGGCTCAGTGCTGCTGAGAACGCCACAACAGAAACAGAAGCCGCCCTGGGATCCACACCGTGGCTGCACTTCCCAACAGCACGCGAGCAACTGTCTCCAAGCAAGTTACCATGGAAGCTTCTCATTTCCACCATGCACCCATTTCATCTTCCTAGTCACAAGTGAAGAATCGGTCTCTCTGAACCTACCTTGAATAACTATCATCATAAAAAGACCAAATTTGAAACGCCCTGAGTTTAAAAGCCCCCACCCTCACTGCACAGTCACTTCCTCACGCACCTGTCCCAGCAATACACCCCTTTACCTCATGCACCCCCGGCCTGACCGCTCCCCTACGCAACAACGTCCTCATTCCTTCACTCTGTCATCTGGAGAAACCTCCAACAGCTACAAAATCCCCCGACAGATGTCCCCAACTCCCCAGATCCTACGGCCTTGTTCTAACTACTCCTGAGGCACCAAACATGCGCCAACCTGCATTAATGTTAACATCTATGTGCATACACATACATAAATGCATAAACAGGTGTGAGTGTATGTGTGCGCATCTCCAGGCTCTAAATTAGTCATCCCCCCCCCCGACACACAGGTCACATCTTTCATAACTGCACAGAAGTCCCACTGCGAAACAATGGCAGTGTCTAACCTGCCTTGGTCACCGTGCCTGGGCTTACGTCCCGACCCCACTGCTGACTCAGCTTCCTGCCAAGCTACACTCTGCGAGGCACGGGATGACGGCTCAAGCACAGAGGTTCCTGACACCACATGGGGGGGCACGTCCTGGTGTCTAACTTCAGCCTGGCTCCACCCTGCCTGTTGCAGGCATACAGACATTCAACCCGTGCATGGAACACCAACCGACTGCGGTCTCTCACTGTCACAATTCCACATACGTGTGCACCCGTGTGGCAGCACACAGCCTTCGGGACGAGTCCATCCGGCTTAGCATCTCAGCTCCCGAGCCGGCAACCCCCAACGTTCCAGCCGACAGTCAGTCCTTGCCCTCCTCATGCCCGGCCTGCCCACTGCCCCGCAGTCAGCCTCACACTTCTGCTGTAACTCCAGAACCACAGATTTGTTTCCACGCTCCTTTGCTCAGGGATCTGTACTGTGGGGCAGCCTCTACCATTGCTTCCACACATGCCTGACTTCTGATACCCGTAAGGCACCCAGGCACAGTCCTTGCGCTGGCATTCTTTAAACGCACTTCCTTGGTCATCTCAGACAGCCTCGCGACTGTAGACACAGACCCAAATTCACATCTCCCGCTCAGAACCCTTTCAACTCCATGGCTGAGGACCTAAATGCCTGCTCATCATCACCCCTGAATGTCAACTGGCACCTCAAACTTTTTCAGATCTAAATCAAGGTATTGGTTCTCCCATCTTAGTAAAGGGTTACCACAATGCCCATTTTTCCAGTTGCCTACAGAGTCCCTGGCTCTCCCTCCAAGACGCTGCACATGCAGTGTCTGACCACATCGTGCCACCTCTGCTGCTGCTCCGCCAAGATGCCGCTGTTTCTCATGAAACAATGTGTCATTGGAGCCAACACCCGGTGCCTCCCCAAACAGCCTCTAACTCACCTCTCCTCACCCCTGCCCTGCCGCAGTCCACCCCCAGTGGCTGTAGCACATTACTTAGCACTAGGATGAGTTCAGATCATCTCATGTTGCTGTCCATACCCATGGCTTCTCCTATCGACTGAGCTTTAGGCTCTCCTACAGGGCGCTCCTTGCCCACTCACTGGCTGCCCCTCTTCCTGTCCCTGCTCACTCATGCCCCTCTGGCCAATTCTGCCCTCTGCTTTTCCCCAAACATAACAGGCACTTTTCGGCCTCACCAGACCTTACTTTTCACCTGTGCCTCTGGAGCCCCTGGGTTCCTGGAAAACTGCAGGCACTTTCTTCTGCTCTCAAGTAAGTGTCTCTACTGCCTGTAATGGCTAGTAATACAGCATATACTATGCCTGGTTTTTTAAAAAGAGTTATTTATTTTTATTGGAAAGTCAGATATACAGAGAGGAGAGAGAGAAAGATCTTTTGTCCAGTGATTCACTCCCCAGTGGCCACAACGGTTGATGCTGAGCTGATCCGAAGCCAGGAGCCAGGAGCCTCCTCCGGGTCTCCCACACGGGTGCAGGGTCCCAAGGCCTTGGGCATCCTCCACTGCTTTCCCAGGCCACAAGCAGGGAGCTGGATGGGCAGCGGAATCACCGGGATGTGAACCGGCGCCCATATGGGATCCTAATGCATGCAAGGCGAGGACTTTAGCTGCTAGGCTACCATGCCAATCTCAGTAAAAATTTCTTAAATCAAGAATAAACATTTGGGTGCAAAAGTTAAGACCCTCTTTGGGACATGTCTATCCCATTTTGGAGTTCGCACACAGGCTCCAGATCAAAATCCAGCTTTCTATTTATACACATCTCGGGAGGGAGCAGGTGTCGGCTCAAGTAGCCCATATAGCAGGCTCAGACTGGGTTCCCAGCTCCCAGCTTCAGCCTGCTCCAGCACCAGCTGTTGTAGGCACCAGGGAGAAGATAGTGAACAGGATCTCTCTCTCTCTTTTTGCTTTTCAAATAAAATAGTTTCGGGCTGGGCAGCATGGTCTAGTGGCTAAAGTCCTCGCCTTGAATGCGCCAGGATCCCATATGGGCACCGGTTCTAATCCCAGCAGCTCCACTTCCCGTCCAGCTCCCTGCCTGTGGCCCTGGAAGGCAGTCGAGGACAGCCCAAAGCTTTGGGAACCTGCACCCACGTGGGAGACCCGGAAGAGGCTCCTGGCTTCGGATCGGCATAGCATTGGCCGTTGCGCTCACTTGGGGAGTGAATCATCGGATGGAAGATCTTCTCTATCTCTCCGTCTCTCTATATATTTAACTTTGTAATAAAAATAAATAAATCTTTAAAAAACAAAAAAAAAGTAAAACAGTTTCTTGAAAAAATAAATGAAAGTAGACTGTAGATGACAGAAAGTACAGGACATTTGGTCTGAAAGAGTCCCCATAGAAAACAGGGAATTTAGGCCAGGGTTTTAGGTTTCAGTTCTGCTGCACCCTGGCCATGGACTCCTGGCCTGTGGGCTGCATGGGTGCCCGCTGCATGCCGCACCCTGGCCGTGGACTCCTGGCCTGTGGGCTGCATGGGTGCCCGCGCACAAAGCACGGAGGGCACACACAAGGCAGAGCAGAACAAGCGCTACATAATGGCCTAATGCCATCTTTCATTCAATAATCAACCACAAATTAAAATGTAACAAAGTGCTGATCACAGAATAAAACTACAATACAAATCCATCACACACTCCTCTATATTAAACATAAGTCATGTGAAGCAAATTAAATAAACTTGGATAACAAGCTCCCGTGAGGGCTCAGGGGTGAGGCAGCCCGAGGAACACGCAGCGGCTCAGGTGGGTGCAGAGCAGAGGTGGGTCTGCGCTGTGAGCGGCTGGCCTGGGCAGGGGTCCAGGGGCAGGAGGAGTGCCCCACTGACGGTGAGCGGCTGGCCTGGGCAGGGGTGCAGGGGGCGGGAGGAGTGCCCCACCGACGGTGAGCGGCTGGCCTGGGCAGGGGTCCGGGGGCAGGAAGAGTGCCCCACTGACGGTGAGCGGCTGGCCTGGGCAGGGGTCCAGGGGGCGGGAGGAGTGCCCCACTGACGGTGAGCGGCTGGCCTGGGCAGGGGTGCAGGGGGCGGGAGGAGTGCCCCACTGACGGTGAGCGGCTGGCCTGGGCAGGGGTCCGGGGGCAGGAGGAGTGCCCCACCGACGGTGAGCGGCTGGCCTGGGCAGGGTTCCGGGAGGCGGGAGGAGTGCCCCACCGACGGTGTGGAAGCAGCATCAGGGAAGGAGCCAGCCTGCGCAGGGACCTGCCTGGGACTTGAGAGATCCTGACAGATCAGAGGAAGTGGCTGTTTGTGAAAGAGCGTAGAACAGGACTGAGCGGATTTCAGACAAGCTGGGAGATGACGCAGCGTGCTAAAGCAAGAGGGGTAAACGCGAAGGGAATGACGTCACGACAGAAGGGTGCAGTTCCACCCACAACAGAGTTCTGCTGTGTCCCCGCTTTCCAGGAATGGCACGCCCATCACCTAAGGGCAACCGACGGCCACACTCCCCTCTCCTCCCTCTCAGCCCACCAAGCCTTAAACCACCGAGATCTGCCTCAAATCTGAATAGTTCCACCATCTCAAATCACCACTACCAACTTACTGCCTAAAATACAATCTAATAAATTCTTTTGAAGAGGCTTTTCTCTGATCTTGACAATAGGATACTAGGTTTTCTCTTTGTCTATACCTACACTGTATGATGCAGTTTAATAGCAGAATATTAAACTTATAACTGCTATTAAAGGACTACACTATTGTAATAACACGGAGGGAAAAGGGGAACTTCCATAATTACAAAACAGTATCACAGAAATAAAAATTTCTTTTTAAAAAGTGTGTATATATTTGTGCTATTATTATTGCATAATTTTTCTTCTCTTAGAAATAAAGAGTCATAAGAAAGTCAGTACAGGGAAAAGCAAGCTTTTCACACACCGGCAAGAAGAGCCTGCGCACTGCTCCCAGCACGAGCCTGGCCAAGCAGCACTCCTGGCCACGGGGAGCCGCTGCGGAGGCCCGGCTCACTCCGAGCCTTCGGCTCCGTGAAAACGTGGCTCTTCAGCCTCCCACCACTTTTCATCTTCTTGTGTGAGAATGAAACTTGAGATCACAATCAAATGAAAAGGTAGGTCTGATTTACTCAATGTGCAAATGAGAGATAAAAAGCCTTAGTTGGACAGCACATATTTAGAATTATTAGCTATATTTTAAAATAAAACAAAAGACCCGGCACAGTAGCCTAGCAACTGAAGTCCTTACCTTGCACACACTGGGATCCCATATGGGCGCTGGTTCTAATCCCATATGGGCGCCGGTTCACATCCAGCTCCCTGCTTGTGGCCTGGGAAAGCAGTCAAGGACGGCCCAAAGCCTTGGGACCCTGCACCTGTGTGGGAGACCTGGAGGAGGCTCCTGGCTCCTGGCTTGGAATCAGCATAGCACCGGCCTATTGTGCTCACTTGGGGAGTGAATCAGCGGACAAAAGATCTTCTCTCTGTCTCTCCTTATCTCTGTATATCTGACTTTTCAATAAATATAAAAATAAATCTTTAAAAGAAAATTTTAAATAGAAAAATAACCCCCCCAAAAAAACTTCAGAAGTGGCACTTAATGGTTCTCTAATGTACTTAAAAACAAAAAGACTAATTTATTATTCTTTGAAATCAGAGTTGGTTACACAAAACTCTCTACTGTCCTCATATTCAGACCGAGAGGCATACCTGGACTTTTGGCTATCGTCCCTTGGAGAGCCCTGTGGGAAAACGTGGAATATCCCACTAACTTGGCCAGCAGATCTCTGCTGCTCAGCAGCTCCTCCAAGCACTTCAGTTGGCCAGCATTGGGATAAAGGAAAATTTTATAGGCAGCTTCTCGCACCTACATATAAAAAAAAAAAAACGGTGAATGACATAAAGATTACGCACAAAATGCAAATCAAGAATCACGGGACTCTCATGTCTTCCTCGGCGGAGGTGATCTCTGCTGTCAGAATGAAGCAGTAGCTTACAAAAGGCAGATAAAGCTTTCGGCATAATACCACGGCTTCAAAAAGCCCACAAAGAACATGGACCACTTTATAATTTCCCTTGCCGACAACTTTCCGAGTCTCCCCACAGAACAGCGACGGGGGGCCCCAGGGCGCTGTGTCTCAGTGTCCTCAGCGGGGTAACTTATCCTGGGCCCACCTGTCAGGAGTTGAGAACACCCATCCCTGCCACTGGCCAGCACACTTTTAAAATAGAGTTCTCTATGAGAGGTGAGTAAATAAACCATCGTAAATCATTTCCCATTACACAAAAGATTTAACAATTCCACAAGTTAAATGTTTAGGGCTGACACTAAAGGATTTTTAAAGATATTATTACATCGTTAAAGAAATTGGGGGCCCGGCGCAATAGCGTAACAGTTAAAGTCCTCGCCTTGAATGTGCTGGGATCCCATATGGGAGCCGGTTCTAATCCCGGCAGCTCCACTTCCCATCTAGCTCCCTGCTTGTGGCCTGGGAAAGCAGTCGAGGACAGCCCAAAGCTTTGGGACCCTGCACCTGTGTGGGAGTCCTGGAGGAAGTTCCTGGCCCTGGCTTTGGATCGGCTCAGCACCAGCCATTGTGGCTGCTTGGGAAGTGAACCATCGGAAGGAAGATCTTCCTGTCTCTCCTCCTCTCTGTATATCTCACTTGTCAAATATATATATATATTTAAAGAAAAAAAGAAATGTGGGTAGGACAGCAGCCATGAGGGCTGCACTGCAGCTCAAGAACTTAAACCACTTGTGCAACCCTGGCACCCCATGCCAGAGCACCAGTCCAAGTCCCAGCCTGCTGCTTCTCATCCGGCTGGCTGCCAAGGCATGTGAGAAAGCAACGCAACAGGCTCAGAGCTCAGGGCCGCTTGGGGCACCAAGATGGAGTTCCCGGCTTGAGCCTAGCCCAGAACTGGCTGTGGCAGCCACGTGGGGAGAGAATCAGTGGACAGAAGGTTCTCTCTGTCTCTTCTATCACTCTGCCTACTAAATAAATAAATACATACATAACTCCAGGAACCACAGCAGGTACCAGAAAACATACATACCAGGTCATCTGAGGCTTCAGCATGGAGACCGTCAACTATGACATGATCCCCGTCACGTGTAAAGTTATGGCGAATGTGTCCGGGCAGGACGTGCCTCTCAACCTTGTTGGGGAAGTTGGCTCCCATGAGAAATCTACTACTCAAATCCAAGATTTTCACATTAAGATCCACTGCTCTTTGACGCTACATGTGGGAGAGGAAAAGAGATTTAGAGCTACTTAGAACTAACATTTCACAACTTAACAGACAACCTGTAAAGGTGGCAAATCAATTCATACAGTATTAAATTATAATTTCATGAAATACGCAAAATATGCAGTTTGTTATAAATGTGTAATATATAAGTACACCGTATATGCAATATATTGACTAATTATGGGCAGATATTAATATCCTGACATAACGACTCTCCTTGTTGCTTTACAATATTCCTAGGCTATGAGATTCACATAACTTGTAGAGTTCTACGTGAGGTCCAGGTTGTATAACTCAGCTTTGAATCAGCAACGTTAAGAAGCACAGACTCCTGTCCTCCCTCCAAAGTGAATCAGAAGAGTGGCCTGGTCGAGACTATTCAATACGCTGCCTCGAAACTACTTCTAGAATAAACAGAATTAAGTATTAAAAGGCCAAATTAGAAAATGTCCTTGGTCTTCAAACATTTTTTGAGCTAAACGGCAAAGGCAATATTCTTCAGAAATCACAGTGAATAATCAAGAAGTGCAGAGGTGTACTTTGAAAGTTCTGACTTGGGGAGCAGGCATGGAGCCTAGCGGTTAGGGCGCCCATGGCCACACTGGAGTACCAGGGCCTGATCTGACTTGGGGAGCAGGCATGTAGTGGTTAGGGCGCCCATGCCCACAATGGAGTACCAGGGCCTGATCTGACGTGGGGAGCAGACATGGAGCCCAGCGGTTAGGGCACCCGTGGCCCACACTGGAGTACCAGGGCCTGATCTGACGTGGGGAGCAGGCATGGAGCCCAGCGGTTAGGGCACCCATGTCCACACTGGAGTACCAGGGCCTGATCTGACTTGGGGAGCAGGCATGGAGCCCAGTGGTTAGGGCACCTGTGGCCCACACTGGAGTACCAGGGCCTGATCTGACGTGGGGAGCAGGCATGGAGCCCAGCGGTTAGGGCGCCTGTGGCCCACACTGGAGTACCAGGGCCTGATCTGACGTGGGGAGCAGGCATGGAGCCCAGCGGTTAGGGCACCCGTGTCCCACACTGGAGTAACAGGGCCTGATTCCTAACTCCAGCTTCCTGCTAATACAGAGCTCAAGGAACTGGGCTGCCGGCAGCCCATGCGCACGTGTGCCTCACATTCCCAGCTCCCAGGTCAAGACCTCACCCCGCCCCAGTCACTGCAAACATTTGGAGAATGTGCCAAAGATGGCACCTCACTCTCACTGATAACAATCTTTTTTTAATGTTTAAATAAAATAAAAATTCTGATTTTACAAATATCTGAGCGGCTGCAGAGCAGGCACAGCAAAGCCTCTTCAGGGGCAGGGTCACGTCTTCCGCTCCGTGTCCCCAGTTTAGGGCTCAGGGGCCTCACGCCATCAGGGCCTTGGATGGTCACGGATGAGGACATGACGCTGCAACAGCTGCACAGATCTGCCATACAGTCACACCTCTGCAACACGCAGTCTCCCAGGCAAGCACGCATCACGTCGGGAGCTGCCACCAACGCTCTAAGATGCAGGGCACCGCAGTCCCCTCGGTTGTCCAGAGGACAAGGAAGGAATTTTGTTACTCTTTCTCAGAAAACCAGACAGGCTGCTGGGCGGGGCTGCGGACGGCTTTCATGTGAATCCCAGGAGGGCCTTTTTGAGCAGCAAGAGCCAAAGCCGTTAACAAATTCTAACCTGTGTTACGCCCTGAAAAGTTAAGTAGCACTAAATATTTTTAAAAGACAAACATAGAGGATGTAAATATATGTTTAAAAAGTTGAAAAGTTTTCAATATTAAAGATGCAAACTTCATAAAAGTGAAAACTCCATGGGACAAATAAACAGAATGCGATGTCTTCACAGGCAAGACTTGTCTTTGCTTTTGCTTTTTTATATGGCCATTGATCGCCACCTAGTGGTAATCAATGGAATGACACAAAAGATGAATGACGCCTAACAACTGTCATTGTTCTTATAAAATTATCCTCAAAGCTCTTATTATTCAAAAAACAAAAACTAAATGTGGGGCCCGGCACGGTGGCGCAGTGGTTAAGGTCCTCACCTTGCACGCCCGGGATCCCATATGGGCGCCGGTTCTAATCCCGGCGGCCCCGCTTCCCTTCCAGCTCCCTGCCTGTGGCCTGGGAAAGCAGTCGAGGACGGCCCAAAGCTTTGGGAACCTGCACCCGCGTGGGAGACCCGGAAGAGGCTCCTGGCTTCGGATCGGCATAGCATCGGCCGTTGCGCTCACTTGGGGAGTGAATCATCGGACGGAAGATCTTCCTCTCTGTCTCTCCTCTCTGTATATCCGCCTTTCCAATAAAAATAAAATAAATCTTTAAAAAAAAATTAAATCTGATAAAACTGATTCAGAGGAAGTTCCCAATTAGTAGAAAGCCCTGGAAGAATTTGGATCGAGTTCACTTCCTGACTTCACTGACCCACTCGACAGACAATAAGCGAACGCTGTACTATTCTGGAATTTCTAATGTTTCTATGAAACCGCACTATAGTGTTTCTCAAACACATATACTTCTTTAAACTTCTCTGTTACATTCACACGGGATCTTAAAAAAAAATCAAATCAGAAATACACTGGGAGGGGGAGGGGACTATGTGATTTCTGGATTACAGGATGCTTTACGATTTCTTTTAGAACACGCCGTGTGCCCTCTTGTACCCTGTGAGGGCAGACCCCGAGCCACAGGCGGAGGCCTTGAGCAGATTCACCCGACCTGCACCTCCGATGCTAACGGCTTCTTAGGCAGTCTGCTCGCTCAGGGTAGCTCTACCCTACAAATAACAGGTTACAGAAAAGCTGCTGAAACTCAATACCTACGATTTGTCAGCATGGTTTCAGAAGCATCTTTCACCAGGATTAAGTAAAACAATATAAAACTACGCACAGAGATCTGCACGAACAACCTCACTTAGGAAACAATTTATGATTGATGGGCACGAGCTTGCAGTATTATGATTCATTTAACGTAAGGCCCAAACGAAGCAGCGTTTGGCTCAGCAGTCCAAACACGTGTGCTTCACACCGGAGTGCCTGGGTTCAATCCCAGCTTCAGAGTCTGACCTCAAGTTCCTGCTGGTGCCGACCCTGGATCCTGGCTCCAGCCCTCGCCCGGCTCAGCCATGTTGGGCATTTGGGAAATGAAGCCATCGATGAAAACTCCATCCGTCCTTCTGTTTCTTAAACACACATTAACGTTTTAAATATGCGTGTGCGTGCTTAACTTGTAGAAAGTGATCCACACTCCTGGTTCTTACCAACCCTATCATTTAGATAAGCAAAGTAAGACAGTAACAACGTAACAAGACAGATGCCAGGCGAGTGAAAGGAGCAATGTGTGACTTGAGATGAACATAAAACTCCACCTGGGGAAGTGAAAAAGTTTCACACTGGATAAACGTGGGCTGGGCAGGAAGAGTCATCCAGGACAGCAGCCAGGCCAACAGCGATGAGCAGGCAGAGAACGGGGCAGTACCCACACTGGCCTGCAGAGGGCCTCGGGGGGGTGAGCACGTGAGCTCTGCGTTACCCAGTTACCCAACACCAAGTCAGGGAAGGTACTGGGCCCGACAGTCACAAGCAAGATACTTTAAGAAACCAACCCAATGAGGAGAGGCAGGTCAGACCAGACTGACCAGCAGCAACCTCCCACAACCACGAGGCGCCTCGGCCTCCTTATCCGCAAGCAGAAGTAACAGTAGCATCCGCCTCAGCTTCCTTATCCGCAAGCAGAAGTCAACAGCAGCACCTGCCTCTACAGAGATGAGGAATGCAAGCTTTACAACAGCAGACGTGCAAGTCCCTGGGAATCACAGTGAGTGTTAGTACGACCAGGGTCCGCAAGGCTCAAAGTGACCTGTCTCAGGGCCTCAGAGAAGGCGCCTGGCATAGCACTCAGATGCCCTTTGGGACGTCTACATCTCGGCATCACAACGCCTGGATTCCAGCTCCCTGCGAGGGGGCCGGAACAGCCCTGGTGGCTGGCTGCCTGTCACCCACCCGAGACCAGAGAGAGGGCCTGGCTCCTGACCTGGGCCTGGCCCTGTCCCAGCTGTTGTAGGCATCTGGGGAGTGAATCAGAACCCGGCAAATGTCTCACTGCCTTCTGGATAAACCACATAAACAAATACATTTTGTTATGAAAGATAAAGATTGGCGAGGGAAAACTGTCAACTCATTCCAAAATTTAAAATTCTATCTTTATGGACAGGTAACAGGGAAGTTCTAATAAAGAACTCTTCTGGGAGGGCAAGGGTCTCCCCTCTAGGTCATGTAAGCTCTCAGGTGAGCCTTTGAGCCATGGGGTCTGCTGAGGAAGTTTATTTCAGCTCTGGGTTGGAGCAGGGGTCCCAAGCTACAGAAAATCATCAGGCACGTGTGTGGACCCAGCACCAATCAAAATGACAGTGATCAGAATGATCGATGATATGGGATATACCGTGTTAAGACCCTTATTATCTACTCGCCAAGATGTTCTGATTAGCTAATACACTCACAGAAAACTGGCTCAGGGCCAACACGATAGCTCAATTGGCTGATCCTCCCCTTGCCAGGGCCAGGATCCCATGTGGATACCAGTTCATATCCCGGCTGCTCCACTTCCCATCCAGCCCCCTGCTTACGGCTGGGAAAAGCAATGGAGGATAGCCCAAAGCCCCGGGACCCTGCACCTGCATGGGAGACCAGGAAAAAAACTGATTCCTGGCTTTGGATTGGCTCAGCTCCAGCCTTTGCAGCCATTTGAGGAGTGAACCAGCAAATGAAAGATCTTTCTCTCTTCTCTGCAAAATCTGCTTTTCCAATAAAAATAAAAATTTTTTAAGAAAAATGGTTTAATTATATCACTTACCTATAACACAGATACATAAGTGTGAGCCCACGTATATGCAGACATATCTGTATAACTATACATTAGGAGAAACATAATTATCTTTGTCTTAAAAAAAAAAATCAGAAGAGACTGCAGGCAAACAGTGAACACACTGTGTGGTGGCTGACTTTCCAACAGCATCCAGTGACGACCACCCTTCCAATCCTTAATACTAAAATGGGGCACTCAGTTTCTGAGGAAGTCATGTTCCACAAAGACAGAAGCCCTGGGAACAGAGATGGGAACTTCAACCAAACGTCTGTCTTCCCATGTCTGTGAAACGGGGGGCGGGTCTGGACACATGTATGGGGAGGCCCTGAATTCTGGTACAAACAGTATAACCAACGCTCACTGCTTCCAGAACAAGAGAGAGCAGATCTGTCAAAGACACGTGGAGCATGATAAACACATGAATGCAGAGGTCTAAACGGTCCCCCCAGATGTCAGCTTGCCTACTGGCCGGCCACCCTTTCCTAGTAACTGCGCATCTCATGCCGTCTCAAGTCATTTCTGATTTCTCAATTACCAGTGTAATTGAGTGCATTAAAATACAGCCTCCTCAAGGACTTCCAAAGACGAAGCACCTGAGTGTTCCCATAACATGCAAATTCAAGCAACACACAAGGGCTGCAGCACGAGAGAGAGCAACTCCAAGTCGGTGCTGCACGAGGGGTCAGAACCACTTACCTCGTCTTCATCCAGATGAATCCCACTGATTTCAAAATCAAACAGGAACAGTTCAGCCACTCGCCTGTGAACCAAGGAGTCCCACGTTACAACAGGCAACAAAAACTGCTGACAAACACCTATTTCTTTGGCCAAATCAATCAACATTTTTGGCTTAATAAGCCCCTTTGGAAATTGCCAAGTTGTTGTATTTTAACACGTTCACAAAGACAATTTCTTTCAAGTACAGAGTTAACTCTTTGAGAAGTCGGGCAGAGCATCCGGCTGGCTGCCAGCCAATCAGGAGCAGCTTCTGCACGCAAGAGCTCATGCCCTCACCCACGATGACTAACCTGTGAATGTCCCAGGATAACTGCTTCTTTACTTCAACCCCGTCCAAATCCCAATCATTGAAAGCACAGGGAAGTTTCTACCTAGACAATTTTTCATAGGCCTTCTGCACAACAATTTTCCAGCTTTCTTCCAAACTAGTATCAAATACTCGAAAAGCTAAATTGATTTTCTTGGTGAGTGAGAACTGCTTTCTTTGTTTTTTGATCCTGACCCTATTCCAAGTATAACACCTTTCCCTGTCAATAGCATGCTTTTTCAACCGCCTTTTCCTCCAAAGGAAGGAAGGTCACCAACTAGTGATGGGCTCCTTTTGGCTTTCCCTGGCTTTTCAAATTGGACAAATTTATCTTCCTGATTATGCATCACATACACCTTGAATGAAAATTCTTCTGAAATTCTGCATGTCAACAGACCACATTCAGCACGCACGCATTTCTCTCTTACAAAAAGCTTCACATCCCCAAACCACCTGCCCTAACTCCTTCTCATTCACCTTCCTTCCAAAATGCCTCAAAACAGCATCATCTTTTCAAACAAACACATTTTCTCTTCGGTTAAAGAAGAAACAAAAGACTTGCGGGGGTTGATGAACTGGGGGTGTGAATTTCTCATCTAAGTTTACTGTGTCAACCAATGTAAGTTTATGCCACAAAACATTCTATAGAAATTAATGGGAAAGTTGAAAATCCCCAAATCACACCAAAGATGATGAGTACTAAAATTTTTGTATTGGGCCAGTACTGTGGCACAGCATCTTAAGGCAGCGTCTGCAATGCAGGCATCCCGTGTGAGAGCGTCAGGTCCAGTCCTGACAGTTCCACTTTGATGCAGCTCCCTGCTAGTTCACCTGGGAAAGTGGGAGGCGGTCCCTGCTACCCATGTGGGATCCCTGCTACCCATGTGGGAGACCCAGACGCAATTCCAGGCTCCTGTCACATGGATGCAGGGACCCAAGTACTTAGACCATCTTCAGTTGTTTTCCCAGACACATTGGCAGGGAGCTGAATCACAGGTTGACCAGCCGGGCCTCAAACTGGCACTCAAGTGGAATACCAGCGTGTTGGGCAATGACGTAAGCCGCCGTGTCACAATGCCGACCACTACCTGTGGTCTGCTACTCATCCTTATTCTTGTGTGCTTCTTCCAGTTACCCTGGCAGCAGTCTCCCACATCTTGCATGGACTGCGTTTCTCAACTGAATCAAGAGGCCACATCAAGTGACCAACCGAACACCACATAAGTCTGTACAAACACATCCATGATGTTAGGGTGCAAGCAAAAGCACCTACCCACACAATCTGAAAATGCATCCCTGCCTGTATTGGAATGTGCTAGACCAACAGTGAAATTTCATTCCCAGCTGGTCCCCATAGAACATGGCTTCACACAGGGTCACACCCAGTGACAGAAACGCAGAAGGAAAAGGAGAAATGAGCAGTCAAAGGCAGTTGGTGCACCACAAATAAAAAAGTAAATGGGTACAAACAAGACAGGAAAATGTGACTCTTAGAGGCGAGTAAATGACAAAACCTATAATACTTACCTTACAAAAAAAAAAAACTGAGCAGAAAAAAAGAATAAAGTACAATCTCAGACTTCCGTACTGAACTAGAAATTGGGCCTTTCCAATCCAGACTTAAAAACTACATTCTAATGAATCAAACCAAATGATCTCAAGGATCGTGAGGAAGAAACCATGTAGCTAATAAGAGCATTGTGCTTGCATCTTTTTTTTAAGATTTATTTTTATATTGGAAAGTCAGATTTACAGAGAGGAGAGGAGAGACAGAGAGGAAGATCTTCCATCTGCTGGTTTACTCTCCAAGTAGCTGCATCAACCAGAGCTGAGCCGATCTGAAGCCAGGAGCCAGGACCTTCCTCCAGGTCTCCCATGCAGGTGCAGGGTCCCAAGGCTTTGGGCTGTCCCCGACTGCTTTCCCAGGCCACAAGCAGGGAGCTGGATGGGAAGTGGAGAATCCAGGACACAAACTGGTACTCATATGAGACCTTGCTGCATGCGACGCGAGGACTTCAGCTACCATGCCGGGCCCTACATGTATCTTCTGATGGAATTGATTAGGGAATACGAAGCATAAGCCCATCTCATCACTGGCGTACACTCAGCACTTACTAACATTACTGGGGTACACTCAGCACTTACTAACGTTACTGGGGTACACTCAGCAGTTAAGCATCAGCCCATCTGCTCAGCACAGCACACTGCGCAGTGAAGCACCTTCGCCCAGGGGCAATGACGCTGCAGCAGCACAGTCCTGACAGACGCAGCACAGGGATGGACTACCTGGTTTCCGGATCAAGGGAATCCGCGAGGTTCTTATCAGCTAGCAATTTCTGCAAACTTTGATATAATTCCACATTTGTGTTCAA
The DNA here is from genome assembly GCF_017591425.1 of Ochotona curzoniae. Taxonomy (NCBI): domain Eukaryota; kingdom Metazoa; phylum Chordata; class Mammalia; order Lagomorpha; family Ochotonidae; genus Ochotona; species Ochotona curzoniae. The sequence continues at coordinate 7,813,193 of NW_024465816.1, read as the reverse complement.
CCTAGAAAAAAGTCACAAAAACAAGTGAAACGGTTTCTTCATATCTCATTTTTACCTTGACAGTAAGAAGGTAGTGCCAACAGGGACACACACACACACACACACACGGCCAGAAACACCAAGTCTGGGTACCGCTGTGTGCCTTCCTGCCGACCTGGGAAAGCAGCGCCCTGCTCAGCGCAGGGACAGGCAGCCTGCCGGGCCAAGTGTCACAGGCACGCGCTACGCCAGCAGGTAAAGAGCCTGACTGCAGCATCCCCGTGGTTACCTGTGCTCTGCACGTGGGGAAAGCCACGGGAACAGGAGGGAGCCTAAACAGACGCACAGACTTTTCCAGTCCTGACCTGGGCAGCCCAAGTCCCAGGTTCATCTGGGAGACACTAGCAGGCCCACAGCAGAGCGAGTGCAGGGGCCAAGGCTCCGAAGCCCACACCAGGCAGGCAGGCAACCAAGGTCCCACCACTGCTGCAGGAGCTTGGGCAAATTTCTTAGCGACCCACAGCCACAGTCATTAGGCAGGCCCTGCAGCTGGTCCTAGCCAAAGCTGGGGAGCACAGAGACGGCCTCCCAGCACTGGCCTCAACCTCACCTGCAACACCACTGCTAGCCACCCAGCCCTTCTACCCTAAATGCGAAAAGGTCACTGACATTCCTAGGGTGAAAAAGCAAGTCAGCTCTACACACAGACAGCAGGAACTCCTACGTGCTGGAGCTCAGGCAGGGACGAGCAGCCCCACACCGAGGCCTCCAGTCGGCTTATCGTCAAAACCCCAAGGCTTTTAACACAGGAACCCCAGGTTTCTGTGGCTGCCATGCTGCTGGCTCTTCCCAAACGCCCAGGGACCTGAGGCAGCCACCGTCGATCAAAAAACACCCAAGAAGAGCAGGGATACAGTCTAGTGGCTCACTCCCGAACACCCATCAGAGGCCAGGGAACAGGGCAGTGTGCGTGCCAGCCTCACCCCAGAAGCCTTCCCTGCCACAGCCTCTGCGGAAGGCTCAGGCCCTCTCCCACACGCCTACGTGCTGGAAGACGCTGAGACCACACTTATACCTTCTATGGGCACGCATTCTCAACAGCCACAACTGACTTCTAGACCTTCTGTTTTTTTTTTCTCCAAACCAACCCTACACATGCACCGGAAGTCATCTCGACTTTTCAAACCTCAACTCAGAAAGTTAGTGAAGATTCAGGAGAGAATGAGTCACGGGGCTCAGAGAGACCCCAAGGCAAAGCTCCAGCAGGGAGTCCGGGAACCGCTGCCCTCCGCAGCAAAGAGAAGATGACCGGGAAACCCTCGAGCCAACCTGGCTACCATCTGGGATCCCTGGCGTCTTCCCCCGGGCCAGTCCATCAGCTGACAGGACACAGCGCTGAGAGCGTTCCAGGCTGCAGCTGGCCGTACCGAACCCCACTGCTGGGCTCCCCTGCTCTCCTATCTACGAAGCTCTCTCTCCCAGCCATGGTCCCCATCCCCTTCGGCACACCCACTGTCGGGAATCCACAGGGACCGGCGTTCGCCCATCCGGTGTGCTGACTTGAAGGGCTGTTAAGAAAAGCCACCGTGACTGCGCCAAAGGGAGCGGATATTGTTCAGCCAGAAAAAAGAGCCAGCACACACTCTGCGTGTCCTGCGTGCTAGGTCTGCCCGGAAGCCTCGTCTTAGCAGAGATCTCGCTCCTGTCCCCCGACATCTGCTGTATGAACAGCTGGCTTCCTCGCGCTGCCTGGAGTCCCCAGGGCTCTCCAAAGCCTTGCACACTGTCCGGCAGCGCCCGGCACTAGGAGCGCGTGAGAGTGGTGCACTGCACTCCACCACGGGGCCCTCCTAAACGGCATGAGGACATTCCAACTGACCACAAAGTCACATCAACATACTGCACTCCTTCAGAGCCTGAGCCGGCAGTTTGTCTCAGCACCTCCCAGGGGGGGAGCTTCATGCTTGTTCTGGGCGCTGCCTCACCCCAAAAAGCCGGCGACTGCTCGGGTGCTAGGCATGGCTCATTTTGGCTTCATGCCGTGTAGTCCACTTAACTGTGTGATCCTCTGCATCTCCAACCTGCCACCAAGGTAACACAAGACGCTGGAGGTGTGAGATGTGGCTGACCCCATTCAAGCTCAGGTAATCCCCAGCGCCGCGCCAGGAGGCAGGGCACACACGCCGGCCTCACTCCCGGCCGAGGCAGGCAGCTGAAAGAGCAGCCGGGCCCGCAGTGCCAGGTGCTGTGATGGGCACCCAGCCATTGCACAACCCCCCTTCCAGCCTGCTGGGTGGGCTCAAGCACTGAGGACAAAACCAGCTGACCCCAGCGGGCCGGGGAAGCGCGCCGCCGCCCCGGGAGGACGTACTTTTCCACCACGGTGCCGATGCTTCTGCAAGCCTCCTCCGCCGCCTGTCGGAACGCCGGCTCCGGGTGCGCGATCCTCACGAAGTCCGCCTGGCGAAAGGCAGAGAGAAGCAGAAGGCAGTTGGCTGGGAAGCTTTCTCCCGGTACTCGAGGGTAAGCCTGGACACTTGTGTGTTCCAGCTGCGTCCTGGTGGCGTGATCTGCGTGTCTCCTGGGCTGACTGCTCCCCGCCCAGCACGGCAGGGCAGCTGTGCCAGGAACACGTTGCTCTCCAGAATATTCCATAGAACAAACTTTTACTCATTTTGTTTTAGGAAAGATTTGCTGCCTTCAAATATAAATGCCAAGAAAATGTTTCCTAGTCTATAGTTCAATAAAAAGCAGGCTTCAAGCATTCTCAAATCTAACTCATATGCTTCACAGAACGGTTCTCACAGGTTAACCAGGCACCTGAGAGCAGCTCCCAGCTGCTTTTAAAAACACACACAGTGGGCCTGATGCGGTAGCCTAGCGGCTAAAAGTCCTCACTTTGCAGGTACCGGGATCCCATATGGATGGCGGTTCTAAGCCCAGCAGCCCCATTCCCCATCCAGCTTCCTGCTTGTGGCCTGGGAAAGCAGTCAAGGATGGCCCAAAGCCTTGGGACCCTGCACCCACCTGCGAGACCTAGAAGAGGCTTCTGGCTCCTAGCTTCATATTGGCACAGCTTCAGTCATTACAGCCACTTGGGGAGTAAACTATCAGACAGAAGATCTTCCTCTCTGTCTCTCCTCCTCTCTGTATATCTGACTTTCTAATAAAATTAAATAAATCTTAAAAGCACACACAGTACAGTTTTAAAACCTTTCCAATCACTGAAACACTACAACAAAGGTGGAGGAATCCACCATGGGGGGAGGGCACGGGGAGGGGTTGGGGGAATCCCAGAGCCTATGAAACTGTGTCACATAATGCAGTACAATTAATAAAAATAAATAAATAAATAACCTAATTTAAAATCCAACATTGGCATGCCTGGCGGCGTGGCCTAGTGGTTAAAGTCCTCAATTTGAACGCGCCAGGATCCCATATGGGCGCCAGTTCCAATCCCGGCAGCTCCACTTCCCATCCAGCTCCCTGCTTGTGGCCTGGGAAAGCAGTCGAGGACGGCCCAAAGCCTTGGGACCCTGCACCCGCGTGAGAGACCTGGAGGAAGTTCCTGTCTCCTGGCTTTGGATCAGCATAGCACCATCCGTTGCAGTCACCTGGGGAGTGAATTATCGGATGGAAGATCTTCCTCTCTGTCTCTCCTCCTCTCTGTATATCTGACTTTCCAATAAAAATAAAATAAAATCTTTTTAAAAAATCCAATACTGTGTCAGTTTCATAACACTGCTCAACTTGCAGTGGTGGCACAGCAGGCTGAGAGGTGGTACTGATCAACCCAGGTGCCGCAGACAAGGAAAAGGATCAAACCGGGGGAAGTGCTGTGCTGGGTAAACTACGTTGGCTCTGGGAACATCTATGGCTGCACCTGTACGCCATCCGAGAACAGACCAAACCAGGGTGGGGACGAGGCGAGTGGCTGCCAGGTCTGGGGCTCAGCAGGGGCAGGTGACACTCCACAGGGAGCTAGGGACGGGGGCAGGGGCAGTGACGGGGCAGCTCTGTGTCCTGCTTACTCAAATTTACTTATGAAGTTAAAAGACTTTATTTAAACAGCTGCAGATGCTACCTGAAGCCCAGCCTCTCCCAAGAAGGGCTCATCTGACATGAGCTGCCAGGCCTGGAAGGGACAGAGCACAGGAGGGACAGAGCCCAGCTCCAGTAGGGGCTGCGGGACCATGGCACCTCCCGGCACCCAGGGCCCAGCTCCGGCAGGGGCTGGCCTCAGGGCCATGGCACCTCCCGGCACCCAGGGCCCAGCTCCGGCAGGGGCTGACCACGGGGCCACAGCACCTCCCAGCACCCAGTGCCCAGCTCTGTTAGGGGCTGGCCACGGGGCCATGGCACCTCCCAGCACCCAGGGCCCAGCTCCGGCAGGGGCTGACCTCAGGGCCATGGCACCTCCCGGCACCCAGGGCCCAGCTCTGGCAGGGGCTGGCCTCAGGGCCATGGCACCTCCCGGCATCCAGGGGCCCTCTCTCTCATCATCTGGAAAGGCAGATGTGCTGGAAGGGGTCTTCAGTGGCCCCAGGCACAGGGTTAACCCAGGGCCTGCTGCCCAGGGGCTGGGGGATTGGGGCTAGGGGGTCTAAACCAGCACCCAGGCCGGAATGCAAGCCCTTGATGTCATCACTGCATTACGCATGACAATAACAGACCGTGGCCTGTGGGAGGAGCTCACCTTTGAAAGACTGAGAGGCAAAGAGCAACTTCGTGTGCACACACGGTCACGCATGAGTCGGATCTCGGCTACATGCACCAACATGTACAAAGGACGAAGCTCTGGCCCCTACAGGCATGGGAAGCCACATGATTCCCAGCCCAGCTGTGGGCTTCTGAGCTGGTGACGGCACCTCGGAACACATCTACTTCAACTTTCACACATAAAAAGTCTTTACATGCAATCAATCTGCTGCCAGAACTTTGATTTTAATCAGAAAAGGCATTCCTGAAAAGGTTCATAAAAAACTGGGAGTTCTATGGTAAATGCATACACGAATGTTCTGTTAGAATCTTGGTCGAAGCCTCCATGAACAGAGAAGCAAAAGTATGTGCCATATTAGCAAGCACTCTTCCAATGGACCTTTAATTAAATATACATACGAAACACACCTGTCCCATTCCCAATGACATACTTCAGGTCGACACCCCAACGCAACAGCTGTCCATAGTCTCTGCCATTTTCACTCTTACAGACTCACATTACACAAGAGATACACTTCAACGTGATCAGCCTGCTGGTGTCTTACCAGGTCAGCCACTCTGCACAGGGCGTCTGAGAGCTCGTCGAAGATGCGCACGGTCTGGGGTCCAGGCGGCGTCGAGCAGGCACGCTCCACCAGCAGGTCCGTCTGCCTCAGGGCTTTCTCCTGGGCAAGGTGAAATCCTTCCGGGGCACTGAGCTCAGGAACTCCGAAAAGACCCTGACATCCAAAGAACAGGGCCAGAACTGTTACTCTGCTCCGTGTGAACCACAAAGACTCTTTCCGTAAAGGAATTCTTGGGAGGTGGTTGTCTCCCAATTGGGCCAAGGTCACAGAGACTGCTTTTCAGAATCATGGAAACAGCATGGATGCCGTCAGAGTCCGGCTGTCACTGCAGAGGCCACCAAGCAGTCAGGGGGATTAAAGCAGGGGACCGCTGTCTGAGGCAAGCAGAAAGCACTGAATGGACGCTAGCCACAATCCTGAGCTCGCGACCTTGCCCAGGGACGTCTGCTCCCAGCTCTCAGCAGGTTCCACAGCGATGGCCATGCCTGTCTCACAAGTCCTGAGTTAGGAAGTCTGGGTGAGGAACTTAGGGCCCAGTCCCACAGAGCGAGGGCTTAGCACCCCTGCCACGGTCCATGAGAGAGGTGAGGGCGTTCTCCCACATCTAGAGAGCTACTTCAGAGAACCCTCGGGCACAGAGGCCACGGGCTCACACTGGCCGCCAGTTTTATAGTCTCCAAAGGCTTTTCGGTCTGTTAGCAAAAACACAATATCAGCGAACCGATGGGACTGACCGCCATCCTTCTGCAACCAGGTCACTTGCTAGAACATTTAGGCAAGCGCATGTAACAAGTGGCTTTGGCACAGCTGCAGGATGTGACATGCTTTCGATTTTCTCACTGGTTTTCCACAATGCTACAATAGTCATTCTTCTCTGATCAATAAGTCAGAAAGTGGGACTGCCTGCACTGCCGGCATCCCATACGGGCACCGGTTCCCGTCCCAGCTCCCTGCTAACGGCCTTGGAAAGCAGCAGAGGAATGCCCAAGTTCCTGGATACCAGCACCCACGTGGAAGACCTGGAAGAAGCTCCTGGTGCCCAGCTTTGGACCAGCCCAACTCTGGTCCCTGCAGCCACCGGTGGAGTGAAACGCTGAGTGGAAGATCTCAACTCTGCCTTTTCAAAGAAGCAGAAGTTAGATCATGTTTGAGGTCATCAACAGTGGCAAAGCCAGGACTCACACCTGCTCTGCACAGCTCTAAGTCCACCCACTCTTTGGCAAGCCTTCCTTAAGGTGGCCCACGTGTTGGGCAGTCTTCTCTTCTGGAAAGGGCACCCCTGCCCTCAGTTCATAGCCTCCTGCCCAGCACCGGGTCTACCTAACCCCTGAGGGAGTTCAGAACAAAAACCAACAGAGCAGATCAAACTTTTTAGACTTTTCATGGGAATATTTCTGGAAACACCAACAGGTGAAATTTTCAGGCCTGCTAAGGGCTACTGTTTCCACAAGACAGGATACCTACACCCAGGCTGTTAACCTCTCTTCAAAATACACTAAGAAGATGAGGAAAATAAATCAAAGACGGGAATTCATCTCCAACCACCAAATAATGCTAAATGGAAAGAAAAACTTCCGGCAGGCCTCTGCACAGCACTGAAAGTGGTGCTTAGAAATCGTCCCCCACACAGCAGTGCCTGGCCCCACACCTGGCCGAGCTGCCCGCTGCCCTGGCCAGGGAGGCAGCAGCGAAGAGCCCCTACCACAGAGTCACACTACAGATCCCCACCTTGGCTTCCGGCTCTGGCCTGTGGAGGAGTGAACCAGCAGAGAGCTCACTCTATTTCAAATTTTAAAAAAGTACATTAAAAGCATTTTTCTCAAGGCAAACATCAATTCATCAATCATGCTGGGGAGCACCTACACAGAGGGGTCGTCCCCACACCCGCCACGCACATGCCAACATGACATCCCTGGACACCGCCTGCGAACCAACACAAGCCCCCTTTAGGGTCCACTCCCGGGTGGCAGCAAGGCTGGACAGGAACCGAAGGGGGAGGCGCTGCCCAGCCTCTGCTTCAGGACAGGTGCACCGAGACCGCCCCGCCCAGCCTCCCCGGACCCAGCCCAGCGTGCTCACCTGACGCTCGCCCAGCAGGTGCCAGCGGTGTCCCCGGGGCTGGACATTGAAGGCTGCGCCCACCGGGGACCAGCCGGTGCTCACTGTCCGCGCCCAGCTCCCAGCGCCGAGGCAGCCCCGGCAGGCTCGCCTGGGCCGCAGAGCCCCGACGCCGGCCCCCAGGCCGCCCAGCCTCCTGGTGCACAGCATCGTGTGTGCAGACCCCCGACCCAGAGCCCCGACGCCGGCCCCGAGGGTCCCCAGCCTCCGGGTGCACAGCATGGTGAGTGCAGACCCCCGACCCAGAGCCCCGAGGGCACACGCTCCGCGTTGTCAAGGCAGCGGCCCACGCTGCGTCACGTGACGGCGGTGCTTCCGGGTCGGGGAGCGAGTCCGTCGGGACGTGAGCAAGAGCGTCACCGCTCAGGCTTCTAGGCCGCCTCGGGAGAAGGGCGCCCCCGCGCGCCTGGAGTACGGAACGGCGAGCTTGGAAGGTGTGATGAGCAAGCACTGGAATTCTTCCTGGAGCGGGAATGGGAGAGAGGGCAGCAGTGTGAGCTCCTGGTGCCTGCCTCCCCCATGTGACAAGGTCTGCGGGCGGATCTAGGGCCGGTGACACACGCTTGAAATAATCACGGACCACCCTGCTCATGAGCTGTGGTTATGTGCAGCTACGTGAATTAACTATGCGTGAATCTCCACCTATTTGGGTCTGTGAAATTCTGATAATCTACAATAAAAATAGTATAAGGAAGACATGGGTATCTCGGGCAGTATCTGAACTGCATTCCCACCTCTGGCATCCTGCCAGTGTGCACCCTGGGCTCCCCTGACTGGCCACCCACATGACCGACTCAGATTGAGGTCCCTGGCCCCAGCTGCAGTTAACCAAACCAACACATGAGAATGCTGTCTCTCTCTCTCTCTGCCTTTCAAATTTTATTTAAAAAAAAAAAAAGATTTTTTTTTAATTTCTTTTTATTTAAAAGGCAGCTTTACAACGAGAAGGAGCAAAAGATAAAGAAGACCTCCACTGGCTGGTTCACCCCCCAAATGGGTCGCAATGGCTGCAGCTGAGCCGATCTGAAGCCAGGAGCCAGGAGCTTCTTCTGGATCTCCCAAGGCTTTGGGCCATCCTCTGGTTCTTTCTCAGGCCGCAGCAGACAGCTGGATGGGGAGGGGAGCAAGCAGGACTCGAACTGGTGCCCATACGGGACCACCGGTTGAGCCATCACACCGACCTCTTCCATGAACGTGTTCAAGCTGCCGCACATGTGAATAATTCCCTTTTGTGATCTGGTGAAGTCACATAAAGTATGGCAGGAATGAGTCTTTCAAACTCACAGGAAGCCAGTAGTCTTTATTTGCTTAGACAAATCCTAGGAATACATACGGTTTAAATTCTCAGCATAGGAAGCCTGTTATGTTAGTGTAGGCATATGCAATTACTCAACAAATAAGGAAGACTGAGAACTTAGGAAATGATACAGTTCTCTCACAATTGCATAGCAGGTGTCTGGGCACAGAAAAATTCAATGCAGATTCCTCTGTAACAGCCAAAGGAAAGCCACGCCTCTCAACCCTTGGTTTCAGGCTTCTTCCACCACACCGTGCTGCCCCGCTCCCTGCACCACGGGCCACGGGTGGCAGTGACAGCAACACCACAGCCCAGTCTAATTTAAGCAAAGGCAGCGTGTTGGCTGGTGCAGTCTAACCGTCCAGGGCTCACAGGCCCGCAGACACAGCTGCATTTGGAAGCCTGGGACCCTGTCCGGTTTTGCTGCCAGCACGGAGACCTACAGAGTGAGCTTGCTCTTAAGAACAGACACTCAGGGTCCTGGCGGCTGGGAGGGTTAAGTGCATGTCAGTGGCATCTGCATGGCGCCAGGGCGAGCACCAGAGGGCGACACGGAGCAGCTGCCCCGGCTAGGCCGCCTCCTCTTCCTACAAGGCCACCAGCTTCATCCCAGGGCCCCACACAAACTAACGCGAACTAACCCTGGTTTCCAATTAAAAAGGCTTCACCATTCACATGAGAATTTAGGGACTAGGTTTCCAACTCATGAAATATAGGACCGCCGGGGCATGTAGCTCTGCAGAGGAGCAAGGTGGCTGCTTTTTCTTTGCTTTTTTCTTTTTTCTTTGCCTTCTTTTTCTTTGCTGTTTCGGCTTCAGCTGACAACAGCAGGCATTGTCTGCAGCACACCCACAGATGCACAGCTGCTTCTCTGATGGGACCAATGGCATCGGCTGCTGTTCCGATCACCGGGTCTGCAGCTCAAGTCGACCCTACACCTTTGAGAAGACTCGTCCTGGAAGTGGACGTTAGGGAACCTTGACCAGAAGGAGAAGAAACAGATAGAATCTATTCAAATCAGAACCAGCAGGGCATGTGTTTGGTGCAGCAGCCAAGACCCCGTCCCGGGCGCTCCTGTCACAGAGTGAGCTGCTGAGTTTGAGCCCCTGCTGTTCCTCTTCTGACTCCAGCCTCCTGCTAAGGTGCCCTGTGAAGCAGCAGGTGACCGAAGGAGTCCTCAGGCCCCAGACATCCTCATGGGAGACCTAGCTCGGACTGAGATCCAGGCATCTTGCCTGTACTTGGCCCAGCCCTGGCTGATGTAGGCTTTTGGTGAGTGAAACATCAGATGGAAAATCTCTGTCTCTTTCTCAGGTGCATTTAAAGGGAGTCGGACTGGAAGTGGAATGGCTGGGGCTCGAACCAGTGGGCAAAGGGGATGCTGGCATCGCAGACGAAGGCTTATCGCGCTGTGCTACAACCGTGGCCTCAGGATTTTCAGTTTTAGACTCAAATTCCATTTTCTTGTCTAGCCCTTTTTAGGATTATTGCAGGAAATGCGAGAACGAATAGCATCAAACCACGTCAAGGCGGATCCTGATGGCCGCGGGGTGGCAGGTTCCTGATGGCCGCTGGGGGCCGGACCGGACCAAGCCTTCGCCCGGCCTAGGTGCTGAACAGCAGGAAGCCAGTGAAGGTGGTATCGTCGTCCTCGTCGGCAAACAAGCCATTGAAGCGCTCTCCTCCAGCCACCTGCAGCCACACCTCGTCCCCCAGCTTCAGCTCCAAGACCGCGCCGCCCGAAGCCTGGTCCTCCGAGCTCATGTAGGCGTCCTTGGTGTGCAGTACCTTCACCCCGTTTTTGACCAAGGATACCTGGACGTTCCGGGAGAAGACCGTGATGTGGTAGGTGAAGTAATAGACGCCGGCGACGCGGCAGGTGAATTTCCCCGTGGTCACGTCGTAGTGGTTGAGGTCATTGTACAGGATCTTGTCGAACTTGATGGGCACGTCGGCGTCTGGGAACTTGCTCAGCACCGTGAGGCCCACCGTGAACGCACTTTTGGGCGTCACTGGAGTCTCCCCGATTTTCCCTTTTTCCCCTCGATCCCCCTTCCAGCCCCTCATTCCTCGGACTCCTGGCTCACCCTGGGGTCCCACGGGGCCAGCGTCTCCTTTGGGGCCGGGTTTGCCTATGGGGCCTACAGGGCCACGCAAGCCCATCGGGCCTGCAGGTCCAGGGTCTCCGGTCAGGCCTTCCGGCCCCCTGGGGCCCACATCACCTTTCTCCCCCTTCGGCCCCTGAGGGCCTGGCTCTCCCTGGAGGCCTGGCTCTCCCACCGGGCCCACGGATCCTTTGGGTCCATGCTTCCCTGGAGACCCCCGTGAGCCAGGATCGCCTTTCATGCCTTTTGCTTCAACTTTTCCGTCTGCTCCTGCACAAAGAGAACAAGGAGAGACTGTGAAACACCTGCCGGGGTGGGGTGGGGGGGACCACTTCCCGTTCCCCGAGTGCAGCATGCTCAGGGCCCTTGCTCAGGCTTTGCAACTACTAGATTAGTGTCTGGGCAGCAGCTCCTGGGATGGGCATTGGGCCTAGAGGTACCAGCTCTGCTGCCCTACATCCCGACACCTGGGTTCAGTCTCTGCACCGCTCCGGCCTCCAGCTTCCTGCTCATGCCGACCCTGGGAGTTACCTGGGCTCCTGATACGCATGTGGGACACCCGGGTTGAGTTCCCAGCTTCCAGCGGCAACTCCAGCTGTTCCAGGCATTTCCGGAGTGAATCAACAGCTAGAACTCTTGTCTCTCTTGGTATTGCTCTGTCCGGCCAGCCCTCAGACATCCATCCCTCCCTTGGCGGGAACACAAAATCAACTCCTCGGGGAGACATTTACCACTCCCACTGGCCAGCCCAGGCCCGTCCACAGTGACTCTGCCTCACTTGGTGTGTCTCTGTGTCTCCATCCAGACTAGGGAGTGGTGGCACCAGCATGGATTCTGGTTAAATGCCGGATGTGACACCGGCTATGTCAGGCCAGCCCATGGCCTCCTCACCTGTGTCCCTTCATCTGCAGACCTGGGATGACACTGCCTTGTTTAGCAAGAGCACTTACATACCAAGGTGCATGGGCAGTCCGTGTGCCTGCCATGATAGGCACCCCTCTCTCCATCATTGGAGTGCCATGATAGGCACTCTCTCCATCATTGGTCAACTGCTGGCGTCCCTGACGCTACCTTCTATGGCCAGGCTGCCAGGTACATGGAGCCAAAATCTAACTGCATCCCCCAGGACTCAGGGTTTGGCAAATAACACCCCACAGATCAAATCCAGGTTCCTGTCTGGCAGAGCCCACGGGCCGAGAATGGTTTACCTGTTTAATTGGGCTCAAAGAATATTCTGGGATATGTGAAAACCGTAAGAAAAGGAAATTCCAGTCTTCACACAGACAGCATCCCTGGAACACACTCAGGCTCGTAAAGGCAGTGCCCACAGCCGTTTCGGCCACGGCAGCAGTATTGAGCGACAGCGACAGACCCAATAGGATCAGCTAAACCCAGACTGTCGCCCTTTACAGAACAAGTTGGCCAATTCCCGCACTGATCAGGAACTCCCAGAGAGCAAGCACCCAGCGGCCTCACTGGATCGCACTTCACAACTATCGCTGAGTCCCTGCAGTGTGTGTGGGGGGGGTGGGCAGCCAGCTCTGACCTGGTTCTCCTTTCTCTCCACTCCTTCCGTCCTTCCCTGGGTCTCCAGGATGTCCTGGTTCTCCTGCATGAGGAAGAAGAAGACAGAAAATGTTAAACTCCTGACTCCCATCCCCGCGGGCCCTGGACTCCTCCGTGAGCCTCCCAACGAGCCAGTGCTCCCTGCTAACGGCAGCACCAGCAGAGCGAGGGGAGCAGGAGCGAGCTGCAGGTGGGTCAGGGGACCAGGGAGCCAGGGAGCCCTGCGGCAGGAAGCGCGGAGGGTGGGGGGTCCACAGCCAGGCAGGGCATCCTCAGGACCCAGGGGTCGTCACGGCTGCATTTCCTTCCTGGGTCGAAACACAGTTCAGGGGCTGGCACGGTGGCACAGCAAATCAATCCTCCACCCTGTGGTGTCGACGCTCCAAGGGCACAGGGTTCAAGTCCCAGCTGCTCCGCTTCAGAGCCAGCTGTCTGTTTATGGCCTGGGAGAGCAGCAGGGGGCGGCCACGTCCTTGGGCCTCCGCACCCACCTGGGAGACCCAGACTTTGGAGCAGCTCAGCTCTGGTCTTTGCAGCCACTTGGGGAGTGAGCCAACAGATGGAAGGCCTCTCTACCTCTCTGTAAAATCTGCCTCTCAAATAAAAATAAATGAATGTAATAAAAAAAAATCTATGTATGAAAAAAGCACTGTCAAAAAAAAAAACAAAGTAAAAAAACCAAAAATACACATTTCGAGGATATAAAATTAAGGGAATTGGGTATCATTCTGAGAAACATCATATACCGTATATAAATTTAAAATATAACATATGCATTTTTGAAAAATATATGGGGAGATTTCCAGAAAGTACATATTAACATTTATGGAAAATATATATTTTTAAAATATTTTACATATATTTCAAAAGTTCTTTTTCTACTAATACATTTACACTAACTTGTTATAACAGGAAGCACTACAACATCAGAGTGTAAAGAGCTTCTTTCTGAGCAAATGACTTCTGCTAGTGATGAAGCAAAAATACATCAAATTTGGGCCTGGCACTGTAGCCTAGCAGCCAAACTCTACCCTGCACGCACCGGGATCCCATATTGGTATCGGTTCTAATCCTGGCAGCCCCATTTCCCATCCAGCTCCCTGCTTGTGGCCTGGGAAAGCAGTTGAGGATGGCCCAAAGCCTTGGGACCCTACACCTGCGTGGGAGACCTGAAGGGGGCTCCGAGTTCCTGGCTTCGGGTCAGCTCAGCTCTGGCCTTTGTGGTCACTTGGGGAGTGAATGATCGGATGGAAGATCTTCCTCTCTGTCTCTCCTCTCTGTATATCTGCCTTTCCAATAAAAATAAATAAATCTTTTTTTAAAAAAAATACATCCAATTCATGACGAAGAAGCTTAGAGTAAGAATGGTGAACACATTAATAATGCTTTACAAAAAGTTCAGGGTAAAAATAGCCTCAAAGAACTCAGTGTTTTCAACCGACTAACGCCTTTTATGAGGCAGAAGGGGCATTGGTGATGGAGTTCATGGTGATTGGTCACGAGCTTCATTTTTGAGGGAAAGGTTGAAGCTATTGGTGCTTAATTAACAGCAGCAACACCAGCCAACACCATGGACAGCTCAGTCTGTGGAATTCCTGCTGGAAAAAAAAAATCGCAATGCAGCCAACTCTGCTGGCGGAGGTCAGAGCCGCTGCGCTCAGATGAGCCCCAGACAAGAGGAGGGTCTGCTACGGGAATTCTCCACCAGGTGAGCTCCAGACCCCAAGGCATTTCCTGGAAGACCCCGAACAGGAAACGCAGCTCTGGCATTGTGGTGCTGAGGACGAAGCGATGGTGGCGGAGGAGCAGCAGGCCGGAGGTGGAAACGGTCCAGGAGGGCCGAGGGGGGCTGCTCATGAGTTCAGGTCATGACGGCAGTCCTCAGCGATGCTTGGGATGCCGAATGCTTCTTGACTGAAGCACAATGACCTCTGTGTCGTAGGAGCGTCCTGAGGAAGTCAGCCAATCCTTAGTAGGAAAACACACAGGGAAGCTTTCCCAGCGAGTCCTCCTGCAGCCGTGACAGTGTCCTTGCCCATCCTTCTTGTCATACTGGGGCAATTTTGTGAGGGGACTTGGGGGAAGTCCCCAGGCATTCACCCTCCAGCCCTCATTTGGCTCGTTCTTCTTTTAGCTTCCTATTTTGAAAACACTATGGACATTGTACATAGGTGTTGAAATATGAGACTGCACTCTGTGAAAATGTGCAAGTATTACACTTGTATAGATCAAGAATTATACAGTTTTTAAAAATAAACAAAAATCTACGCATGCAAAAGTCTTCACAGTGTTCATGAGGGGGCTGGTGCCATGGCATGGCGGGCTAAGCCTCTGCCTATGGTGCTGGCATCCCATAAGGGTGCCAGTTTGTGTTCCGGCTGCTCCATCTCCAATGTAGCTTCCTACTTATGGCCTTGGAAACAAGCTCCCGGCTCCAAGCTTTGGACTGGCTCAGTTTGGGCCAATGCAGCCATTTAGGGAGTGAACCAGAAGATGGAAGCTCTCTCTCTCTCTTAGTCTCTGTAACTCTTTCTTTCAAATAAAAATAATGATTTTTAAAAGTTCATGGAGAATGCACATTATCATACATGATTTTTTTTTTTCAGCCAAATGTTAGGTTCAGGGGCAACTGAGAGAGACGTTTAGTTGAGGCAGAGTTTTATCAGTCAGTAGAGAGAGCGTGAAGGACTGCTCCCCAGTGGTAGACATGCCGGGGCCACTTCCACACCTCGGGGATGGGGAAGGTAGCCCCTTGGTCTGCGCATGCGCATGGCCTGTTTCAGTTGATCTTTACAGCGGGGTCCTCATCCTGGTGGGCTGGGACAGGCTTGCGTGGGTCCCCTGGGGCATCCCACACATTTCTGAGGAGATAAGGCCAGGACGACCCATCATGGACTCTCTGGCGCTTTGCCTCCGGCCAGCAGCCTGCTCTGCCCAACCCAACACAAAATAAGCTTATCTTCAAAGTCAATTTTCAACAAGGCTTTTAGAAGTATTCTCAGGAATAATGCAAAGTTTGAAAGAAAGGAAAACCACGGAGCAGGGAAGAGAGATTCCATGGAGGAAAGATGGAGTGTGAAGTTGGCCAATGGAGAAGCTGTGTCCTTTCCCTGTATTTACTTACCACTCATCCGTCTAGCTCCCTCTTGTGCAGAGCATGTGGCAGAATACACAATTGAAACTTAAACCCCATCTATTAGGAGACACAGCACTCCCACGCGCTCATCCGCTCCAGGCTTTGGCCAGGGGTTGGACTTGCCTTCGCTAAGCCTACGGTTTGGATTTGCTGGAAACATCGTCTGGCACACAGCAGATCTGAAGCAAAGTGACTGGAAAGAAAGCTGCCTTCCTGGGGGGCCTGGGCTCCCCCAGCCCACCAGATGACTCAGTTGGCCACTCAGTGCCCTCGGCTGGCACCTTAGGGAGGCCGGGTGATCCTGAGACACGCCCCCCTGCAAGTGTTAACATTGGCTTCTTTCTTGCACTGAGATGGCTCCTTCTGCCTTGAGGTCAAGACCAGGGCCCAATGGGAGAAAATTTTTCACAATGGCCAGATGCTGTCTGGAATGCCTGGATCCCATTATCACAGCCCCCGGGCTCAGGCTGCAGTTCCTGGCTCTGCTCTGGATTTCTGCTTCCTGCCAGTGTGCACTCGGCGAGGCAGCAGGCGATGGCTCGGGTCCCTGGCGTTCTGGGTTGCCAGCTCTGTTCTGGCCCGGTCACAGCCTCCGCGGGCACAGACAGGGAGTGAGCCAGGGGATAGAAGCTCTGCATTGCCTGTCAGTCTTGCCCTCTCTCTCTGCTTCTAAAATAAAGAAATCAATGCATTAAAAAGAAATAGAACATAAAAAGACTAGAGCTCAAGAACAACAACACAGTCAGAAGCCCAGTGTCTTACAACACGACCAGGTTTTCGGTCTCTTTTTTCCTCCTGGGCACAAAATCCCCCGTCCTGGGCCTGAGCCCCAAGCTCGGGCCAGGGTCCTCGGGCAGTGGGTTATAGTCTTGTGTTCTCCGACTCTCCCATCACTGGCTTCTCACATGCTGAGGTTTAACTGCCACCTGCTCTGTCAAAGATTCACCCAGCAGATCTCTCCGGTGGCCTCAGGTGGCCAAAGAGCCCATCACACTCGCCTTCTGGGGCAGCAAAATCTATGACATCCTATGTTGTTGAAGAACCTAGATGTTTTCTGCTTTTGTGATTCTGCCTTAATGGCTTGGCTGGGGGCTGTGTGAACCTCAGGCCTGACAGTCTACGTGACACCCGGCAGGACACCTGGCAGGTCACGTAGGCAGACCACTCCTCAGGAAGGAGGTCCCTGGTGTTTGATTAAGATCCACCGCCCTATAGCTCATCGATTTGTACTTTTTGAAAGTTGCTTGCTTCAAATCTACCAATAGAAGCCTGCTAAATCATGACTATAATTAATAGCCTGAAATGATAAGACCCCTGTGCTGTTAGACTGGGGTGGGGGGGGCGGTCACTCTTCTTTTGCCTTCCCTGCTTGGTGATTTTCTGGGGATCTCAAAATCCGGCACAATATTGTTGCTCCTCCAAATCCATAGGGAATTGGTCCCAGGACCTCCCGGGATACCAAATCTGTAAATGGTCAACTCCCTCATATAAACTAATATCGTATTTCATAGAAACTGTGGGCATTTTCTCATAGACTTGACTTTTTAATGGTTTTTTTTTTCAAGGTTATTTAAAAGGCAGAGTTACAGGGGAAAAGGTGTGACAGACTGAGGGCTTTCGGCCGCTGATTCACCCCTCAAGTGGCTGCAGCAGACAGGGCGGGCCAAGCTGAAGCCAGGAGCTTCTTCCAGGTCTACGTGCATTCAGGGACCCCTTCTACTGCTTTCCCAGAAGCATCGGCGAGCTGGATGGGAACAGTCAGGACACGAGCAAAGCCCACACGGGATGCCGGCACCACAGACAGCGGCATAACCTACATCACAATGCCCGCCCTCTCCGATAATCCCTACACTGCTTATAACACCTACTCCAAAGGGAATGTCAAACGAATAGCTCTGACGCCATATTGTTTAGTGAATAAAGACAAGAAAAACTATTTTTCTATTTAGTACAAAAGCTACTTTTCTCCAGGTAGTTTCAGCCTGCAGTTGGTTGATGTGGAGAGATGACGACGCCCCTGAGGGTGCTCTGGGGTGTCAAAAGAGAAAGCCAACAAACAGCTGTCCCTGGGGACCGGCACCATGATACAGACGGCAAAACTTCTGCCAGCGGCACCAGCATCCCATATGGGCACCGGCTGGAGTCCCGGCTGCTCCACTTCCGACCCAGCTCCTTGCTAGTACATTGGAGAAAGCAGCAGCAGATGGTCCAACATCTAGGGCCTCTGCAGCTACTGAGCGACCCAGAAGCAGCTCCTGGCTCCCACTTTCAAATCAGCCCAGCTCTGACTGTTGCGTCCATTTGAGAAGTGAGCCAGTGGCTGGAAGCTCTCTCTCTCTCTCTCTCTCTAACTCTGCCTTTCAAATAAAAAATAAATAAGCCTTTAAGCCCAAAACAAGGCTCATGAGGGCAGCAGCAGACGAGTCTCCTCCTGAGTCTACCCCTGCACAGAAAAGACAGAATCTAACACGGAGCTGGCGCCTGATGGCTGCCTGCTGGGCACACCGGCGGACCGTGGGGGGATGGGTGGGGGTTGAGTGAGTGGGTGAATGCACACAGATGATGAGACAGAAGGGTGTAGGTCAGTGGCGGCCGTGGCGGCCAGTACCTGCGTCCCCTTTGTCGCCCTTGGCTCCGTCTCGTCCATCTCTTCCAGGCAGGCCGTTGTGACCTGGGCTCCCAGGCATGCCAGGGTGTCCTTGCCTGCAGGTGTCCTGCGAGCGCACACGCCCCATGCAGACGCCAATGACCAGCAGGAACCACCGGATCCTCATGGCTCGGGTGACGGAGTCCGAGCTGGAAGAGGGAAATAGAAGCCTCAAACAGGAAGCTTTGTCTTTGGTGTCAGGAACGCAGCTTCTGCTCCTTGCGGTGCCAGGGGGCTCCACACTGGGGCAGTGCAGGTGAGACGAGACAGCCAGGTGCTGACCAGGGACCTTCTCCTTGGGAGGTAGCACACGCTATTGGGACCCCTCTTAGAGGCAACTGATTAATGAGGAAGTACAGTCTGAGGTGAGGATAATTCTGCATTAATGGACCTGTTGCGATGGCTCAGTGGCTAAATCCTCACCTTGCATGCACCAGGATCCCATCTGGACACCAGTTTGTGTCCAAACTACTCCACTTCCCATCTAGCTCCCTGCTTGTGGCCTGGGAAAGCAGTAGAGGATGGCCAAAAGCCATGGGACCCTGCATCTACGTGGGAGAGCTGGAAGAAGCTCCTGGCTCCTGGCTTCAGATCGGCTCATCTCCAACCACTGCGGCCACTTGGGGAGTGAACCAGTGGATGGAAGATCTTCCTCTCTGTTTCTCCATCTCTCTGTAAACTCGTCTTTCTAATAAAAATTAATAAATATTTTTTTGAAAAGTGCTGCACTATGGACTGCTGTTTGCTTCTGGCAGCCCCAGGAAAGATGAACGCTTTCTTGTCTCCCGTGCCTGTTGCAAAGGACACATCTGACCACAATGTGCCCGAAAGCACCTTCTACCTAGTAGAACAAACCAGAATCACCATGGATGCCCCGTGCCAGTTCTGGGGAGACTCTCAAAAGAAAGACAGGCTGCGCGTGGGACTCAGATGGAACACCCATGCTTACACCAGCATCCCTCCTAAGAGCCAGGAACATCCGCCGTTGGAGAAGCACAACATGGAATATTACTCATACTGGAATATTACTCAGCCCTACAAAGGGTGGAATTTGGACTCATGCTACCACAGGGGTGAGCCTTAAGGACCGCACTAACTGAAATAAGGCAATTACAAAAAGACAAGCATTGAGTGATTTCATGCAATCACCGAGTGATAGTTAGAGCAGTCACATTCACAGAACGTAGGGCTCGGAAGAAGGGGAGAGGGTGAGTTGTTTAATGATAAAATTTGTTTCAATTTGGGACAATGAAAACATTGCAGAGGTAAGCAGTGCTGGTTGTCACATAGAAATGTATTTATTTCTCCAAACTTGACATTTTAAATGGTCAAGATGATCCATTTAGGGGCCAGTGTCACCACACAGTGGGTGAAGCTGCCACCTGCCATGAAGGCATCCATCTAACGCAGCTCCCTGCTAACGGCCTGAGAAAGGCAGCAGCGGCTGGCCCGCGTGTTTGGGCTCCTGCCTTGCAAGAGGGCAAGCAGGAAGGCTTTTGGTTTCTCCTGGCCTCACAGCGCCCAGCTCTGGCCATTGCAGCCATTTGGGGAGTGAACCAGTAGATACAGGAACTTTCTGTCGCTCCTTCTTTCTCTGAAACTCTGCTTTTCAAATAAAAAATAGATAAATCTTTATTTTAAAAATTCATGGAAAAAAATGGAATTAACGATGAATTTAGGAGTGGGTGTTCATGTCCCAGCCCTGGCTCCTGACTGCAGCTCTCTGCTAGCAAAGATCCCGGAAGGTGGCAAGCCAGCTCAAGTGATTGTGTTTCTGCCACACAGAAGTCCTGGCTCACAGCTTCAGCTCGGCCCAGCCCTGGCAGCTGTGAGCACCCCAGAGCATCAATGGGTGTGGAATTCATGCTCGGGTTTTCTCATTTAGGAGACTACTGATATGGACCTGGAACAGCGGGTTGCACTAACATTTGTCACGCGGAATGAGTGTCCGCAAAGCAGGTGTCTTAGAACTTGAAGCAAGCAAGAACAGGCAGCTGCCACTGGTCAGCACTGTGATGCAGCAGGGGCTCACACATGTCATTCTGCACGGCCACTGGGTAGAAAGCCCGAGGTTCCGTGTGATTAAAATCACCTCTAAAATTCCCCCTCAGTAATTAAAATTTGCATGCCAAAAGTACAGCATTAGCTAGAGTAGTGAAGACGCGCATGTTAATGCTGTGAGGCCGGCAGAGTTGCACAGCGGGTTGAACTGCAGCCTGCTCTGCCAGAGTCACATATGGATGCTAGTTCAAGTCCTGGCTGCTCCACATTCTATCTAACTTTCTGTGATGGAGCCTGCGAAAGCAACAGCATCCAATGACCTCAGTCCTTGGGCACCTGCCACCTGTGTGAGAGACCCAGATTGAGTCCCCGGGTGGTAGCACCAGGAGGGGAGTGAATCAGCAAACAGACCTCTCTTGGTCTCTGTTTCGCTGTCATTCTGCTCTTCAAATACGTCTTTAAAACATAGGAATGCGGCCAGTGCTGTGACACCAGGCTAATAATACTCCTCCTGCTGGAGCCAGCATTTTGTACGAGCGCCGGTTCGAGTCCTGGCTGTTCCACTTCTGATCCAGCTCCTTGCTTATGGCTTGGAAAAGCAGCAGAGGCTGGTTCAAGTCCGTGGGTCCCTGCACCTGTGTGTGGGAGACCCAGAAGAAGCTCCTGAGCTCTTGGCTTCAGCTCTGGCCATGGTGGCCGTTTGGGGGAGTGAATCAGTGGGTGGGAGACTTTTTTTTCTGTCTCTCCTTCTCTCTCTGTAAACTCGGCCTTTCAAATAAAAATAAGCAAATCCTACAAAAGTAGGGTAAGATGCCATGCATATTGTGAATGTACCTCCGTAGAGATGCATACTGACAAAACTAGAAGCCAACAGTTCCAGATGGACACGAGCTGTTTTAGGAAGCTGGAGATAAGGAGTTCTTCCTTCATTTCTCGCTCTCTCTCTCTCTAAGAGTTGTTTTATTTTTATTAGAAAGTCAGATACACAGCGAGGAGAGACAGAGAGGAAAATCTTCCGTCCGTTGTTTCACTCCCCAAGCAGCCCCAACAGCCAGAGCTGAGCCGAACAGAAACCAGGAGCTCAGAGTCCCCTTCGGGTCTCCCAGGCAGGTGCAGGGTCCCAAGGCCCTGGGCCGCTCTGGATTCTTTTCCAGGCCGCAGGCATGGAGCTGGATGGGAAGCGGGGCAGCCAGAGTTAGAACCAACGCCCATATGGGATCCCGGTGCGTGCAAGGCGAGAACTTCAGCCACTAGGCTACAGTGCCAGGTCCCGAAAGTTCTTCCTTTCTGCTAAATGCCGTTTCACAGGGCCGATAAGCTTTTTGACTAGCCAGTCTTCCAAAGGATTATGCCGCCACCGTGTGGGCAAGTCTGCACATAACAGGTGCAACCTAACGGAAAGAGCATTTGGGGAAAAGCAGCCCACGTTTGCCCTCTAAAGCCTCGACCTTACTCTGCTGTAGAAATTGAGATTTTCTGGAGTCAAAATCCATGTTCAATCTACGCCACCCTCTTGTGTTTAACCTAGAAATGATCCGCCGAAGCTCAGGTTCAGCAAATGACTTCTGCTGATGATCTTAGAAATATTTCCTGCTTGTTAACACGGGCAGCACAGTGATTATTCCGGTGCTAACAAGATTACGAGAAAGTAACGATGGGAACTGCATTCTGTTTTCTGCTGTCTTGCTAGAGCTGAGGTTAGGTCCAAGCACACGCTGTCTCCAAACTTCCTTGCCTGTTTCTGCTCCCTGGATACAGAGTGTCCACCTGGCTCACACAGTGGGGGAGCGTGCAGACAGGTTTCAGCAGTGAGCAGTGACGCTGGGGGGTGGGTGCGGATATCCCTAATCAGAACAGGTTTGATATCTCTAGCAGAACCTTGAGGGATTGCTCAAGGTCTACGGTAGAAATGATTTTAATGTCATTTTGAAAAATACCAAAAAAAAAAAAAAAAAAGAGAGAGAGAGAGAGAAAGAAAGCCATTCGTGCTTTCCTCAAAGCAGAGGGTGGGCCCCTTAGCCTCATTCCTCATCCCCTTGCGGTCTGGCCTTTCTGCTAGACCGGAGGCTCACCACCTCCCCACCCTGCAGCCAGCTCCTCCCTCTGCATCCCGCTTGGTCCCTGCCCCACCGGCTCTCTCCCCACACGGGGGCGCTGCTGACTAGGCACCAGCCAGGGTGAGAGCTCTTTAAAAACTGTTTTGAAAGGCAGACACACAAAGAGAATGCCCAGCTACTAAGTCCCTTCTTCCTCCCTCACGCCTGAAATGGGAGCCAGGGACTCAGTCCAGGTCTCTCAAGAGACGGCAGGAACCCGAGTTCTGGAACCTTCTATGCTGTCTATCAGCAGGAGAATGCAATCAGGCATGGACCCAGGCACCAGATGCAGGATGCAGGCGTGCTAATGGGGCGTCTCACCCACCAGGCCGATGGCTTACCTCCCCAAGGGGCACAGCGGGGGGTTGGGCTGAAGCCAGGAGCCAGCCGCTTCTTCCAGAAGCACTCAGGTGCTCTCTACTGCGTTCCTGCGCGCATAAGCAGGGAGTTGGATCTGAAGTGAAGTAGCTGGGATTCGAACTGGGGATCCCATTGTAGGGGATGCCGGTATCTCGGGTAGTGGCTTAACTTATGGCCCTGTAAAGGTGACTTTCCAAGTCCTCATTTTTCTACCTCGTGAATATCTGGTGAATGGCTGAGTGACCGGTACCCTGGCTCCTGCTGTAAGCACATTGCCACATGAGGAGGGGACTGGGTGCTCATCCTGCCGATGTTTTCCATGCCGAGTGCCAGTTAACTCGGACCAGCTTCTCAGTTTTGAGGGGAACATGCTGCAATGGCATTTCTGGCTGACCCAAAGAGGCCATGCTTTCTGGCCTCTGCTGCTCGCTGCTTGTCACCGGGACACCAGATCCTGGGCCATGGGGTTCAGGTAAAGTTGGAGTGTGCACCTGGGAATCCAGGCTGCTGGGAAGACATGAGCTCTCCTGGGACCCTCCCCCATTGCTGTGGCAAGACATGTGTAAGATGGGTGTGTGTGTATAGTTGGGAGTGTGCACATGGTAGGAGTGTGGACAGTGTGTGTGCACAGGGTGGTCGTGTGCATGGGGTGGGGGTGAACACGGGGTAGGGGTGTGTACGCAGGGTGGGAATGTACACAGGGTGGGAGTGTAGATGGGGTAGAGGTGTGCACAGGGTGTGTGTGTGTGTGTGCACAGGGTGTGTGTGTGTACAGGGTGGGAGTGTGTACAGGGTGTGGGTGTGTGCACAGGGTGGGAGTGTGTACAGGGTGTGGGTGTGTGCACAGGGTGGAGGTGTGCGTAGGGTCAGGGTGTGCACAGGGTGGGGGTGTGTGTACAGGGTGGGAGTGTGTACAGGGTGGGAGTGTGCACAGGGTGGGTGTGTGTACAAGTTGGAGGTGTGCGTAGGGTCGGGGTGTGCACAGGGTGGAGGTGTGTGTGCACAGGGTGGGAGTGTGTGCACAGGGTGTGGGTGTGTGTGCACAGGGTGGGGGTGTGTGTACAGGGTGGGTGTGTGTGTACAGGGTGTGGGTGTGTGTGCACAGGGTGGGTGTGTGCACAGGGTGGGGGTGTGTACAGGGTGGGGGTGTGCACAGGGTGTGTGTACAGGTTGGGGGTGTGCGTGGGGTCGGGGTGTGCACAGGGTGGGGGTGTGTGTACAGGGTGGGTGTGTGCATGGGATGATGGCTGGCTGGGGTGTGTGCATGGAGCTATCACAGGGCAGTGTCCATCTTGGATCGTCAAGAAAGGCAAGCATTTGGGATAGAACACCCCAAAACACGGTGCCATCGAGTCTATCTCTGGCGGAAGAGTGTAACACGAATACACCTCTAAGAAACTCTTCTTCGGGACCGCGCTGACCCACAGCCAAGTACCCATCCAGATGACAGCAGGGAGGCCTCTGCTGCCCAGGGGGTGGTCCCTCCTGAGTGTGTCCCCCAGCCCGGTCGCGGAGGCTGAGGCCCCTCTGGGCGCCCCCTCCATGCAGGCACCCTGCGTGCCGTGGCCCATGGGGTGCACAGGAGTCCGAGGACTCAGGCACCTGCCCCCACTTTAGCGCCAATCACAACAGGTGCAGACTTCACCTGGGGCTGACTCCTTATTCCTGTGCCATTTCGCCCACGTTTTACTTACGTTTCTGCCTTATTCCTCAGTGTCTCATTTAACAATTGTCCAGGACCCTCTCCTGATGAATGTTCTCGAAATCTCAGCCAAGGACGAGAGCTTTCCCTCTCAATATCACGATTTAACATAAAGCGGGTGAAAGTCAGCTGGGTAACTTTATTGAGGCTCCATTTGCTCGTGTGTAAGATTCCGGGGATGAGCTGCCAAGCCCCGGCCTTCCTCCCCTCTCCCCCGGACTGGCCCGGCCCTGCCTCTTGCAGGCATTTGAGGAGGGAAACAGCAAATGAAGAGCTCTCTGTTTCTCTTTTAGATAATAAATAAAAGTAGGTAAGTTAAACAACAAATTTCAATATAGAAAATAATACAAATTCTCTAAGTTGTTTGCCCTAAATATATTTCAAAAAGTTCATGCAAAACAGATTTAAGTGGTTTTTATTTTGGGTAAAAAATTCTTTGAAATCCATCCATTTAGAGTCTGAAGAAATTCATGAGGGGCAAGTCATTTAGCCTAGCAGCTTTTTTTTTTTTTTTAATGATTTACTTATGTTTATGTGAAAGGCAGATGGCAGAGGTAAGGGACAGATCTTCCATCTGTTGGTTCACTCCCCAAAAGGCCACAATGGCCGGAACTGGGCCAGCCTGAAGCCAGGAGCCAGGAGCTTTGTCCAGGTCTCCCGTATAGATGCAGAGGCTCAAGGATTCAGTTCATCTTCCACTGCCTTCCCAGGCACATTAGCAGGGAACTGCTGGATTGGAAGCGGAGCAGCCAGGACTTGAACCAGCGCCCACATGGGATGTCAGCACCACAGGAGGCGGCCCCTAGCTTAGCAACCAGGTCACTGCTTAAGGCATCTGTGGACTTAAAGCAGTGGAGGACGGCCCAAAGCCTTGGGACCCTGCACCCATGTGGGAGACCAGGAAGAAGCTCATGGCTCCTGACTTTGGATCAGCTCGGTTCTGGCCATTGAGGCCACTTGGGCAGTGACTCAGTGGATGGAAAATATTTGTCTGACTCTCCTCCTCTCTGTAAATCTGACTTTCCAATAAAAATAATCAATTTTAAAACAAAAGACTTCCTGTGGTCCACATCAGAGTGCCTGTTTGAATTCCTGGATCTGGCCTCCGGCTCGAACTTATTGCCCGTCTGGGCTGTGGGAGGCAGTAGGTGGCTGGACAAGCAGCTGGGTTCCCTCCACTCAAGTGCGAGACTGAGATGCCAGCTCTGGGTTACAGCCGCCACCCAGCCCTGGCTGATGCTGGCATCTGGGCAGGGAAGCAGCCATGAGGCACTATCTAATCATCTTCCTAAGAAATTCATGACAAATCAGTATCATGAACTGTGCACGGACTTCAAAATCATGGCAATAAATATCGCTGTGAACTTCTGGAAATCCCCTTGTGTATTTTTTCCATGTGTCCTATTACCTTGTACACTTTTTCTTCTACATTTTAAGAAAACATATTTGTTAGAAGTACACTGTGTAAATTAACATAGCCACAGATATAGAAATGGACACATAAGAAACTTATGCAAAATGATTGCCCCACTCGTGCAGGAAGCATTCTAGAAAGTCCATCCTTATGATTCCTTCTAGGTTTTCTACCCCTCTCCCAGCCAGTCTGCAGAGAGCTAGCTGGCCAAGTAAGCTCAAAAGCTTTCAGTGCCCGTTTAGCTTCTTCCCGGGGAGTTTTGGAGCCAGCTTACTTACTCTTCTTGTGCAGACTCCCAGAAGCATCTGACTATTTGGCAAATCATTAGGCAGGATTCCCCGTCTCCCTGATAAGCTAAGCCGGGGCAGGAGTCAGATCGTATCCACCGAATGGAAAGACACACTTCACACACTTACCTGACCCCTAGGGCTGCGGGCTGCTGCTACACACCAGGAATCCAGGGCAAGCTAAAGCAGCGTGGCCTTCCTGCTGCAGCAGCAGTCCCCAGGGGCTCCGTTGCAAAAACAGCAGGAAGGGGAGGGAGCGGAGGAAGGCACAGATGTCTGGGAAGAGCTTCGGAACGTGAGTCACCTGTGGGTCAGAGGGCATCTTCTCTCAGCACTGCTCAGTTCAGAAAACTTTGGATTTTGGTCCCTGTTGACCAAGGACTCACAGGGCAGGAATCTGCTGCCTGAGCAGCAGCAGAGTGTCCTGGCAGTGGCCTGGTCTCCCTGGGATGTTGGACCCGTGGTACCTAACAGGGCATTCAGACGTGTGTGCCCTGCGTAGGCAGGTGAGTTTGGAGAGACCACCTATTCCCCGCCATGAAGACCTTGGTGCCACCACTCCTCCAGCGTTCATTGATCCTCCCCAGCCTTTTTTTTTTTTAAGATTTATTTTTATTGGAAAGGCAGATTTAGAGAAACAGAGAAAAATCTTCCATCCACTGATTCACTCCCCAAACAGCCACAACAGCCAAAGCTAAGCTGATCTGAAGCCAGGCGCCAGGAGCTTCTTGCAGGTCTGTAACACAGTGGCAGGTTCCCAAGGCTTTGGGCTATTCTCTCTTGCATTCCTGGTACATGCCAGCTGAGGATTTAGCTAACTGAGCCCTTGCAATGGGCACCCCCACCCCCGGGGTTGTCTCAGCTGCATAAATACACAAACAGGGTCTGCAGGCTGACTCCCTGGCCCCTCAGGCACACCCACAAGGTCCCTTCCTGCCAGTTGTGGCTAGGGGAGCCTTCCTCCCTGGCCCTGGTGCCCCCCATCTCCCAGCCCACCCTGGCCTGCCGGCTGTCCTTATCCGCTTCCTGCAGACTGGGGCCCCTCCTCGCCCCGTCTGCGGTTTGCACTGCCAACTGTTGGCCCCCAATTGGGCAAAGCTGGTCCCAGCCGGTCTTGAACTCTTCAGAGGCAGAAGGAAGCTCCCCTGTCTGGCCTCAGGGCCTCTGCCTCACTATCCTGGGCTCCTGCGCCTGTCTCTGCCCCCTCTCGTCCCAGCCACACCGAGGCTCAGGGCCCGTCTGGCATCACTGCACAACAGTGGCACCTCTCTAGTGTTGATCAGTTGGCGGTGAATTTCACTCTCTGTGCTATTGCCTACCAGCTCCTCGGGGAGACAGACAGTCACACCTCAGCGTTGGTTTCTGAGCACAGGGGAGGAGGCTGGCATGCAGCAGCTCACCTTCCCCACAATCCTTCTGCAAAAAAATGCCTCCGTCATCTTCCTCTTCCCACTGTGTCATCTGTAGGGTTTCATCTTGGGCCACTCTTCATTTCCAGAGGGGGTGGGCCACGCTGGCACTCCAGAGCCCTTCTCTGCTCAGTTGCAGCAAACAATGGGCTGTTTACTTGGCTTCTCCCAGCTGTTAATGAACGGAGGAAATTCTTTTCTACCCCACCCCCACAGTAAGTGTGCCTCAGGGCCACTGGCTCAGGTCCTGCTGGAGGGTCCCTCCCACAGTCCGGGGTCAAAGGGGGCACAAAGGCCAGTTCTATCTGTCCTCCAGGGTTGGCAGCAAAGCCGGGGCAATTACAGGATCTCCTTTCAGTGGTCCCCACCCAGTGCCCTCTAACTGCTGAAAGTGGCTATCGGAAAGGAAAGCAGGGGTAGGCAAAAATCTGCAGCCCCCAGCCTTCCCCGCGCCGTCCCCCCCCGCCCCCCGCAGGGCAACACCCCCACCTGGCTTGTGCTAATTTGTTTAATTCTTCAAATACAGTTACGAGCAGCAGTTTGGCAAATTACTTTTAATATACAGAACAACAAATAGAGATTCCCAACATTTACAAGAAATCATTCCAATAACTTTTTTTTTTTTACAAAAAACTTCATTCAACAAAAATACATATCAAATTACATCAATCTTGTACATTGCAGTTCAGCTGTCAACAGCTAACTCATCACTGTGGAAGTTTCCACCTGACCTATACAATCAACATCATCTTGATGACAAGAAGTTAAAATGTTATTCAAAGTCTTGGGAAGTAGGCCAGCCAGTCATACACAATGGATACTAATATTTACAAAAGCAAAGGAGACCAATTACTAAATCACTCAATGCATTAGGAGCATTTTCTATTTACAAATGGCAATGCCTATGAGCTAACCACAGGCAATCAGGAAAAGTATTTGTCGCCAAGGACATTTCCCATCACACACTCAAGCTGCTGTTTCTTTGTTGCTTTTGGTCAAGACCAGTTAGCTTTCACTTATTATTTTTAGGGGGGTAGAACGGGGAAGGGGGAAGAACGGGGGGGGGGAGGGGGTAGTTTTTGAGCTTCACTTTCACTGAATCCTGAAAATAACCATTAGCCAGGTGAAATTTTAACAAAGAAAGCCAGTTTGAGATTGTGACGGAGGTGGGGAGCGCGGTTTTTTGTTTTTGGTTTAACCCCACAATGGGGTGGGGTCTAGCCCCCCAAGCCTGAATGTTATTGAAAGGGCATTTGTTCCCACTGCGCGGCGGGAGGGCGTCTTCTCTCTTCCTTCTCTTCCTGGATGAATTCCCGAGGCAGAAAGCTGTGCCTCCGCCCTGGTGATCAGGCGGTCCTCTCCGCACTGAGGAACCTGGAGGAGCAGAACCTCGCAGCAGGGCCACTGGCCCAGGTCCTGCTGGAGGGTCTTTGCCGGCCTTTCCCAGGAGACTTCCGTGGGGAACAGAGTTTGGAATCAAACGCACCCCGCCCTGTGTCTAGATGAATGGAAGCTCGCCTGCATCTGGATCAGGCACACGAAGGCACGGCATTCAGAAGCAGCACTGGACGGTGGCAAAACGTTTTGGACCACAAAATGAGATGCTCAGGTGAAAGCTACGCGGAGGGCACGGCATGAAAGCACGGGCCAATGGCTTGTCATCTCTGTCTCATCCGCAGGTCAGACTAAGCACGAATGTCCCCTTGGCTGAGCGCTCAGCGTCTCCCGCTGGCACCGACCCCTTGTAGGTGTGATCAACAGAGAGAAGGCTGCTTGAGATCCAAGGCCATTTCACCTATCAATAACAGCGAGCAGATTCTGAAAGGGGAAGGATCAGCGAAATTCATTGGCACGTTCTGCCAGTTTTTTAGCCCGTTCTTAAGGAACACAGGATTAAAATGAGAGCAGGAGACAGAAAAGAGAGCTAGCATCCACAGTTCATGCAAGAGGCTGTTTTTTTTTTTGCCCCACCAAGAGGATCATGTGATTTAAATAAAGAAGGATGTTTGGCAAACAACAACAGCAAAAATGAAGACAGTTGGGGCCTCTATTCTTTGTAGAACTCAAATATTTGCTAACAAAACCTAAGCAAGACATAATTTTTAGGAAGTCAAAAAATGGTTTATCCATTAAAAAAAAATGTGGTAACAGTTTCAAAATCACCTGAAAAGCCAAATGGGGATCTGCCTGGGACACTGATCAGGCGACTCTCAGACCGTGTGACGCTCCTGGGACGAGCTCGGACTTGCACGGCACCTGACTTTCTACAAAAACACACCGAGTCCTCAGCAGTCTCTGTCAGGAAGTCCGTGGAGGTAGGTGGGAGCTGGAAGCCAGGGCTGGACTGGTTCCAGAACTTCAAGCAGGAAATGGAAGCTCTCCGAGAGATTCCGCACCGGAGCTGAGCCCTCACTGGAAATGTAACACATGTGAAGGCTTCTCTTGGTTTCCTTAAAGCAATTCTTATGGCATGTATACATAAAACACTGTTGAGAACTTCTGCAGAAACAAAAACTCCGTGTATCACACAGACCCCTCTAGGTACGGAGAGGTGTCCTAAAGAACCAGTTTAAGTGTATTTTGCTGGGTCAGTTCTGTGAAACTCCAGCAGGGAAAGACAGCCACCCCCGGGGGGGCCTCCCATGGCTGAAGCCGCAGCATCTCAGAACGACCTCCCGCAGGTGGCAACTTCTCTACCTTGGGATCTGGTGTGTGGGGCCACAGATGCAACCCTGGGCAGCGGCTGCTCAGAGGGCATGGGGACCTCCTGGTACCGCTGCCTGGCAGGCAGGCAGGCATTCCCGGGATGCCACAGCAGGGCCGTGGACAGTTAACACGGAGCTCCAGGGTCAGGGTTGTTTTCACGGTGCTGAACCAGCACCTCTTTAACAGCTTTGGTTATAGGGAAAGGTGGGGGAGAACAGCAAGCCCACCCAGCTGGAGACTCAGATAACACCTCTGTTTGAAGATGTGTTTATTTGCATATATAGGTCTATTAGAAAAAAGAACTGTGCAAGAATAGCATATAAAAACTGGGGCTGGTCCAAGCCACAAAATGCAAGAGGCTCCATTCTCTACCCAGTGTGCCAAGGGGTGAGCAAGCTTCCCTGGCTGGCAGCGCCTGCCTGCTCCAGGCATTCTCAGCGAGTATAGCCATCACATTTTGCAGTTTGGTCCCGGAAAAGGAGGCATTACCTGCGGGCCCCAGCCCTGTGTCGCCTTCATTTGGAAAGAACGCTCTCTCTGAGCCGAGGTATTTCGTCAAGGTCTCCTTCTCAACGACGGGCCTTCAGGTGTCTGCTGACGTCATGACGGCCAGGGCTCACGTGACAAAGCCAGCTGCCAGTCCCTGCGGAGCAGGACCCCATGCCCTTCATGTTTTCTCATGTGAAGCCCGTGTCTTTGCAATGTGATGGGCGAGGCCGTCAGATGAGCACGGGAAGAAGCAGAGGATGCTTTTTGAAACACAGTACTTCCTGCTGGCTGCATCATCCGCGGGATGTTTAACGGGCTCTCCGGTTGCCAGCAGTTGCGGGAACGGCAGCTTCTCAGACACTGGTACGGGATGTCACTTCTGCTTGTGCGGTTACACAAGACGCTGAGGCAGGTGAGGGTTGGCCTGAGGACGGGCCCGGAGCCGGGTTCCATCCATGAACTGCAAGCCACAGGCGGCCAGGTACTCGTGGCCACATCTGCTTGTCCCCAGCCTTGTAGGACAAAGCTTGTGCCTGTCATTTGGTAACTATGAAGGCCCAGACAATACTGGGAAGACCACAGCCACAGTCACCGCAGCTGTAGGGCCCCTAATACTATGCCAGTGAGTAAGAGCGCACCCGCTAGGTACGACCAGACATGTGCTAGGGCAAGTGAGTGTCCTACCAACTCCTTGTCGACGACTCTCTCCAAAACCTAATAAGGAAGTGACCTGCCATCAAGCCATCGCTTGGGATGAAATGTGCTCGGACCGCAGCAAGAGTGGGCCCGTCATGGTGCGGTTCGTGGGGGCCACAGCGTGGGCAGCCACTGTGGCCCGCCACGTGGGCCCTGGGGCTCTCCTGTGGATGAGCTGTGTCAGGACCTTCTGCTTCCTGCCAGAAAAGGCAGCTGGGTCTCCAGAGCCTGAACGGAACCCAAGTCCCTCGCTCCTTCATTGATCCCCAAAAGGTTTCAGCACCAGTTGCAGACATTTCCTCGCATTGCTGAGAAGACCTGAGCACGGTGCTCCTCGCGGCACCTCAGCTTCACTTCTTGAAGGGTGTAAGCTTGTTGAAGGTGTGCCAGAAGAGGGAAGGCTTTCTTTTGGGCTCTGCCAGGGCAAACACCTGCTGCTGAGGGATGCTGGTGGGCACTGTGATGTGGCGCTGGTGGAGGGGGTGCAGGCCCTGGTGTGGTGGTGCCACGGGGCATCCGCTGTAGCCTGGTTCAAGGGGAGAGACAGAACACAGACTGAAGGTCACTCCTCAACCACAAAGGCCAAAAGAAAGGCGGTCAAGACTCAAGTTCATGGCTAACTCTTAATCTGCATCAACCAAAAGAACATCTAACAATGAGAGACCCTACGAGCTGAGTTAATCCAAAGCCGGGGCCAGGAGCCTCCTCAGCGTTTCCCACGGACATAAAAGTGGATTAGTTCATCGGATTCTCCCAACACTGTTCAGGCAAGGTACAGCTATGCCAAGCTGGTACTGTGAGGGGGCACTGTGACCCAAGGAGGTCTTGTGAGGACCAGCATTGCATTGCTAGTGGGGGGTCAGAGGCAATGAAACGCTCCCCCTGAGAGCCTGGAGCTCATACTGCCCTGGCCAAACCCTGTCCTGCCACTCATCAGTTGGTATTGGGGAAGCCAACTGATTTCTTGGTGCCTCAGTTTCCTGACCTCTAAAATGGGGGTGAACAGAGGCCTACTCGGTGGGTGGCTACGAAACATTAAACAAATATACAGGTTTATGAAAATGCCCCCTACCTGCTTTAAACAAAACTGCTTCATCAGAGCAGCCTTTTAAGCTGCGTACAGAGCTAATTACAAAGGCTGACTGAAATTAGGGCTCACAAGTGACTGCATAAGGCACAGGATGTGATGGAAGGGGGGTGCTTGGCAGAGAACAGGACCCAGGCTGGAAGTTAGGCCTGACCTGACTACAGAACGCATTCCTTAGCTCAGAGGATGACACGGAGGATCAACCAAGACAACCCACAGGAATGTCTGAGTTCCTCTCTCAGGAGCCTAGCTGCCGAGCGAGTGACTCAGAAGACACGAATTGAGACCGATACATCTAACAATAGGTATTATATGGTCATCTGCTATTCAAATCAGAAATACAGGGGCAGGTGTGATGGCTCAGTAGGCTAATCCTGTCTGCATTACTGGCATCTCAAATGGGCACCGATTCTACTCCTGGCTACTCCACTTCCGATCCAGCTCCTTTCCTGTGGATTGGGAAATCAGAGAAGGGTGGCACAGGTCCTTGGGCCCTGCACACATGTGGGAGATCTGGAGAGGGCTCCTGGCTCTGCATTGGCTCAACTCCAGCCGTTGTAGCCATTTGGGGAGTGAACCAGCAGATGGAGGATCTGTCTCTCATTTTTGAAAATTTGCCTTTTTAAGCTAAAATTTGAAAAAAAAAAAAAAGAAAATAATACAATGGGCCTATCTGCCTTAAAGATACGACTTAGTGGAGATGTGCATTTGTAGAGAAAGCTGGGGAAAGCTAAGAACTCTGAAGGGCAGGTAGGACTCCTTCGTAGCCCATTTGCAGACAGCCGAGCACAGCCCTGGGCCGTAACGCATCTCTCGCATTTTCAGAAAGGAAGATGCAGGGTTGCTTTTTTGCAGCTGATCTTCATACATCTCTTAGGGAATGCAATGCCCTTGTTGTAATAGAAGCCCCTATTACTGAACTGCTCCTGGGTTACAGCTTGCATGGCATCTGCACTGTGGAGGCACCTCTGCGTGCACATGGCCCAGCTGCCGCCGGGGTGTGCGTGGAGGTGGGGCAGCTCCTAGTCCCTATGCTGTGTCTTCTCCGTGTGGATTTCCTGGCTGAACTCACATCTCTCCTGAGTTGCACTTGGATGTGGCCAGCCTAGGGCCAGCAAGCAGCAGGAGGCTGGAGACTTCTGGAGACTTCTGTAGTCCCAGAGCCAGCCCTTTGGTTTGCTTCAGATTGGCAAACCTTCATGGCCTGGTGGGTAGCACCACCATTCCCACACTGGGTGTGCCCTTCAGCGTCTCACCCTAAGCCTTCCTCTCCCTCACTCACAGCTCATCAGAATCGATGTAGGCACTTCTCCATTTTCATCACAATGCTGACACACATGGAGACAAAGTCCTCTCCCAAACTTACTTTTGGACTTTCCATGTCCTGTCTTTTGAGCATTCAACATAGCGAGCTTCTTCTGATTTTCTGAGATTTCCATGCCTGCAATCAGAAACAAATGGCAGTAAATACTCGTGGCAAGCCGACGTACACCATGACGGAGCAGTCCCTCTGACCCACAGCCAAGATGGGCAATCCTCAAGTGTCACGAGGCTGGGACACTGCCCTGGGGAGTCGCAGGGGTCCTCAGTAGAGGACTGCCCCAGGAGAGATGGGCACCTGGCTACCTGCTGAGCCAATCCTCACGCAGGGGCACCTAACAGACCCTCATGGCAGAGAGAACCAAGCAGAGGGACCTGCTCTATCCCCCTGTGTGCTGAGATGTAAGAATCAGATTGAACCCTGAGCAAAAGCACTGCCTCCTCCTGGTCTGCACTGGATTCCATCTGTGGACGCTGGATGCCCTGAACTCCCCGCGTGGGTGCCATCAGCACCAACAGGGTGGACTGGGTGAAAACAGCTGCACTGGAAAAAACGGGTCTCTTGGCTCAGGGCACTCTCCAAATCTACCCACCCACAACATATCAGACACAGAGGTGGGTATAACATCCCAGACACCAGCATGGGTCCTGTGTCAACCCACACTCATCCAATTCATAACCATGCCTTTCTTCTGAGCACTAGATAGAAGGAAGCAATGCTTAACCCTTCAGCAGAAAACCAGGCTCCTCCTTCCTCCCCAGTTGAAGGGCAGCACTGACAGGTAATTGGGGCCAGTGCTCTCTCAGGGGAAACTCAAACACTCCAACTTACAATGATTCAGATCCTGTACCAGACATTACATGATGGGCAATCACGTAATGATTAGAACACTATGGCTGCCATCCTTCCTTTTAGCAACTATCACCTGCAAATATCCCAAGAACACTGTGCTTACTGCAGGGAACAGCTGAACTCAAACGGTGTTAAAGTCAGAACTGATGCATGACAGCTGCTAGGGTTCTCACGTCCAAAGGCCACCCAGACCTGCAGCTGTGGGATGACCTGAGGGGTGCATGTCACCCCACGGTCCACAGAGTGATGACTGCCCACTCAGGGAGCCTCGGGGAGGGGGTGGATTCCTGCTCCCAACAGCAGATCAAGCTGACTTGCAGCTCCCTTCCACCCTGACACAGAATCCTACATGCCCTAGGGCTGTTAGGGAGTGAGGAAGCCATTCCCTGGTTTCACTCCTACAGCAGGTGGAATGAGTTGGATATGCTGGGTCCTCCAGCCAGGAAACACGACCTCCCCAACGTGTGCTCCAAGTCCCCGAATACACCACGCCTGGAGCTCAGACACTGCGGATGTGGCAGCATCTGCACCAGTCATGGCGGCCTCAGTGTCACAGTGACACACTCCACCTGAGGACAGTGGAGGCTGGGAAGACAAAGCAAAGCCAAGTCCACCCGCAGGCTTCCTGTCCTAGGTGTTACAGGAGGGAGTCGGGGATACCCATAGCAGCACTGCTAGATGCAGAGAACGTGGCAGCAAAGAGAACAAAATAAAAAAAGGAGTATTTTTTTTGTAGGCTTTGGTGTTTTGGCACGACGGACTAAGCCGCAGATTGCAACATCTTATATGAGTGCTGGTTTGAATATCTGCCACTCAGCTAATGTGCCCGGGGAGGCAATGGAACACAGCTCAGGTGTTGAGCCCATCACGCACGTGGGAAACCCAGATGAGACTTCTGGCTCCTGGCTCTTGCATTGCTCAGTGCCAGCTGCTGAGGCCACTGGGGGAGTGAATCAGCATCTGGATGATCTGTCTCACTCCATTGCTCTCTGTAACCCTGTCTTTCAAATGAACAGATCTCTCAAAGAAAATGCTTTTTGCAAATGTAGGAGGCAGCCTTAAGAATCACCTGATACTCCTGACGGCCTGGGTGAGGGCTGGCCAGCATGGTCTGGTCTGTGGGGTCTCACCAAGCTACCTTTGAATGCTACCTGGCCATGTTTGAGGAGCAAGCCATTCCTTAAGCCTTCATTTTCTCATCTGTAAAATGCATATAATCCCATTAAGTGCACCTAGGGACTCGGTGAGACCAAGTGGAAACAGCAGCAGAGTGCCCAGCTAGCTCCTTCCCAGTGAATGCAGCTGTCTCTGGGTACAGCGGAGGACTGGCTCCAGGAGGCTCCGTGCACACTGAATCTCTGCAGGCTCAAGGCCTCTTGTAGTATATGCCTCAGACATGGGCCCACTCCCTGTACGTGCTAACTCAGCACACCTCCTATAGTGCAAATGCTATGCACTATGCTATTGTTGAGGTATGCTGTTACGGGGTCTGATGCTGGCTCTATCTGCATTCTGACTGCACTGGACCAACGGATTTAGCTCTAAGAAGGTCAGAGCCGGGGCACAGCGGCTTGTGGGTGGAGTGAGGGATGGGCTGGGTGCAGGTGCACATGAGCCCCAGGGCTTACCCATCTCCTGGTCCTCCTGCACCCTCCGCCTCTCATCGGAGCAGGCCTGCAGCCACCTTGCCTTGTCTTCCTGCTTTTTGGCACAGAACAGATGAACCTCCGACGTGGTCCTGCTGACGAGCTTGAAGGCGTTCCTCACACTGAGGTTCGAGTCCTTGTCCCGCCCATCCTCCACGTCCACCAGCTCCATCTCGTCCATGTCGATGCGGCCCTTGTAGTAGAGCATGTCCCGGCGCAGCAGGTCCTTCTTGCAGGACACCAGCTGGTGGTCGAACAGGAAAAATGTCCGTTGCTGGCTCTTGCCCTGCTTCGTGATTCTGGTCAGTTCCCCAGAATGAATCAATTCTGAGCTTCGATCTAAAATATCTAGGCCCTGGAAAGATAAAAAAACACACATTTAATATCTTCCAGTTGGAGGAAAGGGGAGGGGTGGGGCTGGCAGTCTGCTACAGCACATGAAGGCAATGACTGCAACAGCAGCATTTCACACGGTGCTAGTTCGCATCCCAGCTGGTCCACTTCCCACCCAGCTCCCTGCTGATGGCCTGGGAGAGCGTGGCAGATGGCTCCGCCACCCTGGTGGGAGACCTGGAAGAAGCTCTTGGCTCCCAGCTTTGGCCTGGTCCAGTCCTGGCTACTGTAGTCATCTAGAGAGCGAACCCTGACTGGAAGGTCTCTCTCTCTCTCTCTCTCTTCCCATAACTCGTTCAAATAAATAAACCTCCAACAAAAATCTTCCAATTCAGATTATTCTGGGTATCTGAGACACAGAAGGGGCCCCTGATAGAGAGTTTTTCTAGGATTATCCAATCACCATCGTAGGTGAGCAGGACTTCAAAATCCATTGAAAACTGTTGATTGGCCTCCTGGTACATGACATTAGTTTTTATTTTTCTCTACACATTGGGAAAATGTTATCGAACTTTAGGTTACCGGAGACATCTTCCTGATCTAAACCCTTCAGTGAAATGTATGCCTAACTGGATGTGATTGGTTCAAACTTGACATGGCAGAATCAGGAGGTTGTAACAGGGAATTTCAGAGCAGCAGCTGTACACCCTTCTGGCCTTCCAAGTTAGGTACCTAGCAGCTCCCCAGAATAACAAGGAGTTTAGGGTCATGGCAACAAAAGGCCAGGTGGCAAACTGCTGGTAAGAACTAAGTAACCTCCTGGAGGTAAATCAGCCCCTTGATGTCAGAGTCCAAGGTTGGAAAGAAAAGCACACTTTTGCAATATTTAGCTTGGATCCAGTCCAATGCTACTTTATGGTATTTGGTACAACACTGGCCTTTGTTTCATAAGATTTTACTCCCCTTTAATTCCAGCCATGCACAACAGGTTTTGGAGGCAAAAGAGCTAGGCTCTGAAATAGCTCCTCTGTTTACTTGCTTAGAGCAACGTGTGGCCTAGATTCTTCTCTTCCAAAACAAGGAGTTAGACTCAACCACCTTGGAGATCCCTTCTGAGCACCAGGAAGTCTCTAAGTCCCTCGCAATACAGGTATTTCTTTCCAAGAGTCACCATTATAACTTACGTTGATTAAAAACCCAACTTTTCACTGTAATTTCTGGATCTGTGGGGGGAGTGGGTCCTCCCCAAGGAATGAGATAAGAACCGCACTTCATCCGAACATGATCTGAATGGTGCCAGCTTCCTGTTGTTGCTAACAGTGGGGATTGAGAAGCTCAACTGCCTCGGTTTGAATCCAGCTCTGCCACTCAGTAGCTGAGTGGCCCTGGAATAAGCTATTGAATGCTTCCATGCTTCCGTGTTCTCCACCCGCCTTAGGGGCTTTCTGCACAGTGCCCACGAGGTGTCAGGACTATTGAGAAGAATATATGAACCCAGGTAAACCACTGTTAGACAGATTAGATAAACACTCATCGTGGTTTTCATAAATACTTAACAAAGTGTGTACCTGTGTATGCATTTGTTGGCCCATCATTGCAGGCCACATTAGAAGATGCATTTGTTCCATCTCATAGATGATGCTTGTCCCCCTTATTCCTGCCACTGCATTACCTTATTGGATGGGAAATAGATTCTAGTTCCTCCTCTGGAGTTGACTTTAATGAAAGAGATGGAGCCTGGGCAATATGTTAATCACAGGCCTCCCTCAGAACTTATTTCTCTGTCCAAATGGACGATAAAGTAGTTGACTGTTAAATCCATCCATATGCCTCAAAATGCACATATACCATTAAGATGATCACACACAGGCTACCATCACTAAGTGGAAGGTGCAGCGGGAGTGGGTGGCAGTGTTGGGAGGCGCCCACGCTTACCTCCCAGCCCACGATGGACACTTGCCAGCGGGCAATCTTGTCGATGCTCTCCAGCTTGCGTTTGCGCTCGTTGATCAAGCAGGCCACATTTTTCATGGCCTCGTAGGCGGCCTTTATGTTGCTGTAATCACTGCAAATAGGAGGTTAATTTTAGTCAAACACACACGCAACTCACAAATGAGAACTGACAAAATAATGCACTCAATCCCTGACGTGTATACGAACGGTCTAGACGAAATGGCATTTAAGCAACAGCCATTGTTTCCTTTCTCTTGTTCCCCCATGAATAGGCTACAGTCTGCATAGGTTAAGGGAGCTGACGGAATGGAATGCAATTCAGAATTAGAATGTTTTCATTCACTTCCCAGAAATCACAACAAATGAATGTAAATGCCATAAGAAATCAGCTCTAGTCACTGTGACAATGGAATACTTTTGTTAATTACAGTAAAGAATCGTTCTTATTATTGCTTTGATTTTCTGGTTTATCACATTCTGCTATATGAAATATTTTTGAAATCCCTAGCCATTACAAGGCAGTTATTTGCTGGGTCTCATATTTTATACTGCTCAGAAACGGAAACAGGAAGACACGAGCCACAGACTCAGATATCTGAATTATGAGTTATGTCAGTGCTCAAAGGGGACTGGCCTTAGCAACAGATCCCCAATTCTGTTGCCTTTCATACGCTGTGGTCACTTCAAACTAGGATGCCCTCACTTCCCAACAGAGCCCTAAAACTGTATGTGCTAGAAAAACAAGCTGCATAGTCCCCAGCTCACACAGGCTGGAAAACAGTATCTGAGCTGTTACAATCGGTTTTGTTCAA
Organism: Ochotona curzoniae; assembly: GCF_017591425.1. Taxonomy (NCBI): domain Eukaryota; kingdom Metazoa; phylum Chordata; class Mammalia; order Lagomorpha; family Ochotonidae; genus Ochotona; species Ochotona curzoniae. The sequence goes on along the minus strand of NW_024465816.1, from coordinate 7,773,896 downwards.
TAACTTGGGACATGTGAATCAGTCATGTGCTAATGCGATGAAGCTTTCACTTTCTGAGAAAAGATACAACAAGTTAAAGGCATACTTTAAAGATAGATAATGCCCATTGGGTCTCAGATGAAATTAAAATCCATCTGCATAGACACAGGGAAAAGCCTTGAGCACAGAACCTACAGCTCATTTACCAAGGAGTCCCTAGCCCTGCCCCACAAAACAGCCCTTGCTGCCCTTGGGCCTGTGATCCAGCATCCCACACGGGCACTGGTTGATGTCCCAGCTGTTCCACTTCTGACCCAGCTCCCTGCCAATAGCCTGGGAACAAAAGCCTGCCCAAGTATTTGGGTGCTTATCACCCACACAGGAGCCCTGGAAGAAGAGCCTGCCTAGCTCCTTGTTTTAGCTTGGCCCAGCTCCAGCTGTTGTGGCCATCCAGGGAGTGAACCAGCAGATGGGCGATCTTCCTGTGTGTGTGTGTGTGTGTGTGTGTGTGTGTGTGTGTGTGTGTGTGTGCCTCCCTCTCTTTGTAATTCTTTCAAATACACAAATAAATCTCAAAAAAGCAATCTTTATATATAATTAGATGAGAATTTTAAGACTAAAGTGAAGTCAGTGAGCAACAGAGTCTAAGGATTTTAGGTTAGAAAAATAGCAATAGGGCCCGGCGGCGTGGCCTAGAGGCTAAAGTCCTCGCTTTGAACATGCCAGGATCCCATATGGGCACCGGTTCTAATCCCGGCAGCTCCACTTCCCATCTAGCTTCCTGCTTGTGGCCTGGGAAAGCAGTCGAGGACGGCCCAAGGCTTTGGGACCCTGCACCTGCGTGGGAGACCCGAAGGAGGTTCCTGGTTCCCAGCTTCGGATCAGCATAGCACCGGCCGCTGTGCTCACTCGGGGAGTGAATCATTGGACGGAAGATCTTCCTCTCTGTCTCTCCTTCCCTCTGTATATCTGACTTTGTAATAAAAAAAAAAATCTTAAAAAAAAGAAAAATAGCAATAGAAAGTTCACTGCAATAAATAAAAGCAAGTGACATTCATAGAAAAATCGGGAACTTAGGGAAGCCAAGAGAGCCACACATTTGAAGAAATAATGAAAGTATGAAACCAGATCATAAGCCAGAGAAGATACACAGAAAAATTAAGAAGCAAAGGACTTTTTGAAAGACCCAGGCATGCAGCTTCTGCATTCTAAGACAGGAAACTGGTCCAATCACACACGAGCACGGACTGGGTGCCTGGCAGTTAGTGCCCTGCTACTGCCGTGTCCCTGCAGGCAGCCCAGTGGCCGAAAATGAAGACAACAGCAACTCGCACTGCACTGCACCATGCCACATTCTCCCATGCCAGAGATGGGTGTGCCTATCGCAGACTGAGTGGGTGACGCCCTCTCTCATGCAGTCAGGGTTAGGCTCTGTGGACGAGTCACAATTAGTTTAGGAGAACCAGCTGTAAACACTAAATAATCCAGAAGCTGCCTACATGGAGTTCCGACTCTACTAAGCCTGTGTTTTATGTATTCGTTACCACGCATGCTCATTTTATTTGAAAGGCAGGGGAAGAGAGAGAGAGAGAAAAAACTTTCCACCCACTGGTTTATCCTCCGAGTGCCCATGGCCGGCAAGGACAGAACTTGGCCAAGGCAGAGAACAAAGGGCCTGGAGTGCTGGGTCTCCCACACAGGTGATAGAAACCCAAGTGCTTGAGCCACCACCTACGGTCTCCTCGGGTGTACAGGAACAGGAAGCTGCGTCAGAGAGCTGTGGCAGACGCACGCAGGCAGCCTGACTGTTCTATCAGCTGCCGGAACTGAGTTAGTTCATCTGTCTTAGGGGCGAGGGCAGGGCGCTGAGGGTCACGCGCATGGGCGCTCTGAGCACCTGTGATCCTGCGTGGTGTACTTGAGCAGCTCGGCCAGCTGCAGTGGGTATTTGCAGATCTTCTGCACTGGCGTGAGCAGGAAGCCATCGAGGGCGATGTCGATCATTTGCTGCAGCAGGCGGCAGGCTTCGAAGAAGTGCCTGTACTTGCCCTGCTTCATGAGGTTGGACAGCTCCACACAGGCGCCCGGGTGGTTGTTGCAGTACTCGGAATAGATGGCGAAGCCTTCTTGCTGAGAAAGGGAAAGCACAGCGTCTGTCACAGGTGGCTCTGCACCATGACGGGACCACGATGGCAATACCCAACCCATCTAGCGGGACACTCCTGGAAAGCAGATGTCCACAGCAAGGAGCCGATGGCAGCCCAGGCTGCTCTGGGTCCATGCCTCGACAGCATGGACCTCAACCCACGTCTCCTCTGCAATGAAGGGCTCTTGGGCAGGGGTGGTCAGCTGTGGTGTACCTTGTGCAGGTAGAGGGCTGGGCTGCTTCAGATTCAGGCTCTCCCCTCACTTACTTGAGAGGTAAACGGGGCAGGTCCCTATGCCACCATCTCCTTACCAGCTCTGTTGTGTCTTTCAGGAGGAGGAGGAGGTCCAAGCCTTGCCCTTGGCTTAGTCCACCTACCTCCACAGATGAACTTTCTTGGCCAGGAAGTGCAAATCAACACCTCTTCCTCTCACTCCAAGTCTCCTTTCCAGCTCTCTAGCACCTGTCTTCCACACCCATCATACTCCCACTTCAAACTGCAGCTCTCTGTTCATCTCCCTTCTCCTGGTTGGTATCTGCCCAGGGTGCTGGAGGCTCCTTTTGGCCATTTCCCTGGCCAGCCCCTGCGGTCCCCCCAGCCACCCTGAGGCTGTGGCCTCCCCAACCAGGTCTCAGCTGACACTGGAAGCTCACCTCACTACCCTTTGGGATGCTGCTGCCCCGCCCACACAAGGCTTTTGCAAAGCCCCAAACATGCCCACACCCTTAAATCATATTATGTTCAGTTATTTAAAATCCTCCCATCCAAAGAACTGGCTCCCACTGCTGACTCTAGAAAGCTACTGAGTCCAGCACCCAGGAAGTAAGAAAGGAGGTGGTTTTGCTTTTATGGCTATCACCATAGGGTTATAATCATATTATAGAAACCAGTATCTTCTTCCTCTTAAATCTCTGTGTATTGAAACGTGAGGAGTCCAATTGCAATTGATAGGTTTGGGACACAGTCCTGGGGACATTTTGAGATATGTACGGTATCAGCTGTGTGCTGCGGGAGTTCTAGAGCCACCACCTGGGTCTCAAGTCACCCGTTACTAGGATGTAGCCTGATCTCTGGGCCTTAGGGTCCTCATCTGTAAGATGGGGGGGTGGGTGGGCAACAATCCTACCTATCTCAGCAGCACAGCAGCCAACAGAGGAATACTCAAAGTGCCTGAAATGCCAGCTACTTACTACATGTTATTACACAGTTGATACAACCCTCTAACCTCAAAAGACTTATTTAAAAAATTGACCTTCAGTATTTAGGCAACAACTGACCCAATCAATTTTATCCTAGACATTTCCACTTTATGGGAAATTAATCCAGTACACAGAACCAAAAGTCCTGTTACCAGTGGGGTTAGCCCGATGTGCTAGCGCAGAAGTGAGGGGCAGCTTACATGTTGAAGAAAGCAGGATCCTATTTCACTTAAATGAGGTTCCTCCTTGTTGTATTGCTTCTCAAGGTCCTTCAGAAACTTTCTTTGGAATTTGTAAATATCTTCAATGTTTCCAAAAATAGTGGCAAGTTGTGCAACAGTGAACATTCCTGTATGCTTACGACATTGTCGAATGTAACCCTGCAAAATACAAAAGCAAGCTTTACTTATCTGGAAGTTCAAAGGAACTATTTGAATAATACAGTTTCGGGGGCCTACACCAGGGCCTTGGGGGATTTTAATTACAGAAAGTTATTTTAACTTCTCTGAGTCCCTGATGAACTGATATATATTTCCATGACCACAATTTGCTAGCAAATATTTGAACAACAAAAGGAACACGAAAAGCTCCATGCAGTTGGATGTGCAATCCAAGACATCGTAAGAAGCTTCCAGAAAAAAGTCTCAAATAGCAGAGTTCAAAAACTGGTGTGGCCACGCTTGAAGATAATCACTCTCCCAGCACTAATCCCATTTTACAGCCGAGAAGACCTGTCACACACAGAATGTCAACGCCTGCTGAACACAACGCAGTTCTGTTCATTGTCAAACGTGACAAGGAACCAGTATTCCACTGTCACCTACTTTTCAGATACAGAAGAAATCTGTACGTTTACCCAGAGGCCTGCTTTCATGCATCCTTCATCTAGAACACCATGAGTGCAGAGTTAGTGGGGTAGAAACAGGCCTTAGCTGTATGTAAAGACACCTCCAAATTAAGGTCATGGAATGAAACAGACTAAATGGATCATACGCAATATATAAACCACTCCCTGGTATACTGAGAAAACGCATAATGTAATCGTTCAGAGCACAGACTCTCAGGTTCAATTTCCTTCTGTACTGTTTTAACTTTATGCCTCCTCTGCAACGCGGGGCTCACAGGATCGGCCCAGTAAGGAGGCAATTTCAGCAGAGTGGATCCAAGCAGAGGGCATGCACACAACCAGTGCTCCAGAACTGTCACTTCATGGCTACACTCTGATACCAATCAGCCAAACACCAGCAGGGCCACGTTACGCTCCTCTGATCGCACACGGAGAGTTCTGATCGCCGTTGGTCACAGCTGAACTGACAGGACCAGGAGAGCCGGAATGATCAGATTTGACCGGCTGAGTACCAGTTCAGTGTAAATGCTCAGATGAAATCCACAGCAATGAAAATACACAAGGGACAGCTCTCCGAAATCAGGACGATCTGTTTTATCAGAAAATAAAATTTCCTGCCAAGCGGATCGTGACACTGCAAAATCCAACCTTGGATATCACCAAAAAAAATCTTTATGGATGTTCAATGACTGCAAATCTCACATATGAGTCAATGATTAGAGCTGTGAGGTTGGAAACTGACAGACTTTTGGTTCTTTGGAAGATCAGGTAGGTTTCACTTTAAGAGTGTTGTTGCCGTCTAGGGAAGCCATCCACTTTAAACAATCTCAGAGGTTAAGTCATGAAACAGACCGTTGCCAAGTGTGTCCTTAAAAGAGGACAGGCTATAGCAGCAGGTGGGGACAGCTACTGCCACAGCCGCCTACCAAAACGCAGCAATGCAGAGAGCAGGTGCTGAAGAGTGTGCGGCGGCCAGGGAACGAGGGAAAACGAGAGATGCAGGGGAGCACGATGACCTGCAGGTGGGACGGGGGACGAGGTGGGGAAGACCTTCACGGGGGCTTCACATTCTGCATGCATGACTGGCACAGGCCCCAGGGGGATGGCATCTCACCTCGCAGATGTCTTTGAGGTGCTTGATGTACACCCGTTCAGTGTTCATGATCTCCTGGATGACATTGGTCCGCATCTGGTGCTGGTTCTCAGAGTGCTTGTGGCGGCTCCTGCCGGCCTCCTCCTCCTGCTCCTCTCCCGGAGTGCTGCTGGAATTCCCCGACAGCTCCTCCTGATTGACTCGCAGCTGCGGGTCACACACAGCAGACAGGTGACACCAGACCCAAAGCAGAACTCCTCCCCAGTGTCTGCTGCACAAAGCGCGAGCCCAGCCCCGGCCTGCACCTTCCCACACCATGACAAGGCACCAAGGCAGCCCAGTCCTGGCCTGTACCTTCCCACAACGTGACAAGGCACCGAGGCAGCCCAGCCCAGCCCCGGCCTGCACCTTCCCACACCATGACAAGGCACCAAGACAGCCCACCCCAGCCCTGGCCTGCACCTTCCTGCACCATGACAAGGCACCAAGGCAGCCCAGCCCAGCCCCGGCCTGCACCTTCCCATACTCGGCAAAGCCCCAGCCCTACCAGCAGGCTCAAGTCACGGAATGACCCTGGAGGCCAGACATTCACTTTCATTTCAAACCTCAGCTCAGTCTAATTTCTACAGCTTTGACTTGCAAGTTGGAGTAAAAACAATGACAAAAGGGTGAAATAGGGGTAAAGGGTCAGATGTTCTGAAAGGCACCACACACTTACTCTCACGAAGCTCGCGGGGAACCAGGCTTCCTTGTCCTCATTGCGACCCCACCACCAGTCCTTGTTAGAGGCTTCCAGAACCTGGATGACGTCACCAGCCTTGAAGCCCAGTTCCTGTTCGTCCATGGTCACATGGTCCCACAGGGCCTCTGCGCACACCACACTGCCATCACTGATGAGCTGCAACAGTGAGAGGAGGCGCGCTCAGCAGGCAGCACAGTTAGCGACCACACAGGGTGAGCCCTCCCAAGGCAGCAGCAGCGACACCTGCTTCTCATGGGGATGTGCAGGTAGGCATTCAGTCACCGTTCACTGCTTGGCTATACAAAAGAAACTGAAAAAAATCATTCCAGGGAAAAAAACGTCGTGGAAGCATCTCCTCAAGGAAATGCCAAATCCACTTTAAAAAAGTATCCAGATGCTCCTTTACATACTGTGGGGCTGCCTCCTGATCAACCCATTGCAAACTGAACATATCCCAAGGGGAAAATGCAGGTGTTACACCTAACCTACCTAACACCCCAGCTCAACTTCACCTAACCTTCCACGTGCTCAGAGCACTTCATTAGCCTGTGCTTGGGCAGAATCATATTATAGCATGAATTAAAATGTGGGTAACAGCAACACCTACTTCTTGGAGCCATCTATGTGCTATTAGTGAGGTAATGTGAGCACTATGAAGAACTACATCACAACGAAAGGGAGAAAACTCGTAAACTAAGAAGCACCCCCTTTTTACTCAAGGGAGAAACTTCAGTCACCTGGTGTGACGGGGTGCAGCTGGCTGATCGCTAGCACCAGCCTGCCAGGCAGACAAGCATCAATGAACTCCGTTTCCACACCAGCCCTTCCTACCTCCTCTCCTGCCATTCAAGTTGATTGAATGCCTGAAGTGGCTGGGGAGGCTCTGGGAGTGTGCCCTGCCTCTTCTGCCCCATTCAGGTTAACTGCTGAAGACTCCAGAGACTCAGTGCACCTGGCCCCTCCTGCTTCCTACTGTGCTATTTCAGGTTAATTAACTACAAGGAAACTTTGGGCTCCAGGTAGCTCCCTTCCTGCCTTGTGCCACTTAGTTAATTGAATTTATGGAAACTATGTACTGTAAAGCTCTCAAGCTGGTTGGAAGATGACAGCTTTAAAAGCCCTGACTTTGACCGCATGGAGCAGTGGCACCTGGAGCGTAGCGGGAGCTGCTGGTGCCAAGCTTGGCCAATGAAGACACCTCGTAGCATCCTATACTCTGCAACACTGAAAAGTTCTATCCCACACATTTTACTCGAACAGTGTTAAAAAGTCAGTGTTTTTTTAAATAAGACTTCTAGGTTTTATGATAAGCTTCATAGATATACCATAAGGTTAAATGACAGACTGTGAGATGGCTTTGGACCCTGGGACCCAAGATTTGCCCATTATGAAAATTGCGGTACCTCGTTGATGGCCAGCTGTTCCCCACCTGGCTGCAGATACCGAGGGTTGGCTTGGCAAAGTTCTTCATAGCTGAAGTCCTCCTCACTACCGTTGTCATCGACTAAGGCGGAAGATTCCGTACCTCCATCTGAAGAAACTTAAAAAAAAATAAACACACAGTTAAGAAATACTGCTAACAAATTTTTCCTATAAAAAGCAAGCATATAAAAGACAACCAGAGGAAGTACTCATTTTTTACCTTTCCCAGAATGAGAAATCAATAGAAAATATCTATGGACACATTCATTCAAGTGTGGCAGTTGATGCTAAGAGGAACTGTAGTCAGACTAAATGAGAAGGGAAGCCACTTCAGGAGGTAGTGCCCCCATGATATTTTCTGACTTAACATAATAGAATTCTGTGTGATTTCATGGGAAGTTTGTACTTAGAGTGGGTACAAAAAACAAGGTTGCCAAGCAACACGTTGGTGAGGAAAGTGACACATCACATCATTCTTACCATTCTTTTTTTTTTTTTAAAACTGCTTCTGCTATTTACATGCAAGTCAATAGCACTGCTTGAGTCTGAAGATCCTCATAATATTATGAGAAGTGGAAACATGTGGTCACTCACTGTGCCTACATCAAAGAGCCAGAACTCTGAATGGCAGAATTACACAGCAGTTAGCCAAAACGAGGGGAAAGCTCTTCAAGGATGGTCGGAACACTCTGGACTGAGCCCTCTGGTACTGCGATTTGCTTTTCTGGGACGATGATGTGTCCATCACTGTGTTCTTAATGCAGTAACAGCCAGGTGCTGGGCACGCAAAGCCAACCACAGGTGGGCCCCGTCTGCAAAAGGTCAGGCCCAGTTACTGCAGTGAGGCCAGAGTTCAAATTCTGTTGGTACAGGAGTAGATAATAAAACCTAAATACTGATGAAGCAAGCCAGAAAACGAGCTCCAATAAGCAAAGTTCACTTGGAGCAGCGTGCGGGTTTGAAAGAGAAACGGAACATGCCTTGTGTAGAAGATCTGGAAAGGCTGTGTGACAAGGTATCCTTTTTTTTTTTTTTTTCGGATTGATTTATTTCTTTGAAAGGCAGAGTTAGAGAGAGTGACAGAGATCTTCCATTTACTGGTTCATGCCCTAAATCACTGCAATGGTTGGGGCTGGGCCAGGCTGAGCTTCTTTTGGGTTTCCCTTAAGGGTTCAAAGACCCAAGCAACTGTGCTACCTGCTGCTGCTTTCCCAGGTACATTAGCAGCGAGCTGGATCGGAAGCAGAGCAGCCAGGACTAGACCCTTACGCCCAGCCAAGATTTTCTAGATATTGAGATGGCCCCCGATCGAGAACAAAATGGTTTAACCCAACGTGTATGATGCATGGGAGCCAACACACTGAAGAAATGGTGAGCCTGGGACTATCAGACCGGGCACACTGTGGCAGGTCTCAGGAGCACAGCAAGCCGGGGGTTACCTGGCAGGGTTCTGGGTCAGGGGAATAGGTCTTGAGGACATGTTTGCTGATGCCACAGAAGAGAAGTCACTTGAAGGTCACGGAGTCCTGAATCTGAATTCTAGTCCTGCCTCTTTGTGTGCAAGTGACAGAACAAATCGATTTCTTGTTTGAACTTCACGTATTTCCTCCTTTTAAAACAACTCCGGGTGAGCGATGCGGGGCACCAAGTTAAGCTGCCCCTTGTGGACATCTGTATCCCACGCCGCAGGGCCAGTCTTTGGCTGCTGGGCTTCCGCTCCAGCTGCCTGCTAAGGTACATCTGCGGAGGCAGCATATCGTGGCTCAGTGTTTAGGGTCCCATGTGGCAAACCCAGACGGAACACTTGGCTGTCGCCTTTAGCCTGACCTAAGCCTGGTGGCTGTAGCCATTTAGGGAAAGAACCAGCAGCGAAAGCAGTGACAGCTCCATCTCTCCCCTGTCTATCCTGGGGAGGGGGAAAGCCTTGCTACGACAGAAAAGCAGGAGCCACTCAACTCAGCTGTGTCATGTAAGGAGCGAGACCGAATACATGGGTCGTTGCTACCTCCAGCGTTCACACTGGCATTCAGTTAGACTGAAGATCTGGTACCTTCATCTACAGGACGCAGGGAGTCTGAAGGGGCATCTTAATGAGATACATGAAGATGAATTCAAATGCATGACGCACTTGAAACAGGAAGGTGGGGAGACAGCAGATTTGAATGGACACCCAAGTAGCTCAAAGCCTTCTCCAGCCCATTCAGACCCTGCCCTTGCCACCTGCTGACTTGCCGTGCCAGCTCCGTGTGCCCAGGGACACACTGCGTAGACAGAGCACCTCTCAGCAGCACCCCTCCCCTGGTCCAGGTCTGTGCTTTTCATGGACCTGTGCTTTTCTACTGCCTTCCCTGCGGTCGGGGTGCTCCCTCCACCTAGAAAACCTTTCAACCAGCTAGCCAGGGACGCCTCCTCTTTGGAGCTTTTCTTTGAGCTCAGGGAAAGCCAGTCACACCTCAGCCTCACGCTCTGCACTCCAGGTGTGAAACTGCGCAGACTGGCACACCCAACGTTGCCAGGGAATCCTGCATCCTGGGATGATGAGCTGATGCCAGCAGAGCTGAGTCAGAGCTCGTTGTGTGGACCAAGTCCAAGTTCTGGGCTCTGTCTGTACGGTGCCTCGATCCCTCTCCCTTCCTCAAGTCCCCCTTCTGGTTCCGTCCGCATGCAACCAGGGAAAGTCCAGGCCTGCATCTGACAGCAGCCTCTGAGTTAGGTGCCGAGGGTACGAGAGAGAGCAAGCCTCTCCAAGCTGAGTGCTGGGGCTGAGCACACAGCCCAGAAGCAGACAGATGCTATTCCAGAGTTGGAGTGTTGGCCCCTGCTCTCCTACTGCCTCGGCAGGGAGGGAGACAGCACACACAGAGTGCAGGCAGGTGGGAAACGGAGGGCCGGCTGTGTGTGTCTGTCTTGGGGACCCGCAGCTAAGAGATGCCGCTACTAGTCTGATCTCTCTCCTGCAGTTTCTGGGGCACAGGCGGAAGAGCTGAACACCAGGCCATGGCTGTCTGAGTAAGGCACTTGGGATTGCATGACATACAGCCACTGTTCCTCTTTAAAAGGAACTTCTGCTTCCCACGCTGTGGTCAGAGGGCCCGTGGGTGGAGAGCTGGAGGTTACCTAGCCCAGTGCAGTGTGCTTTGCCCGGGGGAGAGTATGGGTCTTGAGGAAGCACAAGCACAGCCTTCTTTCCATATATGAGTACGCCTTACACTAGAAAAGAGACGTGCTGAAACTGAAAGCTCTCTCTAATCTTAAGGCAGCGGCCCAGACCATCAGGCTTCACGATGACGTGGGTTGGGGGCTGCAACCTGCTCCTAGGTCCAGTCAAATCCTCAGTGTGTAAGGAGCCTGACAACCGCACGAATCTTCAGGTATCTGCCGGTACCACGCCACTTCTTCTGATCACGCTCCAGCCATGGCGGAGCCCCCAAATCTGACGCTCTGGAGAACAAAAGCATTTGGGCACGCTAGCAGAGCAAAGCCGAAGGGACAGCACTGCGCCCCTCAAACAATCAACGAACACTGTCTTCCTAGGCAGAGTTCACCGCCAGCTGACCCAGATGCTCTGCAAATCAGTAAAGAAAGAAAGAGAAACCCAGAAACCATAAAGAAACCCACAAGGTGCAGAGTCCAACGAGAAGGGCGATCCACTGAGAAGATGCTAAGACTTCGACAGTGGCTACCCAGAGCCCTTGCGGGGAGGAGGAGTGGCGTGCTACACTGCCACATCGGATGCTCTCTGCTGCTACCATACAGAGGCAGGAGGACAGGAGGCTCCTAGAAAAGTTTCCACAGACTGTTCCAACATGGAGGATTCGTGTTTCCTGAGCACTGGAGATGAGATGGCCCCACGTGCTCTCGGCTTGGCCGACTCAGCTGCAGTCACCTGTGGGCCACGGGGAGGGATGCAGTGCATACTATGCCCGCCCCTCCAAACAAAGGTGAGGAGTTTGGAGTAAATATACGTCAGCAGATACGCTTGTGTCACCAGCTGGCTAGCTAAATGACTTCTATAAAAAATGGGAGGGCCCAGTGCAGTAGCCTAGTTCCTTTCTCAATTTTAATCAATTATTTCCCTTAAAAAAAAAAACCTTTTATTTTTAAGGCAGATTTACAGAAAGAGAAGAGACAGATCTTCCACTAACTGGTTCACTCCCCAAATGGCCGCAATAGCAGGAGCAGAGCTAATTGGAACCCAGGAGCCAGAAGTTTCTTCAGGGTCTCCCATGTGAGTACAGGGACCTAAGAACTTGAGCCATCCTTGACTGCTTTCCCAGGCCCCAAAGCATAGAGTTGGATGGAAAGTGGAGCAGCCGGAACACCAACCAGTGCCCATATGGGATGCCAGCCCTGCAGATGGAGGCTTAGCCTATGATGCCACTGCACCAGCTCCTCGTTTTTAACCTGCCGACTGTAGAGAATAATGACCCACCGCCTGTTGAATGTGGAGAACAGTGCCTATATGTCAGGCTTGTCATAAGACTTCAAATTAACTATTATAGTTGCGCCTCAAATAAAACCAGGTAAAAAAAAAAAAAAAACTCTGGGAATTGAAAAGCAAAATAGAATGGCAAGATATTCTTTTCCTGGGTGCTTGTAATGCAGCAGGCACCAATCTCAGTGTTTTTAAGGTACACCTCAGGTTACGGGTACACAGAACAGTCCACCTTACAGACGAGGGGGCCACAAATCCAAAACCCCAGGGCAGCGTGGCCAGGGCTCAAGCCACTCACGCTGACCTACTGGGCAGCGCTGCCACTTCCTGCCAGACCTCGGTCACTGCTAAGGAAACAAGGCCAGTGGTCAGGTACCCCAAACACACCGTGCCCACATTTTGGCAATTTTACCCTGTTTGGACAGTAGCCATACTCCTGGAATTTCTGCTTATTCGCTAACCATTTTCCCTCCTCCTTCTGATTTCTGTTCCCAGCCAGGTCTAACACTGGGACTAATTCTGGTTTTTTATTGGTTTGTTTCTAGCCTTGCTTTTTCGGTCCTAATCTTAAAACCACTTGCCTGACTTCAAACCCGCTTCCGCTGCCCGACGGTTCCGTGGAGTTGAAGTTGTCAGTATCTGGTGTCTGGTTCAGTGCTGGACCCACCGTGCCTGTGCCTAACACAGCTCCCTCCTGTTTCCTGTGCCTGCTGTCTGTTTTTCCTTCTGAGATGGCAACATTCCTTTGGGAGCAGACAGAATGCTTCTCATTTTGTAGCCCTAGCATCTAGCGTAACATGACACACAGTAACTGATTTGCAGTCTACCTGCAGCTTGCTGATGGGAAACTGGGGTTTCAAGGAGTTAATTTAACTGGCCTTAGTTTAACAAATGGGGGACAAAACCAAAGGTTCCTCTCATCTCTGTGCTTCGCTCAGCCTCTGGCTAGAAAGTGCTCCCCACCAGTCTCCCTTCCCAAGCCCTTCCATAGAAATCACCAACTACCCAAAATAGTAGTCTCATGATTTCATGCGCAATTACGCGGTAGTCATCTATTGCATCATGGCCAAATTCCTCCGCACAATTCTGAGGTTCTCCTGTAACCTGCGTCTACTCTCCTGAAACAACCAGTGGATGCCAAACATGTACAGTGTTTTGCAGCTGAACTACAACCTGCTGGCGAGGAAGCTGACCTGTAGTTCAGCTGATAAACCTGACTCGTGGCCACTGTGCGTCAAAGCCCACACCCACCTCTGCTGGGTAGACCTGCCCCTGCCCCGCTCCAGCAGGCCTGCCTCTTGCCTTCTTCACTCCATAGCTGCTTCTCACGAACTCCAGTGCAAACCATAATCCTCAACTACAGATCAAAGTCTGTTTCAGAGGAATTTTACATGGTGCAGGGCTATTATAAATTCTCAAAATGTCAGCAAATCAAGGAATAGAAACAGGCATATCAACAAAAAGGTTCATTCTCCTTCCCTTCCTACTGTAACAAAAAAAAAAAAAAAACTAACCTTGCGTTGTACCACTTTGACCCTTCCTAAAGGTAAAGAATGGGCCTGCCACGATGGCTCAGTTGGCTAAACCTCCCCCTGCATGTGCCAGGGTCCCATATGGGTGCCAGTTCATGTCCCAGCTGCTCTATTTCCCAACCATCTCTCTACTTAGAGCTTGGGAATGCCTTGGGACCCTGCACCAACACGGGAGACCTGGAGGAGGCTCCTGGTTCCTGGCTTCAGATTGGCTCAGTTCTGGCCATTGCAGCTATTTTGGGAGTGAATCAACAGATGGATGACCTTTCTCTCTGTCTCTACTCTGCAAAACTGTCTAACAAAAATGAATAAATCTTTAAAAAAAATGATAGAGGTCAGTAATGCTGACTGAAGTCCCACTTTTTGGCAAAGTTCTCCCAAACCTTTCTACCTTGCAATGGAAACCCTAAACCCACAAATACTAGTTTTCCCCTCTTCATCTCTTCTCTTCCTTGCCAACCACCTTTCTACTTTCTCATGCCAGGATTTTTACTGATTTATCATTAAATTGGTGAGGCAGATTTACAAAGAGAAGGACAGTCAGAGAGAGAGAGATCTTGCATCCACTGGTTCACTCCCCAAATAGCCACAACCACCAGAGCTGAGCTGGTCTAAAGCTGAATGCCAGCAGCTTGCCCCAGATCTCCCACATGGACACAGAGGTCCCCGGACTATAACCCCAGGTGTGTTACCGGGAAGCTAGACTGCCAGTGGAGCATCCAAGGAGCAAACTGGCACCCATTTGAGATGCTGGTGCTGCCAGCAGTGAATTCACACGCTCTGCAACAGGGCCACCCAGAAAAGCTATTTTTGGAAAACAATCTTGGGGCCTGGTGCAATAGCCTAGTGGCTAAATCCTTGCCTTGCATTCACTGGCATCCCATATGGGCACCAGTTCATGTTGTGGCTGCTCCACTTCCCATCCAGTTCCATGCTTGTGGCCTGGGGAAGTAGTCGAGGATGGCCCAAACCTTGGGACCCTGTACTCGTGTGGGAGATCTAGAAGAAGCTCCTGGCTCCTGGTTTCAGACTGGCTCAGCTCTGGCTGTTGCAGACATTTAGGGAGGAAACCAGCAAAAGAAAGATTTTTCTCGCTGTATCTCCTTCTCTCTCTGTATCTGCCTTTCCAATAAAGATAAAATAAATCTTAAAGAAAAACAAAGTCTTGGGCCGGCATTAAGGTAGAATGGGTAGAGCTGCGGTCTGTGGTGTCCTATATGCTCTCCCTTTAATTCTTAGTTTCAAATAAGTAAATAATTGTTTTTAAAGAAAATAATCTTGTAATCACAGAGTAAAGACTGTTCCTAGGAAGATTATGTTTACCGTTCCCCAGCCCCGAAAGCCTGTAGAGAGGAGGTTTCTGTTCATAGCACTTCCTTTTTTTTTTTTGTTACATTATTTTTTATTGATTACATTGCAGTATGTGACACTGTCTCATAGGTTCTGGGATTTCCCCCACCCCCTCCCCATACCCTCCCCCCATGGTGGATTCCTCCACCTTGTTGCAGTATTACAGTTCAAGTTCAGTCAAGATTCTTTCATTGCAAGCATAGAGCCCAGCATCTTATTGTCCAGGTATATTCAGCAGTTTCTTGGGGAGACCATCTCTGGTCTGAAAGCAGAGCTGGCAGAATATCATCTTGATCAAATAAAAGCCACACATAACATCAACAACAATTTACAGCATTATAGAATTAATTGACATGGTATTGAGTAACAAATATGTTAAAAAAAAATGCAAGTTCTTAACTGCATCCTCTGACTACTTCATTGACATTTCAATGTTGGTTTATACACAGAACCGGCTGCTATACACCTTGAAATGGCTATAGGGTACTATTCAGCTGTCTCGTGACTATTTTCATTTTAGCATTCAGCAGTTTATAGTGTTGAAGCTTAATTTTGCTGAACTTGGCAGATTTGGGGGTAGTCTAAACTGGCTTATAACTCTAACAAGGCATATGTCAACAGTTGAAGTGCGGAACAGTTTTAGGAGGGGTGTGCAGAGAAATCTTCAATACCTTAGTGAGGAGTAACTAATCTTTGTGTCCTACCTAGTAAGGCATGTGTTCACAGCACTTCCAAACACCCTTTATCCTCCAGCAGTAGCTCCAGACTGACTGCCAGCAAGGCCCTGGCTAGGGACCAGCCTGAGGGTACCTACCTTGTGCATAGAGTACAATTAGTACCAACTAGGCAACAAAATGCTCTGAGGGCCCGCACAACGGTACAATGGATTAGTCCCCTGTCTGTGGCACCACCATCCCATATGGGTGCCAGTCTGAGTTGCAGCTGCTCTACTTCTGATCCACCTTCCTGCTAATGTGCCTGGGAAACCCGCAAAGGCTGGCCTAAGTCCCTGGGTACACACATGGAGACCCAGACGAAGCTCCAGGATGTTGGCTTTGGACTGGTCCAGCCCTGGCCATTGTGGCCATTTGGGAGATCTTTCTGTCTCTCCTTTGTAAACCTGCCTTTCCAATAAATCGAGAAAAACCCCGCAAGAACTATTATTCCTGGAAACTGTCTTCCTCAGTCTCCCAAGCATTATGCTTGGGTCACCTTCTCTGGTGTCATTACCTGTTTCCCAGCCCTCTCTCCTCAGCACTCTTCTAAGATTTAGCCTCATCCGTCTACTTCCTGACGAACCCACCAGCCCCGTGGGCTGTAGCCACTAGCTGAGGAGCACAGCAGAGCAGCACGGCCACCCACACTGGATGTGCCAAAGGTCAGGTCAGCAGAACTTCTTCAAGCACAGGGAAGGCAAAGCAAGCAGCACAACAATCAGTGGCTTCCACGCTGCTCAGGAAAAACAACAGACACGCATCTGTCTGAACTTAGGCTTGACATCTATGAAAGAGCACAGCTGAGCCATGATTTTAAAGGTGAGTATTTAAGACTGGAAATACCAAGTGGCGTGAACAATGGGAAGTGTTACTTCACAGCACCTTCCTGTAGGCACACATAGGATACAGATCCACAGCCCGGGTCTTGTGGGGGACTTCTCTCCAGACAGACAGACAGACAGATGGTTTCGTTCCCAACTGGTTTGTTTTTGCACATGAAAACGCTTTTGTTCAGTGACAAGTCTGCAAAAGTACTCAGCTGGGGAGGTGCTGTGCAGCAAGCTAAGCCATCACCGAAGACACCTGCATCTCATAGCAGAATACTGGGCTTAAGTCCTGTGTCCACTTCCGCAAGGGATGCTAGCTTAGGAGTCTAGATCCGTCATCCACGGAGAGGCCCTGTTAACAGGAGCCCCTGGTTCCTGGCTTTGACCTGGCTCAGCCCTTGGGATTGTGGTCACTTGGGGAGCAAAGCATTAGATGGACACCTCTCTCTTTCCCTCTGGCTGACAATCTGCCTTTCAAGTCAATGAATCTTTTTTTGTTTGTGTTTCTTTAAAAAACACCTCACTGGGGTGAGTGCTGTGATACACTGGGGGAATGCGGCACAGTGCGTTAAGCTTCTTTTTGAGAACCTGCATCTCCTACCAGAGCACTCGGGATTAAGTTCTGCTTTCACTTTCAACCCAGATTCACACTGATGCACTTGGGTCCCTGCCACACATCTGGGACAGCTGGATGGAGCTCCTGACTCCTAGCTTCAGCATGGCTCAGCACTTGCCATTTGGGCATTAAACCACAGAGAAGAATCTCCAACACCTGCCTTTCAAAATCAGGTGTTTCTCTGGTTGTTGTTGTTGTTGTTTTTGTTTTTTGTAAGATCTTGGTAGAAGTTCCAGGGGAAGCCACCCTAGAAAAGGCCTTGACATCTCTAAACCTTGGCTTAATGCCCCCTGCTTTGGGGGCGTTTTGGGGACTGGGGCTGGGGGTGGATCACGGAGCGGATGTGGAAGTGTTTTGTTGTTACAGGAAGGCAAGATTAACGCAGCAGCAGCTTACCCACCAACCACTGGCCTCAAGGCGATGCAGGTGGCAGTCACAGGGCCCTCACTTCCCCAGCCCCAGCACCGAGCAGCTCATGAGCACCAACGCTGCCTCTCAGTGTGGCGGGGACTTCCCTTGCTCTGGCGTGGGGGAAATTCCTGCGCTTAGAATAACCTGCTACAAACACCCATCTGAGCAAACCTCCTACTGAGCGTTCTGACTTCCTCAGGCTTGAGATGCCATTCCGGCTTCCCATCTGAAAAGCGGAAATGGCAAGTGCAGACAGACAGCTGTATTTACAGCTGCCAGGAGCTTTCAAAGGCTGTTGCTCTGGTGCTGAAACCACAGCCAAAGCTCTGCAGCCCAGTAACAGCTCTCAAGCCACGGAGACATACACAGAGGACTCAAGTAACGTCAAACTCACTCCCCAACTTCCAGGGAGTGCTTCCCAAACAGCTGGGAGCGACTGCATCGAATCACATGGAGTGTTTAGAAAAAGCTGCTGCTCTACTACCCTGGGACAACACAGGTTGGGTGGTGGGGAGGATGTGGTTTGTTAAGGAATCTATTTTTATCTCTTAAAAAAATATTTATTTACTTGAAAGGCAGAGAGTCAGAGTCAGATGGGAGAGGAAGAGATCTTCCATTCACTGGCTCATTTCCCAAATAACTAAAACATCTGGGATTGATTCAGGTTGAAATTAGGGACTCCATCCAGGCCTCCCACATGAACAACAAGGACCCAACAACATTTTCTGTTGTCTTCCAAGGCATATTAACAGGAAGTTACCCTGGAACTGGAGCAGGAGGGACTTGAACCAGCATTCTGATATGGCATGTCAGCACTACAATGTCACAATGTTGGCCCCAAGAACTTCTTTTTCCCCATGAGGCTAATGGCTTTTGTATAAAACCCCCAGGGGGAAACCGACTCAAACCACACCACAGGCATGGGTTTGCCCTGGATGAGCGCTGTAGTTGCCTGATTTAGCAGCAGGCCACAGGAGACTCCACCAGGTTCCGACTGCATTGAACAAAAACCTCTGCACTGGTGGTTCACTCCCTTGAATACTTCCTGTTCAAGTGAAAAATGCAAGATGCTTTCTTTTCCCCATCTGCAACAACATCCATCCAAAGTCAGACTTCTTTTTAAAGTATTAACTGTCATTTCTTCTTCTTCCTTTGCTTTTTTTCTTTAAAGATTTACTTATTTTTATTGGAAAAGCAGATCCACAGAAAGAAGGAGTGAGAAAGCTCTTCCAACCATTGGTTCACTCTCCAAAAGGCTGCAATGGCCAGAGCCGAGCCAATCCAAAGCCAGGAGCTAGGAGCTTCTTCTGGGTCTCCCATGTGGGTGTAAAAGCTTTAGGACATTATTTGTTGCTTTCCCAGGCCATAATCAGGGAATTGGGTACAAAGTGGAACAGCCACGATGAACCGGAGCCCATATGGGATCCTGGTACTTGCAAGTGGAGGATTTAGCCACTGAGCTGTTGCACTGGGCCCTGTCACTTCCAAGAGATGGATTCCATGGGGGCTTCTACCTCTCTTCCCTGTAGTCCTTGAGTCCTGCAGGAAGGATCTGCTTTTCAATGTCCTTTAAATACCACTGGTGAGCTTCTTTCAAAACCCTTGATGGCACCCATGTTCTAATTGCTACCTTTAAGACAGCTATTCATGCTATTTATGTCTGCCCCTACTCCCCTCCAGCTATGGCTTTTTCAAGGACTGAAAACATACCAGTTTTGTACTCAGTTTTAACTGATTGAACTGAACCAGTGAACCACAAAATCTCTCATACTCTAGAATGGAGGACATCACTGTCGGAAAAACTATTGCAGGAAAAATATCTCTTACCCAGTGCTTGGGGACAAAAGCAGTTTAACCTTTTCTTTTTAACCTTTATTTGCATATACATAATGAGATATCTTAGGGATGAGACTAAGCCTAGACGTGTCATTCATTTTGCTTCATATATACCTGATACATAGAACATGAATGTTAAAAAGTCCTCGCTTTGAATGCACTGGCATCCCATATAGGTACTGGTTCATGTTGTGGCTGCTCCACTTCCCATCCAGCTCCCTGCTTGTGGCCTGGAAAAGCAGTCAAGGATGGCCCAAAGCCTTGGGACCCTGAACCCATGTGGGAAACCTGGAGGAAGCTCCTGGTTTCAGATCAGCGCAGCTCTGGCTGTTGCAGCTACTTGAGGAGTGAATCAGCAGATGCAAGAGCTTCCTCTGTCTCTCTTCCTCTCTGTATATCTGACTTTCCAATTTTAAAAAAAAAGCCTTTAAAAAAAAGTCCTTTAACAAAAATCATCTCTCCCCTACTCTTTCTTTTTATTTGAGAGACGGACAGCTCCCACGTGTTGGCTCACAGCCCCCAGGCCTGCAAGAGCCAGGACTGAAGCTGGGAGATGGAAACGCATCCCAAGTCTTCCATGTAGGTATCAGGAACTCAACATCTTGAGCTGTCACTACCAATTCCCAGGGGCGGCAATGGGCGGGAAGGCTGGAGCCAGGAGCTAGCTGCACCCTGGGAGGCCCCTGGCACGTGGGATGCGATGCGCCTCACCTGCTAGGCTCAGTGCTGGCTCCCTATGTGTGCAGTGTTGTGCTTTGATGGAACAAAGTCCCATGGTAGGGAACTTGCCACTTGCAGTGCCACAATCAATGCTCTGGATTTTGGAACACACAGAGTTCTT
Organism: Ochotona curzoniae; assembly: GCF_017591425.1. Taxonomy (NCBI): domain Eukaryota; kingdom Metazoa; phylum Chordata; class Mammalia; order Lagomorpha; family Ochotonidae; genus Ochotona; species Ochotona curzoniae. The sequence continues at coordinate 7,753,903 of NW_024465816.1, read as the reverse complement.
ACAATAGAGCTGGTCAATCTATATTATGTTCAATTTGGGCTTGAGAATAATTTTCAATAAATCTAACCACACTGACAGTAATAGCATCAAAGAAGAGTCCTACAGTGAAGGCACAAGCTGGCATTTACAGCATTAAGGGTCTCTTACGAACACTATACCCAACGCGCAGCTTCTCATAGTATCCAACTAGGCCTCGTGGCAACTTTGGCTGCCCCAAGATGGCCAGTGAGTTCTGTCGTGACTAAACTCAGCTCATACCAAGTCCCCAGACAGATGCTCCCATGAACTAATTTTTTCACCTCTCAGTTTGAAGCCAAAGTGACCTCAGTGGTCTCCTATATGCTCTGCATTACTTAACAGTGTGACAGTGTTCAAGTGTGTGAGGGGGCTGCAGGGTCCTGTGAAAGTAGAAAAGTTGGCTCCCGGGTCTGCCCTCCCACTTCCAGGAGCAAACGTGCCAAGCAGCTGGCAGTGGCGGCTGCTTTTCTCTGTCCAGGAGCTCTTCCCTCTCCAGCTTTGGAGGCTCAGCTTCTGGTCAATCTCTAGGCCAGCCCAGGGACTCAGCTCTGGGACTCCAGGTCAGGCCCAGGACTCAGGCTTTGGTCATCTGGTTCATGCCTCATGACTGTTCTTCTTGCCTAGCTGTTGCTCCTCTGGGTTTCTGGCTATGTTGGAGGTTTTTCCTGTCTGTTCCAGCTGAAGCCTGAGGTTCTGTTCTGGATGCTCTCTCCTGCCCCTTCTGCTGGCATCCCTCCGCTCCTCCCAGCTCCGAAAGCCGTCCCTCTGGTTGGCCATGACCATCCATTTGTCTTCCGTCCTCAGTGTTAACCTAAATATACCTTCTTCTAGCATCTCAGGCATTAGGGGCGGAATCCTTACCCTCCAAGAGGGGAGTGCATTCAAATCCAGGCGTGCTGGCTTCAAAGCAAACCTTCCAACAGCCCGCCTTGTTCTGGCCTCGCTGAGTTCACAACAAAGAGGTCAGCAGTCCAAAGACCATACCCTCTCCCCACGTCCTGGGCCCCTCAGTGCTCTCAACAGAGTTGTCCAGCAATAAACACCATTCTACATGTTACACTGGCACATCGTCTAAAGGTGATTAAATAGTGTGTATGAAACCACCATCTTGGGAATCTAAAAAACTCAGGGAACTGTCAGCAGATGGTTCCAGAACAGGCCTTGGAAGGTGTAACACTGACTTGGGAGCTCCTGGCTTCCCTTCCATGACCATTGCAGCCGAGGTAGCCGCAGCCACTGCAATCACCCACTTTCAGAAGGGCACTCTGGCTGCGGACTGGTGCTAATCCATCTCTCAGAGGAGAAAGCCTCAGGCAGAAGGCTCAGGCATGCTGAGCCGCACGGAGACAGCATTCCACCGGCAGTGGGAGGCCACTCCCCCTCGGCCTCTGCGTCTGCGGAGGAGGGCGGACAGGAGTGGAGCGGCGCTGCCGGGTAGCTGGAGGCCAACGGGCCTGCTTGACCAGTCACCGCTGCCTGCCCACACGCCAGCTTCACGCGCTCTGGGGTAATCAGCCACGGCCAGGGGCCACCCGTTCTCCCCACTGCCTCCAGCCCATCTTTGCCAGGTTGGAGCCTAGCATTACTGAGCTCTGTCAATCAAGCAACCAGCACAGAGAAGGGAGGTCTCTGTTCTCCGGAGAGAAATGGCAGGGCAGGGTTTATCTTTTGCTGAACTTGGACTCAGGGTTTGCTTTGCTGATCCCAGATATAGCAGCCATAACCACATCCCTGTTTTCTCGTGGCCAGCACAGAAGCCAATTAAAACAAAGCAGAAAACACAAACTACAAACTCTCGCTCTGACAAGCCCACGGCTGACTTCCAGCTGTCCTCCACAATACTCATTCATTTCGGCGTGAGGCACTAGCCTCTATTTTGGGCAAAACCAGAGACAAGCCCTGTGTTTAAAGCATCCTTTTGTGCCCATGTACTGCAGCCAGGGGAAATTCCTTTTGTGAAGTATTTTTCTCCTTCCTCTTAAAATTACATGGATCATAATTGATAGCTTCTAGTATGAGCCTAACACTAAATTCACATTTAAGTAGGGACAAGTCCAGTAGATGACATTCACAATAAAACTTTTTTAAAAAGGGAAATTAGGCACAATACAGTAGCTGAGCACTGGGCAAAGTTACTTTTGAAAACAATAGTTTTTTTTTTTCCTTAATGAAAAGGGTAGCCTTTCACCTCATTCAACCTAAATTAGCAAGAAATATTTTTATGTAACCCCAACCTCTTGAATAAAGGACTTTCAGGTAGTAGAAAGCATGAGTAAGCAAAAAAAAACAAAAAAAAAAATAGTAAGCACAGTAAAATACCAGGAGAAAAACTCGGATTCACTCTTTCTGTAGAGGAGCCATGACTCTGACCATCTTCTATTCCATACTAGCCACTGTGTTAGAAACAGAACCAGGGTCTCTGATGGACTGTACCCACCACTACCACTACTTCACAATCATTTCCTGAAAGTGAGGAACTTTTCCAGGCACGCTCACATCAGACAAGTGGCAGGGAGGGACAGGGAGAGAGCGAAGAAGTCAACAGAAGGGTAGGAGGGAGACTGGAATCGGCAAGCTGCCCCAACAGAGCAATCCATTCTCTGTCACATACCCATGTGAAGGCTTTCCAGACTCCAGAATCTTGCTATTTCCCCTTTGGCTACCATCCTTCTGTTTGGAGAACAGCAGCATCCGCAGCAGCGGCACCGGGGTGTGACTGAGGCAGCCGGTCCTCAGCACCGAGCATCCAGCATCTCCCAGGCTCGCAGCCCCAACTGCTGCAACGGCTTCTTCGCGGCTTCCCGCTGTGTGCGTCTCTGGTCAGAGGCTGCCTAGAGACTGACAGCAGGCTCCCTCCTGATGGTTAGTCACGCCGGAGACAGCTCGGATGTCGGGGAGGAAATTCTAAACGAAAGCTAAGAGCGTGCGCCGCCGGGAACCCAAACACGCTCACAAGCCTATCAGATGCTGCGGAGAGCCCCCTAGGAGGGTGGTGGAAACACGCCCGAGTCAGACTTGCAGAGCGCTATGCCAAAGGTATTTATTTCACGGGAGAAAAGCACAGAGGTCACTTGGTTCACAAGTGGAGTTAGGATTTCAAAATCCTACGGTTAGGACAAAATTTTTTTACTTGTGATAACACGCTATGTTATCTGTAAATTTACGAATCACTTTGGCAAGAAGATTTTGTAAGATCACTTGCGAGTGTTTTCTCTCACAAGGTGAAGGGAACACGCGTTATCTCTTACTGTGTAAAGTTCACAGAAAAATGCACAGCATGAAAAAATGTAAACTTTTTGTAAAACAATAAACATCGATTTTATTTTTCCTTTTTTTTTTTTTTTAAGTTTTCTTTATTTGAAAGTGAGGGCTGCAGAGAGAGGTTTTCCACCTACCCGTTCACACTCCTTATGGCTGCAACAGCCGAGGTAGAGCCAAGGCTGAAGCTGGGAGCTTCCTCTGGGTCTCCACGTGAGTAACAGGGACCTAAACCTTTGTGCCATTTTCTGCTGCTTTTCTCAGGCACGTTAACAGGGAGATGGGTTGGAAGTGGACCAGTCTGGAAACACTGTGCCTAGATGGGATGCTGGCATTGTGGGTTTGCTTGCTACAATAAAATGCTGGTCCCTCCATGAAATTTTAGGAAGTAATTTCAGGGACTGGAGCCCGTGTTCAGTAAGCTAAGCCTCAGGCTGTGATCCACCCCCCGTCCCCCACTCTGGTCCCTGATGGCCACTGGCTCTAGTCCCGGTTGCTCCACTTCTGATCCAGCTCCTTGCTAATGTGCCTGGGAAAGCAGCAGAAGATGGCGCATGCCCTTGGGCCCCTGCATCCACGTGGGAGACACCTGGCAGAAGCTCCAGGTTCCTGACTTTGGACTGAACCAGCTCTGGCTGTTACAGCTGTTTGGGCGAGTGAATCAGTAGATGGAAGATTGATCTCTCTCTCTCCCTCTCTCTCTCTAACTCTTTCAACTAAAATAAATAAATCTTTTTTTTTTCTTTTAATGAAGTTTTGGGACAGGGAGAGACATTGGCAGAGTGGTTAGGGTGCCACTCTGTTAACAATGTTAACATCCCTTATTGGAGTCAAGGGTTCAAGTCCCAGCTCTGCTTCAAATTCCAAACTGCTACTAATGTGCATGCCAGGAGCCAGAAAGTGCTGGCTTAGGTGCTCAGGTCCCAGCCACACACACACACACACACACACACACAGGGCACACACTGAGCTGGCTGCTGGCCTGGGCCATTGCAGGCATTCCAAGACTGAAGCCGCATGGCCGCACGGCCGCATGGTGGGAGAGCCCTCCCTCTTTCCCTCTCTGTGTGGTTTTCAAACGAATAAATTAAAAATAAACTATTCTCAGGTTCCTCCTCAGGTTTGCAGAATCAAATCTGCATTTTAGCAAGATCCCAAGTCATTCGTCCTTCTATGGTTCTGGGGACCTCAACAAACTAAGCAACATATTTGCAACCAGGCACTAACTCAGACGCCAGTGTGCTGTTTTCAGCAGCTCAGAACCATGCAGACCCCAGATGGAACAGGTAGGCCTGCTTTTAGTCGGAATGAAGAAGCAAAATGACGAATACTCACATGCAAAAGACAGGGACTTCATTCTAATGTGTGTCCATCCTGATAAATCCTAAATCTCAGCACGAGGCAAAGACAACTCCTTTTTTCTTTTTTTTTTTACATTCTTAATTTCTGTTGTTAAAATGGCTGGTTTTCTAGAAGAAAAAGCTCTCCGTGCTAGATTTCCTGGCCCTGGGTGCCAGGTCTCTTTGTTCACTTTCCCTTTTTAACTGGAACCTAGTAGAGGGAGAGCTCCTTCTAAACCCACAGATGGGCCAGGGAATTCGACTGAGAACCTTGGGGAACTTAAAAAAACTAAGAAAATTTGTCTACAGACAGAAGATACCTCTTTCTCTGTAGCTCTGCCTTTGAAATAAATAAATCTTGAAAAAAATAACACAAAAAGAAAGCGGAAAGCTAGACAAATAGAAATTATATTTAAATGAAGCTTCTTCAAGGACATTGACCCCAAAATGCTTCTAAACGGGAGCCAACATTTATCAGATCAGAAGAAGGATACACATGAAAAAATCTTAAGTTTGGGAAAATTTTAAAAACCTGCTCCTTCCCCAAATACCACGTTGGCTGTGAATTAGATGCTTCTACAAGACACTGATGAAGGGCAGCACTGACTCAATTAGCAAGGGGATCAGGAGTGGAGAGAGCCAAATGACACATCAATATCAAATATTTAAACATCAGAGAGGATAAATGCATGGAATGTCAGATAATTCTTATTCTATAGATAAAGGGCTTTAGAGTATTGTTGGCAAAGGGGCTCTAAGGTCAAACGCCTAGGATCTCTGCAGAGGTTACACCAGCAGCCACATCTCCCATTCAGAGCAGTGCTTCCCCACCGTCTCTCCAGGACTACTTGAGATGGGCCAGGTGGCTGCCGAGGTTCCTGTTAGTTCACTCTGACTGATCATTTCAAGAACCATGTGGTACACATTGTCTTATGTGACTTAGGTCATGTGTATAAAGATGACCAGCATTAGATACCCATTAGCAACCAGTTGTGGCCCCACTGCGGTCATACCTCAGGGCAGCAAACCCCCAGATGGACTGTCCCATAAACTTGATGTCCCCACTAGGCTGGATGGGACCTTACCAAGCACTACAGGACCGGTGGTCATCAGGAGGCCCCAGGGTTGCCATGCTACCTTTGGCACTATATTATTGTCAATTTTAACAAATGGGTCCCAGGATAGGCAGGTACCTTAGCCAAGGTGCCTTCTCACAACCCTACTGGCTGGACAGAATCACAGCCCCAGCTCACACGTGGGCAGTGCCTGGCGAGGGCCAGGATCTGGATACACTCTTGTGCCCTTCGCTGGTGCTGCAACAGGGCTGCTGTTTCGGAAGCTGGGATAGGGGGTTCCTCAGGAGGAAATAATCTGCTCCACTGGCCGCCAGTTACTCCATCCAATGGTTACTAGCATGAATACCTGAGGACTGACAGGGAGCCTCCACTTTAAATGGGTGACAAGACACACGTCACTATCAAGATAGAGGTCACAGCTATGTGATTTTTCAGAGAAACCTGAAAGACGTTTCAGCTGATGTGCAACCCAACCTTCTCCAGCACCTGGTGGCCTCCACAGCGGACAGTTCCAGCTGCCACCACTGCCCCCGGGGCAGCGGAGGCAGACTCCCTTTAAGCTGTAGCAATACAATGTACAGTAGCCAGAGGTTCCTCACCATGGGGCGGACTCCTTCGAAGAGAGCACACAGGAAGTGGAGCCTGAGTTACCAGAACTTACGCAGTGCAAGCTGGGAGACAAGGATGAAGGAAGTGTGCTACTCTGTGCCCTCCACGCCATCACAGCTTGCTCATTCTTGGGGGATGCGGTCTCAAGGCCACAGACACACAAAGCCGTGGCAGATCTGCTCTCAGAGGCCTAAATGATACATGCCTGTCCTCAATACTCTACCCTTTTCTCTGACTGCCCCAAACAGGACACTGCACCTGGCCACTGCCTAGAATCTGGACTGACACAGAAGCAAACAAAGCTTAGCCGCTATTTCCTGCACCTCTTGCTCATGTTTCAGGACCCAGTACAAACTCTTTCCTGCATTCATCTTTATCTGGTGATCTATCGAGATGGTTCAAAGTTCTTAGTTAGCTGGCTGATCTGTTTGAATGCCAGCTCTGCTACCTGCTACCTGAGCTGGGGAAAGCTTCTGAACATTGCTCTGCCTGTAAGCTCAGGCCAGGACCACGGGGAGCCCTGGCACTCTGGTGGTGGTCTTCAAGGCTTTTGCTCACCCTCATCTGATGTGCAATATTTTCCTTTTAAAATTCAACTCCTGAAACTGAGTCATTTAGAAAGATACAAATAAATGTTTTAGAACTGAGGCTGTTTCAGCTGCTGCAAGATGAAATTTCCCAAGTTTTCTGGAAAACTGTTGAATATTTACTTTATTCTATTTTCCTGAGACAAGGACCAGAATGCTATGTTCCTTTAAAAAAAAAAAAATCCTGATTCTTGGTAATGATACGGCATGAAACAACGCCACTGCAGCCCCCAAGCCCTGCTGGCAGGATGGCTGCGGGCACTAACGTCCAGATTTGTTATCCTCGCTCCTCCATACGCAAGCCTTTCATAATTTCTAAATTCCTCGGCCTCGATGGCATCCGTGCTGGTTCACAGTGGGGTCAGACGACAGTAATCTTACTGTGCACAGTCCTAGCACTCAGGAAAACAGTTCTATCGCAAGTGCTTGCCTACAGGTAAGGGAACTGATTCATCTCCGTGTTTCTTGGGATCAGAACTAAAAGTGGGATGGAGAAGGGGAGTAGGGAAGACCTGTGACACCCACGCTTCACACCCAAAGCCCTTGGTATTTCAAACATCTTTTCTAAGATTGCTGCTATCACGAACAGGTGCCAATGGATTTTATATTTTTATGACTGTTTATTGAGATAAAACGTTTGAGAAACGAGATGGATAAAATGCAGAAGCAGAAAGACGTAATACAGGGGCTGGCATTGTGGCACAGCAGGTAAAGCCTCTGCCTGTTAACGCCAGCCCCCAAATGGGCACCCATTCCAACCCCAGCTGATCCACCTTAGGTCCAGCTCCCTGACAGTGGCCTGGGAAAAGCAGCAGAAAATGGCTCGAGTGTTTGGGCCTCGGAATGAAGCTCCTGCCTTCAACGGGGCTCAGTCCTGGCTGTCGCAGTCACCTGGGGAATTAGCAAGTATATGGAAGGGCTGTCTTTCCCTCTCAGGTGTTCTGACTTCCAAATAAAGAAATAAATCTTAAAAAAAAAAAAAGCCAATAACCGCCCCCCTGAAAAAAAAGACTTGATGGAACATTTAAAATTGTTTCAAAAGCATCTCACACATACACCCCAGCGACACACCCACACCCTGCTTCCTCCAACACTTACATTTCTCTTTCCTGTAAGCGAATAATTTAGCCAGGGTCAAGGAAATTGGGGACAAAGATTCAGTCCTCTAACAACCAGAGTTTATATATGTTCATTCTGCATAACATGTTTGGATAATAGTTAAACAAAATATTGTCCCCCCCCAAGACTGTTAGTGCTGTGGGACTTGACTGATTAGATTACTGTCTCGCGGAAGGGTCATTAGAGCCGTTACATAAACAGCTCACTGTTCACTGCCCTTGTCCACAGTCATTTAGACTTCCTTAATTACTAATATCTCCCTGGCACGAGGTCACTGCTCCAGCTCTGTGGGGCAGATAATATTAATATCTGTAATTGCCCATGTGTGTTTTCTGCAGGTGTGTCCCAGCGCAGGCAGCCTGTGGTTCTCTCCAGCTAGACTTTGTGGAATAAGACCTACATTTGAACCCCTGAGTCCTGAACCCACAGTCATGGAGCATGGACTAAGCATCACTCAGCTTGCTAAAAAACAGACACTGGGCTCACAGCACTGTGCTGGGTAGTTTGAAAGAATGAAAACACACGCTGCTAAAGCATGCGCTGATTATACAATGCGCGGTTAACACCATTCAGCCACAGGGCTGGTGCTATAGAAAGCCAAGCTAAGCTGCCGCCTGCAAAGCCGGCACCCGCTCTCAGATCACCAGCTCCAGGCCCTGCTGTTCATTTCTGATCCGGCTTCCTGTTAATGTGCCTACGACACAGCCACATGGGATGCAGACGAGCTGGGCTGGCTTCAGCCTCCATCACTCCTGGCTACTACAGCCACTGGGGAGTGAACCCATCCATGAAACAGCTCTCCCCCCAACTCCTGCCTTTCAAGAATAAATTCATAAGTCAGCCTTCATTACAAAACAAAAACAGACACAAAGCAAAGAGACTTAAAGGCCGAAGTGTTTCAATAGAGAATCAGGATTAAACTCCAGCTTTTTGACCTGTCAATAGAAAAATTAACCATGACTATAATAATTAGAAAATAATAACCCCAGACAAAAGATGGACTTGGCTTCCTCTTCCATTCACTGACTCTATTAAGGTTCTTAGGGTCTACTTCACTGTCCTACGGAAATCAAAAACACGCTGTGATCTGTCATCAGGAGACACAGGAAGGGAGAAGGGCCCTCCACAGCTTGATTTCCAGAGCAGCCAGGGCTGGGCCAGGCGGAGGCCAGGAGCTTCACCGGGGTCTCTCACAGGCACAGCGCATTATCTGCAGGAAGCTCCATGGAAGCACAGATGGGACTCAATCCCAGGAACTCTGAGACCCATGTCCCAAGTGGCAGCTTAACCCGCTGCACTACAACACAAGCCCTCAGATCGTTTTTTAATTTTTAATTTTTTTAAAAAATTTTTTGCAACAAATTGGAAGAAGGGCCTTAACAATTACAACAAGGCCCAGCACAACGGCTCAACTGGCTAACCCTGGCTCCTGGCTCTGCATCAGCTCAGCTCTGGCTGTTTTAGCCATTTGGGGAATGAACCAATGGATGGAAGGTCTTTCTCTCTGTCCTTCTCTTTGTAAAGCTGCCTTTCCAATAAAAATTAATTTTAAATAAAAATTACAACAACCTAAGGCAAGGACCAAAAAAAAAAAAAAAAAAACTTTTGTCATAATTCAAGCAAAAAATAAATCCAAGCAATTTTAATGAATTCTTTAACTTGACCACAAGACACTAAGAAATATTCTCCAGCAATTTTTCAATGTAACTTAATACTTAAAAGTCAAATTTGAAATAACACAAGCGATTATTATTAAATTCCTTCACTTCTGGAATGTTCAGATATTACATCCAAACCCCAAACTAAGGGATGGAACTTCATGCTGTATGTTTACCTGCACTGTTTCTTTCAAAAAGCATTTAGTAATAAACACAATTTCACATTAACCAGCCTTCAGTAAGGACAGAGTAATTCATAGAGTTGCCCAACAAATCATCTTGACGTAGCCCTCAACACTTAAGGGATATTTTCAACTGTGAAATCTGAAAACCAGCAAACCAAATTCGAAATTAGGCCACAGGATCTCCGTCTGACAATTTAGCCTCTCAACCCACTCTGGCACTGTGTTCTGGCCCTGCCCCAGCAGCAAACCCAGAAAGAGTTCTTCAGCTCCCAGCACAGCTCTCTTCCGGTCCCTAACACCACGACCCCTTCCTTCTCAGGGGCCCTGGCTTCCCTGACCAACCAAGATGCCACTTACCTCGCTGGCCCTCCTCCCTCTGCCTGTCTTTGGAAATTCCTTTCCTTCCCTGCTTCCCAAATGCCAGCGATCTGCAGAGCACGCTTCGGATGCTCCCTTGCCCCTCACACTCCTGCAGTCTGATGACCCCCCGCACTGAGCTGGCTCCAAGGCCACCCTTCTAGCTCAGAACCAACACCCCCGCCGACCAATTCTTCCATGGCGCCCTGTTCCCTAGGCCTGGGTCTCGGAACTGACTCCTCCTCCCTCACCCCAAACCTCCAATTAAGGTTGACCTCCAATTTCTTTTTCCAGTACTACAATTTCATCTCCCCAGTTAATAGCTCTGTGACCACTCGATGAAGCAACAGACGTCTCCCACTCACTCCACAATCCAACCAGGATTTTTCTAAAACACCAGCCGGATGGACTCAGGTCCGTGGAAACCCTCTTGTGGCTCCTGGTGGCCAGGGGCTCGTCTGCAGCCTAGCCCCCTCTCTGCCCTGCCCTCCTCGCCGTCAAGCAGCACCCACACAGCTGCAGCTCCTCGACCCCCAGCAGCTGGGGCTGAGTCAGAACCCCTAATTCCCACATTTGTGCCATAAACATTTGAAGTTGGAATGCACACCTCTTGACCTCTGCCTCAATCCAACCCTCCATCCCTTCTTGCCCAGTCCACACCTACTCTGATGTCGGCTTGGGCTTCTTTATAGTACACACACAGTGACGCAATCATGCTTCAGGTTTATGACTGGTCCATTTTTCTGGCGTCTAATTCTCATCTAATTTGACAGATACTTTTTTTTTTTTGTAAATCATCTTTGAGCTTCTCCCAAGTGTTCAATTTTATTTTCATAGACTCAATTTTTTTTTTCAGTTTCCTATTAACATTTGCTTATAGTTCTTACTCAACTTCACAACCACCTGCTACACGCAGGAACGGGGTGGTGGGGCAAAGCCCTTGGCTGGCAGGACTGTATCCTGGCTTGTACAAGGACAACAGCTTGGAGAAGCTAGCAGCCAGCAGCCAGTATGTTGTGGGCATCAGTGAGCGAAGGAAGGCAGCCTTCACAGGATAAGCACGGGAGCTGCTTGGGGCTGCTTGGGCTGGGCTACCTTAATCTGTTTCTCACCATGGACTCTTCTCCACTCTGACCTCCACCATGGCATGTGCCGTTCCCTCCATCTGGAATACCCATCCCCGTCCCCATTGGATGTCCACTTGGTGTCACCTCCCCCAGGAAGTCCTGGGACTCCCCACACCTGACCGGAACAGGTGCTTGTTCAGTGTGCCCAAACCACATGAGTGTCGGTGAAAGAGCACACGGAAAAGCCACTTGGGAAAGGCTCCATCATGGCGCCTCCCTCCGTCCTTCCCTAGACAACTGACATAGGGTGTACCCCAACAGTGGCACACCAGCGTGGGCTCACAACCGCGACCAGCTCCGGAACACGGAGCAGTCAGCGAGCACACAAACCCCCTGGGCCGTCTTCCCCTCACGAAACCAACCCCGACCACGGAGGCCACGGACCCCACACCCTGAAGATGGCTAGGCACGTTCTGTCTTCTTCACGCAAACTGACCCACAAGCTGTAGGAGCCAGGCTTACCGTTATGGCGTGGGGAACTATGCCCACCTATCCACGCACGTGGCGCAGCGCCTGTGCGGAGGAGCGCAAAGTCATGTGCAGGTGAAGCGGGGAACAGTGCCCTGCGGAGAAGAGTGATGGGTTCCCCTGGGCGTGGAGCCCAGGGTCAGGCGGGGCATGGGGCCTGCGGAGGCCAACGGCGTTGCCCTCCCCTTGGAGTGGAACCAGCCGGAAGGAGTTAGCATTTGCGGACTAACCTAGGGGGTAGGTAACAGACGCTTAGCAACCTTGTGCCCAGGCATGGGGCTGGGGGTGGCTATAGCCCTTCAGACAGTACCGGGGTGTCCAACTGGCTAACGAGGCATGGCCCTAAGAAAGCCTCTGGCGGGGTCTTCCACGTGTAGGAGCTAGCGATGTGACACAGTACTAAGGCCCAGCATGTGAAGCGGGCTTTCCACATGAACACCTGTTGGGAGTCGCAGCTGCTCTGCTTCTGATCGAGTTTGCTGCTGGGTCAGAAAAGGGCCCCAGGACTTGGGCCCCTGCCACCCGCGGGGGAGATCTGGATGGAGTTGCAAGTTGCTGGCTTCAGTCTGGCTCAGGCCAGGCCATTTCAGCCATTTGGGGAATGAACAAGCAGACGAGCAGAAGAAAGATCTCTGCCCCTCTAACTCTCCCTATAAAACAAACAACTCTTGAATTTCTTTAAAAGATTTACTTATTTTGGGTTCAGCACGACAGCATAGTGGATAAAGTCCTAGCCTTGAATGAACCAGGATCCCATATGGGCGCCGGTTCTAATCCCTGTAGCCCCATTTCCCATCTTGCTCCCTGCCTGTGGCCTGGGAAAGCAGTCAAAGATGGCCCAAAGCCTTGGGACCCTGCACCCCTGTGGGAGACCTGGAGGAGGTTCCTGGCTCCTGGCTTCGGATTGGCGCAGTACCTGCTGTCACACTCGGGAGTGAATCCTTGGACGGAAGATCTTCCTCGCTGTCACTCCTCCTCTCTGACTTTGTAATGAAAATAAAACAAATCTTTAAAAATATTTATTTATAAAAATCTTATTTTTTATTTTATTTTACTTTTATTGGAAAGGAGGGTATACAGAGAGGAGGAGAGACAGAGAGGAAGATCTTCCGTCCGATGATTCACTCCCCAAGTGGCCACAATGGCCAGAACTGTGTTGATATGAAGCCAGGAGCCTTTTCCCACACGGGTGCAGGGTCCCAAGGCTTTGGACCATCCTTGACCGCTTTCCCAGGCCACAAGCAGGGTGCTGGATGGGAAGCGGGGCTGCTGGGATTGGAACTGGCGTCCATATGGGATCCCAGCACATGCAAGGTGAGACTTTACCTGCTAGGCTACTGCGCTGGGCCCAAGAACTCTTAAATTTTTACGTGTCTTTCCCCGTGTTTATAGTGCACTCTGTATCCTTGTGAGGGATCCTGGTGAAAACAATGACCAGGCTCAGTGCACCCGTGAACACTTTTTCACAGAACTGGAAAGAGTTTAAAACTTCAGAATAATAGTCCCTCCCATCACCAATCATCGGTGAGCTGTGATTAGCTTTACGGAGGGGTCCTTAGTATCTGGGGCTACAGTCATTCCTCACAATCCTGGAGGTTTGGTTCCAGGACTGCTGCTGCAGAAATAGCCTGAGAAGGCTCAGATTTATACCAAACAGCAGAGTAACACGTGCACATACCCTAGTCACATCCTCCCACTCACCGTAAATCATTTCTAGATTAGCCGTGACACTCAACACAAGGTAAAGGCTAGGCAAATAGTTGTTCCACTCTATTATTTATGGTCTATATCTCAAGGAAAAACCAAGTGTGGGTCAGGGGCTTGGTACAGAGGCATGCCCGCATTCTTCCTCCTCTTTCAATCCAGTTTCTTGCTCATGTGCACCTGCTACGATGCAGCCAATAATGGCCCGAGCGCTTGGGTCCCTGTTGCCCAAATAAGAGACTGAGAGATCCAGGATCGTGGCTTCAGCCTGGCCACCCCGGGCTACTGTGGGCATCTGGGGACTGGATCAATGACAGATTGCTCTGTCTGTCCTTCCACCTCTTTCAAATAAAATAAAAACAAATGAGAATTTAAAAATAAAAACGATCCATAAATGTTCAGTTTTTTTCCCCAGATAGTTTCATCCACAGATGCAGAACCAACGGGTTCGGGACTGACTCCAAGTTTGGCCATGCTGCCCATTACAGATATGCACCATATGTGTATGTCAAGCCCTCAAAGAACTAAATGGCCAGTTGTTTCCTAGTGAAACGCACGGATGCGTGGTTATGATATATAGAGTTTTGCAACCTGGCTGAGGGCCACTCATATGACTACATCCTCCCGGTGAAGACAAGGGGGTTTGACCTGGGTCACGGGAGGCTAGACTGGCTTGGCCAGATTCTCTTTTCCAAGCTTGTAAAGGGCACGACATTCATATGATAGTGAAGCAATTATTGAAGTTTGAAAACATTCTTCAAGTCAGCTTTCTACACTGGTATTCTCTCTCACGAGAGGGTTTTCTCTAGTTCGTGTGTCTATTACTGTACTTACTTACACTGTCTTTGTTATCTGGCATTATGATGAAATGCTCTATGATGGCTCTTACTGGTTAAACAGCTTTTTGAGAGGCTCATGGGCTAGTTTCTGAAGTGGCACACGCGGCCTTCTGATTGCAAAGGATGGGTGTCCCTGGCCTTTTGCCCATGACTGGGAAAGCCTACTCAGGTTTAAAATGAACCCAATACCCTCCTGTCTAGGAGACAACGAAGGTGACCTTGGTTTACAGCAAGAGCAAACTCTCCTGATGGGCAGGATAAGTAGGGGAAAAAAACAAACAGACATGAAGCTGAGAATGTTGAAAAGCAATCTGATCTGAATGTTGATTGAAAATTGCATCCTTAAAGGAGGAAGTGTAGTGAGTGCCTAAGGCAAAAGGGAAAAAATTAAGAATATCAATAGACTGTGACAGGGTGAGGTGCAACACAAGAGTTGTCTGAAGACAATTCCCGAGAGAGAGTTGGGAAGACAGCTCTCTCTGGAAAAGCCAACGAGGGAGAAACCACACCATCACCACAATAAAGCGATAGTGTTTTTTTTTTATAGGTGGGTAGCCTTCTTAGCCATGAACTTTATAAAGGCATTTCTCAGTGATTCACTGTCCTGATTTAGTATCTCAAATACCACACCCATGAGGCTGATACAAGCCCGACTCAAGCGTGTTTCCTGTCTTCATGGACTCGACGGCTGGGGAGAGGCCGAGTCAGGGAGGCCACCAGGGCCAGAAGAGCTGCAAGTTCAACAGCACAGCACAGCCCTGCCAGATCCGGAGGAGGATGGCTTCCGGTCCCTCAGGAGGAGCAGGACTCACTTTCCTTAAAGAAAATAAGAATTCAATGGCTAACGTTCAGTTTCTTGTATCTTAAGAAAATTAGCTGTGTTTCTTTTTTTGCTGCGTATTTCTTCATTTAGAGATTTAAGAGCACTTGACCGAGGAAGAGGAAGTTCGCTTTTACTATCTCTTAGTTTTGACTGTAGGAAGCTTTGAGCAACAGCAGAGGAATTAATCTGATGAACCCACAACAATCAGTATTGCACAAATTCTAACCATTTCCCACCACCTTTTTTTGAAGTACTTGAAAACAAACCTCGTGACTTCAGTATACAGCTGTAACAAATAAGGAGTTAAAAGCAACCACACCGTCATTACCGTACTACTCAACTGAACAGCCAAGCCTTCGTGTCAGCAATTCAGTCCCTGTGAAAATTCCCCCATTTGTCTCCAATTGTATTTACAGCTGCTTCGTTAACATCAGAATCCAACACCGCTCACACATTGCATTTACCAACCACCACTAGGTATTCAACTTGTGGACTCAGTACGTAAGCCCCAAATCCTCAGCAAGAGAAGGAGCCCCAAGTCTGCTGGTGATGTTCTGGCCCGTGAGGCTTCCCCCGCACCCCGACGGCACCTCCCAAGCCAGATGAGGACAATGCCAGCAATCTCTTATCAGTACCGTGCCACTGACCTCTCCAGCCAGAGAGGCTGGTGAGAACTGCTTTCTTTGCAGCGAAGACCTTGACCTCCACAGAGGAGGGGCCCCTGGCAGGGAAAAGGTGGCCTTCACAACGATGTGACTCGTGAGGTCTCTGGTTGTGTCTGACTCATCTCAGAGTCCATGAGAACAAAACCAATGAGTCAACTCCCCACAGCATGGCTTGATTTGTGTTAACAGGAAATCTGCAGGTCTGCTGGGTGGAGCTTGAGCGCAGCCATCGTGACGGAGAAGTCAAGAGCCCTCGCTGGGGCCTCCTCAGCAGGTCATCTTGGGCAGACATCTCTGGCTACCAGTCTTCTTCCTAACTGGTCTCCATCCAAGGAGAACAACTATGATTTATCTGGTAACTGTCCCAAGGTCAGAGAAACTCCCCAATGGCAAAACGCATGTTATACTTCCTAATCCTTTCTCCCTGGAAAGAGATGTGCCATTGAAAAGCATTCTGCTCCTATGAACCCATAGTCAGGAGCTTGGGGGAATGCGGAAAGAACAGAATGGATTGGTACTGGGTTAAAGGAAGGGATATGATCGTACAGAACAGAACACACTCCAAGCACGAGAGGACATCTGTCCCACGTGAATCCTCATTGCAAAAGACGATGTTGAGGGCCTGGCACAGTGGCCTAGCAGCTAATGCCCTTGCTTTGCACACCAGGATCCCATATGGGTACCAAGTTCTAATCCCAGCAGGCCCCACTTCCCATCCAGCTTCCTGATTATGACCTGAGAAAGCAGTCAAGGATGGCCCAAAGCCTTGGGACTCTGTGCCCACGTGGGAGACCCAGAAGAAGCTCCTGGCTCCTGGCTTCGGATCAGCTCAACTCTGGCTGTAACAGTCACTTGGGGAAGTGAATCAATGGATAGAAGATCTTCTCTGTCTTTCTCCTCTCTGCATATCCCACTTTCCAATAAAAATAAATAAATCTTTAAAAAAGAGACACTGTTTAATAATCCATCAGAGTGGCCAATGTTGTGGTGCAGAGTTAAGCCACTATTCGTGGTGATGGCATCCCCTATAACAGAGCTGGTTCAAGTCCCAGCTGCCTACTTCTGATCCAGCTTCTTCCTGCCAATGGGCCTGGGAAGGCAGAGGAATAGGGCCTAACACTTGGGCCCTGCCACCCCACACAGGGGACCTAGACAGAGTTCCTTGTTTCTTGACTTTGGGCTGGCCCAGTCTTGGCTTCTGCTGCCATTTAGGGGAGTGAATCAGCAAATGGAAGACCTCTTTGTCACTGTCTTTTGAATAAGTAAATAATATATTTTTAAAAAATAATGCTGTAAACATTGTGTTCAATCTTCTATGCTTGTCATCTTTTTTTGAAATTTTTAAAAAATTTATTTAAAAGGTAGAGTTGTAAAGAGAGGACACAGAGAGAGAGAGAGAGAGGTGTCTTTCATTTGCAGGTTTACTTCTCAAATAGCTTCAATGGCTGGAGCTGGGCCAATCTGAAGCCAGGAACCAGGAACTTCTGGGTCTCCCGGTGGGCGTAGCGGTCCAAGGATTTAGGCCATTCGTCACTGCCTTCCCAGGCCCATTAGCAGGAAGAAGCTGGATCAGAAGTGAAGTAGCTGGGACTGGAACCAGCTCTCTGATAGGGAATGCTATGATCTCAAGCAGTGGTTTAACCCACTGCACCACAACACTGGCCATCAGCAGAGAGCTGGATGGGAAGTGGAACAGCTGGGACTCAAGCTGACACCTACATGGGATGCTGGTGTCGAATGTGGAGGTTTCACCTCCTGTGCCATGGCACCAGCCTCATGCTTGTTGTCTGAATGTTTACACAGTAGGATCACAAAAATACACACACACACACAAAAAGAAAACACAGAACAAACACAGAACAAAACCTGCAATTCCATAGTGGTAAATGGACACTGAATCTGGGCTAAACACAGGGCTTTCCCCTCAAACAAAGTTAATGATAGGGTTCCGTGAAGGAACTAGACAGCTACTTGTGGAAAGCTGATTACAATGGGCCTTTTCATAACACAGGGGGCCAGGCTTGGTCCTTCCTGGAACAACCACTCAGGCTGGTCTTGGTTTCCTTAGCTGTCAGGCCACTCCGGAGCTTACTGTCAGCGCAGGGACTGATACGGCGTGTCACATAACACCACTCAGCCCCAGGATGCCATGGTCCAGGGACTCATGACAAGGAAACTGTGGAGGCTGCTTCGAGTCACCCCTGGCAGTCATGCTGCCTGGATGGGCATCACTGCCGATGCTCACCCACTCCCACAGTGCCCAGCTCCTGAAACCATCTGTCAACATGGTCGTGGCTGCATGACACTCTTGCAACATCTTGCCTTTCCAGCCAGAAACTCTACTCTGTCAAAACTGCATTTAGTCCCCCAAGGGGGAAGTACTTACGCCGGGGCCCACAGCCTGGGCGCCCTGAATTAGAACAGCATTTGGCAATTTTAGCCTCCTCCTGCCACTGGGGAAATAAATGAGTGTCCAAGCAAAACGTGGGTGGCTTTTTGTGGTTATGGCCACCACTGTTTCTTCTTAGCTGGACGCACGCAAGCCCACAAGTTCATCTCCCTTCCTCTGCCTTGGTCCCCAACCCCGTCTATCCTCTCTGAAGCATGAATCAGAACAAATCACCTGCAGCTACCAATGGTTTCCCGCTGCACTTAGAATAACCCCAGCTCCTCCTGCTGACCTGCCACGTCCTTTCTGTCCAGCCACAGGCTGCCTTCCAGACCGCTCCTAATTGATCCCTTCCTTTCGGGCCCTCTGGCCTCCTCGCTGAACCTCAGAGACACAATGAGTTCCTGCCAGTCTTGGGGCATCAGACATGTTCCTCCCACGGACACTTCTCCTCCCCCGGATCTCTGCCTCATTGCCTCCTACTCATCTTTCAAGTGTGCACTCGACAAACCTTGGACAAGCTGCCTGCTCCTTCCTCCTACACTCTCTACCACCTTACCCACGTTCAGCTCCTTTAGACCATCACTGGTGCCTTAGATAATCCTAAGTATGGACCTGCAGAATCTGTTCAAATGCTGGAAGGTATAATGGTCTCTTGGGGCCTTCAAGGATTGGTTCCTGAACTCCTTCAAGGTACCAAAGTCTGAGCATGCTCAAGTCCCTTCCATAAAACGGTATTGTGATAGCAGGACTTGGCTTAATAGGGAAGACGTCTGTACCTCCTACCGGAGGACCTCGGCTCAGCACTGACTCCAGCTCCCAGTCCCAGCTTCCTGCTAATACTGACCCTGGCAAACAGCAGGGTCAGCTTAAGTCACTGGGTCTCTGCCACCCGTGGGGGCAATCTGCCTTGTCCAGCCTGGCACTAGATATCACAAGATTTTAAGGAGTGAACCAGTGAATGCAAGCTCCTTCTCTTAAGTAATTTTTTAATGGAACATTACTCACATAGAACTTGCATATATCCTTTTGTAGCCTTTAATCTCTCAGTTACCCATAACACCTAATAACACCACAGAAATAGCAGATGATCTTACTTAGGAAATGACGAACCCAAAAAAAAAAGTCTGTATGTTTAGTACAGAGGCATTTTTTTTTCTCCAATATTTCCTTCCCCTTTTTTTCCCCTCTAAAGATTTACTTTGTTTATTTGAAAGGCAGAGTTATAGGGAGGGAGAGAGAGATCTTCCACCTACTGGTTCACTCCCCAAAAGCCTGCAGCCATTTTGGCTGGGTGAGGCTGAAGCCAGGAAACAGGAACTTTATCCAGGTCTCCCACTTGAGTGGCAGGAACCTCACTCAGCATTTGGGCCAACTTCCACTGTATTCCCAGACTCACTAGCAGGGAACTGGATTAGAAACAGCGCAACCAGGACTTGAACGCTTACATGGGATGTCAGGGTCACAGGCAAAGACTGCACCCTCTGTGCCACAGCGCTGGCCCAACTGTCCCAGTATTTCAGTCTTTGGGTGTGGAACTAGTCTGGGTTCACAGCTGTTGCTCCACTCATTTTTGCAGCTTGATTTTTGACTACTAGAAAGGCATCTATGGCTATGTCAGCAAGTAAGACCAGGAGCAGCTCAGAAACCTACAGAATGAAGATTTGTGCTGCTCAGCTAGCAAAGATCCCTGTCAGGGAAGGCTGTGGAAGAGGCCAGAGGATCAGGCAACGTGAATGCCATAAGCAGAGAGAAAACAACATGCTCTAAGTGGAAATTAGCTTCAGCACCCTCAAAGGCTTGGCCCCACAGCGAGGGATGCTAAGCTGAATAGCAGACCAGCATCCATGGCCTTGCCACCAGAAGTCAAAGAGAGGATTCCCTTCAGAATGGTGCCTACAAGCGCATAGGATTTTACTTGTCTTCCTTGTCCGTCCTTTTCCCTTTCCCCATCACTGGCTCAGACACACCTCTGGTTGTCAGCACAGTAAGGCACTGTGTGGGCCAGAGGCGACTTACCAGGCAGAGAATCTAGACATGGAGTTGCCTACTTTACTGACAAAATAGGGGTTGTGTCTCTCCAATAAGAACACACAGACATGCAGAACCCACACAGAATCTATTTCTCCATTTTGTTTATTTCCTTATCATTGCTTCAAAAAGATAGAGCCACAGAGATCCTCCATCAGCTGCTTCACTCCTCCAACGTCTGCAACAGCCGGAGTTCGGCCCACCACCTGGAACACAGCCTGGGTCTGCTATGTGGGGTGGGAGAGACACCATCTGCTGCCCCCCAGGGTGCACATTAGCATGAAGCTGGACCAGAAGCAGGGGAGCCAGGACTGGAAGCGGGCACTCCACTTGGGATGTGGGCACCGCAAGCAGCGACGTTCCCACCCCATCAAGGAATCATTTTTGAGGCTGCATTTCCCTCTGTCATCGCTGTGGTTGGTCCTGAGCCATATGAGACGCAAGAGTCTCGAGCGATGATTTCACCACTGTGCCACACATCCAGCCCTCTGTTCTTTCCCAAGACCACCTGGGTTTCTTTTGGGAGAACAACCTACACTCCACTGCACTCAGCCACATGAGCTCATGCACCTGCTTCCAAACACGGACTCCTTCTCTGTGTTCCAGATCCAAGAGGCGGCAGAGATGCACCTAAGCGCCTCTGTCCTGGGCCTCAGACTCGTGGGGGAGTGCTGGCCTTCTCTCGTCCTCACGGCCAGTCCTCCACACAAATCTCCTTCTCAGCCCCTAAGAGCAGTCCTGACCGCTATACTGTCCCAACTTGGCTTGGCAGCCACCTTATCCGCTCTGGGAACACCCAACACCCTTCCAAACCATTCTCTAGGCAGAGACAGTTTGCTGTTTGTCAACAAAAGAACCCCCAAATTAAAAATTATATACATGTTTTATATATGTTTTATATATATATTCCATATATATATTTATTTATTAAAAACAAAACAATGTTCCAGAAAGCACAACATGGAGCCATCTGCATGTGTGTGAGCCTGGAGAGGCTCTCTATTCTCTCATAACCCTGCTGACACCACTGTCCCTTGTGGTCATCTGGGGAGTGAACCAGCGGATCTTAGTCTGGCTTTCCTTCGATTTTCAAGTAAATAAATCTTTTTTTGTTTTGTTTTAAATGTACAAAAAGCAAAACAGAGATCCGGAAAATACATCCGCTAACCAAATATGCCCGAGCCTGCCAGGAGGAAAGGGAGGCCTAGAACAGAAAGAGGAACAGCCCTGCGACACTGCCATCTCAGAGTTCTGGTCAGGCTTGGCTCTCCACCTGCAGGAAGTTGGGCGTGTAGACACAAGAGCAGCCAACTTGTCAGACTCCTCCGCGCACCCACCCCTGATGGTACCTTCCTCCCACAGTCCGGCCCTTGGCCTGTCAAGAGGCAGAAAGCTGTGGGAGCCTCTGTGTGCCTCAGGCTACCTGGCAATGGCCACTCAGACGTCTCCTGTAGTTTCTGCAAGGGCAAGGGCCCTGTGAGACTCACTGTTGGACGCTCGCATCTGCCGCCGGCGTCCCACGCGGTCCAGTCCGATGGGGGTGCTCTGGGAAAAGGCGAAGGGCCGGAGCCGGGCCGACACGGCCTTGTAGGGCGGCACCTGATGCGTAGGCACCGGCGGCCTGGCTGTTGGCTGCAAAAGCAAAGCAAACGGTTGTGAGGAGGCGCCAGGAAGTCACAGCTCCTGCAAGCATCACACTCGCAACATTCTCACCTCGGAGCCACTCATAGTTGTGACACAGTTTCTCCAGATCCTGCCGAGAGCTGTGAGCGTGCTGAGGCTTGGGCAGCTGTTAGCGATGGTAATCTACACAGCGGCTCGTGCCTCCAGCATCGCTTGTCAGCAACAGGCAGCACTTGGGGAGGGCACGGCATCCCAAGGAAGGGGGCTCAGCTTGGGAAGGGGAACTGCTCTCACACCCACACAGGGTCCGATGGGCAGGCCCGCCCACCCCCCTGGAGCAGCCTCTGGAAGGAAGCAGGGGCACAGCCAAGTCCCAGCCAGGCTGACAGGTGCACCCTCACCCTCTTTTCACCCACCCCTGCAGAGCCTCCACCGCCACGTGGGGGAACAGTTTCTACTTGCCTAAACTAACAGCTGAGCTCCACCTAAAAGAGCTGGCTGCTCACATACTGCCCCAGGATTGTGGATGATACCCTTCTGATTGTCCATATAACTGTATCTTTAGCACTCAGCTTCCAGGTTCATTTGGTTCTGGGTTTCCTTGGGACTTTAAAATCCAACTCCCCCAATAAGGGAACAGCACGGAGAAGTAATTTCAAACTGCTTTAGGTCTTCCCTCCACTGTGTCATAACACTAGATTGCATTTTGTTTTAGTTCTGAATTATGTCCTAGCAGGTAGCAGAATCTTCCAATATTCCTGAAGATTGCATGGTGTCTTCAACTTCATCTGTTTTTACTTTAAAAATGCAAACGCAGTGGAATTGAATGAGAGTTGTTGAATGCTTGCTATGGACAAGGCATCGTGTTGGGGCTCATGGGGAAAGGGGATGCATGCCATCCCAGGCTCATACAAGGCTGCCCCTTTTAAGGGAATATACAGCACCAGCCAGCAGGATTGAAAAATTCAACAGAGCACACATACTTCCCGAATGCTGCTCTGTGAACATCTGCCTGCGGCCAGGGTGTTAGCACCAACGTCTCCGGGACAGACCATTTAAAATTAAGTGGTTTGTTTCCTCCAACTGCAGAGGAATAAGTCCTTGTTGAACAACTAAAATATACCGAGGGATCAATAGTAAGTGTTTACTGTCAAACCAGCTGCAAAGATGCAACTCAAAAACATAGTCCCCCCAAAATAGTCGCTTTCCCCCTTTCTTTTTCCTTTTCTTTACATTTTAACAATGATGGACAGTACTTTCTTTTTAAAGATTTTTTTTTTTCCTTTCCAGGAAGCTCATGAGAGATACCCTTCTCACCTCCCCCAGGTTAAGACCTGGGAGAGTTGAGGAACAAGCAGCAAACTAGATTCACCCATTGGAGATCCCAGGCAAGAGAGATTAGTAAGAGGGGTCCAGATGTGAGGAGTTAGTCTGCAGACAGGCACGTGTTTCAGGTCAGACAGAAGAGGCTGTGAGCAGCGGCGTGAGCGCGTCATCCTCCAGGAAGGGAGAAAAAAGCAAAGGCAGCTTCCTGTTTAGCGCGCGTGGCAGGAGAACAAAGCCCAGGAAGCTGGAGGGGCTCGCTGGTGGGAGCCCACCAGGTCTTACTTGTGTGAGAAGATTCTCGATTTCCTCTGTCTGGTTGTTCCCATAGAAGCTGACCCCTCCTATCACGGAAATGGGGCGCCTTCTCCGGGCGCCCTTGGCGTGGGCCGCTGGAGCGCTCTGGTCTGCAGGCCTGGAGGAGGTCACGCTGGCTGCGCCGTCCCCATCCACACAGTCCTCACCCTGGGGGCTCGCAGCGACCGCGTCTTCGGGGATGGACGAGCTTCGGCTGGCCAGCTGGCCATAGTCGGAGAGCGGCCTCGGCCGGGAGCGCCTCCCGGAGCCCCAGCGCCGCCGGGGGACTCTCTGAGCATCCGGCTTTTCCTCATCCTGGGATGAACCTCGCCTCCAGCTGTCATCAGTAACAACCTTTTCAAAGGCGAACAAGTTAGGTGAGCTCCAATATCTAGGAAGGTATCAGCAAAGAACAGATCCCCCCATCCCCCTCCTTGGCTTTCTCTATTTCCTTTTTTTATTTACAGCAGTTATTTGTGTAATAGAAAGCCAAGGCACAAACAACATAATGGACCAACGTAACCATTTCGGGCTGAGTTAAAATCATAAATTATGGCAACTGGTGAGTGACGATGATGCGCGTCAATAAAAGCTGATGGGAAAGTAAGTGAGTTAATCAAATGAGCTTGCAGCTACGGGCGGCATCTCCCTCCAAACGCATAACCATAGCTTGCAGGGCCAGCAGGCCTGCCAGGAGAAAGAATCAACGTGTAATGCTACCCATCGCTGCACCGAGGTGTCTTCTTTCAATACTGTGTACAACTTAAAAATAGAAGGCACCTTAAGCAGATTAAGTCCAGAGCTATAGGACCCAACAATGCGAAGCTGGGACCTGGGGCTTGAGCAGACAGCCTTGAAGCAGCAATGTGATGGGGTTGAGCAATGGGCTAGGGTTCAGACAGCTCCGGCTTCCCACTGGCTGCAGGAGCTTGGGCAAGGCACAGCTCACCTCCCTGGGTCCCGGATTTTGCACCGAACAATCCCACAGCCCAAGAGTGTATGATGATCCTACACGAGGCAAATTGTCTCGTTTTTTCAAATAATCTCAGAGGCAACACGATGGCCAATCCTGAGGCTTAGAATGGGGCAGACTTGTGCGTCCCAGCCCTAAGCTAGCTCTGTAGCCCCAGGCAAGTGGCTTACATCCTGTGCCTTGGTTCTGCAGCTGTTCAGGTTGGGGACAGGCTTGTCTAAGTACAGTGCAATCACAGCAAAGGTATGATAGCTGAGGTTCATTTCCACTTTCAAAAGACTGGGCCAGGGGAGCCGGGGCTGGGTTCCTGCCATCCGCGTGGGAGCCCCGGCTTGAGTTATCAGTTCCCACAGGAAAGTACAGAGACCCGTGGCACCAGAGGCCGTCACAGGCACAGCAAGGCGCCGGAGAGGCAGTCTGGGTGGTTGCAGTTCCTCCCCTCATTCCTGATTTAACAATATAAACAAACAAAACAAAAAGTTGTCAGGCCACAGGTACAGGAAGGACAATCAGGATAACCATGGAGACAGAATGTGTACAGCGGCAGGACAGGCAGGAAGGGCACCTGCAGGTGGCCCTGGCTGGGCGTGGCCAAGGCCCGAGAAGCCACGCCTCCTGTCCATAACAGAGATCTGCAACTCAGCTTTCTGATTTCCAGTCCTATGTGTTCAATCATTCCCTAAGCCAGCATTCCACATCCACGAGTTCCGCATGTGTGGATCAAAGCTATCCAGAGAACTCAGATGTCTCAACAAAAACACATCGAAGTAAATTAAGTAAAAATTGGAAAATATTTGGAAAAAATAACTATTGAACATAGACTGTTTTCTTGTCTTTATTTCTCCAACCAATATAAAAAGCCAACTACTCACACAGGGCTAGGTAGCATAAGTAATCGAGAGGTGCCGTAAGCCGTATAGTGTGTATAGAAGGCTGTAAGTTTACATGAGGGACAAGTAACCAAGGACTGGTATCCCCAGGGACCCTGGAACCAAGCCCCGTGAACACTAGGGAACATGATAAAAGCTGATTAAGACACAAGGAAGTGGGAGAGATTTAAAGACATTCTGCTCCAATCCACTCATTTTTCAAACTAAGAAGACGACGTCCTGAAGAAGAGAGCTAACTAACTTGCCTAGGGAGACACAGCCAGTTGCTGGTGACAGCGACTGGAGACAGCTGGCCTGCCGGTGGCAGTTCAGAGCTGCCCCCAGCACACACACAAACCCTGGTGAGGCCCCAGAAACCTCCACTCACCCTGCCATCTTATCTACCAATTGCCAGGGCCTGAAGGAGCCTGCAGTATGTCTCTGTGATACGCAAATTCTTTTGAGCTGAAGCACTTGAGAACAAGCTTTGTCCGCATACCCTCTGAACTCGGCTATCTGCCTAGAAGCAGGGCCTTCCAAGATCTCCACCATCCTGAATCCTCTCCTGGGAGTTTCCTGGGGCCAGGAGGAGAGGAGGGGCCCTTGGGGAACACTAAGGCAAAGCTCCCCCATCTTCACTTCCTCCCCTAAGCCCCATTCATTTACCTGCCCTGAAAGTTCTAAGTTCCCTTCTCTGCTGTCCCTTCCACTAAGAAGATGGTACACAACCCTCAAATTCTATGTTTTGAGTCACACTGCCTGTGGACACACACACACACACACACACACACACACACTCACTCTCTCTCTCTCTCTCACACACACACACACAAACTTGTCTTTTCCTTTGCTAATTGTCATTTTTCAGTTATCACAGCTCCCCAAGAACTGTACCTCCATGGTAAAGCAGCAAATCATAGAACACTTCATATTTTCTACACTACCTGTGAAACAGATTATTACAGATGACTTAAATAAGTGGTTACATCAAATAGCACAGACAACTTGAGTACACGGTGAGAAAACTTTGGTTTCTACGATCAGAATGCATGGAGGTCCAGAAGCAGCGTGCTAGAACAAGCACAGCAAAATGACAAGCGGGGGGGAGTCTAACTGCTCGCAGACTTAGACACAGTGATTTGCTTTTCATTTCTTTTTCCTTTTTGCCATTATACAACCTGTAGCTTGCTTCCCCCTCCCCCTACCAGCTGATGCTGAAATGCGGAAGTACCCCAGAGGCGACCCAGGCTGGGTAAGGTAGGTATGCCCCCCAGAGAAGCCACACGCAGCTGGGGACCAAGCAGGGAACCAGTCCTGTAACACATCAGGCCTCAGCATCAGCGACTGCCCCTGCCCCGGAACACCTGCCAAACCTCCAAGTTCCGTATTTACAGAGTCCTGCCAAGGACACGCAAGGAGAAAACACCTTCCATAAAGAGCCCTGAATGATCTAAGGATTACAAAACTCACTTGACAGGGAAATCCTGAGAGCTGAAACGTCCATTTCATTCTTTGTGAAAGCAGAGAGAGAGGGAAAAGGCAGGAGGGGGTGAGGGCAGGGGACCCTTTGGATGATCAGCTACTCCAGCAGAAGAAGGGAGTTAGCCCGTTTATCAAATAAACCTGAACGGATATCCTGAAACTAAGGTTTTGGGGGAAAAACTTCAACTACTGTCTGTGGTTCTCTTGACCTTCACACACTGCCCGCCCCCGCCCCCATATACACATAGTCAGCCTCCACTCCGTGTTGAACCTACCTGGGACTCGGCCACGGGCAGCGGCGCCCCACAGACACACTGCAGGAACAGGCAGTGCACCATGTCCATTGCTCTCAGGAGTCTCCCCTGCCTTTCAAACCCCACAGTCAGGGCCCTGCGTGGCCATCCCGGAGCCCCAACCTCGTCCAACCCAGCAATCTTGGCTCCAGGCCACTCTGGGCTCTGGGAACTTCAGTGGCTAATTCACACCCAAGTCATAAACGTTTGTAAACAGACTTTTTGGTGGAGTCACTGGTTTCTTTAACTCTTGATTTTCTGGGTGTGTTCGGGCACTTTTCCCTGGTCAGTATGGCCGATTTTCTTCCTCTAGGAGATTTCTTTGTTCATTTTACAAAAATAGGGAGCCAGGAGAGACTAGACATCCCTGGTTAGACCCTTCAAGCCATTTAAAAAACAAAACAAAACATAGACAAGCAGATAATTTACCCAAGGAGGAAGAAAAGAAAAAAGTTCATATAAATAATTGGATTTCCCATCTATGCACTCAGAAGCCTGACCTACAGTCCGTATAAAGGAGCAAAGCGCAAGTGTTACGGGGTAAATTGTGTTCACTGGTAAAAACAGGAGGAAATCTTTGCCTGGGGTACCCATGAGTATGGTTTTATTTGGAGACTGGGTCTTTGCAGTTGTAATCAGGTGAAAATGCAGTCACCCTGGATCAGGTGGTCCCTAACTCAACAGCTGGGGTCCTTGTACACTAAGAGAGAAGTAGACACAGACCAGCACAAAAGGAGGAAAGCCAGGAGAGCAGCGGTGGGGTGGGAGGTGGGGGGCAGAGCCCAGGGACAAGGTGGTGGCCGGCAGCCACCTGCAGCTGGAACAGGTGGCAGATCCTCCCGTGAGGCCCCGCAGACACCTGCAACTGACTGACACTGCTGTCCTCGAGACCCACGAGGGAACCAAACACGGAGTGTCCTGAGCAACAGCCCTGGGAAATGATGCATTCGTTCCAAGAGGCGATTCAGAAGAAAATGCTACCAGCCAGGAAATTTAAATATGCCTTGTGAAGAAGATTTGGGGGGAGGGGGAAGGAAGGCAAAGAGACTCAGAAGGACCTTGGGGTTTCTGAAGATGCATATTAATAAGCTGTCCGCCCTGACCGACCCAAAGCTCCAGGGTCCTAGATCATGTAAGGTTTCAGGAACGGTTACAGCAAGGGAAGGGCGGGAACCCATTGGCGCATGAATGCAGAGAGGGCTACAACAAGGATGGCAAGGAGAGCTGTGATTTCTGAACACTTGCAGCATGCTCACAAGGTGTGCATTACCTCGCTTAACCTTCACTATCACGCCAGGAGGCAAGCAGGTACTGTTCACTCCAGCTGATAGAAACACTGCAGCTAAAACAAACATAAACGGCTAGCTCCCTTACACGGAACCAGAAAGGGGAGGGGCTTCTCCACCTGCCTGATTTAAAAACTCCCGCCCTTTCTGTTGCCAGGCACGTTCTTTGGCATACACATGTGCAGAAGGCAGATGGCACCCGGTGGCATTCCTGCAGAAGAAGGCGAGGGGTGGGGGTGTTTGTGGAGGAGAGGCCAGGAAGTGACAAAAAGGTGCTCAGGGCAGTCAGGTAAAACCCTACAGATATCTTCCCAGAATCACATGTTTAAATGTGTGAAATGAATTAGGACCCCAAGGGATGCCTGTCCTTCATCCCCTGTGCCACACACCTGCTCCTGCCACTTTGGTGCAAGAAACCAAGGCTAAATTCTCCGCACGATTTATTTTTCAAGAAAGAAAATGAGAGGATGTTAGTGAATATTCTATGATATCAGTTCTATGTTTTTTCTAGTTACATCATAAACTGTATTTTCTCTCTGTGAGAGACAGAGAGGCCTTCTGTCTGCTGATTCGCTTCCCAGATGGCTGTAACAGTAGGAGCTATCCAGCTAGCTAGCCATCCATCTAGTCCTTCCACAGGGGTGGCAGCAGGGGCTCCAGCGCCTTAGCCATGGCCGCTGCTCATGAACAGCGGGCTGGATGGGAAGCAGAGCAGCCAGGACTCCAACTTGTCACACTGACACAGGACATGTCCCGAGTGGCAGCCTTATCCTGTGTGCCACGGCGTTCACTCCTCACAAACTTTAGACAGCTCAATATACAGAGCCTTAATACGACATCGTACACAATTTATAGCTGATAATAAATGATTGGCAATGAGAGAATGCCCATCTGCTTTCCAAACGCCTACCATGTTCCCAAAGCCAGGACCAATATACACTGTCCAGGTTTCATGTGTGGGTAGCAGAAACACAACTAAAACCATCACCTGTTAATGGCGCACATTAGCAGCGCGTTGGGATTTGGGAGGCAAGATGAGACTCCAGCCCGGACACAAAGAAATGTGGGAAGTGCATCTCCCAACTGAGTGGCCTCACTGCTGCATCCAGGGTCCAAACCTTGCACGGTGATTTCCAAGCAAGCTGGCTCACAGGCTTGTGCTTCTGTCTTCCCCTACCTTATTGTTTTTAAAGCAAAAATCCTATTTAGTGACATTTCACTAGTGAAAAATTATTCTAGAAATGAGCTGTTGGAAAGGTAGAAATCTATGTGTATGTTTAACTTTCTTTTAAAGTTTACAAGTTTTGAAACCATCCCAGAGGTTGTTTTCAAGCTTACAGAATCCCATGACTTGTCAAATGTTGCCTACCCATTCAGAAATACTGTAAAACTTTCCACTGGAAAAGAAGCATCACTCAGTAGTCAGAAGCACTTGCTCTTTTCAAAGCAAGTGGAAATTCATTTTCAAAAATCAGAAAATTGTTCCATTGTTCAAGTAAAAAGCTACTTTCATATTTACACTCATGATCTGAATTTTTATGATTTAAGAGTCCTGCAAGAGATTCTTTTCCTCTTTAGGATTTTTTCTCCTGCAGGGAGAAACAAACAAAACAAAGACATAAAAACCCCAGAAAAAAAACCCTAAAACTTACATAGAAGTTGGCTCCAGATAGCTCCAGATAGCCTTATCTTCGTTAATTCAAATTGCTAACATAAAATGATGCAGCATTTTCATAAACCCTAATCATATCCATATGCTTTAAATCAGATTACTTATAACCCTAATGTGATGTCATTGCTATGTAAACATGTGGTAGACTGTACACATGTTTTTTCGTGACAAGAAAAAAACATATTCAGTACAGATGTAATTTTTAACCACATAGTTTTAATCTATGCTTTGTCAAGCCAAAAAGACTCGGTACCTGTGCATATGATAACCAACTGTAACTCCCTTCTCACTGCACAAAAAAGCACTCCAAGAGGGAGACCAGCTATTGCACATCTACCCCAGGGCATCTTATAAAAACACAGATGGTCATGGCAGAGTGTAACAAAAGGCTAAATGCAGAAGAAAGGTACACATTAAAGCATAAAGAGCATCTGAAAATGATCTTGGTCACAACAATTGCGATTTTGTGATTGAACTTCTAGAACTTCCTTGCCATAGAGAATGACTGAGAGCTTAGTGGAGTAGCAGACAACTTTCACTTTCTGTGGCATAAAAACCATGAGCAGTCCAACAAAAGAAGTCTATATGGAAAACAACAAACAAAATTAACTCTCACGTATTATTAAAGATCACTATAAATGGAACATCTCCTTAAAAATAAGGGCCAGAAATCCTAAAACTTCTAAAATATAACCTTAGGAGAAAACTGCTGTGACCTTGGCACGGGCAAAGATTTCTCAGCTCTGACACCAAACTCACACAGAACTGGTGACTGGATTTTCAACAATACTGGAAACTTCTGTTCCTTGAAATCCATTATTCAAAAAAACGAAAAGCCCAGCAAGCCTGTGAGGCAAAGAATGGGTGATGGTGAAATCCACACTGTCCCACTTGGCAGAGGAATCCCGCCAAAGCGTTGCTGTGCGTGTGAGAGCTCTTTCTGGAAGAGACTTGCACGGGAATCCGTGTCCCGAGGAAAGATGTCCTATGTCCCAAGTGAGGGCAGACAGGCGACATCCAACCCAGCAAGGCACAGAGAGAACAAGAGACGCAGGAAGTGGAATTCCCTCCTCTGCAGCTGGGACCTTGGCCTTGTCCCAGGATTGGGAATACCCAGCTCCTGGTTCTGGGCCATCGGCCTCCAGTACTTTCACCTGCGTTCCACTCCCCCGTGACTGTCTCACACCCCTAGACTCACACTGGCTCTTCTACACACATTGGGTGTGCAGCTGGCAGGTGGCCGATTGTGACGTGCAGCCTCCATGATTGCATCACCCAATTCTTATAATAAACCTCAACTATCCTTGCATCTGCCTGTCTGTCTGTTTATTGGTTCAGTTCCTCTGGGGATCCTGGTATATCACAAGGATGATAAAGAATCTACAACCACAATAGAATAAGGAAATCCACATTTCCTAAGAAGACAAAGGATGCAACAAAATTATGAGTTAAAAATTTGAACAGACGCTTCACCAAGTAAGATAGGCGCGTTACTAAGAAGCACTTGAAAAGATACTCAACTTCAGTAGTCATTAAGGAAAGGCAAACCAAGACCCAAATGAAACATGACAATACATCATGAAGGGCTAGAGTTTGTAATATTGCTAGTGCTAATTAAAAGCAAGGATGTGTAGATGGAATCCGTAGGCCCTGCAGGGGAGAATCTAAAAGAAAGTACAGTCATTCAGGAAACTAATTTTTAAAATTAATTTATTTTTATTGGAAAGGCAGATTTATAGAGATTTACAGAGCAGAGAGAAAGATCTCCCATCCACCGGTGTACTCCCCAAATGGCTGCAACGGTCAGAGCTGAGCCAGTTTGAAGCCATGAGCCAGGAGCCTTCTTAGCATCTCCCATGTGGGTGCTGGGTCCCAAGAGTTTGGATCATCCTCTACTGCTTTCCCAGGCCACAAGCAGGGAGCTGGATCTGAAGTGGAGTGGCCAGGACACACGCCTGCACTCATATGGGATGTTGGCACTGGTAGGCAGAGGATTAGCCACTTCAGCCATTGC
Source organism: Ochotona curzoniae (assembly GCF_017591425.1). Classification (NCBI taxonomy): domain Eukaryota; kingdom Metazoa; phylum Chordata; class Mammalia; order Lagomorpha; family Ochotonidae; genus Ochotona; species Ochotona curzoniae. The sequence goes on along the minus strand of NW_024465816.1, from coordinate 7,721,818 downwards.
ATCAAGCCCAGAAAATACTTTTTGGATAACTCAAACAAACAAGCAAAAACAAAAGCCAGTTATCACATGACCCAGCAATTCCATTCCAAGGTTATCTACCTGAGATAAATGAATCATATAGCTTTTCAAGGACTGCACTATTATTCCTAAGAACCCAAAGATGCAAACTCAGTATACATCAACTGAATGGATAAGCAAAATGCAGTCTACCTACACAAGACAGTGTTCAGCCAGGAAAGGGAACAAAGCACTGACGACACATTCTGAACCTCGGAAGCAACAGGCTCAGAGAACGCAAAAGGCAGGATTCTGTCTCCATGAAATGTCCGAAAGGTAAACGCCATGGATCCGGGGCTGGGACTGAAAACAGGAAGGGACTGAAAATGGACAGGAGGTTTCCTTCCGTGGCGGTAAAAGGCTTTAAAACCAGCAGTAACACCTGTACAACATGAATTTACACAGGCTCCTGATCATTTACTTAACAAAAAGGATGGAGGCATCAGGCAGATCAACGGTTGCCTGGTCTTGGATGGGAGCAGGGGGCCTGTTCACGGTGATGGAAGTGTTTGTCCTTGGCATATTCCTAAAATGAATTAAGCGGTGTATTTACAATGGATGGATTTGTTGTGGAATTTATACCTCTTAGACTGCTGCGAAAATCTTGGGCGGACTTTCTGGGGATCACTGCCTTTATTTCCATCCATACACATCATCTTCTGTTTGTGGATCATCTCTACACACCAGAATGCTTCATATCTCACTCTGGCCAACGGGCAACCTCATGGGTAATGTATAGGGATGGGTATTTGGCATAATGGTTAAATCACCACTTGCGACTCCTGCATCCATGGCGAAGTTCTGGGTGTATGCTCCTGCACCTCTGCTTCCAATCCATCATCCTGCTAATGTGCACCCTGGGACACAGCAGCTGACGCCTCACGCGGTTGGGTCCCTTCCCACATGTGGGAGACTGTGTTTGAGTTCCGGGCTCCTGGTCTCAGCCCTGGCTGCCGTGAGCATTTGGGGAGTGACCTGCAGATGGAAGCTCTTTGCCTGTTAAATAAAAAAGAATGATGCCTCGATAACTCATAGTCTAAACTGTGTTGTGGATCTGATTCATAAGCACCTTCGAGCTTTCATTATTTATGCACTATCATCTATCACCACTGTAAAACTCCACAGTCCATTCAAACTCAAAGTAGGTCTGATGTTAGCCTCTGTTTACCAGCGGGAATATTCAGGAATCCTCCTCCCCAGCCTTAGCCCCAGGGTCAGTGTTGTGGCACAACCCACCATTCCAGCACCCCATATGAATGCCCACTGGAGTCCTGGCTGCTCCATTTCCAATCCAGCTCTCTGCTAATGGGCCCAAGAAAGCAGTGAAGATGGCCCCAGTGCTTGGGCCATGGCCCCCAGTGCTCTTGGGGACCCTAGTCTCCCGGGATTGCGGCCAGCCCCGGCCACTGTGGCTACTTTGAGGAGTGAACCAGTAGATGAAAGATTGCTGTCTGTCTCTTCCTCTCCCCATAAACTCTGTCTTTCAAATAAATGAAGGAGTGAATGAATAAATAAATGAATAAATAAATCAATAAATCAATATTCATGGATCCTTCCCTTTTTCTTTCCAGGAGAACCTGTTGGTGGCTTGTTTGCCTATTGATATGCCAATGCAAGAGATCTTCCAATCTCCCATCATATTTGATCTCTTTGTCCCACCAATATCCAAACACAAATTTAAACCTCCCCATTTGAGCCTGATGTGTAGCATAGCGGCTAAAGTCCTCACCTATACTACGCCGGGATCCCATATGGGTGCCGGTTCTAAACCCAGCGGTCCTGCTTCCCATCCAGCTCCCTGCCTGTGGCCTGGGAAAGCAGTCAAAGATGGCCCAAGGTCTTGGGACCCTGCATCCGAGTGGGAGACCTTGAGGAAGCTCCTGGCTCCTGGCTTCAGATTGGCTCAGCTCCAGTTGTTACGGCCACTTGGGGAGTGAATCAGTGGACACAAGATCTTTCTGTCTCCTCCTCTCTGTATATCTGCCTTTCCAATAAAAAGACATAAATATTTAAAAAAATATAATTCCCATTACCTTGGGAGGAGGCACGCAATGGCTGAAGCGGCTGGGTCCTTGCCCACCCATAGGAGACTCAGACTGAGACCCTGGCCTTGGCCAGGCACCTGCTGCTGTGCTCATCTGGGACTGTGGCCCCCTGGGTAGGGGCTCACTCTGCCCCTTCCATAAATGCAAAATCACAAACAAAAAAATCTTTAAATGAAATATTCAATAATTGTGGAACCCCCTCCCGCCATATTCACAGCCTGAGCACACATCTCTAACCCCTGGACACAAGGACTGAGGACATGTCTCTCCAGTGGTCATCCCACCCCAGCCTCGCAATGGCCGACCTCAGCCATGGCCATTCCTGCTGCAATACAGTCTCTGGCTTCCCACTGTCTGCAGGGCAAAGTCCAAACCCACAGGCCCAAGACAGGCTCTCCCCAATCACAGCCTGACCTATCAGACCGACCTTATCACCCACTCCTCCTGCCATGCAACTCCAACCAAGTTAGAGTCAGCACCCTGCAATCCCGAAGAACGGCAGTCACTCCAAGGACACTTGCCTGCCACCTTGGGGCTGAGGGTTGTATGCGCCACTTTGTTTATTTGATTTTTCTATGTTGTTTTTATTTATCCACAAGTGTGTAATCAATAAATTTTTGCATTATTAAAACACCACAAGGTATAACTGAGTTCTTTTTTTTTTAAGATTTATGTATTTTTCTCTAACTTGGAAGTCAGAATCACAGGAAGAGAAGGAAAGACCGAGAGAGAACTCTTCCATCCGCTGGTTCACCCTCCAAAATGGCCACAATAACCAGAGCTGGGCCAGTCTGAAGCTGGGAGCCAGGAGCTCCTTCCGGGTCTCTCACGTGGGTGCAGGGACCCAAGGCCTTAGGACATCCTCCATTGCTTTCCTGAGCATTAGTAAGGACTTGGGTCACAAGCAGAGCAGCCAGTGCCTTTCCAATAAAAATAAATGAGAAGTAAATAAATAAAAATAACGTTTTAAAAAAGTGGAGTAGCTGCACTTAGACCTGATGGGTCTACGGGATGCCTGCCCTGCAGCTGGAGGATTGGCTTGCTATACCACTGTGCCTGACATAATCTTTTTTCTGTAGCCAGAACAACTTCTGGATCTCACGCGATCAGCCTGCTCAACTGTTCCTTTTTCAGGGACACAGATACCACCCCAACATTTTCTGATATCCTTGTTTTTAACTGTTGCTGCCTGCTGAATCAAAGCAGTTGAATTTGAAACTAGGTCAAAGTCATTTCCTTGGAGGACTCATTAATATTTCTGGGGTTGAGATGCTCAACAACCAATACCTGGCCTTATCCAAATCTGTGGGATGTATTTTTCTTTCTTCCTTTTCCTTTTTTTTTTTTTTAAAGATGTATTCTTTTTTTTATTGGAAAGGCAGATTTATAGAGAAGGAGAGACACAGAGAAAGATCTTCCATCTGCTGGTTCATTCCCCCAAAATGGTCCCAATGGCCAGATCTGAGCTAATCTGGAGCCAGGAGCCAGGATCTTCTTCCAGGTCTCCCGCACGCATGCAGGGTCCCCAGGATTTGGCCATCCTCTGCTGCTTTCCCAGGCCACGGGCAGGGAGCTGGACTGGAAGTAGAGCCAGCGCCCATATGGGATCCTCACACTTGGAGGGGGAGGATTAGCCAGTTCAACCACTGCTCCGGGCCCTGGGATATACTTTTCATCCAAGCCATTTCAAATTTCAACCTGAGATCCATTCTTCTGGACAACCACATCGACAAGAAAGTGAGCACAGACAGACCTCCCTGCACCGGCAGCCTCGTGCAGCCCTCTGGACGACGTGTGCTCCCTGACTACAGACGGGGCGCACGACTGCCAGCTCCTTTCCATTTCCCCATTTGTCAATGCAGAGCCTCTTGCTTTTGCTCTCCAACGAAGGGACTGGAGTCTCTGCACGTTCCCCCAGGCCCCTTCCCGGGAACAGTGTGCCCCTTCAGGCAGAGGTCCACATTCTCAGAATGCCAACAGTGCTGTCTGATTCCAGAGAATGAAAGAGATACAGCAGAACAGTGGATCTACTCCTTTTTATTTGAGAGAGAGAGATGTATGCAGATGGGAGAGGGACAGAGAATCAGATCTTACATCCACCGGTTCACTTTCCAACTGGCCAAAGCAATGAGAAACCCGGAGCCAGGAGCTCCACTGGGTGTGCCACGTGAGTGGCAGGCAAGGAGCTGAGGCATCATTGCTACCTCCAGGGGCACGTGAGCGGGGAGCTGGCTTGGATGCAACAGTGGAACTTGAATTCGGGCACTGCAGGCTTAACCGCTGTGCCACAACACTGGGCCCTCACTGTATTTACTCTCCACCAGCACTCTACGCGACAAGAACTTAGCACCATCACTTGCAGGAGTGCAGGAGTTGTAGCAGAGGTGGAGAACTACTGAGCAGCCGAGCTGCAGTGCTGGCCTCCTGCCTTGGAAGGCCATGCCATTCGCGGTGACCCCGGGGGTCCCCAGCTCCACTCCGTTAGATCCGCTTCCGCTCTGCCCCCTCCAGCTCTGGTTGCTTTTCACCTGCAGTTACTAATCCCTGCGTGGTGCTCCCATGGCACTGCGTGTTCTCAGGAGTGGCACTTATCTCAGAGCGCAAACCGCCTGGATGCGTGCCAGTCTACCAATTAGACTATGAACCCACGAGGGGGAGGGAGGGATGGCTGGCGCTCTCTCATTTAACCCTTCGTTTTCTCTATGTCTGGCACACAGCAGGTGTGGACAATGGCGTGACTGTTAGTTGCACGTGGCTGGACCATTCAGTGCTGGCCACTTGTGCGGCTTCCTTACCTCTGCCCTTGCAGTTCAGATCCTCATCGCCTCACTTTTTAAAACAATATCTGCCTATTTGAAAGAGTTACAGAGAAAGAGGAAGAGACGGAAAGACAGGAGGGAGAGATCTTCCATCCACTGCCTAATTCCCTAAATGGCTACAATGATTGAGGCTGGGCCAGACCAAAGCCAGGAAACAGGAGCCTCAACTGGGTCTCCCACGTGAGTCCAGGGGCCCAGCACCTGTGCTATGTTCACTGCTTTCCCAGGAACCAAGGAGTCAGGTCAGAGGCAGAGTAACCTAGACATGAAGTAGCTGAAATTTCAGGTGGTGACTTCATTTTATCATTTTTAAGATTAAAAAACATTTTTTTAACTTCAAAGTTGGAGTTACAAAGAAAGGGAATGACAGAGGAAAAAATCTTCCATCTGCTAATTCACTGCCCAAACAGCTGCAATAGCTAGAGCTGAGCTGATCTGAAACCAGAAGCCAGGAGCTTCTTTTGGGTCTCCCATGCAGGTGCTGGGATCCAAGGCTTTGGGCCATCCTCTACTGCTTTCCCAAGCCACAAGCAGGGAACTAGATAGGAAGTGGAGTAGCCAGGATCAGAACCAGTGCCCATAATAAATGCTGATGCCACAGGCAGATGATTAAATTGCTATACCATTGTGTTGGGCTCCCAGCTGGTGACTATCCACTGTACCACAATGCCAACCCCAAATAGCTCCACCTCACCTGGGGTTATTATCCTAAATCAAGTGAAATGACTACCTCCTTGTCTGATCGCGGAGTATCTCTACAACACTGTCCAAGCTCCTGCATCCCACCGAGGGGTCCCACTGTCCCATTCATAACTACCTGTAGACATCCGACTTCTTCAAATCGGATTCAGTTGCCCTGGTGCGGCCAATGCTTGGATGAGAACTGCAGCTCCTCTGAAATCCACAGCGCTTTGCTTTTGCCTCCTGTGTGGCATTCAATGCATCTGGCCCTGCCCTCCTGTGGCTTAGACATGTCTAGGCTCCCATTTACACTCTGGCATTGCCGTGTGTCTTAGCACAGACAGCTGCTAGAGGCTCAACACATTTGGGACGACCCATCACTGCATGATCGCTTCAATGCCTCATTGCACAACAACTCTTCATGCATTTTTAAAAATGAGTGGGATAACAATCAAATTGAAGAACTCCATGTCCTCAAGACTATCATAAAAAAAAAAAAAGAGTTTTGGAAAAAAAAAACAACTGGCCTTAACTCATTCATGTCTTAAGAAGTCTTGTCAATCAAGGATCGAAAGACGATGCAAGTGGACAGTGGCAGCCCGTGTTAGAATGCTAGGTTAAGAGCTCAATGTGGATAACTTCATGGTTCTTACCATCCTCCCAGGCGGATAAAGAGATTTCCCATTTCACCCTTGAGAAGGTCAAGGCCATGAGAAATTTAAGCTTTTGCTAAGTTTGCCAACATTAGCAACAATTTAAAGTCACAGTCAGGGCCAATGAAACTAGAAATATGTACCCAAAGATACAGCTCACCAAGGTTCCCTGGAAAGGGATAGAACTGTTTCTGGTTTAAAGATTTATTTTTGTATCTGAAAGACAGAGTTGCAGAGTAAGACTCTCGCATCCACTGGCTCACTGCCCAGGTGGCTGAAATGGCTAGGGGATAGGTCAGGAGCCAGGAGTTTTCTCTGAGTCTTCCGTGTGGGTGACTGGGGTCCAAGCAAAAGGGATGCTCTCCATTGCTTTCCTAGGCCATCAGCAGGGAGGTGGATGGAAAGCAGATGTGACAACCTGGGAACCATAGCTGGTTCTTGTCATTTAGCAGAGCTATGTAGGGGCGGACATTGGACACAGCAGTCACGATGCTGCTGGGAGCATCTGCATCCCAGCTCTGCTTCTGATTCCAGCTTCCTGGTGCTGTGCACCCATGCAGGCAGCAGGTGATAGCCAAATGCTTGGTCTTGCTACCCACATGGGAGACCTAGATGGAGCTTTGGACTCCTGGCTTCACCCAGCCCCAACCAAGACTACTACTATAGGCACGTGGGGGGAGAACTAGCAGATGGAAGATAGTTAAACAGTTAAAATAGTTCAATTAAATTCAAATATTTAAATTAATTAAACAAAAGAGCCATCCACTGCACGAGTGAAGGGCAAAGTCCCACTCGGAAACTAGCAACAGGACTCTAAACTGCCATGCTTGTATGTCTATTGGGAACAGGCAGCATGGCCAACGAGTAAACTGCATTTTTTAACTAACTGCCTTTTCAGCTAACACATTGTTTCAAGAAAGCTCACCACTAGGTGGCAGATGTAGAACGGACTTGATAGATAAAAGTGCCAAAAGACTTTAAGACAACATAAAAGTTGTCAGTAATACTGAGTCTTAAACCGCTGATGATTTTTTCAAAGATTATTTTGTCATTTTAAGGAAGCATGCTAAAAACAAATGGTTCCACATAAAAAATATTCTCCCTTATAAGTGAAAATGAATTATCATGTGAGGGGCTTCAAAAAGCTTACAGGAAATGGAATTAAGGCTGCGGGCTGTACTTCCCTGCAAGCAACAGGGATGAGCCCCAACACGGAAGGTGCAAATTGTAGGAAATCACCGTGACACTTACATTTTATTTCCTTGACATTTACACTGATCCACTTACGATCATGTCAAGGAAATGGATGCAACTTTAAAATGTAATAAACATCTCGAGGCAAATGTGCTGAATTTCAGGGTCACCGTTTGTACCGCTTTCTCTCTCTTTCTTCTCCTTGTGGGGAGAAACAAAATCATATGGAATCATGAACAGTGCGCACACACACACACACAGGCTAAGCCAGATGCTAAATCTTGCATGCATATACTACATACACACTCGGGAATAAAACGCTGTCATAATTGAAGGAAAGTCAGATCTTATCCTTACCCCATAAAGAACCTTCTAGAACATTCACGAACATTCTTGAGACCTCCAGAAGAGCTTAGCTTCAGAGTGACCATGTCCCACTTCTGCTGCCCAGGCCTCTGAGCAAAGACTCTTCAGGGATCCACCACCCTGCTGGTCTGAACTTGCCAAACGTTCCCTGACACAGTTCTGCACTCTAGGTCTCCCTGGAGAAGTTCTACCGCCTGCATAACTCCGCAGCAGAGGCCAGCAATCGGGCCGTCCTGGCTTCTTAGTTTGTATATATCACTGGACGGTCACTCGTCAAGCCCAAGCCGTCGTACAAACCTCTCCGAACAAGCGCCATTCAGGGGTTGCCGGGGACCAGACTGCCCGGGCCTGACGCACTTCCAGGAAAGCAAACAGAAGCAGAACAGATCATTCTCTTAACACAAACAAGTTCATTTACATGTCTGTTCCAAAAGGCAGAGCAACTGCTCAAAATATTAAAGAAGAAAGACAACGGGTAATAAAGACTGTTTCCAGAAGTGCCTAAGAGCTGTGTGGAGCGGAGGAGGTCTTCCGCTCTCGCTCCCTGTATAATCCAGCGAAGAGTGGTTGCTGGGGAAGTCTCCTGAAAGAATGGAGTCATAACGCCGTTTCCAAGAAGTTACACAGAGAGGAACTCACTTCAAAAGCACATGAACTTTGGAAACGGCGATAACTCCCCTTCCCCCTAACCACTGTGATACCAGGAGCCTGGCACACCCAGCAGTCCCCGAGCGGCTCGGGAGCCTCCCCTGCCACAGCCACGTCCTTTGCAGGAAGTGCCCAGGCCCTTACCTGCTCCTCCTTCTTTTCCACGGGACTCAGCGGAGGGTGGCTCCCAGAGCCACTGTCCTGGCTGTCTTCATCAATGCCCGCAGTGGTTGGCATGGAATCCTGGCAGGTGGCAGGCCCTGCCTCGCGTTGAGCAGGGTCCTCAGCTTTTCCTTCACTTTCCACCGAACTCAGAGACAGCACACTGAGGTTGCTGGGATAGCTGAGCGCTCCTGGGCTCTGAGGGCTAGGGGGTTTGGGCGTGGTGGGCCTCAGAGGGGTGGGAGGCTGCTCCGACTCAAAGGTGAACCGGCTGCCAGAGCGTGGTTCCCCGGCATCTTGGCTGGACAACTCTGAGGCCAGAGGACTGGACGAGGCGCTGCTGCTGGTGCGGGGGCCATTCCTCTCCGGGGGGCATGAGCTCTGGGCTTCCAGGGGGAACACAGCCGTGTCAACGTCTATTCGGGCATCGTGACAGGTGGCAGCAGGGAAGGACGCAGGCACGCTGCGCACGGGCGACGCCGCGCACCGCCGGTCGGGCTCTGTGCAGCTGGACACCCGGCGGGAGTAGTCGTCGTGCAGCCGGCTGTGCAGCCCGAGCCTCGGGTGGGCCTCGGCAGGGGCAGGGGCAGCGCCTTTAGGGCCTTCTCTCTTCCAAGCAGCGTCCGTCACGTTGCTCACAAATTTCAGGACTCGGTCCAAGTCCATGGCTCTGATGGGGCTCCTCCAACGTTTGGTCCTTCTCTCGGAGCCGCCGAGTTTGTCCGAGTCGGTGGAGGAGCTGCTGAGGGTCCGCTGCGGCACCTGCGGCTTGTCGTGCGCAGCGGCGGCGCGCAGATCGGCCAGGTTGGAGGCAGACTTGCGCTTGAAGGAGCTCTTCCTTAGGAAACTCAGGTTATCCGTGCTCTTGCTTCTGCGGTAGGCAATGCTGTCGTTCTCGGAGTCCTTCAATAGGATTTCGCAAAGGGCAGGTTCCTGGAGGATCGGGGACAGGGGTCGGCCGGGGTGCTGGGAATCCTGGGGCTTCTCTGCGTCCAATAAGCTGATGCGGCCCAGGCCGTAGGCCCTGCGGATGCTGCGGGAGCGGTGGGTGCTTCGCTGGAAGGCATCGTCCGCGTCCTCGGGGTCCGAGCAGTCCGACCCGCAGCCGTCCCCAGTCTTGAGGGGCTCCGTTGCCAGGGTGGACAAGGAGCACCTGCCAGCCGGGCCTCCCGGCACAGCGCCATTGGCGAGGGCTTTGGCTGAGTCGCGTTCTGCAGCCTCCTCCTTCCAGGGATCTGACCCTTCTCGGTTTTGAATCCCCTGCAGGACCGAGGACTTGAGCTTCTTGAAGGATCCCATTTTCCGGAAGGAGGCCAGAGCGTTCCACGTCGAGGAGTTTCCCACCAGGACCATGGAGCGGGGTCTCTCGGCATGAGCGTTCATTCTCTTCCGACTCATGGAGAAGAGGCGCACGAGCTTGGAGGGGCTGAGCTTGGCACCCTGCGCTTCCGCATCCGCGCCGCACGCCCCGTTCTGGCTCGCCCCGGTGCTGGGATCCCGGGAGTCCGAGGCGGAGCAGGTGATGGCCGCCGTTGGCCCATGGCCGTTCTGGGCCGTAGTCATGTTCTTGGGACAGGGCTCCCGCGGCCACCGGGCAGCGAGGCTCAGACCCCCGCGTACGTATGAGTCCGCCGGCCCCTCATCTCCGAGGCCATCAGATTGGCTTGCACACCTGCTGGGCGCATCCGGCTCCTCAGAGGAGATCGACACCTGCTGCAGAAAACACAAGAACGTCTTATACACAGCCCTCTCTACCTTGCTTATCAATCACCAGCAGAAGCGAAAGGGCTGATCACATAAGAGCTGCCTTAAAACGAATTTCACACACACCTCCCCCGCCCCGCCGCCCCGATTCATGTCACAGTAAGTTGAAAAGACATAGGAGCTGTGCATACAGTAGGAAGGCAAAATCCTGAGTGCAAAGCGGTTTAAGTGAAACATTTGCAAACACCAGAGTGAATACACCAAGGCATTGTATAAGCAAGACTGTCTTGTCTTGATTTGAGATGCAACGACTTTTCAACGTCCTCCCAACCCTATTTCAAGTTAGGTCACGTTAGAAAGTCAGCCTGAGGGGACCAGCAGGGACCATGGCAGAGCACGCTAAGCTCTCTCCTGCAGTGCTAGCACGGCATGTGGGTCCTGGGTGTAGTTCTTGCTACTCCACAATCGATCCAGCTTCCTGCTAATGTGCCTGGGAAAGGTGCAGAAGCTGGCCCAAGTCTTTGGACCCCCTGTACCATAATGGCAGACCTGGGAGAAAAACAAAAACAAAAACAAAAAAACTCCTGGCTTCTGGATTTGGATCAGCCCAGCTGCAGCTGTTGAGCTCATCTGGAGAGTGAAGCAACAGGTTTCTCTAACTCTGTCTGTCCTTCTCTGTATGTGTTTCGGAGAAAAGCCAGCCTGGATCACATTCAATACAGCTAATGCACCATCTATGCCAGTGCCAGGGACTAGGATGCCAGCTGCTCCCTGTCCAAGCAGGGGAAGATTTCCCAGGATGATAAAGACACACTGCCTGTAATGGCAGTGACCTTGGGCAGCAGGGACCAGGAACGAAAGCCTGAGCGACAGGCTTTGTGAAGGAAACAGTGCTGGTGAGATTGACTGGCCAGCGAATGGACAGACGGGAGGACGGCAAGACACAAGAACTCGAGTGACACACGGGACACGGTGCTCTTCCCTCCTCCCCTCACACACCTGAGTCCTTGCCCTACCCCCCGTTCACCTGTGTTCATGCCCTTTCCGGGAAGTATCTTTGTCCATGCTTTTCCTTCCACCTTGACCTTGTTCTTCCATTGTCTGTCTACGTCCAAGACACCTGTCTGCAAGGTGGTGCCAAAAGTTCCCACTGTGAGTAGCCGCCCCCAGACTCATTTAAACGGAACCGACCAATCAGAAGACAACAAAAACCTTTATCTCAAACTCCATCATCACCACTGCTTAGGCTAGGCGCACCTCAGTCCTGGGCGACTTCCTGGCCCACTCCCTGGTGCACTGGTGAACCGCGCCTGGGAGCAGAGCTCAAGAGAAGCTTGGTTTGATCATCATTCTGGTCTCGGGAGCCCTGCTATTTTAGTGCAGTTTTTAGGTGACACTTCCTTTTCCTTTTTTTTTATTATTTATTTTTATTGAAAGGCAGATTTACAGATAGAGAAGAAGATAAAGATCTTCCATCCACTGATTTACTTTCTGCAACAGCCAGAGTTGATCCAATCTGAAGCCAGGAACTAGAAGTCTCCCAAAAACTTGGACCACCCTCCACTGCTTTCGCAGGCCACGAGCATGGAACTAGATGGGAAGTGGAGCAGCTGGGACACAAACCTGCACTCATATGGGATGCCACACTTGGAAGTGAAGGATTAGCCAGTTGAGCCATTGCACCGTCCCCAAGCCCTGCCCTTTCGCCTCTGTCTATGCCCTCCCCCCTTCTAACCTGTGGCTGTGTGCACTCCCACACACCCTTGTGGCTGCTCTCTCCCCAGAAAGTGAATATGCAGAGCTGGTGCTGTGATGTGGCAGGTAAAGCTGCCACCTGCAGCACTGGCATCTCATACAGGTGCAGGCTGGAGCCTTGGATGCTCTACTTCCAATCCAGCTCCCTGCTAACGTGCCTGGGAAAGCAGCAATGAATGATCCCAGTACTTGGGTCCTTGCACCGAAGTGGGAGATCTGCGAGGAGCTCCTGGCTTTGGCTGGCCCAGCCCAGGTTGTCCCGGTCATTTGGGGGAGTGAACCAATAGATGCAAGATAGCCCTTTCTTTGTCTCTCCCTCCTCTGCATAATTCTGACTTTCAGACAAGCAGATAAACAAATCTCTCTCTTTTAAGTGAACATGCTGCTCTTTTTAACCTTTCCCATCAGGCCTACACCTGCTCAGCTTTCAAGCAGTGCCATAATGTGACAGCCTGTCTCTTCTCATTAAATGACTGGTGAGTGAAAGGACAGACTACACCAACCATGAAAGGCTGTCATCTCTTAGGTGCTTGTCATGTGCGAAACCCCTAAATGAGGTCCTTAAGAGCATCAGGCCTCTAAGTGCTGAGTACACATATCTACAAGGTCAATGCGATGATTTTCATTTGCTATGATATCAAATTGATGCTTAGGCAGATTAGTTCATTGGTTTTGGGGTGCCCTACAATGACCTCCAACCCCAAAAAGATTATGCTGTTTTGGACTGCAAAAAAATGAATGAATGGGGAGGCAGGCACAGTTGGGATTTGTACCCCACGCTGTATTTGGCTGCCGTTTCAGTGACTCATGAGCCAGCAGTCTTTGGGTGCCAATTAAGTCCATTACTTCCAAAGGCGGGGGGGGGGGGGACAGGGGAGAAAGGCAGCTAGAGACCCTGCAATTAGGTCCTGGGTCAGATCACCCCCACCCCACCTTTCAAGTGCATGATTTGCCTTCATGTGGAGACAGTGAGACTAGATCCCAGGGAGAGCCAGATCCAGGGGTTCAAGGTCCTGTCCAGGACCAGAGAGGCCGTACAGACTCAGCCCATCAGCCAAGCCATTTGTCGGAAGACAGGCGGACTGCCTCATGCACTCAGACATCGAAAGTCAAGAGACAGAAATTCGGAGGCCTGAGCAACCACAGGGGGCATTTGAATGCGTGACCTAACCCATCCTGAATCATTTCTTCACTGAGGCTCAGTGGAAAATCTGTGACCAGCACTGGAATCAATCCAACTTTTGGTGGTGAGAAGGAACACAGAGGAGGCAACTGAGCCACCTGGAGAAAAGAGGTCCTGCTGTCTGGAGACGTGTAAGATAGGAGTTTGGGACCCCTTGTTGGGAAGATAACAGGCTCACCAAGGCTGAACTGGATCAACCTGCAGCTCCTTACACTGTCTTACCTCCACATGCTCAGTGACACACCTGCCAGGAGCCAAAATACAAGAGCAAAGAGCGGCAGGATCTAGATCCCAGCGGAACTCTCCACCGACTTCTCAGGAAAACCATGAACATCCCTCTCCCTTTCTAGAATGCACACCCCTTTAGTAGAAAATACCCACCCCCTTTCATTAAATGCCCGTCTAATGTTACAAGCAGTTCAGGCAGGGCCACTACCTTCCAAGTAGTCCCACTGCCCCTGTGGAGTGAGTAACTTGGCTCTCTCAATAAAACACTAGCCGTCCACTATGCGCTCTTCTCTGACTCACAGTCTTTCCTGAAGTAAGGCCAAGGTGCTGGGTGGCCGCCCTCACTGTGCGGCACCAGTGTCGTCTGTCTACCTTCACCTGCTCTGGAAGGCATAGTGGCTATGGTGGTCTCTGTGTCTCAGAACCCTGAAAGGAACCAGGGAGTTTCATGTAATGGTCAAGTCCATTCATCGACATTGACAGACTGCCTACTAAGCAGTAATAATGGTCTCATTACGACGTGCATTGGGTGCAGAAGACAAGGCCCTATCTCTGTCTTGTACTTCAGCTGCACAAAGACAATTTACGGGCACCAGAAGTAGAGGGCACCATGAGATCTCTTACAGGCAAGGAAGAACAGGCCAACCTGACCACCAGGACTCACAAGGTATAGGGAAGCACTTGATTAAATGCTGGATATGTCTCAGAATGTTTTATGGAGTTAGAACTAAATTCTATACGATTTTAAAAGATTTAGTGGGGCCCGGCGCGGTGGCGCAAGTGGTTAAGGTCCTCGCCTTGCACGCCCGGGATCCCATATGGGTGCCGGTTCTAATCCCGGCAGCCCCGCTTCCCTTCCAGCTCCCTGCCTGTGGCCTGGGAAAGCAGTCGAGGACGGCCCAAACCTTTGGGAACCTGCACCCGCGTGGGAGACCCGGAAGAGGCTCCTGGCTTCGGATCGGCATAGTATCGGCCCGTTGCGCTCACTTGGGGAGTGAATCATTGGACGGAAGATCTTCCTCTCTGTCTCTCCTCTCTGTATATCCGCCTTTCCAATAGAAAAATAATAAAAATAAATCTTTAAAAAAAAAAGATTTAGTTATTTGAAAGGCAGAGTTAGAGAGAATACTTCCATCCACTGGCTCACTCCCTAAATGACTACAATGGTTGGGATTTGGCCAGGCCGAAGCTAGGAGCCAGTTGCTTCCTCTAGGTTTTTCACATGGGTGCAGGGGCCCAAGGACTTGGACCATCATCTTCTGCTGATTTCTCTGGCCGCTGGCAGGGGAGCTGGATGGGGAGTGGAATAGCCAAGATGCAAACTGATGCTTATATAGGACACGGGAGTCCCAGGCGGCAGCTTAACTTATTCAGTCTTAGCACTGTCACATGCATCTTGAGGAAGGCATTTCAGAAATCTGTGCTTCAGTGTTGTCAATAACAGAAGAGGTGCCAACATTTAGGCATGTGTCAACCAAGTTGATCATCCTTAAGCACAAGCCTCAAATGGATATGAGGCCCTATGCAGGACCAGGGTCAATTCCAGGCGGTGGTAGGTGTGAGTAGAAGCGCAGGAGTTGGAACCGAAATGTGCGAATGGGAGGCAGGCAACAGGATGGGCAGCTGTCTAGATGCCCAGGGGCTAAGGAGTGTCCCACAATGTGGGACTTCAAGGACTGAAGCAGAAAGAGTTCTTGACAAACTGGGCTGCCCAATGTTTAGAGTAAGCAGAATCATACTTGTATATACAGATTTCAATTTCTTGTTCCATTTCTCCAATAACTCTGAAGTACTTACCTATAATTAGCAAGATGGCTCAGCAGTAGAAAGCAAGGTAAAGACTGGTTTAGAAAGTTCATCTAGCAGCTCATGTCCTTGCCTTGCATGCTACAGGATCCCATATGGGCACTGGTTCCAATCCTAGTGGCCCTAATTCCCATCCAGCTCCCAGTTTGTGCCTGGGAAAGCAGTCAAGGACGGCCCAAAGCCTTGGGATCCTGCACCTACATGAGAGATCTGGAAGAAGCTCCTGGCTTCTAGAAACATCCTGAAGAATAGGCAGTTATCAGGGGGAATCACAGTTTCGGACGTATGGACATACTATAGAGCGGTGGTCATCAAAACAGCTTGGTACTAGCACAGAGATAGAGAGGAGGACCAATGGAGCAGAATAGAAACAACAGATGGGAAGCCACACAGATACAACCAAATAATCTTTGACAAAAAAACAGACAACAACCCATACAAATGGGGAGGTCTCTTCAATAAATGCTGTTGGGACAACTGGCTGATAGCCTGCAGAAACTAGAAGATAGACCCGCATCTCTCACCATACACTAAGATCAAATCTAAATGGATAAAAGACCTAAACCTACACCCAGAAACCTTCAAACTTTTGGAAGAAAATGTCGGAAACACTCTGCAAGAGCTAGGTGTAGGCCCTGACTTTCTTAATAGAACACCAAAAGCAATAGCAATTAAGACCAAAATAAACAAATGGGACTATATCAAACTAAAAAGCTTCTGCACAGCAAAGGAAACTATCAACAAAGTAAAAAAACAACCCACAGAATGGGAGAAGATCTTTGCAAACCACAAAGGTGATAGGGGGCTAATCTCCAGAATATACAAAGAACTCCAAAACAACCAAAACACCAAAACAAACAAACCACTCAAAAAATGGGCAGGGGAAATGGGCAGACATTTCACAAAGGAACAAACCCAAATGGCAAACAAACATGTGAAAAAATGCTCTAGTTTCCTTGCAATAAGGGAAATTCAAATTAAGACATCAAAGCGGTACCACCTAACACCAGTAAGAAAGGCTCATATACAAAAAAAACCGCCAACAACACTTGTTGGTGAGGTTGTGGGGAAAAAGGAACCCTTCTCCAACGCTGGTGGGGCTGCAGGTTGGTGCAGCCTCTATGGAAATCAGTATGGAGAACACTCAAACAACTGAAAATCTGCATACCATACGATCCAGCAATAGCACTCCTTGGAATATACCCAAAACACCTGCTACACGAGAAACCTACATGCACCCCCATGTTCATAGCAGCACAATCAATAATTGCAAAAACTTGGAAGCAACCAAAGTGCCCATCAACAGAAGACTGGATCAGAAAGCTATGGTCTATTTACTCCATGGAATACTATTTAGCTATTTAAAAAAACGAAATGCAGTTCTTTGTGGCCAAATGGGCCCAACTGGAAACCATCATGCTAAGGGAAATGAGTCAATCTCAAAAGGTCAGATACCACATGTTTGCCTTAATTTAAGTTGAAATGCTGTCAATTTGTAAAAGGGTACCTGTGAAATGTAGTATTACATTGTTAATTAACCCCATAATGTTGGAAACTGTTGTGGATGTTATGTTATGAGATTTAATTGGTCAGAACAACAATCTGCCAGCTATGTCGCTACACCAGAGTTAGTCTCCACAAGAAACTGTTGAATTTAGCTGGGCAACAAGATACTGGACTCTATGCAAGGCACATGCTTGCATTGAAAGAAACAAGACTAGATTTGATCTGTAATACTGCAATAAAGTGGAGCAATCCACCATGGGGGGAGGGCAGGAGGAGGGGAAGGGGGAAAATCAGAGCCTATGAAACGCTGTTATAAAATTAAATGCAATAAAAATAAATAAATAAACACCTAAAATATGCACACTTAAACAAAAAAAGAAGAAGAAGCTCCTGGCTTCTGGCTTCAGATTGGCTCAGCTCCGGCCATTGTAGCCACTTGGGGAGTGAACCAGTGAATGGAAGATCTTTGTTTCTCTGTGTTTCTCCTCTCTGTAAATTTGCCTTTCCAATAAAAACAAAACAAAACAAAAAAAGCTCACCGCATCTTACTCTAACACCCAATACTTCTTTGGCATCAATCCTGTTTCCTGGAGGTCTTTTCCCGAACCTTCTAAACAGAAGGAGATCCTTACTTTGCTCAGATTTCTCACACACTTGTTTCATCAAAACATATTTTAGTGACACTCTTCCGCGGCTTCCTTCAAAACGGTGAGTGCACTCTGAGGGCAAGAACTGTGCTTTGCCGAGGGGCTTGGGAAAATTCACGCAGGACACACATTATGAACCTGGAGAGGAAAACAGAGGGAAGGGGGGACTTGGGGGAGGCGGAAGGGGGAGTCCAGTGCCAACTAAATTGTATCAAAAAACAAACAAACAAGAATAAATAAGAACTGTGCCTTGCACACTCCGGTTATCTACTTTGATGTGAAGTTTCACAGGGGTCAGTAGAGGGTCTAGGAGGGTAAGCTGCTGCTTGCAGTGCTGTCATCCTACACTGGCGTGTCAGCTGGGGTCTTGCCTGCTGTGCTGTCCATCCAGCCACCTGCTGATGCACCCGAGAAGGCAAGTGGAAGATGGCCCAAGCCACCCCAAACCACGTGGTCATTTGGGAAGTGAATCGGCAGGAAAAAAAAAATCTATCTTTCTTGCTACCCAGCTTCCTCTGTTGCTTGGCCTTTTAAATGAATAAATCTTAGAGAGAGAATGTCATTTTTAAAAACGAACATTTAATAATTAACCTTCTTATCTCTGTCTGTACCAGAGTAACAAATCGCCACTCCGTAACACTGCTTTTCTAGAGTAAAAACGATCACGTTTTCATAGCACTAGCAATTCTAGAGATGAACGGCAACACACAGAGAGGTCCTAGCCACTGATTGACTCCACAAACGCCTGCAATGACTGGCATCCAGGCGGGGCCGAGCTGAACCTGGGAGCCGGGCATCCGAAACCCAGGGCTCTCAAATGGACGGCTGGGGCCCCAGGACGTGCGCCATCACCTGCCGCCTCCCAGGGTATGTTAGCAGGAAGAAAAAACAGAGCATGCGGCTAAGGCTCAAACCCAGGGACTCAGTGGTTGGTTGCGAGGACTCAAACACCATCCTAACTGCTGGGCTCCACACCCACCCCATGTTTAAGCTGTAAGATTCAGATTCCATGAGACACGTGCAGAAACTCTGAGCTCCTATTTGGAACAGCACTTGACAAGATGAGTAACTTAGCATTCTGTTCTGGAGCTGAACAGCGTGACTATTGTGTGCTGCTTGGAAAGAAACTGAAGTCACAGGGGGAAAAAAAAGCGCCTTTTCCTGGAATTTCTGAGTAACACACCAAATTGCATTATTTAGGAATAATACTTTGACCTGTAATAACCAACAAGGGTTGCGATTCAATTAGTGGTTTGGGAGCCAGCCTTGTAAATTGTGGAAGCTCTGCCACAGATGCTACGAGCAGAACCACATGAAAGAGCTTCCGCTGGGGATACTGTGCAACCCAGTGCCGACAAGCCGGACACGGTGGTGTCTGAGCTCCAGAACAGAACATTTCTGTTGACTGGTATGAGAAATCAGCAAAAACAATTCAGAGCAGCAATTTCAAAGCTAGAACTGACATTTAAAGTTAAGGAATGCAAAACAGGTTAAATAGACGAACAAGAAGGTTTCTGTGAGAGGTTCCTGTCAACTGCCCAAAGTGTGACGCTGGAAGCAGATATTGCAATCAGAAATCCTAAAGCAGTAAAAGGACAGACCCCCAGATCACAGCACCACAGGATACTGTCTTGGGGAACGAAACAATTTTTCTTAAATTTTATTTTTGATGATGTTTATATGTTCACATAGTTGTTAGGGTGGGAGGGGTCCAGGATCAGGGAAAAGCAGGTGACATTGTTTCCACAATTTCTTTTCCTTTTTCCTGTGTCTGGGGGAAGGGAAGAGATAAAGGCAGAAGCCACACCCAACCTCCCAACAGCCTCAGCACCCGAGGATGGGGAACGGCCACCTGATGTCATCCCAAGGTCCCCGATGTGGAACATTTTCTGAGAATTCTATTCAAATGGCTTCAATAGTTCTGAAATGCTGACTATCTCACTGACCCATGGATAAGGAAATTCTTCCAAGATCCGGTGGCTGACACAGTCCACCTCTGAGTCTCCGTTAGCCCAGAAATTTGCTGTCATACTCCACTGGGGTAGCTGATCAACTTGTTCTGCCCTCCTTCCTCTGCTATGGTATCAGGTGTCTTCTGCAAGCTCCAGTGGCCTGACATATCCTCCATGTGCTTCTGGGTATGCCGTCCACTGCTCCATCAAAGCCACTGAGGAGGTCCAGCTCTGACACGTGCACTCCATCGTCAGACACAGGTCCTGCCACTCTCCCCGTGGTTGGAGTTATGAGTCCAGTGGATTAGTTGGGGGGAACTACCTAAGAAATCTTGTCAGAAGTGATCCCAGATGTATCTCTTGCGTGTGCACCTGTACGAGGGTCTAGATCATTCTGTCACCCACATCTGCCTACGTTCACACTGGTAATTACAATTGCTAGGTCAGATCTACCTCCAGCCCCATTTCTTACGCAAACCAATGGATGTTGCAGTCCAGCCCAACCCTGCCCTCCACACATTCGGCCCTCACATACACCATTCGGAACTGCAGCCCAGTCGGAGAGACCCCCAATAATCCCCACTGGTCTGGCCTCCAGCCCTGATTTCTGTGCTTGCCAACATGTACAGTGGACTGGTCTGATCTGTCCCAACCCACACCCAGCTCTCATACTCATAATTGGGTGTTGAAGCCTAACTCAACCAACTGACTGCACCCCAGAACATAACTTTTTTTTTAAGATTTATTTTTTAATTTTTATTGGAAAGGCGGATATACAGAGAGGAGAGACAGAGAGGAAGATCTTCCGTCCGATGATTCACTCCCCAACTGAGCACAACAACCAATGCTATGCCGATCCGAAGCCAGGAGCCTCTTCCGGGTCTCCCACGTGGGTGCAGGGTCCCAAAGCTTTGGGCCGTCCTCGACTGCTTTCCCAGGCCACAAACGGGGAGCTGGAAGGGAAGCGGGGCTGCTGGGATTAGAACCGGCGCCCATATGGGATCCCGGGTGTGCAAGGCGAGGACCTTAACCACTGCACCACTGCGCCGGGCCCAGAACATAACTTTTTAAAGAAATATTTATTTTAGGGGGCTGACACAGTGGTTCAACGGCCTAATCATCAACCTGCTGGCACCAATATTGCAAATAGGTGCTGGATTGCATCCCAGCTTCTTCACTTCCCATCCAGCTACCTGCTTGTGGCCTGAGACAGCAGTAGAGTATGGCCCAAGTTCTTGGCCCCTTGAATCCATGAGGGAGACCCAGAAGAGTGGCTCCTGGCTTTGGATTAGTTCAGCTTCGGCCATTGAGTTTATTTGGGTAGTGAACCAGCAGATATAAGATCTTTCTTGCTGTCTCTCCTCTATGTAAATTTTGTACAAACAAAAATAAAGACATAAGTCTTTTGAAAAAGATTTATTGGGCCCGGCGCGGTGGCGCAAGTGGTTAAGTCCTCGCCTTGCACGCCCGGGATCCCATATGGGCGCCGGTTCTAGTCCCGGCAGCCCCGCTTCCCTTCCAGCTCCCTGCCTGTGGCCTGGGAAAGCAGTCGAGGACGGCCCAAGGCTTTGGGACCCTGCACCCGCGTGGGAGACCCAGAAGAGGCTCCTGGCTTCGGATCGGCATAGTATCGACCCGTTGCGCTCACTTGGGGAGTGAATCATCGGACGGAAGATCTTCCTCTCTGTCTCTCCTCTCTGTATATCCGCCTTTCCAATAAAAAATAATAAAAATAAATCTTTAATTAAAAAAAATAAAAAAAAAAAAAGAAAAAGATTTATTGTTTTACAGGGAGTATGGTGCAGAGAGAAGACAGAAACAGAGATTCTATCTCCTAGTTCACTTTCCAAATGGTACAATAGCTTCTCAGGCTGGGTCCGCCCCAAACCAGGAGCCTGGAACTCCATCTGGATATCCCATGTGGGCCAGACACATTGGCAAGGAGCTGGGTGGCAAGTGGAGCTTTGGGAAGCCAGGGAAGCAAGTGGTGGCTTAACTGGCTATGCCTCAACATGACGCCTTCCTTAGAGGACACTGAACTCCTCACTTGGAAAGCTTAGGACATTGTGGTCCAATGAGATGGAGGGATTTGCTGTTCCACTCTGCGCCCCTTCTCTGTCGTTTCACTTACTGCAATTTCAGTTATCTGTGGTCAACTATAGCCCCAAAGCACTAAATGGAAAGTTCCAGAAATAAACAATTCCTAATTGTACAGCCTGTACCATGTTGGCAATTTGGATATGGCCAAGAGAAGCTGTCGATGTGTTTCCTGTATATGATGAGGTGCAATTTTCTTGAAGGTGTTATATGTGTAATTATAAACATAGTATAGGCAGGGTTCCATCCTGTACTCAGGCACCACCAGGGTCTTGGAGGATGGGTAGGTAGCTGTCCTGTGGTCCTCCCAGATGCCGCCCTTCCCTTCCCTGCTCAGCAAGTGACAAGTTGCACCGTGCACCTAGTTCAGCGCATCTTGCTTAGCGACGGTCACCACTGCCTTAGCACTTCCTAGAACCTTCCACCAGGCCAACACGTTAGCCTCCTGACCAGTCCTCGATGTTAGGACATGGCTCATCCATAACCGATGCTCATCCCACACTGCAAAGGAGATGTGATATCGCATCCCAGCATTCCTGGCCACTTCTTTGACCTCCGGAAGACGCTGGATCTCTCTCTCTCTGGCTTTAATTCTACGTGTAATATTTTATTTCTTAAGCTATGTGATAGCTGCATGATTGCCCAACACACGAGCTATACATTTCGTACATAGCTGAAATATTCCGGAGGGCCTCTGACATTGGATCTCTTAACCCTGGCACTCTGTTTACTCGGCCGTGCTGGGTTATCATGGAGGGTTTATTTATTTATTTATTTTTCAGAGGGCCATGCCTTTTACCTCTCTGCTCTCAGTCCTCCTGTGGTAGTACTGTTGTCTCTATGGCAGAGAACTACGATCCTGCAACGTTGGCTTTAGGCGAAAGCTGCAGCAGGAGGTGATAGGAGCGATTCCCAGGTATGCCCTCCTCTCCTCTCCTCTGCACGGGGTATTTCCAGTAGCTGCAGCTCATCTTTGGTTGTAGCCCTTGTGGGTAGCTCCCTGCTCCCACCTCCAGGTTCAAGGTCTTGCCAGGGGGCCACAGCTCCAGGCCACAGCTCCTGGTTTGTGGCCTGCCAGCTATTCACCTTCCCGCTACTGCCTGCCTGTGTTGCTTCATTGCCTCTCTTTGCTTCTCAGCTGTATGTATTTAAAAAAGCCCTGTGTTAGATTCTCTGCTTGAAATACCTGGAGATGAGGCTGAGTGCGCTTTGCCTAATCTTTGTGAATTCAAATGCATTTGTTCTAAAGGATTTCTTCCCTTCCTATCCAGCTAAGACACATGCCATGGGCTCTAGGAACCTGCACAGAGATCCCACTCGAACATAGCACAAGGCTCTGTCACACTCTTACGTTCCCTATCTGTTTCTGTACTAATATCCACGTAGAGTTTGAAATTTTCTTTATTAATTTTTCATTTACTTTAAAAAACATATTCAAGAGGCAAAAAGTTAGACAGATTCCATCTACTGGTTCACTCTCCAAATGTCTTCAGTGGCCAGGCCTGGGCCAGACTGATGTCGGCGATTGATTCGGGTCCCCCAACACAGGTGGCAGGAATCCAGCCACACGGGCCATCACCGGCTGCCTCCCATCCCAGGCCTTCACTAGCAGAATGCTAGCAGCAGGAGGCGGAATTCTGGTGCGGAAAGGATTTGTGTTAACTGAGAGGCCAAATGCCCAGCTCTGAAACATTCTTTGAGTGCAGAAACCAAGCTGTATTTCAACCTGCGTTTTCAAATGCCCTCAGGTGAACAACTGCAGGATGGATGAGGAAAACGTCACTTTCTCTGCAAACTTCAGGACTGTCAACTGGACACTGGAGGCCAGAACACACCTCACTGTGGAAGCTGCCCTATGACCTGCAGGATGCTGAGCACACCCGCGGCCACGGATGCATTAGGAACAAGAAATACAGGCAATGCAAAAGCACTGAAAACTGTGAACACGGCAACAAGTAGTCTTAGAGTGGCTTCCTTAGAATTATTAGAATGTACTAGGTTTAAAGACAACATCTGGGCCCAGTGCGATGGTTCAATTAGCTAATCTTTTTCCTGCAGTCACTAGGATCCCATATAGGCGCCCGTTCATGTCCCGGCTGCTCCACTTTCCATCCAGCTCCCTGCTTGTGGCCTGGGAAAACAGCAGAGGACGGCCAAAGGCCTTGGGACCCTGCACCCATGTGGGAAGAAGTTCCTGGATTCAGATCAGCTCAGCTCCAACTGTTGCGGCTACTTGAGGACTGAATCAGTGGATGGAAGATCTTTCTGACTCTCCTTCTCTCTGAAAATATGCCTTTCCTATAAAAATAGATAAATCTAAAAAATATATATATATAAGATCCACTTAGTTGTTGAATAGTACTACTAATAAAAAAATCAGTAACAGCTGCAATGTCCAATGGTAGAAGGTTCAATTTAACGATGATTCTAACACTGCAATAGTATATCCAATTGTGTGACTTTTTCAATATTCAGTTAAAATTTTTTATTATCACATAAGAGTAAATATGACATGTTAATAATTATGTTCAAATCAGTCACTTTTTAACTAATACAAATATTTCATTTTAACAGGGAAATCAATTTACCTATCAACTTCTAGTATAAATTAAATACTCAGAATACACAAAATGTCCATCTGAGCTAATGTGATAAGAATGTTATAAAGCAGGGGCCACCACTCCAGCACATCGGGCTGCTGTCTGAAACACTGGCACCTCATATGAGCAATGGTTCAAGGCCCAGCTGCTCTATTTCTGCTCCAACTAGTGTACTGAGGAAAACGGCAGAAGATGGCCCAAGTGCTTCGACCCCATCACCCATGTGGGAGACCTGAATGAACCCCCTGGCTCCTGTCTTTGGCGTGGTCTAGCAGCAGACAGAAGATCTCCCGCTCTCTGTATCTCTCTTTCAAATAAACAAATCTGCGAAAGGAAGAAAGAAAGAAGGAAAGAAAGACTCCTTTCCACCTTGAAAAAATATGATAAAGAAATGCTTCAGCGGGCCCGGCGCGGTGGTGCAAGTGGTTAAGGTCCTCGCCTTGCACGCCTGGGATCCCATATGGGTGCCGGTTCTATCCCGGCAGCCCCGCTTCCCTTCCAGCTCCCTGCCTGTGGCCTGGGAAAGCAGTCGAGGACGGCCCAGAGCTTTGGGGCCCTGCACCCGCGTGGGAGACCCGGAAGAGGCTCCTGGCTTTGGATCAGCATAGCATCGGCCGTTGTGCTCACTTGGGAGTGAATCATCTGATGGAAGATCTTCCTCTCTGTCTCTCCTCTCTGTATATCCGCCTTTCCAATAAAAAAAATAATAAAAATAAATCTTTTAAAAAAAAAGAAATGCTTCATAATATACTTAAAATAGTTTTAACATAATTTCCAAATGAGATATTAATAACTGTCATGATTTGGTTTCATGGTAGCAAGCTCTAACTAGAAAATGTCCAAGGACAATCCTCAAGTATTTCTTTCATAAAGCTACAGCTTTTACTTGCTAAGCTGTTAAAAAAAATAACCGCTTTATGCAGCTGTTAGTCTAGAAATTTAGAGTTGAAAGCACTCATATTTGGGTTCAGAATAAAATGCTCCATTTCGTGCCAAGTATTGTCACACTTTGTGACAATGTTGTGTAATCTGAATACCTAAATTATTAAACTTCTGTCTCTGAGTCAAAATTGAGACCTTCCGAGCCCACTAAAATCTAGCGTGAGGCCCAAGCTGCAAACGCTGTGAGGCCATTCTTCCTGGGCTGCCATCTCGCTGCCCATGTTTGCACATACGCTGGATGTCGGGAAATTGACCCTTTGTCAGTCACCCAATAATGTCTTCAAGTGGACAACACCGGAATTCCCTGGCCATTTTCTAATCAGTTACAGATCACCAAGGGGGTAGGTTTTCTGCAAATTCCTGCGCAGACAAGGAGGAGCCAGGGAGCCACTAAAAAGATAAGACGTTTCCAGAAATTTCGGTCTCTCTCTCCTTTCAGGAGACACCCCATCTCTTGGATCCCTCTCGGAAGGTGCTTCCTTATCCCTCCTTCTCACAGTCACTCTGCCTGCAACCAATTCTAGGCTTCTTCTTTCTACACTAAGCTGAGAAATGAACCCACCAAACTTTGCCGGTAACAAAACACGAGTTACCAATGAATTGCTAAGACATATCCAGATAAATACTGTAACTCAGAATAGTTGACAATGGTTCGTACATTGCACTGTAACAATTGCACAACAGTTCATTTTACAAATTATAGTCTGCAGATCAGTGGAAAGACTGCCCTTGTGGTGACAGGACTTGCTCGTGCACTTGACAAGCCTGGAACTGTCTCCCTTGTTCTCTTCCCGTTAGGCCTTCCCTTCATTCCAGTGTCTTCCCTAGAAACTTAGAGCCTGCCCAGAAGTTGGAAATTCCAGCACCCCACATTTTAGGAACAATTTATATTTTAAAGGGTCACTTGTATGAACATGCTACTACTGCCCTATAGCCAAAATGTACAATATTGCAACCTTCGACCAGCTCATCTAATAACATAGAACGTTTAGAATATAGCTGTCATGGAACCCAACTCCAATTTTCAACCTTTCTGTAGGAGAATGCACCCGAAGTTCCGAATTCAGTAACACAGTTGTTATTCCCTTCTTTGCAGTCCTCATGCTAGACTCTACAGCCCAGACACATCCATCTCTTACCCCAGGATGGATGTGTGATTCTCCCAGGATCTCCTCTGTGCCAGGGTGGGAGAGCAGGCTGCTTCAATGGAACCAGCAGCTCTGGTTTTATTGAAGTATCAGGCCATTGAAGTTAAATGTCCGCAAAAAAAAATCCATGTGGGAAGACTGAATAGGAAGGTAGGAGAGAGTGGCCTAGTGGGAGACGTGAGAGCATCCCACGCCTCTTTTAGGATTTCCAAATCTGGCTCTCAGGTCTACCTGCCTACTAACGCAGAGCCCAAGGAGGCAGTTGTGATGGCAAAGCACTCAAGTCCCCATCACCCACGCGGGAGTGGTGGATTGACTTGCTAGCTCCAGATGTGTCCTTGCCCAATCCTGGCTGTCGCGAGCATTTGGGGATCAAATCAGTGCAAGGAAGCGTGGGCTCTGTCTGTCTCTCAAATAGTGTTCCAAGTTGGAATCATGGCATCATGGGGCAAAATGTCAATTGCATACAAGTGCATGGCTGTCCTGGCTTGCCTTCCTTGGGTTACTAGGCTCAGCCACATTCCTGTGGGTGAGAATGTTGTTTCCCCCATGGGGATGGAGTTTTGCACTTCAATCCTGTAGGGCAATGGGGTGGAGACAATGGCATTTACACAGGCAGTCTTAGTCCAAAGAGGAAAGTCTTTGGTAAATCTGTGACGACAGGGGCTGAGGTGGGGTGGTGGAGGCAGGTGCAGCATGAGACACGAGAGCAGGTGACATCCTCCTCTGCTGTTCACCTTTGACCTTGTCCCCAGCACCACACGAAGATCCAGCCACTCTGCCCCTTTTGTTCTCCACTTTCCCATGAACACAGGAAGCTGCAGGTGGCTGCTACCCAATGCAGCCCTGAGAACAACCAGCTCTGTGCACGATTTGCTCCAGCTCAACTCCGATTCACCTCCTTCCTGGGTGCAAATCACGAGGCTACAGCAGTAAGCACCAATGCTCACAGTCAGCACTACCCAAGGCCAGGATCCCATGCCAAAGCTGACGTCACCCTGGAGACTGGCCTCCCCTGCCTTTGCCATTCAGAACAAGGAGAGTTCTCCTGACAGGCAGCCTCATCTCAAAAACACTTTGAAGGTCACTGGAGCAAACACAGTTTCTCTGCTTGCAGGACACAGACTGGCTGAAATCCAGAGTCTGGGTTCCCAGGCCAAGACCTTCTGGAGTGCAGCCGACACAGAAAAAGCCCAAAGAGGAACAAACAGTGCAGCGCTGACTCCCAGGGTGTAACCAGACACACTCAATACCCGCGTGTAGGAGCATATTTGTATAGCATTTCCCTGCTACATGTTACT
The DNA here is from genome assembly GCF_017591425.1 of Ochotona curzoniae. NCBI lineage: Eukaryota > Metazoa > Chordata > Mammalia > Lagomorpha > Ochotonidae > Ochotona > Ochotona curzoniae. Next base: position 7,694,324 of record NW_024465816.1, on the reverse strand, counting down.
GTTCAAGCATTTCTTTTTTTTTTTTTTTTTCTTGACTATCATCTTTCTTTGAAAGGCAGATTTACAGAGAAAAAGGGAGAGAGAGAGAGAGATTTTCTATGCACTGGCTCATTCCCCAAGTGGCCACAATGGCTGAAGCTGAGCCGATCTGAAGCCAGGAGCCAAGAGCTTCCTCCAGGTCTCCCTCTTGGGTGTAGGGTTGCAAGGACTTGAGCCAAGAATCTTCTGCTGCTCTTCTCAGTTCATAAGCAGGGAGCTGGATTAGAAGTGGAGCAGCCAGGACACTAACCGGCACCCATATGGGATGCTAGTGCTGGCAGGTAGTGCTGGCAGCCTGTTGAGCCACCGTGCTAGCCCCAAATACTCAAGTATTTCTTTGTTTTTACATTTGCATAAAATGTATTTCAAGGCAAGGCCCCAATTTATTGATCTTAAAGATTTACTTATTTGAAAGGCAGTGAAAAAAAAAAAAGAGCAAGAGAGAGAGAGGAGGGAGAGATCTCCCATTTGTTGCTTCACAACAGCCACAGGTTTAGCCAGGCTAAAGCGAGGAGCTCAAAACTCCATCTGAGTCTTCCACAAGGAAGGTAGGAAGCCCAAGTCCTTGGGCCATCATCTGCTGCTTTTGCAAGGTGCATTAGCAGGGAGCAGGATCAGAAGCTGAGCAGCTGGGTCTCAAACCAAAGGTCTGATATAGAATGCAGATGTCTTAAACAACAGCATAACCTGCTAAAGACTGCCCACAGAGAACCGACTTAAAATGCAATCAACAAGAACTCAACAACAAGGCGGGGGCAGGGTCCTCAGTTTCTCTTTGCCCAGGAGCAACTATAGCCCCTCATGGGTGAGTAACAGCCATGAGAGAGGGCTAGGGGCTGGGGTAGAATCCTAGCTCTGCCCTGCCGCTGGCCAAAAGCCGGCGGCAGGATAGGTCGGGTGGGTTCCAGTCTCAGGGCAAGGGACAGGCTTAACCCCTCCCAGTGGTGGCAATTCGGGGGGCGGGGGGAGACGCCCCTGCCGGTCAGAACCCTGCCGGGGGGCCCAGCCAAAGCCCCCGCCACAAGGTGGGGGCAGGGTCCTCGGCTTCAGGCGGCCAGTGCACCAAATGATGCCAGGCTCTGCCTGCTGGCCACCCAGCGGCAAGCTCTGGGGTTTTTATGATATGAAATAGCTGTTTAGGGACACCCATGATTAAGGCCAGCTTTAGTGTAGGTGAGACACGAATTTCTGGTGATTCCCAGGAACAGGGACATGAAACCTTAATGCAAGCGTGGGACTGAGGCTGAAGGTCTGGACTGAGCAAACCTTAGCCCATAAGCATGATTGGAAAACAGGATTGGAGCTCAGGACATGCCAAGCTAGGTTTTGGCACGAACTGGTCTATATGAACCACAGATTTGAGGCATGGTGTCTAAAGCAGGGGTCATGACAGGTGGATGAGGCTGCGGTTGGGCCAGGATACAGTTATCGTCTCCTTTGACACAAGTGTGGACTGGAATAAGACGTACCAGGCCGGGCCAGACTGCAATGCCTTCTGGTGCTCTGGAGGAGAGGGTAGATGTGGGACAGACTAGGCTAGATCTCAACCCCAACTGAGCCATATAGGAGCTATATGGGGGTGTGGATGAGCTGTGGCTGGGCTGAAACATCCTACAGCAAGAACCAGAATGGGATGAAGGCCAGTTAGGAAAGGCCACTGCTCCTGCTAGGACAGGAGGCGAACTGGCACATGGACCCACTGGTATGCACAAAACCTGGTACTTGGAGGCGTTCTGATGGATGAGCCCGAGCAACTCCTCTGGTAGGACCCAGACCCTGCAGATTAACGCAAGAAACATGGAAGGTAACAGCCAAGAGGTCATGGAAAGTGTCCCACTGGCATGCATTTGGCATGGTTCGGGGGCAGACCAGGCTGAATCTGTCCATGTCACCCACTGGTAAATCCGAATGCCAGAACAGAGTGTGGGTTGAACTGGCTCAGTCGCAACAAAAGCAGTACATAACACGGAATGCCAAGGTGAGCTTGCCTGTACCAGATGTGACCGCAGCACCCAACCAACACACGTGAGAACCAGCAAGGGAGGGGGCAAAGCTGGCAGGGGCATAAGGGGTGGTTCCCTAACTGAACAGCTACTCCCACTGGGGAGCGTGAGCTGGGAAGGGGTTAGACCAGATTGGGCGAAAACCAGGCTGAGCGGATTATTCCCGCTGGTGCAATCTACAATCAGAGTGGGTGAGGGTTGTTGGGGCTTGGTGGTAGCATCGGCTGGCAGAGGCTGGTACAGGGAGCTAGTCATGTCGAGTTAAACCACAGGGTCACCTGGAGAGGACATAACCTGGGAGTGGGAGTGACCTGGGAGGGAAATAGTGGGCTCCTCCCTCTTGGGTCATCACCTTCCACGGGAGGGCACGGGAATTAGGACAGGGGCTGGGGTGGTCAGACAGACACCCAATAACATCTGCGAGGGCTGGATAGATGAGAAGGTTGGATGGAACTAGGTCACAATACCCGTTGACATGTATGTGAGCAGAAGGGAACGTGGGACAGACCGGACTAGTCTACCATACATACTGGCAAGCCAGGGTAGGGGGTGGGGCTGGTCGGGGTTACTGTGGGTCGCCCTGACTGGGCTGCAGCTCCTAATGGTTTGTGTGAGGGCCGAGTGCGTGCTAGGCAGAACTAAGCTGGACTGCAACACCCATTGGTTCCAGCGGAGGACATGGATGGAGACAGAACCAACCCAGCAACTGCAATCACCAGCTGATTGGGGCGATGGACTGTGCCGGAACCTATGCCTGCTAGAACACGCAAGAAGCTGGACTGGGAATAACTCAAAATTTGTTTGGGGATCTCCCCAGTCGAGATACCGGACTCAGAGTCCTAACCAAGAAAAGACAGACCAAGCCAATCAACAACTTCAACTATCTGTCGCCAGTGAAACACTGGGCTAATGGAGACTCTATAAGGAACTGTGTTAATCAGCGGATTCTTCAATGACCACATCATGCTCGGAGTGGTGAAACTGGTAGCAATCCATGAATGGTGAACTATTGAAACCACTTGAGCGAGTATCTCAGAGCATGCCCCACATCCGGGACCTGGGGTGGGTGGGAAACTGGATGAGGCTTTTCCCTCAATATCCCCCTTTACCTCAGATACATGAAGGAACCGGTATGGAAATGATTGTGTTACCCACTTCCCTGTAGCCCTTGAACCTTTTTTACCCCAATTAACTATGTAAAGATGGTCAAAATATAATAAAAACATAAAACACACACACACACACACACACACACACACACACACACACACACACACAAGAACTCAGTTTCCATCCAGGAAGCAATAAAGTCTTAATTCAGGTGATGTCACAGAAGCTCCTTTTGGCACCGCCAGGACCTGAGGGGTCCGGAAAAGCCCCTCTTTCCTGGCTAAGCTCCATCAGGGGTCTCCTAATCTCAACGAGCTTTACACGAGAAAACACTTGTTGAGATGCCTTCATGATCTGACTTACATTGTCTTTTTGTAATTCAGGGCTGGGGAAATGTCCGGCCCATGAAATCATTTGGTCTGGCCCTGCCAGGACAACAGAAGGTAGGATTTGAAATTCAATGGATCTGTAAGAGGCTCCTTCTCAAGTTGTTCATTTTGTATGGCTGGTGAAGAACGTTCTACAAATCCCACAAGCGCTTGCAGAAAGAAAGGTTCTGTACCCCATACAACTGATACGTGGAGATCTTTGTAAGCCTCATGAAGAAGACTCGGAACTGCACCAACCGGCCACGAACCTGCCAAAGCCAGCGGTAGGCAGCTCCCGCTCCAGCACCGGGCTTCTGTTCCTTAATGCCTTCTGCAAGACACCAGACCCGGGCCTGGGGGGAGCCCATCTGAGGCTCCTTTGTAAGAAGCGGAGATGCTTATCCGCAGCACTTCCCCCGGGGATACTGCTCCTGGCGGCACAGTGGAAAACCACATTGTCATCTTCTCCGGTGACTCGGCAGAGGCGAACGGGCTCCAACTACAAACGCAAAGGCAGCCAAGACAGCCACCGTGTGAAAACCTCACTGGCAACCCAGGGGGACCCCAGAGAAGCTTCCTGCAAGTCTGGCTACTCTTTCTCCTCAGTGACTCTGTCACCACGTGGCGTCACTCACCATTGGATGACACAGCAGCACCAGGCCCTCACCAAACACATTTCCTGGGTTTTAGATGCCTCCAGAACTGTGAACCAAACAGACATCTATCATGTGCAACTTGCCCAGACAAAGACACAGAGGGAGCCACTGGCGGAGATGGCCGGTGGGAACCACTCTCTCTGCTAGTCCATCAGCACGGCCCACCGGGAAGCAGCAGAGAACAGCACGCTGCAGGTTCGTCCCCAGAATCGGGGACATCTCTGGCTGCCATACTCACTCCTGGCTTTCCTCCCAGCCACTCTGTCTTGGTGAACCTGGGGACCGTCACCCTACAGAACTTCACTCAAACCTCCAATGCTCAGAGTACTGGGGGCCAGCCAGCCATATCATTCCTGGGCTCTTTTGGGAAGTGACGATTCCAGCTGCCCAACGGCCTGGGAACTTGGGGATGGGGTACGGGCACCGAGGCCCTGGTTCCTGTCTGTCTGTGGGGCTAGTTCCTTCCCAGCCTATGCTTGTCCCTTTATTGCCACCCTGCTGCGACCACGCTTATTCCCTGAGAGGAGCTGGCTCCCGGACTTCTCTCAGTCTCACCTCCTTCCCATCCTCCCCTTCTCCCTCACCCTCCCTCTCCCCCGCTATCCAGTTTGTAATAATCAGATCATTTCTACCTTGCACATGCTGAGAATCAGTTACTTCTATAAGGACTGCGTCAATGGTTGGAACTCATCTCTAGGCAATGCAGAGCGCAGTCCAACAGAACTCAGTACAAATGCGAAGGATAATAATCCTTTCTTCCCTTCTGCCTTCTTCCTCTTTCCCTCCTTCCTTCCTCCCTCCTCTCTTCCTTCCCTCCTTTCTTCCTTCTTCCCTCCCTCCCTTCTTCCTTCTTTCCTTCCATCCCGATTTCAGAACTACCATGACATAGCAATCAACCCTGTAGGACCCAACAAACCCTCCTCGGTCAACTGCAATAGCCTGGTGCAATATTCACTACATTCTCTAGCCTGTGCAACAGTCTGGTGGTGTGGCAATGCTCACCGCCTCAGCAGCCCCTGGGGTGGTTATGTAAGCAAGTCACACCGTCAACAGCCACTCAGACCGTCATCTGTGAGCCAACAAACCAGAAAGGGACCCTAACAAGGTGCCCTCCTTCGTATGTAGCAAGAACGAACCTCACGTGAGGTGTCACTCATCCCTCCGTGTGGTTACTCATTCACTTGTGCAATGGGCGTTTCCTTCTGCCTGATAAGGGTTACAATGGTCTCGTGAGGAGGAACACAGAAACACGGGCACAGCCGTTAGGGAGCTGGAGCCACACAGGAAAGACATACAATTTAGATAGGTCCTGGGAGCATCTTGACACCTGGTGCCTCCTGACATCTCCCAGCAGAGACAGAAACGCGAGAGCGTCAGAGATGCCAGATGACAGGACAGTATCAAGGGCCTGAGAGACACAGAGACCCTGGCTGGAGGGAGAGGCTGAGTCCTCGGAAGCCACATGATGAATTTGGGGTTTACTGTGAGGATCACGGGAGCTGTCAGCAGCAGCTGCCTACACAGAGTACAAGGCAAGACAGAGTCAGGGGGCCAGTCGGAGTAACCAGAGAGCCAATAGTGACAAGGACATTTAGGGCAGCACGGATGGGGGAAGGAGAAGCCGTGTGGCCTGGTGACCCACCGGATGTGTGTGATGACCAAAAGCAAGAGGGCAAAGACACAAGTCACTCCAGGTGTCAGGCTGGGCCTAGGGCAATGCAGTTCACTAAAACACACAGGCCTGAAAGGCAGGAGAGGCGGTGGGAGGACAAGGTGGTCCACAGCGAGACAGAATGCAGACCCACAAACCCTGATGACTGCAGAGGAGGAAGGCAAAACCTATGCTCACCTCAATAGATGCAGGAAAAGTCCCTGACAAAAGTCAGCATGCTTTCACGACAAAACCTCTCCACCAAAGTGCTATGCAGAGAAGAGACCTTGGTAGAACAAAGGCCACCTGTGAAAGTCCCCCACCAACAGCTGGGAGTCCTCGTCAGAGCAAACAGACCAAGAGAAAGAGACACAGGGAAGTTCAACCATCCCCGAGATGACGTGATCCCACATAAAGAGAAGCACAAAGACCACCAAAAAACCGTTAGAATGAATAGGTCTGTAAAACTGAAGGGTACAAAAAGAGTATGCAAAGATCAGCTGCCTGTCTATGCACGAACAATAATCTATCCAAAAAGGAACCAAAAAAAAAAATCCCATTTACAATAACATCAAAAAGAATAAAACAATGAGGGATAAGTTTAACCAAAGAAGTGGAAAGTTGCTACAATAAAAACTTCAGGATATGACTTAAAATTGAAGACAAATAATTAGAGACTGGAATTGTTAATTATTAATTATCTATTAATAATTATTCATGTGTTTAGACACAATATATTTTATTATGATCATATATAATGATATATAGTATCATTATATATCATAAATATCATATAATAGTTATATAAATATTGATTATTAATTATTAATATTAAAATCTTCACACTACCCAAAGGCACTTAAAGACCCAATGCAATTCCTATAAAAACTTCCAATGATGTTTTTCACAGAAGCTTGAAAGAAAATCCTAAAATTAAAATGCAACCTTAATAAACTCCAAAAGCAATCTTGAAAATGAACAATAAAGGTGGAGGCATACCTGACTTCAAATCATACTATAAGGCTACATTAATTAAAACAGTATGATGCTGGCATAAAAACAGACTTATAAACAAAGAGCATCAAACAGGAAGCCCAGAAATAAAATTACATATGTACAGTCAACTAATCTTCAACCAGGTTGCCAACAGCGTTCAGTGGGGAAATGACCGTCCAATAATAAACAGTGCTGGGAAAACTGGATAGCCACATGCAAAAGAACCAAAGTGGCCTCCTTTCTCATGCCATTTACCAAAAACAACTCCTACTGGATTCAGAAATTAAACATATGACCTGCACGGGCAAGCTTCTTTTACAGCATCCCAAAATCATAGGCAATAAAAGCAAACATAAACTCTAACTTACCAAACTTAAAAACTTGTGCACAGTGAAGGAAACAACCAAAATGAAAAGGCAACGCACAGAATGGGAGAATATGTTTGGAAATCATATCTCCAATAGTGAACTGAGATCAAAAATACAAAAGGAACTGAAACAAATCAGTAGCAAAAAGAAAGAAAACGAACAAAACAGCAACATATAACCTGAGAGCAAACACGGGCAAAGGATCTGAACAGACAATGTCCCAAAGAATATGTACAAATGGTCACACTCAACACATGACTCATCTGGGAAACACTTCAAGAACCCTGAAAACACACACGCACACACACACACACACACACACACACACACACACACACACTCATATATCTAGATGCAGAGAACATATCAATGTAAGTATATAGATATGTAATAGGCATATCTTTACACATACATAAACACACACACAATATACATACAAGGTGCCTTCGAAAAGTGCGTGGAGAACGTATATTATGAAATAAGTATGCGCAGATTTTTTTTTTTCTCAATTGGGCCAATATAAATTTTCCACGAACCTTTTTAAATCCCCCGAGGGATGGTGATGTGTTGGGCCAGAGACACAGCTACCACATCACTTTGGACATCACCAAGGACCAGGGTTGCCTTGAGAAACAACTGTGAAGGGACAGGTGGCTGGGGTGGAAACATGGCGGATGTGTGACTTTCACTCTGGGAGCTCCAAGGGCATGATGGTGCTGGTGTTGGCACCTCCCCCAAAGAGCCTGGCAATGTTGCTGGCAACACTGTCTTTTCACTTCCAGTTCCTCCATCCCATAGCTTATGTATACAACCTGGTTTCAACCAAAACCACTATTTTGTCAACTTAAAAATGAAGGGAAGTTCAAATCTTACACACAGAGCCTATGTTTGGTCTAGCAGTTAAAACACCCTCTCCCACATTACGGTGCTTGGATTCAAGTCCCTAGTTTGTCTCCTGACTCAACTTCTTTCTAACATGGAGGCAAGAAGTTTGGCCAAGTAGTTGGATTCCTGCCTCCCATGTGGGAGAGCTGCATTGAGTCCCCAGCTCCTAGCTTCTGTCCCAGCCTCGCCCTGCCCATTGCAGGCTTTTCAGGATAAAACAGAAGGCAGATTTCTCTGTCTCAAAGTTTTAAAGTTGGTACTGTAATCATAGGTATTTTCAGGTAGAATTTCTGAAAATTCTCACTGGAGCCTAGTGGGATCTTTGCATACTTGTTGCAGCTAGGAACTACCAAATGGCAGGGCCTGGACGCCAAGAACCACGTGGGCCTGAATTCAAGTAGATCATGATTTCATCCAGAATACTCCAAAATCACAGTCAGTGATCTCTGGTTTCCGGGAACATTGTCTCTTCCACATAAGGTTTAAAAAAAAAAAAAGCTGCTAACAGCCAAACATCAACAATGAAATGGACAGCCATCTCTTGAGGCTCTTGGATGGCCTGAATAAATCAAGCAGTCATTTCTTAAGAAGCAGAAGTCTTCCTTGATAGTCTTCTTTCAGTCTACTTTTAGAAGTATTCTTTTCTAAATGGACAACCAAAACAATTTCATTAATGTAACCGTCACATATTTCTTTCGGCCAACAGACTTCATAAAAGACTTACAAGGCACCAGAGTGCCATGAACGCACCAAGTTAAGCTGAAACTATCTGCAGCTAGAGAGAAATCTGGAAAGTCCCCACCTCTTGGCACCAATGACCGTCAGCTGGAGAAGGGTCAGGAGGCACTGCCATGTGGCGGGGCCAGAAAAACATGGATGTTATACCTACTTCCTCACTGGTGTTCCGGGAGCACTGGTGATTATGAAAGCATGCCCTTAAAGACTTTTTTGACTTATTTGAAAGGCAGAGGTTGAGGGTGAAATGCGGAGTGAGACAGGTAGGTAAAGGGTGAGAGTGTTGCAGTGTGTGTGTGTGTGTGTGTGTGTGAGAGAGAGAGAGAGTCTCGTCCTATGATTCACTGTGCAAATGGACACAGCGGCCAGGGCTGGGCCACACCAAGGCCAGAAGCCAGACAAACCACACAGAACTCTCATGTGGGTAGCAGGAACCCAAATATTGGAGCCGCCATCTTCTTTCCTGGTACACTAAGAGGCAGCTGGCTCAGAAACTGAGGAGCCAGGATGGGAACTGCCACTCAAGTACGGATGCCAATGTTGCAGCAGCAATTCAGCGCTGTGTACCACAGTGCCTGCCCCCAGTTACGCTCCTTATGCCCTGCAGGCATATTCTACACGTATTCTGTATTTTATTTCACAGCAGTACAACATGGAATTCCATGTGCTGTGCACTTGAGCAACAGGAAGATGCACCCAGGTTAACCCGCTTATTTGGCCTCAGAACTTCCTAAACCTGGAATCACTGACATCCGAGCACCCTTCTCCTGTGCCCTCACTGTTCTGGGGGGGGACACCAGGTCCTCCATTTTGAACACATTCACCAACTCTGAGCCCCAGTAGACATTAACTGGCTTCCTCCAGCCTGCTGACAAGGGAATTTCCGTTTCAAAATGTTGAGACAAGATTTCCTAGCTCAAAGAGCTTCCATAGCACCGCACCTACGAAGCGCCTTTAGCTCCTGCTCCAAATGAACTCGCATTGTAACAACTGGGGTCAGTGCTGTGGCACAGTCGGGTAAGCCACTTGGACACCAGCATCCCATACAATTGCCAGTCTGGGTCCCTCGAGGGCTTGGCATGAATCAACAGATAGAAGATCTTGATTTCTCTCTCCTCTCTCTCTCTCTGTCACCTTGCCTTTCAACGACATAAACCAATGTCTTTTTTGAAAAAAAAAAGCACAAGACTATATACACAATTCACATTTTTTTGTTGTATCAAGTAAACATTTTAATTCAATTCTCCATGAACTTTAAGTATGTGTGTGTGTGTGTGTGGAAACAGATGGAGAAACTATATCCCAGATACTCTTCATCCTCACATCTACCCATCGCACAGACACAGACCTCTGAGGTCAGGCACCAAGGTCACACAGCACAGAGAAGCAAGGCCAGCGCTTGCAGCAGTTTCTTAACCCACAGCAGCCACTTTCCCCTAAAGGCTCAAGCAAGCCACTGCACGCCTTGGGTGGTAGATCAAGGCAGCAGATAACCGAAGGAAGGCACTCCCGTCACAGTCACACCAAGTTTACACTCTTCATAAGATCCGTCTTTAAAAACAGAGCAATGCCTTCTGGCTCATACCCACTGAGGATGGTAGCTAGGCTTGGAGCCCTTGTGCACTGTGGGTGTGAAGGTAACAGGTGGAAAACAGCATGGCAGTTCCCCAAAGGGACTAAACACGGAGTTCCCACCTGCTCTAGCATCTCCACTGCTGGAGCAGACACATCCCCTGTGTGCACAGCAGCGCTATTCACAACAAACAACAGGTAGAAACAACTCAAAGGCCCATCAGTGGATGACGGGAAAAGCAGAACGTGGTCTACGCGCATGCATGTATGTGTCATGACTGTCAGCCAGCCTGGGGATGAAAGGAACTGGCCCAGCCTGTGTGACACGGACCATCTGGGAAGACGCCATGCTGAGGGATGGGAACCAGTCACCAGAGAACACATACTGCCTGCTTTCTCCGATCTAAGCGCTCAGTTGGGTCAGGAAACAGAACGGTGGTTGTCAGGGCTTGGGGAAGAGGGGCAGAGCTCCAGCCCAGACTGTAGAGAACTCCAGAGGAGGATGGTGAGGAAGCATGCAAAGATGGTGAATTCCATGTGACACATATTTTATGACCATAAAAGAAAGCTCTGGCTAAAAAAAGAAAAATAAATAAATAAATAAAACAAGGCTCTACTAATATTCCTGTTAAACATTAAAATATTTCCAAAAATATATTTGATTCATGAAGATTTATGATTCTTCTGAAGTTTCAGATGTTTCCTTGGTTTTTTTTTTTTCTTCTTCAGTAAAATTGGTATAAGTAACAGAGGCCTTGGCAGAGTGTAAGGATTAAATAGTATTATTCAGGGGACAGTGACGCATTCTGGCTAGCTCCCGGCTGCTACCATCTACACGAGCCCTGTTGTCCCCTGCCACGCTCCCTGGGCGACGTGCACCTGCCTTTGGACTTCCAAACAGAAGGCGTCACTTTGAGAAATGAACGTCCACCTTGGCTTCCAGCTGGCCCTGGCAACTCCCGCATGAAGCGAAGCAGCTGTACAAGGACCAGCGCACACCACCCAGAGTTCCCCGAGGCAGTCCTAAGAGGGCGCCACCCTTCGACCTGGCTCATGTAACACAGCACAGTGTCAGGGGCCTCGCTGAACCGCAGCTCAGTCAACAGTTGATGAAGTTTGCCGGACCTCTTTGTAGACTTGATGTCTGCAAATTAAATTCACCGGTTACTCGACGGGAAGGCTACAAAACTTCTGGTGCATTACCTGTACTTCTTAACATCGGTCTCATCAGAGGGAGGAAATTTTACAGCTTCTTTTCCCACAGAAGCACCAAAAAAAAAAAAAAGAAAGAAATTAGTAAGTAAATCTGAGCATTGGAGACCTCGATGGATTTAAGAAAATACAATACCCCAGTTCTGACCTCATGAGTCAACCTTGAAGTGACCGCAAGACTCCGATTGCCGAGGTCACACTGTCCCCTATACACACACATGACCATCCATCCAGACACCATACGCAGAGACCTGGAAAAGCTCTCGCCCCCAATTTTGAGGTCATGCTCCCAACAGAGCACACGTGTGACTGTCCTCCGAGAAAGCATACGCAGAGACCTACACAGCACATCTAACAAGGGCGGCCATGACATTCACATGCTCTGCTTTGACTCAACCCTGACTCAGCAACACCAAGACAGCCTTCACAAGACCCGCCCAGGGCCTTTCAGCTTTCCCGGGAAGGAATTCTGAAATGAGATAGGAAAAAACCAACGGTGCTGTTCCAGGGGTGCCCTTCTCTGTGAAGTGAGTGCTCTGGCACTAACTCTTCACCTATAAAATGGCCCCCCAGGCTTCAGGGCACGGAGTGTGCCAGGAAACCATCAACTCCAAGCTCAACTGCAAACCAACTTCAGAAACCTTGTCTCACTGACAAGTGTAACAAAAAAAGCAAAAGACAGGCAGCACAAAAGGCAAGAAACTACGTAATGAGACAGACTTCACTTTCTTCTATGTATGTCTTCAGAATGGAAACACTGGGTGGGTCTATTAGCTATTATCCTGCAAGATTCCTTCCTCCCACTCCTGGGTATAAAACATCAAGTTTTTGTCTTTCTTCCCCAATTGACACATACAAAACAAAAAAAAAAAAAAAAAAGAAGAAGAAGAAGAACCCCGCATATATTTCTATGATTGTACCTGCAAGTACACGTGAAGCTAAAATACAAGAACGCAGGTCTCTGACGGAGGCAGGTTTGGATACGGAAGCTCTCAGGCAAAGCATGTGTCCCAGGCAAATGTCCTTCTGCTGGAATAATGTCCCTTATGACTCCAGGCAAGACACTGATGGCGGCCAGACCACCTGCCCAGTGTGCCTGTGCAGCGTGGTAAACACGGAGGGCTCGGGGCTCAGTCACAGGGAGGGCCAACTTCCCTGCAGAATGACATGACTAAGGTTCTTCATGACCAAACGATAACCTTACTGGCAACGTTTAAAAGTCACTCATCAAAGAATAAAGGAGCCAACATGATAGAACTATTTATTTATTTTTAGTTTATTTCAGATACAGACAGAAAGGCCGAGTTTCCATATACTGTTGCACTCCCTAAATAACCTGCAACAGCTGGCACTGGGAATTCAACCGAGGTCTCTCCTGTGGATGGCAGGGACCATCAGCAATAGCCCTCTCAGGATAGGCATGAGCAGAAAGCTGGATTTAGGGGCTGGAGTCAGTGTTTGAATCTAGGTCATCTGAAGTGGGACACAGACATCTCAATACTAAGCTAAATGTCTACCCCAAGTCCCTTATTATAGTTATACAAAAAGAAATTCCATTGCAACTTAGATGCATTTCTCTCTCTCTCTCTCTCTCTTTTTTTTTTTAAGAATTTTTATTGCTGGTTGACTCCCCAAGTGGCCATAACAGCTGAAGCTGAGCCAATTCAAAGCCAGGAGCCAGGAGCCTACTCTGGGTGTCCCATATGGGTACAGCGTCCCAAAGCTTTGGGCCGTCCTCGACTGCTTTCCCAGGCCACAAGCAGGGAGCTGGATGGGAAGCGGAACAGCCAGGACACAAAATGGCAACCACATGAGACTCTGGCACAGGCAAGGGAAGGATTTAGCCACTCACTGAAACATCGTGCCACACCCAGCTCTGAGGTTTTTTTAAATTAATAATTGCCTTATGAATTGTTTAATAAACATGACAACAGTTTAGGTAATAGGCAACATAATTCCAGGGAACGCATGTCCTTCATAACATCGGCAGTGGGCCTCAGTCAAGAGCCACGATATGCTCCTTCCAGATCCACGCTTCAGGAAGGTCTGTATTGTCTAAATAGTCTCATCACACTGAGGCAGAAGCTGTCTTGCGTCAGTTTTTCTGTTAACTCTTCTCACCTTTACAGGAATCTTCTGAGTTTTCAGGATTCACCTGGGTGGCTGTTAACCTTTTCTCCAAAGCTCAAATTCATGGAAAATGTTTAGGATGAAAAAAAAGGAAAAAGAACTATGCATGGACTTCAAGATTTTGGACACTGAAATAAATTTAGTTTTCTCATACCACTTTCCATGAGATCTTTTCTTAGTTTTGCCCTATTTTCAAAAAGATTTTTATTTATGTAAAAGGTAAAGTTTCAGAGAAAGACATGGACATACGAGAGAGAGAGAGAGAGAGAGAGAGAGAGAGAGAGAGAGAGAGAGAAAGGAGACTGTCCATCCACTGGTTCACTCTCTAAAGAACCAAATGGCCAGAGCTGGGCCAGGCAGAAGCCAAGAGCCTCATCTAGGTCTCCCACATAGGTGGCAGGGGCCCAGAAGCACTAACAGGAAACTAGATTGGTAGTGATGCATCTGGGACTTGAAAGCCAGTATCACAGGCAGCAGGCTAACCTGCTACTGACCCCTAAAGTATGCTTATACTGGGGCCAGCATTAAGGCACAGCGGGTGAAGCTGTTATGAACCCTACGTACCTTACGGGTGCTGGTTCAAGCTCTGGCTGATTAAGCAGTGGAAGATAGCCCGAGTGCTTGGAGCCCTGTCTCCCACATAGCAGACCTGGGTGCAGCTCCATGATCCTGGATTTGCCCTCGCCCAGCCCTGAGCTGTTGACCATTAGGGGAGTGAAGCAATGAGTGGAAGATTTCCCTCCCTTTCTTTATTTAACTCTAGCTTTCAAATAAACAAATCTCTTTTAAAAATCAAGTGTTCTTTCATTTCTGTTTTTCCTTTTATTTCACATTCAAGTACTTCCTTTCCAGCTCCACACACTATATGGGTCAGAAGTGGGAAAGCTATTCCTATGAAAACAGCATGAGCTGCCCTGGATTTACTCACTAACCCCTTCCTGGCTTCTCTGGTCCTGGCTTGTAGTCATGGCAACAGCTAACATGTCCTTTGGTCGGTGACCACATGAACAAACTGTAATACAGACAACGCAATGTTATTTAGTGCTGAAAATAAATGAGTCTTTGAGCCATGGAAAGACCTGGAAGACACTGAAATGCATGTTATGAAGGCTAAGACACTGTCCAGATGATACACTGGGTGATCCCCGCTAGGGGACTTTCTGGAAAAGGCATGACAGCAACAGTAAACAGACCAGATGTCCTTAAGGGTCAGTGGAGTGGGAGGACAGATCTTTTGAGGGTGACCTTATGGCACGGCATCATCATGGTGGAAACACGACATTCTTCAATTCTCAAGACCCACAGAACATACAGCACCAAGAGTCATCCCTCACGCCAAAACTAGACTTCAGTTAAGTTTTATTAATGCTGAAATCAACATCACAAACACATCTCACCAATGCAGGATGTTAACAATAAGGGAAACTGGGAAACAAGGGGCATTTAGGAGCTGTCCATTCCAATCAGCTTTTCTGTAAACTCAAAACTTTTCTACCTAAAGACCATTAGAAAGAAAAAAATATAGTTGCTAAGTGAGTCTCAAGTTACAGAGCCCAAAAGGAGTTCTGTAAGTAGCGCACCAGGTTAAATGCCCAGAAAACCACCTGCTCATGTCGCTGAGCATGTGAACTTGACTAAAAAAGGAAAAACTAATACCATGACAACATCAGCACTTAGAAATCCTTCCCATCAAAATCCTATCTTAACCTGTGTGCGTGCCTTTGACTAGAAGGATTCTCAGTTGACATGAAAGAGAAGAGGGTTCAGAATAACTACACTATTCCCCGGAGAAACGCCAAAAAGAACAGGTACGACACGACCTGTCAGCATCAAAGGCTTTCATTTAAAAGCCACGTTGAGATTGTTATTATTTCCCAAAGTTCAGGATCTGCGTTGCAGAAGCTGTCCTCCGCTCCGTCTCATTTCTCTCCAAATGCGGGCTGAAGCTGAGAGCTAGGACGGAGTTCCAGCCACCACCTGGGTGGCAGAACGCCAACGATGGAGACCTTGTCTGTCCGGGTCTGCAGCAGCAAGGAGGCTGAGGTCAGAGGCTCGACACATCACACCCCTACACACTGATGCCTGCCCTGTGAATGAAGTTTCTTCTCTTTTTCTTTCTTTCTTTCTTTCTTTCTTTTTTTTTTTTAAGCTTAAAGTGACTGTGAGATTTTTATGACCCCAAAGTGGCCAAAAGAGTCATGGGACCTGCCTGGGTTTCCATCCAAGCCAACAGAACTAATCACGCCAGTAATTTCAGGGGATCACAAGGAGGAAAAAGAGTAAGCAGCTTTCCAATCGGTCTCACACATTTTGCTTCTTCTGCTAAACGGTTATACAAAGAGAAACATTGTGTAGGGATCTATCTACGTATTTGTCCCTTGGTATTCACAGAAGATTGGTTCCAGAACTCTCCACAGGTACCAGAATCTGCCGTTGGTCAAGTATCCTCTTCTCCAGTGTACATGTGATGTGAATACTTGTTACACCTCATTGTTCAGGGAATAGTAACCACAAAAGTCTGCATGCATTCTGGACAGATGTAATTTAGTTCTGACTATTTTTAATCTGTGGTTGGTTGAATCCACAGCTACAGAACACATGGTAATCGACAGCCAATTATATCTGAAAAACTAACAAGGAAGAGACAGGGAATGGTAATTCCCAAACTGAAAATGAGGCTTCCTTTTGATCTGGAACAGGTTGACAACAAGATAATGACATTCAAAGGCACTGGAGCATCTTACACCTCAGGCTGAATAATGAATACAAGCTATTGGCTAACATTCATTCTTGCATATGGTATACTCCTTGCATGAATTAAATATTTAATAAAATTTTTGAAGATACATATGTGTTATTGAGGATAGGTCAAATAATACTAATCTTAACAACAAAAATAATATAATAAGGTTAACTAGGTCCGCCAGTCGTTTGGCACCAGGGACGTGGGTGGGTTCTAATTCCTGCTGCACCATAGGTCAGCTCCATTTCCACGAACACATTACGTGTAAACAAAGGAGGAATAGCTGCCGTATTCAACAAGTGGTAGATGGGTTAGATAAGAACTCATTGTGGGGCCCGGCGCGGTGGCGCAAGTGGTTAAGTCCTCGCCTAGCACGCCTGGGATCCCATATGGGCGCCGGTTCTAATCCCGGCAGCCCCGCTTCCCTTCCAGCTCCCTGCCTGTGGCCTGGGAAAGTAGTCGAGGACGGCCCAAAGCTTTGGGACCCTGCACCCGTGTGGGAGACCCGGAAGAGGCTCCTGGCTTCGGATCGGCATAGTATCGGCCCGTTGCGCTCACTTGGGGAGTGAATCATCGGATGGAAGATCTTCCTCTCTGTCTCTCCTCTCTGTATATCCGCCTTTCCAATGAAAAAATAATAAAAATAAATCTTTAACAAAAAAAAAAAAAAAAAAAGAACTCATTGTGACTCAGCAAAAAGAATAACAACAGTGCTCATTCGTTGGTTCCGGTCCGTGTGCCAGAAGTCAGGGCAAAACCTTACAGGTGTGACCCCAATTAATTTCTCCAAAATCATTCATTAACCAAAAGATAGGATTTGAACCCATTAGTATACTAGTGCTAAACTCATAACCACAATATGATAAGGCATATGTATTTACTAGTGTTGTTATTATATTAACAAATATTCATGGTCAAAATTTTAAAATTTAGGCTGTTCACTATATATGCGATACTTGACACAAAGCAATTCACTTGAAAAAGAACCTAAAGACGCAAGGTCTTGTGATCTGACAGTAATCTATCGAAAACACCAGGATTCTTTTAATCTGGGCCATCTCTCAGATCAAGAGAAGCAAGTCTTATCAACCCCTCCCTAAACTCCTGTATTCGTAAATTAAAGATACATCCAAGGGGCCGGTGCCTTGGCTCAACTGGCTAATCCTCTACCTCCAGCACCAACATCCCATAGCAGCTCCAGTATGTGTCCCAGCTGCTCCACTTCCCACCCAGCTCCTTACTCGTGGCCTGGGAAAGCAGTGGAGGATGGCCCAATGCCTAGGGACCCTGCACCCATTCAGAGATCCAGAGGAGGCCCCTAGCTTCAGATCAGCTCAGTTTCAGCTATTGTAGCCACTTGGGAAGTGAACCAGTGGATGGAAGATCTTTCTCTTTGTTTCCCCTTCTCTCTATAAGTTTGCCTTTCCAAAAAAAAGTATATATATATATATGTATATATATATATATATATATATACCTTAAAAAGTATCTATCTATCTTTTAAAAAGATACATAAAAAAATACATCCAATCACATAAAATACATAAAAATACATCCAATCACATCCACAGTTAAGATTAGACAAAGTTCTGCCTCTAGTACCCTTTCAAACATAATAGAAAGATTCTGAGGCAGTGATTTGAAAAAGGACAATTTTTGGTGGCCAGTGTTGCACCATGATGCCTGTGGCACCAGAATCCCAGATTGGTGCTGGTTCAAGCCCTGGTTGTTCCACTCCCTGTCCAGCTCCCTGCTAATGCAATGGAGAAAACAGCGTGTGACGGCCTAAGCATTTGGGTCCTCCATCCAAAGGAAAACCTGGAAGAAGCTCCTGATTCCTGGCTTTGGACTAGCCCATCTTCATCCATGGTAACCATTTTGGTAGTGAACTAGGGGATGGAAGATTTCTCTAACTCTGCCTTTCAAATAAATAAACAAATATTTTTAAAAGTGAGAGAAAAGTTTCAGAGAAGACATCATAATGGTTTTCCTGTGAAAGAATCGGAAACTTCTTCAACGCAAGGCATGATCTGTGGTAGCATCAATGTATAGAATGTGACTCTTTTTCATTCCATCACAGAAAATTCACTCATGATCAGAGCTGTTTACAGAACGAACATTCTGTGCAGCCAAGTTCACACTTCCCACCTTCAGCAGGGCCGGGTGGCTGTGAGCCTCACATTGCAGATGGCGTGGGGGCTCAATTCCAACCCTCTGAGGTTTCCCTTTAACTTTAGGACTTCATGGTTCAAAGAAGACCCAGCATACAGTGTGAAAAGACAGCCCTTCTAGGAGCAGCAGCAGAGGCCTTGCATCCTCCCTCAAGGACAGGGGCCCACGTGCAAGGCCCTTCTCACTGCGGCCAGGCCTCCTGAACCACGCTGCACCATAGAAGCTCTTTCAGCTTTCCCGGCCCAAGGACAACATGTGGGACAGGCCCCCACAAGGCTGCCAGCCACCGTGGGACAAGGACAAAGAGAGGAAACACGACAGCCCACCTCCTTGCTGGACCATATGTCAAGTCTGAGGAAGCCGAGTTCAGTTATCACAGAAATGAAAAGGAATGATGCTGCGGTAACAACATAATATAGGAATAATGTTGTGATATGTAATACTATAATAATGAAGTCTTTATGGGAGAGTCCTTGGATTTTGTCAACTAGGTCTGCCGGACTTAAGGATTTCAGGAGGCACAAGCCTGTTTTCACGTTTTCACGTTTCTGGAATATCCAGCAATGTAGTTTTGAAACAGGCTTTGTGTTTGGTGGCCGGCGCCTTTCGGTTGAAGGAGTTTAGAAATAAAACAAGGTCGCCTTTCCAACGTGGGCCCTACAAGCGGGTTCCCACATCTGCCTGAGATGGTCCAGGAAACACACTGAGGATGAAGATCAGCCAACAAGCTTAACGCTTTGGTTGCCTTTGATCACTTTCAAAAATATGCACTCAGTGTGGGCGAGGACCAGCTCCACCAAGTTGCAAAACTGCCACAACAGCCACAAACCAACACACCAACCAAAAAAGGAAACAGAGCAAGGTCATAGGAGAGGACAAGTGAGAAAGCGAGGCATGTCAAGAACAGTGGCTCTGTTCTTAAGCCAGTTCCAGGAACCCTTCTGTGTGCAGAAGCGGAGCCAAGTCCCCAAGGATACCCAAATCCATGGGGTCTCCAGTTCTTCATGTAAACATGTGAGCAGAACTACAGATTCTTCTATATACTTTAAGTCATGTCTGGTTCAGTTAAAATAGCCACCACCATGGAAATGCTATGTAAATATTTATTTATTTATTATATATGTTAACATATTTATTTATTTATATCATATTGTTTAGGAAACACTGACAAGCAAAAAAAAAAAAAAGTACATACATTTTTTAACCCCCAAATATTTTCAACCTGCTGTTGGCTAAAGCCCAGGCTGCTAACACCAATGATGTGGGGACCTACCTGGCAGACACACTTACTGCAGGACTTCAGTGTAGCAGAAAGCTCTGCCTGCATGGGCCTCCATGCCTACTGACGGGGCAAGAAACACAATGGCTTTCTAGTAATGCTGCTGGTTGGTGGCTCCTCTGTAATCCTTATCTATACTTTTAAAATAATCCAGAACACAGGACAAAGGCTAGGGGTGGCTAGTGCTTCTTTGACCAGCATACCAGGGCAGGTCTAACTGGTATACCCAGGGATTCTTTCATTCTTCCTCTAGCAGAAGGTAATTTACTATTTACTACTGCAGTGTAGGTAAGTGGCAGGTTAATCAGTAATTTTTTTTGTCCAACAGACATGCAAATAACCTCAGAAAAGAAGAGAGAGGTTATGGCTCTACTGCCTTCCGGGACATAAGTACTAGTTTTATGTTCAGCTTGACCAATCCTTCCATATGCCTTTCCTGACAGCCCGCATAAATCTTGACACCATCCTGCTGGCTCCCTCCTTCATGAACCAAAGAAGTCTTTGAGAAATGTTTGTCATGTATATTAAACAGCTGCACTTGAACACTGTGGAAGGTTTACTTAGATATCTTACTTACCCTCAAGCCACACTGCCCTGTTCAAACCGGCGGTCTTCACTGTTTCTACTGAGTCTGTATTGAGTCAAAATTATTATCTCACTGAGATGAGATACTCTTAACTCTTTTAATGTGTGGATATTTTAGACAGTCGAGCAGTTACTGAGGACTTAGCAAATTAAAGACTGGAAATTGCAAATGGAAAAATCATTCTAATCAAAAAGTTATTTCTATCAGTGTCTCTTTAAATACATTACTTTCTACCACCTGCCACTTTTCTTCACGAAGTTGTACTGACCACGAAATGCCAGAAGTTATACTCAACTGTTCCTGTGTATGAACAGGTAAGAATGAAATCCAAGGTATTTGTAAATGACCTGTTGTCATTATTTGACTTTGATTTCAAAAGAAGCTTCGTTTCCTTCCACTGCATTTTCCACCCTAAGTGCTTTCCATTTTTCTTATATTATAGCGAGAAATTTAGCTTCTACAACTCTTAGATAAGTCCTCTTTGCTCCATTCACTCTCAGATATACCCATGTAAAAAGCCCAGACGTGGTCTGCTCGTCTTCGTGTCTGCTCCATTCGCAACTCCAACAATCTTCATTGTACATACACGGTCAGTGAATCCTAGAAACCCAAGGATACGCAGGAAGAGTTCTGGGCGGGGCACTCACAGGATACCAGGGTCTCACTGATCCTCTACCATACCATACTGCTTCCCCAAAACTCATCTAGTTCTAAAAGTTCTCCATGTGAACGTAGCACGCATGCCAAGAGATGCTTACAAAGGGTATACATGTTGGCCAAAATCACACAGCAAGTGTAAGAATTGGAGCATAAACTCGGGTTTCTGGCTGTGAAGTTCATTTTCAACAACTTACTCACAAATATTTGAGCACTCTGCCCATGGAATGTCTTTAACAGAAATTGAGGGCTTTTTCCCCCTTCCATCTCTTTGCACCTATACTTAATTTCCTCTATCACATTTTAATGCTGTTTCCTCAGATAACATCTTGGAGAGCATGGACATCTTTATGCTTTTCATATCCCCTGGGGCAGGGATAAATGAGCCTTTATTAAATGACTGGATGATGTGAAAGGATGGTTAAAAAAAACACACCCACTCAGAACCGGCTGATGGAGCTCACCAAGCTGAAGTCACATGGGAAGATTTCAGGAAAATTTCCACCTACTCCCTAACATGTTTTTAAAAACTCACTGCTCCATTAAGTCAAATGTTGGTATGTTATCTGAATTTCTTGGCGCCAAAGATTTTTATTAATTTATTATTATTATTATTATTATTGCAAAGGCAGATCTACAGAGACAAGGAGAGACAGAGAGAAAGATCTTCCATCTGATGGTTCACTCCCCAAGTGGCCGTAACAGCTGCAGATCTGAAGCAAGCAACCAGTAGCCTCCTCTGGGTCTCCCACGTAGGTGCAGGGTCCCAAGGCTTTGGGCCATCCATGACTGCTTTCCCAGGCCACAAGCAGGGAGCTGGATGGGAAGTAGAGCAGCCAGGACATGAAATGGCAACCACATGGGATTCTGGCCAGGGAGGATTTAGCCATTGAACCATTGCACTGGGCCTGGCACCAAAGAATTGAAATAAATGTAAGTAAAGCACTAAAACGTACAGGTTTCCCCTATGCAGTGGTCATCCAGATATTATAAAACACACTCGTTAAATTTTTAGCATTTTCATAAACAAAGGCATGAATCTTATAAGTTTATCATAGTACCTGTGCATACAGTGCTGATATTGCCCAGTCCTTGCAAGGGTTACTTATCATTAATCCAAAGCAATGCTTAAGTTCACAAATTTGGGTCTTTTTTTTCTTCCTTAAACCTTTCTAGCCAGCAAGTTAACAGGTGTTAATATGTATCTACATTAACCAATCTAACCCTGTTTTCTTCACCTTCCTCTCAAGGGAAGTGAAACTAGATATTAAAGTGAAGACAACAAGTCAGTAACTTAGGAGACAAAGAAAGATAAAGATCCTAGGAACAGCACTTCTGGAAGATCAGCATCCGAAATCAGAATTTGATAGAACAGCTTATTGTTCCAAAGGAGTGTAGGTGAACACGTGGAGAATTCAGAGCCCTTTGACACTGCTGGTGGGAATGTACAATTGTAAAGTCACTTTAGAACACAATTTTGCAATTCCTCCAAATAGTAAAAGTTGCTTAGCAGCTCTACTCCTGGGTAACAGACCAAAAAGCCGTGTCCACATCAAACCCATACAATCAAGTTTATAAACGAAAGTTTTTTTTTTTTTTTTTAAGATTTATTTTATTTTTACTGGAAAGGCAGATATACAGAGAGGAGAGACAGAGAGGAAGATCTTCCGTCCGATGATTCACTCCCCAAGTGAGCGCAACGGCCGATGCTATGCCGATCCGAAGCCAGGAACCTCTTCTGGGTCTCCCACGCGGGTGCAGGGTCCCAAAGCTTTGGGCCGTCCTCAACTGCTTCCCCAGGCCACAAGTGGGGAGCTGGATGGGAAGAGGGGCCGCCGGGATTAGAACCGGCGCTCATATGGGATCCTGGGCGTGCAAGGCGAGGACCTTAACCACTGCGCCACCGCGCCGGGCCCAAACAAAAGTATTTATAGTAGAAAGTAGAAATGAAGCAAATCTCCATCAACAGACACACTGGAAACAAAATGTACTATATCCACGTCATTGAACATTGGCCATTAAAGTACCAATATATGCTGCAGCACGGAAAAACCTTGAAACCATGATTCTATCACAAAAGGTCTCTATTGTATGACTACATTAACACAAAATATCCCAAATAGACAAATACATACAGATAGAAAATCGAATAGCAGTCGCTGGAGGTTGGGGGCTGAGACAGGACTCCTGCCAACAGGTGCAAGGGTTTCTTTATCAGGAAATGGAAATGTGCCGGGAGCACAGAGGTGTAAACTCCAGTCCACAGATGGGTTCCTGAAAACACTCCCAGAAACGCACATTATGAAAAGCTATGCAGACATCTAAGAAATTTTGCATCCACGTGTTTTAATTCCGTTTTCCATGCCCAGAATTACTGAAAAACGTTTACTCCAACTGCGAACATGAGTGATCGTCATGATATTTAAGTTATGCCCAAGGTTTTCTTTTACCAGTTCCCAATGAATTTTGCCATTAATTCAACCATGCTAGATGCACTCTCTATTGCAGTAAACATCTTGTGACTCTTCCCTTTAGGTGAGAAAGCCATCACGAGGTTCTTGGATAGGCACAGATGAAATCACTGACTACATCTGCAGGTGAGGTCCGAATTTCACATACTCCTAAGCAGATGTATGACTCCACCATGGAACAAGCTGTGAGTATGAAAAGAGCAAATCCTTGTCTTTCAACAAGTGCAGCTGGCCAAACCAGTCTTTAGGCAAATACCACAAGCACCTATAGTGCTCACCACACACAGCTACTAGCAGATCATATCAATGGACAAGTTCTAAAACTTAGATAAAGAACGTACAACATCACTGTCTTTTAAAACTTCAGCTGGATTGAGAATCAGCAATGCATTTCTGTGGTCCAAGAATTCCTTTAATTTTTTTAAAGATTTATTTACTTTTTTATTATTATTATTATTGGAAAAGCAGATATACAGAGAGGAGGAGAGACAAAGAAGAAGACCTTCCATCTGATGATTCACTCCCCAAGTGACTGCAATGGCCAGAGCTGAGCCAATCCGAAGCCAGCAGCCAGGAACTTCTTTCCGGGTCTCCCATGCG
Source organism: Ochotona curzoniae (assembly GCF_017591425.1). Taxonomy (NCBI): domain Eukaryota; kingdom Metazoa; phylum Chordata; class Mammalia; order Lagomorpha; family Ochotonidae; genus Ochotona; species Ochotona curzoniae. The sequence continues at coordinate 7,670,091 of NW_024465816.1, read as the reverse complement.
AGTGCAGGGTTCCAAGGCTTTGGGGCATCCTTAGCTGCTTTCCCAGGCCACAAGCAGGGAGCTAGAAGGGAAGTGGAGCTGTCAGGATTAGAACTGGCACCCATATGGGATCCCGGTGCATTCAAGGCAAGGACCTTAACCGTTACGCTATCGCGCTGGGCCCAATTCCTTTATTTTTTAATTTAATTTTTTTTTTTATTGTTGAAAAGTCAGATATACAGAGGGGAAGAGAGACAGAGAGGAAGATCTTCCATCAGATGATTCACTCCTCAATCAGCCACAATGGCCAGAGCGGAGCTAATCCAAAACCAGGAGCCAGGAGCCTCTTCCACGTCTCCTACGTGGGTACAGGGTCCCAATGCTTTGGGACATCCTAGACTGCTTTCCCAGGTCACAAGCCAGGAGCTGGATGGGAAACGGGGCTGCTGGGATTAGAACCGGCGCCCATATGGGATCCCGGCATGTACAAGGCAAGGACTTTAGCCACTAGGCTACCATGCCAGCCCGAATTCCTTCGTATGAACCCGTGCGTGTGTAGGCACGCATGTGTAGGGACCCACAGGGCCATTCTACTCACCTACCACCATTGACTTCACCCATCTGCCCGTGCTCCTAGACATTTCCAACCCTGCTAACCTCATCCTGCCCAGAGCCTGGGAAGTGGTCTCTGTAGTGACAGGCCATCAAGGGAAGAGGTTTACCTGCACAAACCTTTTCTTTGCTTGAAGTAACAACCTTTGGGACACCTGTTCATTGCACATTGAAGCAATTTGGTTTCAATTGACTCAGTTTCATCACTGTTGCATAAGCCATTCTGCACACAGTGTCACTGGACGAGGTCTCTGTTCCTCGGACCCTCAGTGTCTGTGTGTGAAACCACCAAAGTTCACATAACTGGGGGTAGCAGAGATCAACGAGACACCCCAGGACTCGGCACGGACGGCAAGACAGACTGGGAACATGGGCAGCTACAAGAATCTCTTTCGCAAACCCTTCTCACACCCCTAACTCCCGTTTGCATTTCTATCATTCTCAGAATTGCCTCCCTCCAGAAGTCTGGCAACGTGATAAGGCCCTGATGTCATATCTTACAGTGCCCTGCCCTGGGACCTTCCACCTCCACCCTGCTTGTCAAGTGTCACTCCACCACCTAGAATGGTGCCTAACACACAGCAGAACTCAACAAATACCTGGTGAGGGCGTGCACAGCTACGTCACACAGATTGTCCGGAGGGCAGGCACCTTCAATGAGCCTCCAACGCCCTGACTTCAGGTTCCTCTTCTGGTTTCTGAACTGCTGCTCTCAGCAGAATCTTCTCGTTCCATTCTACCTGCTTGCCACTTCTCCGGCCCCATTCACTCCCTCCTCTCCCCTGCCCATTCCCAAGGGTCCAGACTCAGCGGGTCTCTCCAACTTCTGGCCATGCCCAAGGGCCCACTGTGTCATCCACTCTCCACAGCTCAGGGTAAAGGACCCTAACAAGGGGCAGGTGCATTCCTCCTGGAGCCAACTTTGCCTTAAACTTTCAACCAAGCTGAAACTGCTTCTCACAGTGCCTCATTTCTTGGTTAATGTCATTCACAGACTTGAGAACACAAATATTCCTCAGCTTATGATGGGCTCCATCCAATAAGCCCATCATAAGCTGTAAATATCAATCAAGAACAAGTTTCAAACACCTACTTTATCTTCTGCACACAGCTCAGCCACACAGCACAGCAGAGCATCGGTGGCGTGCCCTGGGACCACTGAGCAGCGCAGCATCCGAGGGCGACTAGGACCGCACAGCACTAGTTGGGAATCAATTAAATGCAGCCTTCCAGTGTGCTGTCTCCAGAGTGCAGGCTGATCTAGCACTGCCATATGGTCAGAAAATCCTGAATTAAACCATCGTTTAATACACCACCCATATGCCCTCTTCACCTTTCTCTTCCTTAGTCTCAGCCCTAGAACCTTAGGGTCATTCTCCCCTGTCCATTTCCTCTTCCCCTTCCCTAATTTCAGACTAAACTAGTTCTATGAGGAGGGGTGCAAACATCGGCCCTGACGGCCTCAGCCCTTTTGTATCTGCTTCCCCTTTCTCACGGCTCATGAAATTTACACCATACCGGTCGTCCACCAATGAGCTGTAACCTCATGGAGTCTCACCTGAGAACTCCACCTACTAATCACCTGTGACTCAGATCATCTCGGTCACCAGTCCCTTGGGGCCCGTCCACAGCCCCTCTCAACCAACTCCTCACACCCCCCACACCTTCCAGGATCACCTGGGTTGTAGACAAGGAGCCTCCGCACGTGCCCTGTCCCTTTTTCCTGGCTCTCCCCCTGTCCTCTTCCATCTTGCCCCTGGTAGCCCCACACCCTGACACCATGGCGGGAGACATTTCCCTTCTTGTTCTCTCACCCTCATCCCCAACTCCCGTTCTTACCCTGCTGGAATAAAGGAATTGCTAGGACCCTTGCTGCATCTGGCAATTTGGCTTGTGGTAAACTTATCATGAAAAGAGGACTTGACCGTGGGAAATTAGCCGTGTGTAAGAACTTTAAGTAGCCCTAAAAACTAATAATTTCTCCCCCAAGATCTGTTCTCATTTGTCCATTTTTCTCCTCTCCAGCTGATGCAGAGTGTCAGAAAAGGTACCCTCAATCTATACCCAGCCCAAGGGCATCATCCTTCGCTGGATGAAATGTCAGTCTCCCTAGCTTCTCCCTGTGTATGGATCCTTATTCCACCCAGTCTCTACCAAGAACACACAGCATTTGGTGTTTTGAGGACAACAGGAAGAATGAAGAATCATTTCGGCTCATGTTACTCCTTTCCAAATGCTGTAAGTGGGAGAACAGGCATTTGATCTAGTAGTTAATATGCACACATCCTGTATTCACCCTGGGGGAGGCAGCAGGTAACTGTGTTCCCACCACTCACATGGGAAGTTTGGATTGGGCTTCTGGCTTTGGCCTGGCCCAGCCCTAGCTACCAAGATCACTGGGGAGTGAGCCAGTGAACAGCTCTGTCTGCTTCTGTCCCTCTGCTTCTTCAACTAACCTATTAGATCAATGCATACAGGGAAAAGGAGGAAGAGGAGCTGACACAGGGGCTGAAAGGACCGGGGAGAACACACATGGCAACTGACACAGAGTCAAGTGACACAGATGTTGAGCTCTGCAGAGAATCAAGCAATAAGAGCCACTGACTTGGAAATCATGCGCTCATTGTTCAACTTACAATAAGCTTTCATCACTCTTACGAGGGATACACTGAATGTAAGGGATCTAGAACTAAATAATGGGTGAGGAAGAGGAGGCAGCTGTTTTTCACTTTCAGACTTCTAGAAAGAAAAGGTAAGGTTAGAGAAGATGAAGACTGCACGAAACAAACCAGCAGCAAACTACAGCCGGCCCGGGCAGATGCTCAGACAAGTGCCACCTGACAGTCAGGAGCTGTACCTGCCTCTTCCAACGCCAGCAAGGACTCAGGCGGAACTGCAAGGATTTGGCAAGGAAAAAAAAAAAAAAACAGGACTAGCTGATAGACAGAGAAGAGGGAGAGAAGGTGGGGAGGTCGGGGAGAGAGAAAGAGAGAAATAAATCTTCCATTTACTGGTTGACTCCCCAGATACCTGCCTAAGGCTGAGGCAGGACCAAGCGGAGGCCAGGAGCCTAGAACTCCATCTGGGTAACTCACACGGTGGCAGGGAACCCAACACTTGAGCCATAACCTAGAAAGGGCATAAAGCAAGCTGCAATTGGAAAGAGAACTGGGCTATGGGCCTAGGCACTCAGATAGGAGGGGCAGGCTGCCCAAATAGCATCTTAACAGCTGTGATATTTCCCCCAGCTCCTTTCTTTGGAGAGCAAAGGAATTCATGAGTTCTGAAAGCTGAAAGTGCACAGTGGTGATAACACAGAGTCTAAAAGGAAGAGATAAACTGCTTTTAAAAAACGTAGTTGCCTGCCAAATTGTCACAACTTGCAACCCGCTGTTTGCTTTGACAGCCTCCTCACGGAAAAGAACTCACAGAAGTCTCTTTGTTGGTTCTGCTCAGTTTGCACAAGCCTCCACCTAAACATATGGCCCACACGAAGGCCTCTTTTAATGCCACCGCATACGAAGTGTGGCTTTACCACTACGAAATGACTGCTTGGTGGACTGGCCAATGGTCACTTCCTGAGGATACACAGAAGCCAAGTGCATTTCCATTTCCAGTTCTCCCCCTTTTTTGGTCTTCCTGGCCTTCCTTTTTTCCTTTTCTCTCTCCATTTGATGGATTGCTTCAACAGCTCCATTGCCCATTTCAACCAAGTTTCCCTGTGGCGCATCTCCCTCTAAACCCTGTATTTTCCATCCAGAAATGAATGTGCTTGCAACATGGCTGCGTGTTAGCATCCTGGAGTGGGAGGCTGTGCAATCCTAGAAGGTAATGAGCTTCTCCTTGGCTGCCAGGCCCAGCGCGGTGGTGAGATGTAGATCCTGAAGACAAGCTGCAGTGGTTTCAGCTGGATCAAGCGCACAGGACATGGCTGCCATTCGTGTTTTTTTCATTCCGTTCTGGGATCCAGGACACAGTGTTGTCCGCCAGGCCAGCCCTCTCCCATACCACCACCAACCCCTGCTTTCTTTTCTTTAAAAATGATGTTTAGCCCTCAGCAAGCAAGTGCCATGGGGCTTTACTGACACTTCTGGCCCTAGTCCTACTATGAACTCCCAGGCTGGCATAGCATCCACTTTTCCCCTAGCTATTCCAGATCTCTGATTTTCCACTCTCCCTTAGTCATTATCTCTGCACTGTGTGAGCACATGAAGGACAACACTCCGGGGCCTCATGTAGCCAGGACATGAGGCGTGTGGGGGCTATCAGGGTTCATTCTGCGTCAACACGGCCAGGCCATGGCACCCAACTGCTCCGTCAAGCACCTGCCCCCAAGTCTCCCGGAGGGCAGTTGTTATGCACGATCAACAGTTACAAGTCGACTCTCTGTAAAGCAGGTGGCCCTTGGAGACATGGGCGGGCCTCATGCAGTCAGTGGACGGGCTGCAGAATGGAAACCGAGGTTCTTGGAAGAGAAAGGAATTTGGCCTCCAGAGGCCTGAGTGTTCCAGAATCCAAGATCAAGTTCTGCAGGAAATTCCAGCTTGCTGGCTTGCTCTGCTGCCTCTGAATTCACCAGACTCAGCAATCACGTGAGCCAGTTCTTAAAAATCCTCTGTCACACACACACACACACACACACACACACACACACACACACACACACGGTATCACTTCCATGTCTCTGGAGAATTCTAATACAGGGGCCATGAAGGAAAGTGAGTTATTTGTCGTTCCTCTAAGATAAATCCAGGGACTTAGAAAGCCTCAATAAAATGCACCACAGGATTTTTTTTTTTTTTTAAAAAAAACAACACATGGCTATTTGGTTAAAACTCAGGATTTGCTTAAGGTTTCTGAAATGGGACCACAATAGAAGACTTATCCATAAGTATGATGTCAAAAAGTTAAAAGAAGGCTACAAATGGGTTGAAATTAAGAAGCAATTATTTTCAGAAGTAATGTAAAAACCATAGCTTGCTTGGGCCCTTTTAAATCTTGATCTCTTGAAAGTTCTTTGCAAAGGCTTATTTCTTACTGAATGGTTCTTCAGATAGCTTTAGAATAAATTATAGCCTTGGATCAGGAAAATCCAAATTATAGGTTTCTAAAAAATCATGCACATGGCAGTACTTTGCTAATAAATAAAATCCTTTGTGAAAAAAGAATCCCTCATAAAGCAAGCAATAAACTACACAGAGCCTTTCACCTGCGCCGGGCACTACTGCAGACAAAGGCATTGATTGTATGGTCTTTTGTAACACAAACCAGCATCTACTTAGTGCCACAAACACTTGTCACAGTGGGGCGCATTGGTCTTCATTATTAGGAAAGACTTCTATTCAACTCCATGAAGAAGGGAATTGCCCCTAGCTGACAATCAATACAATTAGCAGAGCAGGTCCCCTGGAGAAGCAAAAACATAATGATAACACCCATGCATTTCTGCAAAGGGTCGGGTTCCCAACACCCGGCGTCCAAAGCATTCATTTGTCCCAAGGAACCACCAAGCTAGCTGCTCAGATTCCATAACAAAAAAGCCCTGGTCCCTTCCTGCAGTCTTTAACATTTGACTTGAAACTCAGCACAATTCTTACATAATCGATTTCCCTTTAACTCTGATTGTCACTGAAGAGCCATTTTCTTTCAAAACAACAAACTGGACCCATCCTACCTTTGCAAGTCCCCAAAATGCTACCATTGCAATAGGTATGGTTTATTTTAGGTCCGGCCACTTGGCAAGAGAGCTCAGACCATGAAAGTATCAGAGCTTTGAACTTTGTCCTGCACAGAACACAAAAACCCACCAGCGGGATTTGTTAACTGCTGCCCGGTATTAAGTTAATGAATAACAGCAATCACATATCCGAGAGAAAAAAAATCAACAAGTTAAATATACACTCTAAGGAAACCACAAGTGGCAACAACAACAAAATGTGACCACCTGCATGATCCAGCTTTCTCTCCCCTCATCTTCTGAGCTTGACAGATGATAGAATCCAAAATTTTTCCCACAGAATTTTCTGGGTGAAATCTCAATATCCAAAGGACTCTCACATTGATTTAAAAAAAAAAAAAAAAGTCGTTCTCAATAAACCCAGAAGCCAGACATAGATTTATCCAAAATAAATCCTTCAAACACAGCCCTTAACACAGGCCGTGCATAAAGAAAACACGTACAGCGTTCTAGGTAGTTCTCACTTGATACCGTAATTCCAAGTGATTTGTCACAACAATCCTTGGAAAGAAGTCCACTTTTCTGGCTAACTTTGCAAAAGTGACCAGCTCTCAAAAGTGACCAGCTCCTCCTTTAGCGCAGGAATGACATTCAGGCAACATGGTGGGTAAGAAGTGACCAACATGCGAAAAAAACATGATGGCACTGTATTGGGGGAATCTTCTAGAACTTTAAAACAGCACCCCAAGGAGTAAACCTTTGGCATTGCTTGGGATACCCACATCTCAAGGCGTTGCGTCCCACGTCTGGCTGAGCTTCTGCCTCTGCTGGCTCCCAGGCCCTGGATGTCAGTGGTGCTGGCTTAAGTGTTTAGGTCCCTGCCACCAATCCTGGCTCTAGGCCAGCCCAACTCAAGATATTTCAGGCACTTGGGGAGTGAAACAGCAGCTATGGGATCTAGCCAGACATCCTCTTTTGCTCGAATAAATTAAATACTTTTTTAAGTCACACAAGAGTAAAATCAGGATTTGAATGAATGCCCACCCAGTGCAGGCAGGAACCGAGCTCGGCTCTCTTCCTTTCTCCATTTCAGAGGTGCCCCAGCATGGCCACTGCTGGCCTGCTGATAGGGTACCGGCGTCCAGAGAGCCTTGTTCTGGATTTCTGGAAACACCGCCGACCTAGTGAGACCTCCAACTTTGGGAAACTACATTTGCTTATAGACTATGTGTAAGTGTATGGTCATACATTTGGAGATGTGCTATTCAATGTTGGTTAGATAGATGTGATGACAATTTTTGGAGGGAAACAGGCAAAACCTGCATCTAGCCTAAAAGAAATGTATCTTTACTATATTCGACCTACATTTGAAAAATTATATTCAAATTACGTGATCTTATACTTGGAAAACAGCCCTTTATGAAAAGAACCTCCACATGCAACAAAAGAGAGAATCAGATGAAAATAATAGTCAAAATCCCCAAAAAGTTGTATTTACTTTAAGATCACTTAAATAAATTTTAAACATTGTCTTTCCCGGTCAGTTCCATGAATAAGGGATACAGGTAAACAGACGTCTCTTATTACAGAATCTTCACACGCTCTGATCTCAAGCACAGCCATAAAAGCCACAGCGTCCCTGTGTGCCACTAATCCACTGTGGGCACCCGTGCTCGCACATGGTGCAGCGCCATCACGGTCCCTACACTGCTGCTTTTGGTTTCGCTGGCTGGTTTAATGGACCAGCTTTGTTTAACTGGCCTGATTAACGAAGCAGAGCCATGTAATGCCGATAAAATCTGCACAGCCCAATATATTTAACCCTGGCAGAACCAGACTACTAGAAACAACAGTTTGAAAAATTAAGGGACATAGTTGAAAGGAGGCCAGATACACAGCCACTAGACCCCAGTGTGGCAGCCTTGCTTATCCCCGTCTGCTGGGAGCACTGGCAAAGGAGTCTCCCAATTTAAGACTCTCGGCCTTCTAGAAATGGAGTTTTCATCATCTCTATCCAGGCCTCCTCTCTAATGCAGGAATCCTTCCCGCAAGGGGGGAAATAAAGAACAAAAACAAAAACAAAACAAACCACTCTGAACAGAAATCTTCCACGAGTAAGTCTAGTCATTTCAACAAAGCCTTTTATTCCAACAGTTACTGCGCACCAAATGTTCTACGAAGTCCTTTTTACAAGAAGTCAGAAGACAGCAACTTGCGAACAACAGTACTCCTTGAACACTGGGCGCTCAGGCCAAGTGCTTATCATGGAGTCTCTGGATTCCCAGAAGAACCTTAGGAAGCGGGGACCGATCCCACATGACAGATGAGGAAGTGGGGGAGGGAATGAACAGTGAAGCGCTGAGCTGCAGTGTACAACGCCTGTCCCAGAGACCCATAACATTTTAAATACTTTCTCGCGAGCCCACGATTCCTACGGCCAAGGAAAATGGCCCTCAGAAATAGTCTAAATAATTAAATGACAATTTTAGCACTTCCAGAGACATTCGAAAGAATTAAAGGGACAAATGATTCATTTGCCAAAGAATCTAATAAGAAAAAAAAATGTCAGATAATCAGCTGCTAAATAGCACTCCTATATCTAATAGTTTCAAATTAACAAGACTTGGAAACAAGATTAGAAAATTGATAACACATATTAAAATATAAGAATATGATTCATCTCAGATTCAGTTAAAAAATGAATCTACCTGTTGGGGGTTGGTAGTGTTGTGATATAGCCAGTTAAAACCCCTGCCTGTTGCACTGACATTCTTTATGGGTGTTGGTTCCTGTCCCAGTGGCTTCATTTCTGATGCAGCTCCCTGTTAATGACCTGGGAAGCAGCAGAAAATGATCCAAGTACACAGGCCTCTGCAGCCATGTGGGAGACCCAAATGAAGCTCCTGGCTGTGGCTTGACCCAGAACCAAGGGATGGAAGTTTCTCTCTCCTCTCTCTCTTCCTTTCTCCCTCTCTGCAACTGCCTTGCAAATAAATAATTTTTTTAAAGAAACTTTACTTTCTTAAAAATGATGCCTGTTTGGAGCATGTCCATGTGCCACGTTCGAGTGTCAGAGTTCCATGTTTGGCTGCCTCCTGGAGGCAGTGTGGCAGCTGAAACTGGGTTCCCATCACCCTGTGGGACAGCCAGGCTCAGTTTTCCAGGGATTGTTCTAACAGGTATCTGGGGGAATGAATCCGCACAAGAGAGCTCTCTTGATCTCTCTGCCCCTAAAATATTTCAGTTAAAAAACAAAAAGAACTGGAACCATCCATGGCTCTTCATCATTTGATGAGCACCTGCTGGTACCAGACTAGACAATGTGCACGTTTCATTCTGGCTGACACACCAGCTTCATGTTATCTCTGAATCAAAGCCTGAGGCAAGACTCAGCCCCCTACTTGGAGAACTAGAGATGAATCCCAAGGCTTCAAAGATGTTTCAAAAAGTTCATGGGAAATGGAATTAAAGGATATTTTGGTGCAAAAAGGAATTTAAAATCAACTTTGTGAAGATCTTTTGTAGTGCCTATCAAGTTGCTTGTATCTCTACATAGGTCCATGCTTAAATGGACACAGTCCTGTGGGTATGTTCCTATAGACACATAATACACACATTTCGAATGCAAACCCATATACGAATGCAAAATATACGTTCAACAAAGGTATCTATTGATATTTATTGGAGGAAATCTTGAAGAAGTGATTTCAAAGCCTTTAAACTTAGGTAATGACATAAAAGGTTCAACTCTGCATTACTCAGAGTGCTGGCTCCTTAGGCATGTGCTGGATACACTTGAGAACACGCAAATGAAACAGAAACTGCAGCCACGGCCTTGCTCAAGTTCATAGTCAGTGGAGCAGACAAAAGAGCAAGCATGAAATATCAGACAGTGCAATAACCTAGCACACCAGGAATTGCACTAATGGCACTTTGACACGAAAGTTCAGCAGCAGGCTTCCAAGAGGACATGGAATCCTACAACACGGCCATGGGAGAAGAAAACATTAGAGCGGTTGCAGAGAAAGGCTGCTGTGATGAAATTTGAAAAAAAAAAAAAATCATTCGTCCTTTCAGGAGTTAAAAACAATTTTGATCAATTCTTCACAAAATCTTCCAAACAACAGAACAGGAAAGAATACCATGAAATGTATTTCTCCCATGAAGCCAGAAATAGGAACCAAAGGCACTCAGGAACAGAGACACCGAAATCCTAAACAAACCAGCATAAACCCAGTAACACGGATAATGGCTTTATACCACAAACAAGCAGGATTATTCCAGAAAAGCAAGGTTAGCTCGGCATCCAAAATCGCTTAATGGAATACAATATGACAATAAAATATACCCAACGATAATCTCAAAAGATACATACATTTTAAAAATTAAATTCCCCTTCAGAATAAAAGCACTCAAAACAAACGAAGAGTAGAAGTAGAGTTCCTAAAAATGAAAAACACATCTACACTTCGACTTCACGTGGTTGACCAGGATGAAGTGCTGGCTTCTAGCTTTAGTCTGGCCCAGCAGCACCTGGAAAGGGAAGGAAAGTTCTCTCTCTCTCTCTCTCTCTCTCTCTCCATCATTCTGCCTTTCAAATGAACATTTTTTTTAAAGAGAAGAGAAAATGTATTGTACATTTGTTTTCAATGAAGGGGCCAAGATCATTCCATGCTGAAAGAATCATCGTTTCAATAAAAGGTGCCAGGATCAACGTAGATCTACACACGTTTTGACCCAAGGAACTGGAAATGATCCAAGGGAACTGGCTCGTTCCCTCATCCCATATACAAATCTAACTAAAAGTGGACTATACAAAGAGCTGAAAGTATCAAACTCCTAGATAAAAAAACATGAGTTCAAGGCCTCAGCCTTAGGCAATGGTTTCTCAAACACAACAGCAAAAACAAGAGAAAAAAAATTGCTAAACCGAATTTCATCCAAACTAAGACTTGGTGCAAAGAATACCACTAGTAGTCCTATAAAATGGGAAAGACACTTGGAAATCAAAGTTCTGATAAAAATTTAATATCCAGAATGTATGAAGAACGCTTACGTTCAACGACAAAAGAGCAAACAATCTAATCAAGAACTGGGCACAGGACTTCAATCAGCGTTCTCCAAAGATACATCAATACTCAACAAGCGCGTGAAGAGATGGACACATCATCCTGTATTGGGGATGCAAGCCAGAACCAAGGGAGGGACCGGGTCACACACAGAGACAAGGCCGGAACTAACAGGCAGTGAAATGAAGCTGCTGACAGCTGGGAGGAAGAGAGAGTGCGGAATTGCCCAGAGGGTACACAGTTCAAATTAAGCAAGATGTAAATTTGTGGAAACTGGCAGCAAAACTATGTGACTATACATACTACTCACTGTAAATTTTGAGTTAAATGGCTTGTCTTATCACTGTAAATGCACACTGATGTGCTTTGAGAAACCAGCAGCCCTGCAGTGCTCACACGCTGCTGGCAGGAATATAAAAAGGTACAGGCACTCTGGACAAGAACCTGGCAGTTCCTCCAAAGGTTATATACAGAACTACCACATGGCCCCAGGGAGCCATTCATAGGTACATGTAGCCACAGGAAATGAAAATGTCCACACCAAAAGCAGTACAAGTATTCAGGGTAGCATTAGCCATCATAGCTAAAAAGTATAAAACACCCAAGTGTTCATCAACTGATAAGTGAATAAATACAATGCAACTTACACCTCATAAGTAGTGCAACTCATCAATAAGAATTAAATGCAACATTGATTCATGTCGGGCCCAATGCGGTGGCCTAGCAGCTAAAGTCCTCTTCTTCAATGCACTGGGATCCCATATGGGTACAGTCGGTATTAATCCTGGCGGTCCCGCTTCCCACCCAGCTCCCTGCTTGTGATCTGGGAAGGCAGCTGAGGACTGCCCAAAGCCTTGGGACCCTGCACCCGCGTGGGAGACCCAGAAGAGCTCCTGACTCCAAGCTTTGGATCGGCACAGCTCCAGCAATTGTGGTCACTTGGGGAGTGAATCATCGGACGGAAGATCTTCCTCTCTGTCTCTCCTCCTCTCTGTATATCTGACCTTGCAATAAAAACAAATAAATCTTTTTTTAAAAGTTGATTCATGCCACAACATGGCTCAACCTTGAAACACTGAGACAAGTGAAAAAAGGGATTTGATTGCTAATGAGTTTAGAATTGCTTTTGGGAGCCGATGAAAATGTCTTAAAATGGACTCTGTTGGATCCAGCAGGGTAGCTCAGTGGCTAAAGTCCTCGCCTTGCATGCACAAGGATCCCATATGGGCGCCGGTTGCAATCCTGGCTACCCCGCTTCCCATCCAGCTCCCTGTTTGTGGCCTGGGAAAGCAACAGAGGACAGCCTTGGATCCTGCACCTGTGTGGGAGATCCGAAAGAAGCTCCTGGCTTCAGCTCATCTCAGCTCTGGCCATTGCAGCCACTTGGGGAGTAAATCATCAGACAGAAGATCTTCCTCTCAGTCTCTCCTCCTCTCTGTATATCTGACTTTGTGATAAACACATCTTTTTAACATTCTTCAAGAGCACGCTCAGGAGTGGGAGGCGATGACCTTGGGGCTGAATTTGATAGTTTCTAATACCATCCATGTCCCTAAACCATCTGAAGTATTTTACTTTATTTTATATGAAATGTAGAGTTACAGACAAAAAGAGAGGGAGTAAGAAAGAGAGTTTTCCAGGTCATAGTTCATTTTCCAAATGTTGCAGTGGCTGGTGGGGATGGGTCAGGCCAAAGCCAGAAGGCCAAAGCTCTTTGGGGTCTAGCCCATACGTGGCAGGGGCCCAAGTACTTGGACCATCTTCTGCTGCCTTTGCAGGCGTTTTAGCAGGCGTTTTAGCAAGGGTGTGGATCAGAAGCGTAGTAGTCGGGTCTTGAACTGTCACTCCTATGGGATGCCAGCATTATACACGGTGCCAACTTGCTTCACCAGGACACCAGCCCTTTAGGTTGAAATATTAACTTACAAGGTAATGATATTCAAATGTGAGGTTTTGGGGAAGTGCCTATGTCATGCGGGAGAGCTTTTATATTGAGACTAATGTTCCGAACACACACAGACAGACAGAGAGAGAAAGAGAGAGAGAGAGAGAGAGAGAGAGAGAGAGAGAGAGAGCTCTTAGATGGGCCACCATCTAAGGGCCACGTGAAGGCACCATCTGTGAATCAGGAAGCCAGTGCCCACCTGACACTGACCCAGCCAGAACCTTGATCTTGGACTATCAATCCTCCAGAAGTGTGAGAAATAATTTTCTGCTGTTTAAACCACACAATCTATGATATTTTGCTATAGCAACTTAAAGCAACTGACAGAATTCACGCTTCCGTCTATCCAAAGACTCTTTATTATTATTATTATTGGTTTATTTTTATTGAAAGTCAGATAGAGAGAGGAGTAAAGACAGGAAGGTCTGTCCATTGATTCACTACTCCCCAAGTGGCCACAATGGCCCAGGCCACAAGCAGGGAGCTAGATGGGAAGTGGAGCAGCTGGGACATGAACTGGCACCCATACGGGATCCCGGCATGTTCAAGATGATAACTTTAGTCGCTAGGCTACCACACCGGACCCTAACCAGAGACTCTTACAAAGCTGGAGATACTTTCTAAGATTTAACAGACTTCACTTAAAAGTTGAAACAACCTGTATTCTCTTGGCAAAATGCAGAAAGCTTGGGAATGCGGGGCCACCTTCCTCTACAGGTGCCAGAGGTGGAAACTCTGCAGCAAGACTGTAAGGCTCCCTTATCCGAATGACCCCAAGAGCCACTGGCAATTGCAGGAGCCAGGCTATCAGGCAAGGGAGAGACAGATGAACAGGTCCCATCTCACAACCTGCAGGGGCTCTCAGAGCAACAGGAGCTAAAGAAAACCCCACAGAACAGGCAATTTCAGTAACCAGGAGCAGGACTCATGTTATTGTGTCGATAAGCAAGGCTCAGAGAAGTTCCCTGCGTCCAGCACCGTGGAGCAGCAGGGGAAGCCGAAGACGGTGACACCAGCACCCATTATGGGCACCGGTTCGCATCCCAGCTGCTCCACTTCCTTCCCAGTTCCCTGCTAATGACCTGGAAAAGCAGTGGAGGATGGCTCAAGTGTTTGGGACCTGGCACCCATGTGGAACACCCGGAGGAAGCTCCTGGGTCCTGGCTTGGTGTGACTAGCACAGGTTGTTGGAGTCATCTGGAAAGTGAACCAGCAGTCGTAAGATATCTCTCTCTCCCTCTTTCTCTCTCTGTAACTCTGACATTTAAATGAATAAGTAGATAAATATTTTTTTTAAAAAAATTTATCTGACTTACCTAAGACAAAATCACACCACTCACTCTATCAGAAACCTGTACTATGGAAGTACCTAACTACTTCTATTTATCTCCGAAGAACGTATTGCCGCCGTTGAAAATAAATGAAATCAGAAGAATAAAACAGTGTTTGGAGGATAAAAGAATCACAAAGAAGTTGAAAAGGTAGCACAATTTTCAACTTGATTTTACACTCGGGTAGAAGGATGAGGCTTGTTGATAAAATGGTCCATATTGGGGCAGGCACGGTGGCACAGCAGGTCAAGCTGCAGCTTGAGCGGCCTGCATCCCTTCTGAGTGCTGCCTTGAGTCCTGGCTACTCTGTGCTTCCAACCCACCTTCCAGCTGATGTGTCTGGAAAGGCGGCAGAAGATGGCCGGGGTGTTTGGGCTCCTGCCATCCCTGTGGGCGAGTCCTAAGGATGGGACTCAAGCTCTGAATGGAGTCCCAAGCTCTGGGCTTCCTGCCCTGCTTGGCCCAACCTCAGCCCTGGTGCACATCTGGGGGTAAATCAGCAGATACAAGAGCTCACTGCCTCTCACTCTCTGCCACTTTGGCTTTCAAATAAAATAAGTCTTTAAAAAATATATTTTCAAATTCACATTTGTTATCTATTTACAACTAACAGTCTACCAACCAATCATATTATTATGTATTTAGATTTGGGGGTGGGGCGTTTTTGGAGAATTGCCAAGCCCCACTTTCACAGAAAACACAGCAGATTCAATTCAACAGCCCGAGATGAAAGAACGAAGACCGAGGGTCATTTCAGGATTCAAGCCAGGACCATGTGTACTCAATCTGTCCTTGCACTTGCTGCCCTCATTAATCCAAAGGTCCAGCTTTCCGAGAAAATAACATGTTTTCGTGATCTGAAAAACTGATTGGAAAGGGAAATGATGATGTCACGGGAAACAGGAGAGCAAATACCATGGTTTATATAGCAGCATTTGCTGACTTCTGTACATGTCACCTGCGAAGTAACAGGCTGAGGTCTGAACCGCCCTTCCAGAGCTGGACCTGGTAAAACAGGTTGAACTCAACAGTGTGTTTACAAAACGACATGAGGTAACTTCAGTGTCGATTCCAGATCTGACCTAGACAGTCCTCAACCAAGCTGTGTCATTGAGAAGACAGGGTCAGCCAACAGGCCCTGACACTCAACGGCCCCTCTACCCTATAAGAGCAGAAGCACAGCCTCTTTAAGGGCCGCTGGATCACACGGAACAGACAATATCCTAGGCCACAGGACAGATGTACTGTCCCAATGTGCATGGAAGCTTCCGTTACCTAGCCATTAGGAAATGGATGGAAAGCCTCAGAAATGTAGGCTCAGCCACTCTCTTGACAACAGACTTTAGAAACAAGTCCACAGGGCTGAGCAAACCCAGATTCCCTGCACCTGCTTCTGTGGCTGGCGTGCCCGGGATGCCATGATTTGAATTTACACTCACTCTGTAACCTAAGACATGGAGCAGTTTCCCTGCAAGGTTTTTCAAGTACCACTTTTCTTCTTTTTTAAAAGAAATTACTTACTTAAATTTATCTGAAAGGCAGAGAGATGCTCCCCAAATGTCCATGACAACTGGGCCTAGCAAAGCCAAAGGAAGGAACTGAAGTTTCGCCTGCGTCTCCCACGTGAGCGGCCGGGACCTAAACACTTGGGCCAACACCTGCCACCACGCAGGGTGCGCATCTGCAGGACACGGGATCCTAAGCAGAGCCAGGAGCTGAACCCAGGTACTCCACTGTGGAATCTGAGCAGCCCAAGCACCACTCACTACCAATCTCACTCAGGTAATTGAAGCTGCAGCGTCTGAAACTAAAATAATCTTCAAAGTTGAGCTGACCTATGCTTTCTCTCAATCGCTCTTTATATATTACAGATTTCTACATTTTTCTTTTTGTGGAAAAAAGAAGGATTCTTAGGTCTGGCCTCTCTGTTTGTGCTTATATCCTTGGAGACCACTGTTGCACGTGAAGTAGAGGAAACACTCAAGAAATTGTTTAGAAGAGGTGAATAAATGAGCATTTATATTAACAAGCCATTTCTCTATTCTACTCTAATTACCGGGCTAATGGCTGGATAAGTACTCAGTAAACATTCAAGTGGTGAACTCATAAACATTACTCAGTGAGAAGCAATCTACATAACCTTGAAATATTTTCCTCCTGTCCTTGTTGGCAAGTGTAGCTGTCTGACCTCTGATTAGAAGGGCAAGCTGATGCCTTCTGGACTTTTAAATTTTAAAATGATACCACAAAATGGGCTTCTTTGGTATCTTTTATTTTCAATAGCAAATATAAACTCTGATCTCTCCTTGGTTAATTGTTGCCCCAAAGCAGCAATGTAGATCTGTCGTAATCCTGTTTTTGCTAGGCAGTATGCCTTCAGATCCTCTGCCGTGCAAACTTCATCATCGCCCTTCCTCTGCAAATAAACAAAAACAAAACCAACCTTCCTCCCCTCCCCCCCTGCTTCCCGCTCTCCCCTGCTTCTGCTAACCACTATTCTACTCTCGATTTCTTTGACGTCAATTTTTAAAGATTCTCCATAGAGTGGTGGTAGCTGGAGAGGAGGGAGAGGACCTGGAATGGGTTGGCTAATAAGTACTCAATTACAGAGGGGAAATAAGACTTGAGGTACTATTGCACAGCAGGACAACTCCACAAAATGACAATGTACTACTGTGTATTTCAACAAAGCTCGAAGGACACTGAATAGTTTTGCTACGAAGAAGTGACAAAAGTTTGAGGAGACGCTTTGCTTACCCTGATTTTAGCAGTACACATTGCGGGCATCATTAATATGCACACATTAAACATCACATGGTACTCTATACATGCATAATTTTTTGTGAATCAATTAAAAATAACCCCCCCCCAAAAAAAAACCCACCACTATCAATAGCATTTCAAAAACACTCCATTGCAAGATTAGCATGGCCAACCCACAGGATTAGACAGTCCCAGGACTCTGCACCCTGCAACAGCAGAAAACACAGTGCTTTCCCGAACTTGTGGAATACACACCAAGACGATCTCCTGCGCCACAGAACACACCTCAACAAATCTTGAAAGAATGAAATCATAGACAATGTATTGATCCATCATAACAGAATGTGAACAAGAAAATCTCCAGACAACTGGAAAGTGAGACACACACTTCTAAATAATCCACAGGTCCAACAGGAAAACTAAAGGGAAGTTTACAAAATGCATTTAACTGAACAAAAATGAAATCTATCAAAACACGTGGAACATAGCTAATGCAGGGCTGTGCTGGAAATCTGTAGAACAAAATGTATATACCAGAAAAGAAGGAACCTCTCTTAGAAACCCCAGAAAAAAGAGCATGCAGAAGGAAGACACAATTAAGGGTGAAGACAGATCTACAAGAAATTGAAAGCGGAACCAAATTAAAGAACTGCTCTTTGAAAAGACTGATAAAGCTGACAAGCAGAAAACAGGTTATCAGACCCTGCAGGACCCCTCCAAAATAAGGGACTATTATCAACAGCTCTACACACATCGCTTTAACAATGTTGACACAAGGACTAGTCCAAAACAGGGGCTTAGGGCTGGTGTTGCGGTGTGGCAGGTAAAGCTGCTGCCTGCGACACCAGCATCCGAGAAGGCAAAGGTTTGAGTGCCGGCCACTCCACTTCCAATTCAGGTCCAGCTTCCCGTTAAAATGGCTTGGGAAACAGCGAAGGCTCATCCAGGTGTCTGGGCTCCTGCCACCCATGAGGGAGATCCAGACGAAATTCCTGGCTCCTGGCTTTGGCCTGGCCCACGTCTGGCCATGGGGGCATCTGGGCAGCGAAACGACGGACAGAGCGCCTCTTTCTGTCTCACCTCCCCCCCCCGCCCCTGTAACTCAGACTTTACAATTAGTACTCCATAAAAGCGAAAAAAGAAGATCCAGTGGAGGTTCATCAAAACGAACAACTCCTGCTCTGCAAAGGCTTTCGTCTCACACAGAGCCTGAAAATGTTTGTAAAAGAGAACATTTGCGGGCCCGGCGCGGTGGCGCAAGTGGTTAAAGGTCCTCGCCTTGCACGCCCGGGATCCCATATGGGCGCCGGTTCTAATCCCGGCAGCCCCGCTTCCCTTCCAGCTCCCTGCCTGTGGCCTGGGAAAGCAGTCGAGGACGGCCCAAAGCTTTGGGACCCTGCACCGCGTGGGAGACCCGGAAGAGGCTCCTGGCTTCGGATCGGCATAGTATCGGCCCGTTGCGCTCACTTGGGGAGTGAATCATCGGACGGAAGATCTTCCTCTCTGTCTCTCCTCTCTGTATATCCGCCTTTCCAATAAAAAATAATAAAAATAAATCTTTAAAAAAAAAAGAGAGAACATTTGCAAGCCTTGGATCTGAAAAAAACACTTGGTACCTTAAAAGATGACGCTAAATGAAAAAGTCAATTCCAAGCATTCCGATCTCATAACGTTTTTATGAAATGACAAAATCACATGGCGAATACATGAGCAGTTGTCAGGGGGTACAGGGAGAAGATGCAGGGGCAGGCGGGAAGCAGGTGTGCAATAAAAGAACAAGCAGGAGGGGTGCCTGCAGTGATGGGGACCTCTGCATCCTGAGCATGTCAAGGTCCCAGCGCATACCCCGGACCACAGCGATGCAAGATGCTTTTGGGGCAAACTGAAGAATCCCACCATGATCTCGGAATTTAAACTCTAAGATAGGATTACAAGAATTTTGAGCACTGAATTGATGTAATTGCCTCAAAGTTCACAACAGAGGCCAACATCTGCCTCTCCGTGTCAGGGGCTGACTTTTATCATCGCTGTTCCAACTAGCGTAAACCTTCTAGGCATCCCAGGTTTATCAGCCTTTGGTGCAGCCCAATACCAGGATCTAGAAGTGTAAAGCAATGTCACGGAGACCTTTTCTTGAATGTCCAAATCTCACCACCCATACATGCAGGTTGAGGAGGCAAATCACGAACAAATGTAGAAAGCTGTGGAATCCAGCACAGATTGCCCAGCCAGCCAGCACATGTGGCCACCTCCTCATTAAATCATGTTATCACTAAACCAAACTATCAGCCCCCTACATTGCTTGCTTTGAAAGCATGCACCCCATCCTCGTAGCCTCTCTGCTGCTTCCTGTCTGGCACCGTGGAGACACGCAGGAAGTGGTTCCTGTACGACAGCTGCCCCTTACCCACGATGGCTACTTCCAGCAGGTGCCTGAAACTGCAGGTAACACCAAATGCTGCACATACTGCTGTCCCCTACCCATAGCTATTAGTGAAGCTTAATGTGTAAACCAGGCACAGAAAGAGAGGAACAACAGCAAAAGAGCACAATGACCACAATACACTGTAATCAAAGTTATTAAATCTCACGAATGATTTACTTTTGGAATTTTTCATTGAGTAGTTTTACACTGTGGATGAGTGTGGATAACCAAAACTGCCAAAAGCAAAAATTTCAGATAAGGAGATGTCTGTTGTTACCCAACTGTACAGGAGACCCACAGTGGAAGGCCCCTGGCCTGCCTTCCCAGTGCCCACTGTCCCCTTCTCCCCTCCACACTTCATGGGGAAACCAAGGCCCCGCCCGATCCATTCTGTGGGTTCATCTGTGGGTTCACGATTTCATTACCTCCCTTACACCCAGCAGCCCTGTGGCAACGCTCCCCAAGTGCTTTCCTAGGACAACAAAGCCATTTCCGTATGAGTTATAACCCATCTAGGTCTAGGGTGCCATCAGCAAGCACTGCTATGCTGCAGCTTCTCACCCCTCTGGGACCCTCCCCATGGGGAAGCACCTTCCCTGCTAAATTCCACAGGAAGTGTGTCCCAGGCCAATTTTGCCGGACCCCTGCAGTGGTGAGTTTAGGGAAGGAAGGGAACGGCCAGGCACGTGGACGGCCCAGTTCTCTTCTTTGAAACAATCACATCAATTACCTCTTCCATTCGGAAAAGCAGCTACATGCAGTTTATTCTTTTCAATCTGCTCTTCAAAACAGACCAAAGTCTTCCCAGCTCTTTGCACCTGACCTAGAAGGACACTCAGGGATGGTGGCTGTGCCAGTTCAGGGTGACAAGAACCTGAGAGCCCTTCTGCTGAGCTGCTCTCTGCTCAGAGAGCTCGAGTTCTCCTAGACTGATCTGCAAAGATACCAATTATCTTCTTCCCAGAAAAGGGTTCCCAGGGACACAACGTATTCTTCAAAAGTCCCAACCCAGAAACAACAGAGGTGCACTGTGTGGACCAAGACACGGCCTTTAAGGGGCCCACTTTCCAGAGAAGCCTAGGACACAGTGCAGTTCCCTCCTTCCAGGGGTGGGAGACGTTTTTTTCTGCCAAGAGCCACTTGAACATTTGTAACATCATTCACAGGCCATACCAAATTACCAAACTCAAAATTGGCCTGCTCTATAGATTTGTTGAATGTCCACTCCCACTTGTGGTTGCCTCTGCAGGATCAGCCCAAGTGATTCTGCAGGCCTTCTACAACCCACAGGCCCGATGGTCCCCACTCCGGCTTAGAAGCTCCCCACTTCTGAATGAACAAAACAAAACAAAAACCACTGAAAGAGACTGCCAGGGTTTTCCTACAAAGATTAATATGCATACTGGACTCCTCCTACAGTAGGACAGCAATAAAAACGTAATCATGTTCTTAGGGGACTCAGACTCGGTTCTCCAGCGCACACTGACACCTGATAAGCTACTGGATTTTAACACCAAGTGCTGCACCAGCAATGACTTAATCAATCTCAGCCAGCACTCCTTGTGATTAACTGCCTTCAGAAATTTCCCCAGGAAATGGTAAGAAAGCATGGCACCAAATCAGATCCATGCAGCAATGATTCCAGTATTTATTACAGAGTTTGAGCCATCCACCTGTACACATGGAGCCTGATGCGGGGAAAACTGAAGACAATGAACTGCAGCAGCATTCTAAAGGGCCAAGTTGGAAGAAGATATGACATGTACCGACCAGAAGGGTTAGAAAAAGCAGGAGGCGTTCTCATTGCCTCCTCCTCCTCCCAGGGCACCCCAGGGCACAGATGTCCAGCATGCTGTCAGCAGACAGGGCTCCCCTGAGAAGCACAGGTGGTCTGCAAGCAGAACCACCAGAGGTGAGAGGACCCCAGGAACTGACCAGGCCCACGTGTGTCCTTTCCTTGACGCTCAAGATTCTAGCCTGGAAGGAGCAGTCTAGAGGACGTTATCCTCCGGGAAGTCAAGTTGAGACTGCATGAGGAGGGCAGAGCTGAGTGTAGCCCAAGATACAAAGAAGCCTGGACTACAGGAATCTGTAGGGGCAGCATCAGGCTCCAGGATGAGCTGGGAGAGGTTGGGGATGTCCTGGACATTGGGTTGTGTCGCACAGAAGTTGCGGAACTGGGCCTCTGTAGAGGAGGTGCCGGCTTCAGATGCCTCAGCATCTAACAAGGCTGGTGCTAGCAGCCAATGTAGCCATTCACAGAGCAAGGAGACACTCTGAGAATGGTGCAAATGGCAGTGCCAAGACTTGGGAACATCATGGATTGCACTCCCAGAAACTTGAATGGGACAGCCAACACTGTGCACAGACTATGCGGTCTATAGTGCGTTAATGCTATGGCTTATTGCTCCTTAGGCCATGTAAACAAAACATGAGATTCAAACAGGAGGGAGAATGATGCAATCCAAGAGGTGTGGGAGGCAAGCACAAGATGCAGGCGGTCACTGCCAGCTCACTAACAACATTTCATTCAACAGCAGATTGCAAAAGCACTGGCCGTCCCCTGAGGTCCTACTACCCGCAGCCATCTTAGTCTAAATACACTCTCCCAGGATCTCAGACAGTCTCCTAAGCACACATCTCTAAGCATGTGTCCCCATCATTAAGCCATGCGCAACTGTGCAGCATACCCCAAGCAATCAGGTAAATTCCACAAGGTTGAAAATCAGTCTTCCGAATCACCCCTAAAGTCATGGAAAACCTGAATGATTCAAGAGCACTGGTCGCTTCTCTCTTCTGGGATTCCAGTGTCTAATTCACTCGAACGAGGTTTGGACTTAGGGGTAACTTGGCTAGGGGAGCGAGCACAGCAGAGCAGATCCTTCTGGCTCCATCACCGACCAGCAGCCCCACAGCTCGTAAAGTGAGAGTGCAATCCTTTTCTAGGAAGGGCAGGGACCCACAGATCTGGCCAAGTGGCCTGAGGCCACAGGCTTAGCTGAACTTGGTCAAACAAACAGGATCTGCAGGAAGAGGAGCTGGGCCAGGGACCCTGGGGATACTGGGTTTACTGCAGAAAAGGCAAAGGTAGAGAAAGCATAGAAAGCAGGTCTGGCAGATCATAAAATGTACCATGTTAAAGACCATGTGTAGCTTTGCTAAGATACGGTGGATTCCTTCCTAACTCAAGCTTTAAAACATCAGTTGTGTTCTTAAACGTTCCTCACTTAAATCTAGAATCCCTTCGGATATAACAGAAGCTGCAGATATTAATACATCCCCTTCCTTCTTTTTTGTTTCAAATGAGGGTTGGAGGGATGTTATTTCAGAAGGATCCACAGACTGTTCCAGCAGGGGCGCTTCCTTTGAAGGGCTGTATTTCTAAACCCCATTCAGCCCCTGGGTGACAATGGGAGGGCCACACAATGGAGGGTCAGTCTTTACCATAAAGCACTGAGCTGCCTCTGTGCTGGCTGCATGGAAGTTGTTTAGTGGTGGATTTTTGCTTAGGAGTTGGGCAGCAGAACAAATAGAGTGAATCAATTGTTTCCATCCAAATGTTTTAGGGCCAACCTCAAAGTAAACACCATGACCGGCAAAGATGGCATGGCCCAATAAAACCCACAGCCAAATCCAAGCTTTCCGTGGAAAGAGAACACATCACAAGTTCCAGACATGAGTTCACACGTCCGTATTTTTCATTTGTAGCTTTCATGGGACCACACTACCAGGGTGGCTTCCCATCCAAAGGCACAAATGCAGTGGGTCGGGTCTTACCGTCTCAGGTCAACTCAGTTTTAATAACTCAAGAGGACATTTTAGGATGTGTTGCATGATTTAATTAATCTCGGCAGGGTTCCAAGAAGGCCCGTGAAGTCATCGTGGAAAATGTTGTTCGGATGTTAAATTATCACAAGTTGATTAATCATGTCCTCAGAAGAAACAGGCCTAGGAAAGGTTGCTGTTATAAACTAAAACTCTTAGAGACTTTCAAGAGGCTGATGAAAAGAAACACATGGAATCACTCCGTGGGAGTCTGGTTGAAGACTGGTGCTCATCGTTATTTCTTGAATGAACAAAAGCAATGAATGCATACAACAAAAGAGGATACACAAAAATAGACTATTCTTTCCTTAAAACATTTTATGTATTTGGAAAGAGTTCGAGGGGAAGAAAGAGAGAGAGAAATGTCTTTCATTCGCTAATACACTTCCTGGATGGTCACCCAAATGGCCATTGCTGGACCACGTCAAAGCCAGGAGGCGGAAGCTTCATCCTCACCATGGATGAGAATGGCCCCAAACACTTAGGCCATCTTTCACTGCCTTCGCAAGGCCATGAGCAGGAAGCCGGATTGGAAGTGGAGGAGTCAGGACTAAAACCAGCACTTATATAGGATGCTGGCAATACAAGACTTGGCTTTACCCGCTATACCACCACAGTGCTGGCCCCTAAATTATATGTCCTTTCAAATGATGTTTAGAAATCCATACCTTACAATGACATTTAAATCCCAGAAGATAAACTAGCTGCCAAAGCAAGATCAAGTCTAGAAATGGATTGCATGTATTGAAAAACTGGTGTTTAGGTTACAAACGATGGGATTAGCAAAGAGCTCCCTGGGCATCCGGCTGACCTGGACATGCTCATGTGTGCAGTAAAGCTTTGCTCCTTCATGATACTAGACTTTGGTTATTTCACACCTTTCAGTTTTTACTATACAGAAGTAAGCGAACTGGTACTGGAGGTTAGGAAGGCTGGCAAGGTGGGCACCAGGTGGTCTGCCTGCAGCATCATCTTTTGTTATCTGTGAATGGAGCGTGCATACAGAATCAGAAGGGGCTTTTATTTCCCAGGTCTCTGAACAAGAGGGGACCTATCACACAGACCTGCAATAAGCAAGCACGAAGCCTGCTTCCCATCCCTAAGCACCTCAGCCTCTGGCATCACCACAGAGACCCCAAGCACTTTTCCAGTCTGACAGGTACACTCTGCCAACACTGACGGATCAACTCACGCAGTCCTCACACCGTGACCATGGCCCTCAAGCTTGACTGACAACACCTGGGATATTCAAGACCCTTCCACAAAATGGCATAGCTGTGTGTAATCTACACATCCTCCAGTAGACTTTAGGTGATCTCCAGGTTACTTCTGACTTCTAATACAATATATTATAACATCCTTAGAACAACCTAGTATTTACAACATTTAATACAGTGTAAATACCAAGCAAACAGCTGCTATGCTAACAACACGGAAACAGTTTGTACACATCTAGTACAGACTCATGTTTTTCAAAGCTCCAACTCAATCGTTCAATCCCAAGGATGTGGAGCCCATGGCTATGGGGGTGACCCTAAGAGAGCTAACTAGCCCTTCCATCTCTCCCACCAAGTGAGGCGCAGCAAGGAAGCCCTCCACAGCAAAGCCAGAGCTCTGATGATGGACTTCCCAGCTTCCAGCACTGGAGAAACACATTCCTGCTCTTCATACATTATCTAAAGTATTTTGCTCTATCAGGAGGAGTGGGCCAAGACAGATCCTATTCACACGTTTAAGATAGGGCAACTGAGACATAAAGAGGTTAGAACGTTGCCAAGGTCACACAGCTGGTCAACAGTAGGGATGGGAAGCCAGGCTGTCTGAGGACTGCCCATTCCTAAGAAGTCACAGCAGCCAGAGGTGCTGTAGAAAATAGCATACAGGCTTGTGCAACTGACCGGAAGCAGGGGCTGGCACTGTGGCCCAGTGGGTTAAGCTCCCATTCGGCATGCCTAGATCCCCTATCAGAGTACCAGCTGGAGTTCTGGCTCCCATATTCACAATCCAGCTCCTTGGTGATAACCCTGGAAAGCAATGTATGATGGTTCAAGTACCTGACACCTTTGTAGGAAACAAGATGGACTGCTGGCTTCCTCCTGGCTCGGCCTGGCTATTTGGCCATCTGGGAAGTGAATCAGCAGATGGAAGATTCTGTGTGTCTTCTTCCTGAGCTCGCTCTCTCTCCTCTCTCTCTCTCTCTCTCTCCTCTCTCTCTCTCTCTCTCTCTCATCACTTCCCTTTCCCCCACCAATTCCATACCTCCTCTCACCTAGCCTTTCAAATCAATCAATTACTTTTTAAACACAAAGGGAAACCAATGATAGGCTCCTAGGCTGACAACAGAAATAGTACATCAGAAATGTGGATGGTCATGAGCTTGGAAAGAACCTCTAGAACGCCAGCCAGGTGGAGCCAGTCAGGCCACAGTTGTCTTAGAGTTGACCCCATACAGGAAGAGGGTATTCCACCTTGCATTTGGCCTTGCATCCCAAATCAGAGGGCTTGGGTTTGATTCCCAGCTTCATGCTGATGAATACAGATCCTGGGAGATGGCAATGTTGGACCTGCCTTCTGGTTCCCGCCATCCGGTGGGAGACCTGGAGTGAGCCCTGAACTTCACCTTGACCAGTCACAACCACCACGAACATCCGCAGATACACACTGCTGGGCTACCCCCCTCCCCAATGCAGCCTCTGAGGGTCTTCCACAGGTCTGAGGGTGGGGAGGAGCCCCGGAATGCATTTTTCTAACAAATCCTCTAGTGCTATCAATGCCGGGACCACACTAAGCACTTGGAATCAGCCAGGAGTGACAAGTCAGGGCCTGGGGTCACACAGAACAGTTGGGGTACCCCCACAGTCACAAGTTGCCATCTGTCCCAGTGATTCCCCAGAGGCCACAGCACCTCCTCTATCCCTCCCATCCTAGCCTCCTCACTCCTGGCTGGGATTCAGCCAGGTGGACTGAGCTCCTCCAGGAAGCCTTCCTGGGTTTAGGCTCACTCAGGTGTTCTGACCATCACATAGTCCAAATGACTCGGCTTTCACGTGTCCACCCCGCCCCCCCACCACCACCACCAGCACCACGATGTGGGCCTTTCATCTTCCCAGCTTTAGCATCCAGCATATAGCCTGCCATGTTCCTGACACACAAGTAAGTGACAGGCATACACCTGTCCCCACACTCCGCAGGAAAGTCTCCACCAACCCCACCTTGTGGTAGCAGCTCCCACCCCATCCCCTGGAGGCCTCACAATGAATGGGCTGATGCTCACACACTGGGAGGGAAGGACATCCCTGTGTCCATGCGACTGCATCATGAAAAAAGGAGGCTCACATATGATCCACGCATGGCACCTCCAGGAAGGACGGGCCCAGCACACACACTTCTCCATTTTCTCTCCCACAGCAAGAGTGCACCATACAAACCAGTCATGTTCGCAAGTGCATACTGCACTGATAGGACTCAAGACACCTTAATTTCTGTCTAGAGCAGGAGCAGGGAATGCACAAGCTGGCAAAATCATTTGGTGTGGCCCTGCCCGGGCAACCATAGAATTGGCTCGAAATTCACTAAATCTAAATAGCAGGCTAATTTTTTTAAAACATATTTATTTTTGAAAGAAAGAGAGATCTTTCACACCTGGTTCCTTCTCCACTTGGCCACAATGGCCAGCGCTGAGCCAGGCTTACACCAGGAGTCAGAAGCTTCATCTAGGTCTCCCAGGTGGAAGGTAGGGACCCAAACACTTGAGCCAACTTCTGCTGCTTTTCCCTGGCCATTAATAAAGGGTTGGATCACAAGTGGAGGAGCCGGGACGTGAACCAGTGCTCCATATAGAATGCTGGCATCTCAGGCGGCTGCATTACCTACTATGCCACAACACTAGCCCCAAAGCAGGTTAATCTTAAAGCTGCTAATTCTGCATGGCCCATTAAAAAACGTTATAAATCTCCAAATGGCCCCTGGCAGAAGAAAGCTCCTTCACCCCCGATCTAGACAGTGCCTGGCTACCAGGGATGGAGGGCCTGACCTCAGAGATTTAAAAGAGACTGATTTATAATTTCAACACTCAAGGGCAACGGACATGCACAGTTCCTTTCCCATAGATCAACATCTCTGCGAGCGGCTATGATCAAAGGTCCCATCCGCAACACCTGCGGAACAGAGCTCCTCGCTGCCTCCTGCCCCACCTGCTGCAGGACAATAAAAGCTCAGATGCACCTTCCTTTGCACCTGTCCAGGTGTGAGCCAAGACACCCCTTGCACAGGTTCCTCTTGTCCCCCCCTCCCTGATGGCAAACGGGCAGGCGACCGGGAGGGTGCCTGGGACAGGGGAAGGACAGGGCTGAGCCGGAAATCCTGCAGGCTGCCTCCTTCCACCGAAGCCTCTGCATCCACCCACTTCCGGCCACAGTCTCTTATTCTCCAGGAACACTCAGCATAATGTCCTTTGCCACCCTGGTAATGGGGGCCCGAGCAAAAGGCTGGCCCTTAACCCTCCTGGGTTACATTCCTCTACAAGACCCTCCCGTCAAAGGCTGCACTCAGAGCAGGAAGACAGAGGGGCTTCCCAGCCCCCACCTGGCAGACACAGGATCCCTGAAATTACCACAAGCACCCCAAGGACACGGGGCAGTCCTTCCTAGGGGAACGGGGCGCAGGATTCCTGACCAGGAGATGGGCTCCTCTGTGATCCTGGTGAGGAGAGGTGTCGCTTGTCTGGAACACTCTAAGGAGCAGCAAGGATAAGGAGCTACCAGCACTCCCCAGTGCCAATGCCCGGCCACAGCCAAGTGCCACCACCACAAAGGAAACCCACGCACCACATCCTGTGTCCCATGGCACTGCCCCCACTGGATGGCACAGAGAATGCTACACAGAGAGAAGAGCAGCCAGTGGGAACGGAGGGCGGCCCTGGAACTCCTCTCTGAGGGTTCCTAGGTTCAAGGCCCCTCTCCCGCCTCTGGAGTCTCTGTTTCAACGCAGCAGCAGGACCCCCACTCCATGCACGCACCAGGTGAAAGGCTCCTGGAGGTCTGAGTTATGAGCAGCCGGGGTTCAGGTCTCAAGTCTTGTCGTTGGATGTTTGGTGGCCACCAAGGCATCCCTGACTTCCAACCCCATTAGGGAGTGGGAGACCTCAGCAGCTGCCCGGTGTGACAATCCTGATCGGAACAGCAGCACCCCACACAGAAGCAGTTGTCCAAAGGTGCCCTCCCTTCTCCCAAGCCTGGCAGTGCTGACCCATCTCATGAGGCCACTGTATGCCATCAGACCTCAGAGCACAACGCAGGGCTACAGAAGGTACAGTGCCCAGCACGGAGAGAGCAGAGGCATGGATGCGGGTCCGGGGAGAATGCGGCATGGATGCGGGTCCAATGGGATGCATGGGTCCAGCAAGGCCAGTACATCAGCAGCAATTACCCCGTGCCTGTCTAGACACACTTGCCCCACTGCTGTTTGATTGGCAATGCAGCAGTAAAGCAAACCACGCTGCACACTGACACCTCACTCTTTGCAAGCAGCACACATCCTCAAACATGTCAACTACTGGCTTCCAAAGCACCTGTAGGACCTGCAAGCCAGGTCCCTTGGGTGTTGCCACCAGCACTATGGAAATAACGGTAACAGCTTCCTGTGATGGCAGAATTTAGACTTCTGTGACGTTACGGAACCCACGTACCCCATTACATATCTCAATAGCAAGCTTGTTTTTTAGGTGTAGTTGAAGACATCCATGGATGCTTTCCATTCTTAGTGAATCTTTTCCAACATCTTGCAGCTAAGGCGAGGAAGGCCAGAGAAGGTTCGTTGTTTTTAGCTACAGGGGCCAACCCACCGAACTCCAGAACCAGGCGAGAGACTGGGCCCACCTCTGCTCTTTCTCCTCGATGTTTCCTTTTCGGGGCTACAACTCCGTGGTTTGTGCAACAGCAGCCCCCTTCTAGCTGGAAGGAAATGTGGGATCCAGTCGCTAAGATTACACATGGAAATGGAAATAAATAAGACTCATAAACCATACAGCTCTCGGGGATCCTACAGGCCTGCCAGCCAGGTGAAACCGAACACTCAACCAGCGGGAGGAGATGGCTGGCCATGGTCTTTCTCAGGACACTTTCTTCATGGTGGCCTGCAACCAGAAAGGGCCAGTGAGAGGCACGGGCGAGTGCTGAGTGAGTCCAGGAGCCCCGGGCCTTGTCGGGGACTTTCAGCAGTCCCTCCTCCCCCCCCCAGAGCACTGTCCACAGCCCACAGCTTCACTGTGTCAAGTATCATACCCTAAGAACCAAATAGAGCATGTCATTCCCAAAGCTCAACTCCAGCCCGTGCCTGAGCTGAGCTCAACAGGCTGGGGACCCTGAACCTCTGCCAACTGGGGAGAAAGGGCCCCCAGCAACAGAGAGCTGCAAGAATCCCCTTCCCCAGCCTCCTGCTTCTTGTCTCTAAGCTGGGACATTGGTGTACAGGGATATGAGGAGGAACTGACATGAGTGTTATTGTGTGTAAAGTCCTCGGAACAGTGCTGGTCCCTCACTGTCTAATAAAAGCTTCCACATTGCACAGAGCCATCATCCCAGAGCCACCTATTGGACTGCACCAGACTGAGGGGGCAAACTGCCTAGACGCAAAGCGACTGCGAGCCAGAGCACTCCCGCGCCCCTCCCTGCCCACGTCCTCCCACGCAGGATGCACTGAGCCCACGCCGTGTGCAGGAGAGAAGGGTGGGTGCAGAGGAGCAGAAGGAAGCCCGGGGGATGGTGGTGGAGGGGGGAACCACCATGGAAGGAAGGGGGGCGCAAGGTGTACTGTGAGGGCAGCTGGGGGGCTGAGGATGGCACCTGTGGGGGCACCTGTCGGGGGCCCTCGGCAAAAGCCCAGAAGAGAAGGAGAGTGCCCAGGGGAGGAACAGCAGGGAAGGAGGACGAAATCCACAGAAACCCTGGCACTTGGACAGGGAGAAAGAAACAGAATTCGGGGGGCCCTTAGGGGTAGATGAGGGAGGTTAAGAAACACGAAAGTGGAGGGGGAGGGGTGAGGCATGGGAACGAGGTTGAACCCAGCAGCGCGTGGTGGAGGGCAGGAGTCACAGAACAATGAGGTGAGGGCCTTTGCAAGATAGGATGGGGGCTTCAGGAGAAAGGGGGCGTTTGTCAGGACACGAGGAGGGGAAAGGGAAAAGAGTTTCTGTGCCTCTTGGCCGATGAAAAGAAAAGCTGATAAAGGGTGTAACGTGGAGGGGTTCAGGGGCGAAACGGCAGGCAGAAAGTAGGAGGGCACCTTAGGAGGGACAGGGAGGAGCCTTGCGAACACGTGCGGAATACAGCCCAAGTTTCTCCGTATTGTCATCATGGCCCCATGCTGGGACACAACCGGCCAGAGGCTTGTGTCTGGGCCCTTTGGGGCGTATTTGCTCACGCTTTGAAACTGCACCGCCGGACGGACGGCTGCCAACAAGGGGCAGCCTAAGTCCCCTTCCCGGGACCAGAGAAGCAACTTCCCCCGCCCCCAACCAAACCAGGTCGCCCCCCTCCGGGCCAGGGGTGGCCAATGACCGGATCCGAGTCTTTCTCCTGAAACGAGACCGAGCTGGGAGTTTGGGAAGCAACTTGCTATCGAAATTAAGTCCTCCAAACGCGTCTCTTGATGCGAGGGGCTTGCCACCCGAACCCATTAACGGGGACCTGGCCACTACCAAGCTCCCTCAAGCTTTGTTCACTGTGTCAGCCCAGGGAGCGCGGGATAAAGTTTCAGGATAATCCCCGGACGTGTCCTGCTGAAAACGGTCTTTGGGTCTTTCGCAAGAACGCCAGCCGCACGTCTCCCCCGGGAGCGACGCGTTGGGCCGGCTGGGCGGCGCCGAGCAGCCCTAAGGGAGAGGCTTAGCGCCCGCGGTGGCCCAACAGGTGAGCAGCCCTAACCGAAGAGAAGTTGGGAACAGGGCGCCCCCAAGCCAAGAAAGCCGTCGCCTGGAGACCGATTCTCACCTAACAGACCGCGCCCCGCGCCCGCCCGGCAGAGCCACGCTTCCGCGGCGCAGCCTCACCTAGTTGCAGCCCTCGCTCCGCGGAGCCTCCGAGGTCGGCGGATCCAAGCCGTTCCTGCATCCCAGGGCCGGCCTCCGGTGCTGGCGGAGCCCAGGAGCTCGCGCGCCCTCAGGAGCCTGCGTTCCGACGCGCACAGCCAAGAGCTGGTGGCGCGCTCGGCGGCAGCGGGAGAAAGCGAGGCGCGCGCTCCGGGCCCGCGCCAGGTCCCCGGGCCACGCCTCCAAAGCCGAGCGTCCCCGCCACTCCAGGACACGCCTTCCACCCCGGCTCACCCCACTGAGCTCCAGAACCACTTCCCACCCACTCACTCCCACGCCCACCGGACCCCGCCGCGCTGGCCACCCTCGCTCTCCGTCCCCCAGGACCGTTCCCAGTCCCTTCAGCTGCACCTAGCTCACCTCCAACCCAACGTCCCCTCCCGCCACCACCCCCACAGTCCGGGTCCCCTAAAGCCGACTGTCCCCACCACCCCCGGCCAACCTTGCAGTCCCGCCCAGGGCGGGAGGAGCCACCGTGTCGCCGGGGCAACCGCCTCCCGCGGCCCACTCGCCCCACCTCTGCCCGGGCGAGTTCACTCCGGGCGAAGGCTCTTGTGGCTGGGCTTCGGGAGCAAAGGGAAACGAGGTGAGGATTTGCAAGCCTACCGATTTCCCCAGAGCCTGGGGCGACTGTGGTGTGGAGAACCCGGCTCCAGGTCGGCTCGTGAGCGCACCTGAAACCCCAGGTTGCACGCTGAGATCTGGGCCCCAAACTTCCCTGGCGTGATTGCCTCCCGTTAGAGAATTCATCAAACGAAAACATTCTTCCAGAAAGTGGAGTTTTCTAGACGCTTGCTTTTGGCGGTTAGATCCTAGAATTTGTACTATTAAGCACGCGTTATTTGGATCATCAGAGGACAATGCCATTGTGGTTAAACTACGCAGCGTGAAATTATTACTACTCGATGAAAGTCAAAATTGATTTTTTATCTCCTTTTAAGTAATGAAAAAATGACTATGATATTGTAGTCGATACATATATCCTTTGCACTTGTGGAACCCCGTTAGAATGTACCACAAGGGGTAAAGTCAGAAACGAGGGGCATTGCCTCATCGTGATGGGCCTGTGTGGGTTCCTCAGTTGGCAAGGGATACATCAATGTAATAGAAGATGCTAATTACAGACACGCTGCATGGAGGGAAGACTATACTTTTCTCTAAAAAATAAAGTTTAATTAATACACTAATAATAAGCTTCAATAAACTCCCTTAGAAAATAAAGCCTCATGAAAATATACACCAAAATAGTAATGGTGACTAGCTGAGTTGTGTAAATACGGGGTTAATTTAGTTTACTCCTCGAATTCTATTGAAATTTGCACATTCTCAACAATGAGCGTGTTTGATGTCTTGTTCAAAAATTCTATGGGAAATGAATATTCTGAAAAAAAAATTGCATGGATTTTCAAAACTGTTTGCACCAAAGCAGATGTATTTTTAATTACACTTTTTGAAAGGACCTGCCCATTATGTAAAGCAGAATAATATTACAAAATAAGCCCTGGAAAGTTTTAGGGACACAAAAGGGGAGGCAGATATGTATTCCTTTGTATACAAGGCTTATTTGTTTATTTATGTATTTATTCGTGTGAAGGGCAGAGTGGCAGAGACTGCTTGTGCACTCCCCAGCTGACGACAATGGCCAGGGCTGGGCCAGGCTGAAGCCAGGAGCTCCATCTGGGTCTCCTACGTGGACCATCTTCTGCTGCCTTGTCAGGTACGTGAAGAGCGGCTGGAGGGGAAACTAGAACAGCGGGGTGGGCACCAGCAGTCTGACATGGACCTTGCAGCCTCCACACGCTGTATTTCTACTTCATATAGCCAAATCTGCATGAAGCGATCATGAATGTTAGAATGCAATCTATTTTAGAAATATTGAAAAAACACCACGGGCTAAACTGAAGGGGTTTTGTTGTCTCTGTAGAAGTAGCACAAATTTGACACACAGACTTTCATGGAAGCCAGGGGCTAAGTTGCAGAGATCCTGGCTCCCGCTGCTAATTTCAGCTTCCTGCTCAAGTTGGGAGGGAGGTGATGGCTCACCTGCTTGGGAACCGTCTGTGGACAGCCCGGCCCTATGCTGCCTGCCCGGCATCTGAGGAGTGACAGCCAAGGGAGCACCTCCTTTGACTGTCTGTAACTCGTTCTTCTGTCTTTCAAATAAACATAAACACATTAACATATTAAAAGAAAAAAGAAAACCAGGTCTGAAAGCATCATTTCTGCCAGTTTGGAAATCACATTGATATTTACATACAGTGCTTTTTCTAGGAAAAAAAAATCACTATATTGGAAACTAAGGCCTCAGGGGAACAAGCCTGGCCTTCAGGTTTCTGCAGTGTTATAGACTTGGCCTAAAGACATCCTTCTCCCTGACGTCCTGTGTAACCTTGGACAAGCACTTGGCTGAGAGTCAACTTCCTCTTCAGTGAACAGGTACAAGGGGAATGAAAACTTTCACCTATGTCTGCACTCTTGGTGTCATCTCGGCACACAGTGGTGTCTGATAATTGCTAGTTCCTGTCCTTTAAGAAGCAAAACAAAACAGAAAAACATTTTCCAGGGCTTCTGTAAGAACCATGGACTTCTGGGACAAAATATTATTTCTGGATTCAGATTAGAAACTTATTAGAAGTCAGGATGGTTCAAGAGAAAAATCATTGATCTGACTTAGAGAGGTGGAATATTGCCACCCTCACTCTGTTTTCAGCTGCGTGCATACCACGGGTAAGTCACAAACTCTAGTTCTCAGTCTTCTTGAATGAGAATTTAGAACCTTCTCTTTCCATCATTGCCTGGGGAATCAGCATGTGATAGCTAAGTTTTGTTTGTTTGCTTGCTTGTTTTTTAACTGCCTGAGTTTCCGGAGATGGCTGCTCTCTGCCCAGGCAGCCAGCATCACTCCAAGCCCTGATTATTAAGGCCAAAGTCTGCATTCTGTTCGTCCCTGCAGGTAGAATCTTGCAACTCTCATTTTGACCTTTCTTCCCCTCTCTTCTGATACTACCAGCAGTTAGTATCAACAGCAGCCGGTTCAAAACATTCAGCTGAGACTCGTCCTAACAGCCCTGACACTTCCTACAGAACCCTGGCTTTCACCAAGTTTAAGGCATCTGTTTGTGTTTTACATGATAACATCCCAAATGTTGTGTCCTCCAAATGAGGCAGCGTCTTTTCATTCATATTTTTGGACCACCTCATCTTCCATTCTTTCACAATCATCATTTCCCTTAAGCCTCAGAGCAATGGTTGGACTTCTGGAACCATTCTTCTTTTGCAGGTGAGGAAATGAATTGCAGACACCATTATGTGAAGTCACAGTGGTAGTAAGGGAGAGGACCAGGACTGGAACTTCTGCTTCTTCTGTCTGAAGAAAGCCCTCTTAGGCAGGAGTTGGCAGGGGCTTCTAGAAGGGTCAGGGCAAGGAAGAAAACACCTTTGTCCTCATGTTACTTTCATCCTTGAGGGTCTTCCACAAAGCAACAATTCCAGCCTCTGCCCCCACCCTTTACTGACTTGTAGGAAAAATCTCTTGGTTCCTATGTGTTGATACAACAAACCTTATTTATTAACTTATTTATAGCTCCCAAGATTCATTCTCTGTTGCCCATCTTCCAGCCCAGACTACTGCAGGGAGCAACCTGGGGTCAGTGTTTGGACACGGTGCACTAGGACTTCGCCTGGCCGAATAACTAAGGTACAGACCTAGCCAGAGAACCAGGGGGACACTCAGGGTTACCAACAAGAATGGTGCACACATTTTCCAGTGGACGTTTATCAGTAAGACTGCACATGTCTTTATCTTCGTCAAGCAGTGCCCAATGTTGAGCTTGGTTGTGAAGTTGAGAAGGGAAGGAAGAGAGATTGGATGGCCCAAGATTGGCCCTGCAGCATCCCAGGTAAGGTCCAAGACACTAAGTCTCTTCTGGTCTCTTGCCATGTAGTTTCAGGAAGATCAGCTAACCTCACTGTGACTGGATCCTTCTCTGTGAACTGTTGGAGTGAAGATCAAGGGTGACAAGGTGTGTCGAGTCCTCGCTCAGTGTCTGGCATGTGGTCAGATGCTCAGCTAAACGGCACCTACCGTCCACTAGCATGGATAAGGATGATTTCTATCCAAGCAGACGTAGCTCAGATTTAAAGCTTGCTAGGGTGACAGGACAGGGGCAGGCATTTATTAAATGACCTTCACCTATGATCATTTGTTCAGGCAAGAGTGGGAGGAGCCCAATTCATTGGGCCTCAAAGCCAATGGCCTTAGACCGCACAGGAGTGGCCACAAGCCAGTGCAGGGTGTCCCTGGCCACCCAGGCAGGCAGAAAAGCTCTCACACCTAAATTTGCAATGAACGGGGCATTTGCAGGAAAGAGAAGAGAGTGAATACACGATCCTCTCCCCACAATCACCATGGAAAACAGTATTGTGAAGTCTATAAAACTGAAAACAGAATCACTGCACTCTAGGGACACAGCAACAAGAAAGGAACAGACATGGTAACACCCACGTCCACAACAACATCAGTCACAACAACCACAAGCTGAAAGCAACTCACACCTCCAGGGAAGGCCAGTGCGTAAGCTAAGTGTGGTCCATACACACGATGGAACGCTACTGAGCCTTCAAGAGGAACAGAATCCTAGCATGCGTGCCCCTTGAGGACACTGGGTGAGTGAAGTATGCCAGTCCGACAGGTGTCTGTGGCCATCACACACCTAAGAGAGAAGGCAGAGTGATCGTTTCAGGGGCTAGGTAGGGCAAGCTGATAGTGGTTTAGTGGGAAAAGCATTTCAGTTTTTGCAAGATGAAAAGATGGATGGTGGTGAGGTTGCCTAGCAGTATAAAGGTACTCAATACACTCACTTGTGAACTTAAAAACAGGTAAGATGGTAAACCCTGTGTATATTTTACCATCGTTTAAAAAAAAAAATGGCCCCAGCTTTTTGACCGGCGTGCCTGATTTTGCACAAAGCCATTGGGATTGGGGAAAATGTCTGTGTCTGCAACTGGCTGATTCCAGCGAGATCTGGAAGCCCTGGTAGCCTCTTTGTAAATCTAGGATTAAAGATGCATGGATTAGTTTGGAAGAGCAGTCTTCTAGAGTGATTTCCCATAAGCAATCTCTGCCTGTGCTTTAATCAAGTAACCCCTGACATCGTGTCTTCCTGCCTACATTGTCATGATGGATATCCTCATCCATCAAGCTTTGGTTTACCACTTGGACCCCTTCTTCTTTACACAGGGTGCACTTAATGCTCTTTCTGAGTGGACTCTGTCCCTGGGGATGGGGAGGCACACAGACCTCCCATAGAATTCCCCTTTGACCCTTCATTGCCTGGTGGCTTTGTACAAATTGCCCGGCACCTTCATTTCTTTTTGGATAAGGTGGAAGTAATACGACTTGCTCTGCATGGCAACAGAGACTATATGAGGTAATAGTCAACATGAAGAATTTGAGCTTGCCTGATTTATCGAGTGTGTGATAAAAATGACTATCAGGAGGACACACACACACTCGCCAGTTGAGGAGTGAGGTCTGCCATTGACTTACTTCAAGTTCACTTCATTGATGCCTACTCTGGCTTCCGCTGGTGTCATGGAGTACCTGGAATCCAGCATCAACTTCACAAAGAGATCGCATGCTGCTTGATGATAGTAATGCTTCTAAAATTTGATTTGCTTAGGATCTTCCATAATTCCAAGTTTATAGTAGTGCTAGGTATTCAGTAAAATACATAATAGTCATAATAACATGCTATTAGTTACATAATGTAATAAACTAGGTACTAAAACAGAAAAATAAAAATAAAAATAAAACTTATTGCTGAAACCAGAGACCTTAACAGTCTAGGCAGAGACCCAGTTCCTTTTGACTGACTTTTTTATGTTTCACATTAATACAATAATTCTTTTTAACTCTACATTTCTAAGTACATCCCTAGTAACAACCAAAGCAGGCTACTATCCTCTGAGATGTGGCATGTCACCAGCTTTGAGTTTCAGTTCAGACCAATCCCTTCCCTTTTAATGCCCAAATCCATGTTTCCTGCCCCCAACACCTGACTTCAGAAGTGCAGAACAAATGGGAGAGGACCCGATGATTCACTGTTTACCTGTGAGGAGCCTTCCAGCACCAAGAAGCAAACTAAGCAGACATATTTCAGGTGGAGTTAAAGCATTCACTAAGGCAATAGATGGTGAGCATTCAGATGTGAGTACAGGAAAGACAAATAAACGCATGTGCTGGGAAAATAAGCTACTGTAAGGGAATCACATTTGTGGAGTGCTTAAGAAAACAGTGCTGTTTTGATCTGAGTAGGACTTGTCACCCCAAACTCAAGCAGATGTTGAAGAGCTGATATCTTAATGGTTGATGTTTAGGGGTGGAGACTTAATCCAGTTGCCGAGGCTGGGAGGCTGGGCTGCGGGCTGTTTATGGGTCCACTGGGGATGCAGCCTCGGAGGGCGGAGCTCACGTGAGAGGGCAGATTATCATTACAGTTCACGCTTGGCCTAGGTTCTCACTCATCTTTCTGGCATCCCATGAAGTCATTCCTGTCCATCTTCCATGACCAGAGTCCCCATAGCCCCAACTTCGGGACCCACCTGATCCTGAACTTCAACCTCCCCAGAAACTCCTCTCTCCCCAAAAGCTCCTCCCCAGTATTTGAGTTAAACAGAAAACAGACTCACGCAAGTGCTAAAGGTAAGCACCTGACCAGAGTCAGCAGGCGTAGTCCTTAGACCAGGGGTGGGGCACATCTGACTTGGAGCGTGGTATAATGCTGATGAAATCATTTGGCCTGACCCTGCCAAGACAACAGCAGACAGGACTCCGAATTCAAGAAATCTACAACAGGTAATTGCTACAGTAATAGTTAGGTATGGCCCATGAATGATGTTATTAATATGTAAATGGTCCTTGGCAGAAAAAAGGATCCCCTCTCCTTCTGGGATTAGACAGAAATATTGAAATTCTGGAAACTTCTCAGAGTTTCTGCATTGTTTGACATATACAAACTGCTTCCTGAACATGCTTGAGAATGAGACTGGTAATGTTTACAAGCCATAAAGCTGAAATGCTAGCTGTCACTCTAACAGGTGCCCTCCTCTCAGCCAGAGCACACTTTGGGCCCCGCCCACAGCCATGCAATCTTTTGTAACATTCCATGTTTACTTTCTAAGGGACTGCCAGTCATTTTCTCAGAATGGCTTAACCACCACCTTATCCCACCCTCGCTAATGCTTGATGATGACTTAGTCCCAGGTTTTTTTTTTTTAATCAGAAAAAATAAAGTGATATCATTTTTTCTGTTCTGAATTATTCATTTTAATAATTATTTATTTTATTTATTAGACATGTAGAGAGAGAGAGGGAGACAGAGAGAGATGATCCATACACTGGCTTACTCCCCAAAAGCCTGCTATAGCCCAGACCTAGAACTCAGGCCAGAGATCCCATGTGAGTGGCAAGGATACCACTGACTTGAGCCATGACCTGCTGCCTCTTGGGTGTGTATCACAAGAAGCTGGCATCAAGACTCAAGCCCAGGCACTCCATCGTGGGATGCAGGCATCTCAGCAGCACCTTGACAGAAGTGTCAAGTGCCAACTCTCTGTCCTGAATCGATGAACTGTAATGGTGAAGTATTTTTGTTATTACTAGAATTATTACTGTCTCGGGTGTGATTACCATGTGTGGGTACTGCATAGTGTGTTTAATTTCACTGTCAAAGTTACTCTATAGTAGAGAAAGCTTTAAAAAGATTTATTTATTTTTATTGGAAAGGCAGATCAGATTTACAAAGAGAAGGAGAGACAGAACAATCTTCCATCCACTGTATACTCTCCAAATGGTCACAGTGGCCAAAGCTGAGCTAATCTGAAGCCAGGAACCAGGAGCTTCTTCAGGGATTCCCATGCAGGTGCAGGGCCTCAAGCTCTGGGCCATCCTCCACTGCTTTCCCAGGCAATGAGCAGGGAGCTGGATGGGAAGCAGGGTTGCTGGGATTAGAACCAGCACCCATGTGGGATCCTGGTGTGTGCAAGCTGAGGACTTTAGCCATGAGGCTACCGTGCCAGGCCTGACCACAGGGCCTTTGCACAAACTACATTAACCTCTGAATATCTCCGCTGAATGTGTCCGTGGCTTTCGCATACCTGTAAAGCTCCTTCCAGTGGCAGCTCTCCACTAGGCAGGTCAAGGCCATTCTGTCTCACAAGTTCAAGTCTGTGCTTCCCATCCTGCCCTTCCTATCTGTGGAACAGAGCAGCACTCATCCTTCTCCAGAGCTGTTTTTTGGTTCATGTGTCTGTCTTCACCACCAGCAACCAAGCCTCTGGAGTTCCTGGTGCCTGGCATCACATCTGCCAGGAAGCACTTAATAAAGACTCATTGGATTCTGATGCACTGGAAGGGGAGGACTTCAGATGCAGAGTCACTTCAGCAAACTTTATGGTTTGACAACTGCTAAGCGGCTGAGATTCAGGTCCAAGTGTTTTACCCACGAATTCAGCATCTTTCCACAGCCACAGCTGCAAGAGATGTCCGTGAGCATGGTGCGAAGTTCACAAGCACCAGAGGCAGTATCTCTTCGAAGTCCACCCAAGCCAGAATCAAGCACAAAATTCTCGTGCTCTGAAAAGGCGGTGGCAGAAGACAGACAAAATGTTGGGATGTTTCTTAATCTTCAGATCACATTTCAACAGTAGGAGCTGACTCTCGCCTCTGAATTCAGGAGACACGTTTTACTAGTCAGATTTTCACAGTTATAATGAAATACCTGATGCAACACGTGGTATTCCTCTTTAGCTCAGGCATCCCCTGGTTTTGGCTCTGCTGAGGCAGGTGCATAACGATGGCCACAACTGTGAGAAGAAGGGTCATATGACAGGCCAGGAAGTAGAATGGTTGGGGCCAAACTCAGGCTGTTCTATCAACCTTCCCAGGAGAGCTAACTTCAAGGGCACGCCCCTGGGAGGCCCCACCTGCCAGCACTATCATTAAATGAAGCCTCTACCCGCCGAGGACCATTAACTCATGACTTCAAGGTTTAAATATCTGCATGATTCAGAAACCAAATCGTGTCCCAACCACAGCACACCAAGACACGGATGTAAAGAGAAATGACAAACAATGATAACCTTTACTTCATGCCATGAATGCTCATATCCTTATCCTGCCTGGGGTTGGCTTACCCAGTTCTGGTAAGAACTCAGTGAACTGATTTCAGGATCCACTGACAAGACAGTGATCTATCTGAGTGTGAGATGATGCTGCTAACAGCAGGTGCAAACAGGACACCCGGGCCGGTGTGCCTCCGCTTCCTCCTCTAGCAGCCTCTTCCTCTCCGCTGGGGATGCTCTAACAGCTGCCCTCCAAATGTACAGATGTTATTCTCCTGTTTCCGGTACGTTCTAATCATAGCTTCAAGCTTCCAGAAATTTCATTTATACCATAACACTTGATATCAAAAAGGGGCTCGTTTCTAGTTTAATATTGCCACAAAAGAGAAAGTCCAAAACTCAGTTTTGCAAATTGCTCAGACCTAATCTCCCTTGAAGGCGAGTTGGGTGTACAGACCAAAATTACCAAAGTTAACCTAAGCCCTGGACCCCTGGGTGACACTTTGAACCCCTCACTTCCTCAGCTACTAATGATGCTACTCTCTGTTCCAATGTAGCATGCATATTCTCATCGCACTTTGCTTGTAGATGGGGGTTTACGTGCCACCAAGCCTTGTCACTTCCCAGAGTCCCAGAGTCCCCTGTATGTGGCACACTGGGTACAGCCTATCCTGGTAGAAGAAAACGCGTGTGAATAATAAACCAGGAGTTCTGCTGCAAGTCACAGTGACTCCTGTGTCATCCCTCTGCTCTTGGCTCCCCTCCCTGCCTTCCTCAAGTTTCCAGATCTCTCTACACACGCTGGAACAGAACAGTCTTGTTTCTGCTTTTGGCTGGTCTCATCTGTTTGGTTCATGAAGCCTTGCCTATGATGTCAGACACTGTAGACACAAGGAAACAGTTGCCAACACATGCTCCGTGGACTCTCCGCCTGTGCCAGCCTTGGTGTTAAACCTCTGCCCAGTCCTATTAGAATGGCAACGTTATGCTGGTCGCACTTAGGCCAAGTATTTCTAGTCGTGCTTCAGGGCACAGACTCCATCAGCAGCCTTGGGAGGCACTGTTCCTGAGCAGGCACTGAGGTGGTTCATTTGTCTAAGGTTGCCAAGGTAATTCCTTAGCACAGCACGCAGGCACACCCCCAAGCCGTTCCTATTCAACTCTACGGGAATTGCTGCTCTGGGAAACACATAAAACAATCCC
Source organism: Ochotona curzoniae (assembly GCF_017591425.1). Classification (NCBI taxonomy): domain Eukaryota; kingdom Metazoa; phylum Chordata; class Mammalia; order Lagomorpha; family Ochotonidae; genus Ochotona; species Ochotona curzoniae. The sequence goes on along the minus strand of NW_024465816.1, from coordinate 7,628,053 downwards.
TGTGCTCCGTGAAGCCACACAAGATCACGTAGACTCCCCCCCATAAATCACCACCAACAAACTTCTTCCCAGGAACACTAATGTGGCAGTAACAGGCCTAATCAAAGGACTGCATATTAAAAAGAGGTGTTACTATCCCAGTAAAGAAATACCGTAGCAAATAGAGGGCGTTAGCTTTTAAAAGGGTGGGAAAGCCCATGACTCAGCGATTCTGAGTATATGGTGAATTCAGAGAAGGTTCTTGAACAATTCCTGAATGTTCAGAATTCACGGCACATCAGCCACAGAAAGGAAGCCTCAGAAACAACCCAAGTGTCCACCGATGAATGGATAAAGAAAACTGAGTCCATGTAGGCACACACAAGAGGGAATACCAGTCACCCTTAAGAGCAAGGAAATTCTGATCAGCGCTGTGACATGATGAACCTCGAGGAGATTATGCAACTTAAAAGAGCCAGACACAAAAAGACAAACACAGCTAGCCCTCTGTGCCAGGGACTTCGACACCCATGGAGCCAAGCAACCTCGGAACAAAAATATTCCGGAAAAAAATTAAGCTGCATTTGTATTGAACACACACAGACTTGCTTCCTTGTCATTTCCTCCCAAATGATATAGGATACCTAGTAGGCATTATCAGCAGCCAGAGGTGGCTTAAAGTCTATGGTCTAAGGTCCATGCAAGGGCCCGGCCACTTTGTGTCCCAGCTGCTCCACTTCCCATCCAGCTCCCTGCTTGTGGCCTGGGAAAGCAGTCGAGGACAGCCCAAAGCCTTGGGACCCTGCACCCGTGTGGGAGACCTGGAGGAAGTTCCTGGCTTCTGGCTTCAGATCAACTCAGTTCCGGCTGTTGTGGTCGCTTGGGGAGTGAATCATCGGACAGTTCTTCCTCTCTGTCCTCCTAAAGACAGAAGAGATTTCTCTGTCTCTCCTTCTCACCCTAATCCTGTCTTTCCAATTTAAAAAAAAAAATCTTGAAAAAAAAAATAAACTTAGAGTTCATGCAAATGCTACTTCATTTTATATAAGGGGCCCAAGCACCTGCAGGGACCTTGCCACTAAATCCCTCCCTCCCCTACACCATGGCCACTGAGCACGACTGAGATGAAGTGATGGGAGAGCGCAAACTCACAAAGATGAGAAGTGGAATGGCAGTTGCCAGGAGGTGGAGAGGGGAGCACTGGCTCCTAAGTGCCGAGTTTCCTTCTAGACAGCTGAAGTGTTTTGAGGGTGGGTGGTGATGTTGGCTGCAGAATAGTCGTGCACGCAACTCCCTTAGAAACTGCTTGGATGGCCCATTTTATGTTCTGTGTGTCCCACTGAGGCTTTTTACAGAGTGTAGGTTGCTCCACCGTGGCTCAACACTGCTGAATTGCAAAGACAAGGGTAAAATGCACATGGACTGCGAGGGTGGAGAACGTCTCACTTCCTGGAGGGAGAACTCAGCAGGGAAGAAGTGACTGTGGCCTTTGTCGACACAGTGTGGCTTTTGGCTGCATGGGGCCGTTCCCACCCTGAGGCTCTGTTGGCAGAGCTGAGCAGGAGCATGCGCAGGAAAACCGCTGCCGCCAGCATCGCCTTCTCTGTTAAGCTAACTCACCTGGCAGAGACTCATTTGAACAAAGCAGACTCTAGCACAGCATCACGGCTGAGTTGCCCGGTAGTCAACCTTCTCCTTTCTATTGTCACTGCTTTGTGTCCTGTCCGAGTTATTAGACACACCACACATCAAGATATCATCCTGCCCCTCACCCCGTGTCAATGAATCAGGCTTGAGGAACATCTTAAGGATCAGGTATCGTTTTCCTACCGTCTGTGGGCATGGAGTTGTAAATTCTGGAAAATAATGAACTCCTTGAGATCCTATGGGAAAATAATATATACATGTAAATATATATGCATGTGTGTTTATGTGTATGTACACACACACACACACACACACACATATATATATAGAAAGAGAGAGAGAGATCAAGAATCAATGAAACATTTCTTTCCCTTTATTTCCATAGCTTTTTAGGAAGAAAACATTTCATGTCAGAGTAAGGTCTAGTAAAAAGCTGGAACTTTGCACATCCACAGAGTGCAGGCTGTGTTTAAGACTGCACTAAACACAGCCAGTCACAGCGGAATAGCTTTAGCTGCACAGACACATACCGATTAAATACCTAATGTAATCATGACCTCTAAGAATATACAAATGATAAACAAGAAAGCTATTGGCTATGTTTTCCATTTCTGCATACTTCTTGTAATTTATTATCTGAAAGAATGCTTTAGAGGCTATTGAAGGCCTAAATTGCTCTATGCTAATTGTCACACTGGATTATGAATTATCTCCTGGTAAGACTATGTTGATAAGACTATAAACCACTTAGCTATATATCTCCCTAGCAATTTTTAAATGAAAAAACTTAACTAATTAAGCTCATTTGAGATGTAGAGAGACAGAGAGCGCCTATCTGCTGCTTCAATCTTCATATGCCAGGAGCTGGGAACCCAAGTACTCGAGTTCGCACCTGCTCCCTCCCAGGGTGTACACGCAGGAGGTTTACGGTCCGTGCAAGGCTCCAATTTCCTATATCCCGGGAAACTGGATTGAAAGCAGCTCTGGGACCTGAGTGAGATTTGGACTGCAGGTATCTCAGCTGATACACCAAGTGCTTGTCACTCCCTGCTCCCTCCAGTCCAGCCCATGTGGAAGCCAGTAACAGTCACAGAATGACTGGATGGTGGGCTTGAAGAGGCGGACAGGGGAGGGAGAGGTTGGAACCTGGCTGGTTAATTGAGTCAGATTTGAGAAAGCCTGATCTATTCAGACAGGTCCAGTGCCAACAAGCTATCCATCTGCTGCAGCTTGAAGAGCCCCTTCAAAAACACATTTGGACATTCAACTCCAAAGCCTCACATTAATGGAGGTGGAAGGTCATTGGGAGGGGACCGGGATCAGATGAAATCATGACACTGGGGCCTCTGAGATGGAATTCCTGGCTTTCGGGGAGGAGGAAGGTGAGAGGAGAGTGTTCTGCCTTGCCTTGAGGTCCTGCACAGCCTTGCCAGCACGAGGGCCTCGCCAGCGGCTGAACAGCCACTGCATCCATGCCAGCAGACTTCTCAGTCTCCAAGACCGTGAGCCAAACAAACCACCTTTCCATAACCCAGCCTGCGGTGCTCGGTTACAGCAACAGCAAGGGGACCAAGCCTGTGTCCTTTGCATAAAAGATCACAGAGGAAAAACAGAGAGAGGACCTGAGTTCACCTCCCAGCTTCCAGCGGGGTCTTGAACGCTCTGGGAAGGAGGACCAACATCGCGTGGCGCTCCCAGAAAGCACTCGGTGTGGGCAGCAGGTTGTCTTCCCTGCTGCTCTCCCAAGCACAGCGACCACCCATCCTAGATGGGGCAGGTTTCACCGATGTGACATCATCTTATCAACTTCAGAACACCCACGTGAGATAGATGTCATCATTTCCATTTTCCCGGCGAGGAAACTGGGCAAATAATCTGCCAAAGCCCATCTGGCTGGAGAGCCGAGGGTTAAAGCTGTGTGATTTCTGTCGCCTACCTACATGAGCCCTTGACCTTGGATGCCACTGTGCTAGGTGGCTTGAAGCAGCTGGCAAGTACCTGAGAGGGTTAGCTGCTGCATCTTCCCTTTCTAAGATGTCTTTTGTGTTTTGTAGGGTGAAGTTAAGTGAAGATTCTATCAAGGAATCCCCAACCTCAGGTACCCCATCCAGCTTTACAACTGATAGCAGAGTTGGTGAGGTTTGGGAAGAAAGACTACAACTCAGAAAAGAACACCTTTTCTTTAAAAAAATGTTTAAAGACTTCTTTATTTTTCTGGGAAAGGCACATTCAGAGAGAGAGAGAGAAACGAGAGAGAGAGACAGATGGAGAGAAAGATCTTTCTTCTGCTGGTTCACTTCCCAAGTGGCCACAATGTCCAGAGCTCAGCTGATCCAAAGCCAGGAGTCTCCTCTGGGTCTCACATACAGGTGCAGGGTCCCAAGGCTTTGAGCCATCCTCCACTGTTTTCCCAGGCCACAGGCAGGGAGCTGGATGGGAAGTAGAGCAGTTGGGACATGAACTGGCACCCATATGTGTGCAAGGATTTAGCCACTGAACCATTGCATCCAACTCCCCCCCCTCCAATTTAGAATTCATCTTTTAAAAGGGACTAATGATCAGTTGATTCAAAATGCAAAAGAGTAGATTAATGAATGTGTTGCATTATCAGGGCTTGTGCAATACTTTATTCTGATTGCTGTCTACCAACCTCTCTTCATCTACCACTTAGATTTTTAAACATTTTTATTCATGAATTTACTAGAGAAGTAGACAGAGCTAACGCACATCCCCTGGCTCTCTCCACACTAGCCTACAGCAGCCGTGGCTGGGTGGGGTGAAGCAGGGATCGGGAACTCAATCCCAGTCTCTCGAGAAAAGGTCCCAATCACTTAGAGCATCACCTGCTGCCTCCCGGGGTGTGTGTTAGCATGAAACTGGAAGGGACTTTGTATTCAGGCACTCTGGTGTGGGATGCAAACATCCTAATCGGTGTGTTCACTGCTAGGCCAAACACCTGTCCCATGGATGATAATGATTATTGGAAATTTTTAGTATGAAAGAGAATAAGAAAAGAAAAAGGAGAAAGGATGGAAAGGTAGAATAGGAAATGACGTGCCCTTGCCTGATAACCTGCAGTTGCCTTAAATGCTAAAGTCTTTCTACACTTGTGTTCTCATGCACCTGACACTCTCTGTAGACTTTGCAACAGCCTCTTAGGTCAGAACGTGATGTGGCAGGTCCTTCACCCAGCGACAGGCACAACGGCACATCAGTCACCCCAATCCTCCTGCCCCACGGCCTCTCCTTTTTGCTCCCCACCAAAGTAAATATCTTAAGATTCAAGTTATTCTCTCATCAAGGTCAGTTTCTGCAGGCATCCAACCCAAACAATTTTTTTCCTTCTATTTAATTTTTGATTTTATGGTACAAGTCCATAGGCTCTGGGATTTCCTTACTCCTTCCCCAAATTCCCTCCCCATAACTGATTTCCCCGATATTATTACAATTGTATAGTCCTTCATAAGCAGTCATAAGTCCATCATTCTGCTATTGAAGTGTGTCCTGAAATTGCTGAAACAGACAATGGCAGACAGTCCAGGATCCTAATGTCAATATATATCCAATAGTTTCATTGGGAGTCCGTCTTTGATTTGGAAGTAAAGATGCATACTGCATTATATATTCACATGTGGATGATATCTCTATTACACAGATACTATACATTCCCTTAAATGAGAAACCATGAAAGAAAATCAACAACAGGAAGAAAGACAAAACAAAAGATTTATAGCACCATGGAGTTAAGTAACACGCTATCGAATAACCAGTGTGTCAATGAAGAAATGAAACCAAAAACACAAAAGCTTCTTGGAGAAAATGATGCTACTGTGTGATCTATGACTCAGTGAAGAACTTAATAAAAGAAACTATTTTGAAGAAATGAAAACAAAAGCAATATCAAAACCCAAGCAGTTTGTAACCCGCTAAAGGCGGGGGTCGGAGGGATCGTTGATTGGGCATTGAGGATGCCAGCTTAGTCTTCTCGAATTCCTGGTGTATTATCCCAAGATGATGCTGGCTGTTGCACTAGGCTTCCTGAATCAGGACCGCTAGTGCTCAGGCTTTTGAGTGATTACCTTAGCCCATTTTCTGTTGCTATAAAGAAATATCGCCACTGGGCATTTTATCAGGAATAGAGAGGTTTATTTAGCTCACACTTTTGGAGGCCAGAAGTCTGAGATCAGATGATTTGGGAACTCTTAGCAGAGGCCATCTCGGTGTGGCTGCACCTGCAGAAGAGCTTATATGGCAAGACAGGAAGCCAGAGAGAAGCAGGGGTCAGGCTTACTCCTTCATGACAGCCAGCCATCCTGAGTCCTACCCAGGATCTATGTCACCCTTTCTCAGAATGGCAGTGTCTGAGACGACCTAACCATCTCCCACGCATTCCCACCTGCTGAAGGTGCCACCATTCAACACCACCACACCAGGATGAAGCTTCCAGTCCGTGAACCTCTGGGGGATGAAACATGTGCAGAGCAAGGCCTTGAGCTAACAGATTCCTGAGAAACACAGACTGTAAAATTCCAAAAAGAGAAGAAATAATTATCTCTTAATGGGGCAGGCCTATTGGTGCAGCCAGACAAGCCACTGCCTGGGATGCCCACGTCCCGCGTCAGATTGCTAAGGGTTGAGTCCTACCTCTGCTTTTGCTTTTTAATTTTTTAAATGATTTTATTTTATTGGAAAAGCATATTTGCAGAAAGAAGGGGGGACAGAAAGATTCTCCATCTGCTAGTTCACTCCCCAAATGGCCACAACGGCTGGAGTTGAGTCATTCTGAACCCAGGAGCCAGGAGCTTCTTCCAGGTGTCCCATGCAGGTACAGGGTCCCAAGGCTTTGGGATATCTTCTGTTGGCCTCCTAGGACATAAGCAGGGAGTTAGATTGGAAGTGGAGCAGCGGGGGCATGAACCCACGCCCATTTCGGAGCTTGGTGCTTACAAGTAGAGGATTAGCCAGTTGAACCATGGAACCGGGTCTTGCTTTGCTTTTGATTCAGCTGTTGTTAATGCTTTTCTTAGGAGGCAGTAGATGACGGCCCAGTATTTGGACCCCTGCTACCCACGTGAGAGACCAAGAGGGAGCTGCAGGCTCCTGGCTTGATCTAGCTGTACATGTTGCAGCCATCTGGGGGAATGAAGCAGTAGATAGAAGATCTCCCTCTTTCTTTCTGTGTGTCCCCATTCCCACCCCATCCTGGGTCACTGTGTCTTTAGGATACCAATAAATGAATACATCTTTTTTTTTTTTAATGGGGCATGTTCCAAAACTCTCACTGAGAAGGATACAAGACCCCTTGTGGAATTTCAGTTCCACAGAGAAAACCTCAGATCTACTGAAGCCGAGAGCACTCTTCAAGACATCAAGGCCTCAAAAGACAGGACAAAAGTGGAGGAGCTGTAGCAGCTCGCAGTCAGTCGCTTAGTTGACGATGGAATGGCAGATGGGGCCCTGACCGAGGAGGAGGACACCAGCCAGGACGTGATAACTCCCGTGCAGGGCCGGCTGGTCAGGGTGCAGTTCTGCATTGCTGATAGTGATCTAGCCTTGCTTGCTGCCCTGTGCACAGGACAGATGTTCCTACCGGGGAAGGAAGGGGAGGATGACATTGGAACCCTCTGGCCTATTTTTGCAATTTTTTTTTGTAAGCCTAAGATTATTTTTAAGTGAAAGCTGCCTTCCAGACCATCAGTCACAATCGGACAAAGCTTGCTGGATTATTTCTGGTAAACACACACAAAGGGAGTAAAGGCCAAAGGTGATGCCCAGCCTCCTTCTTTTAATCATGCGTTTCCATGCAGGATCTTCAAGTCCTGTGGAGTTTATTCTTGGCAACGCTGCTTCTAAGGGGATGTTGCTGGTTCATCTGCTGTGCCCTGGCAGAGAAGATGCAGAGTAACATGAAGAACTGCCTGCCAGTTGCAAGTCCAAGGAAAATAAAGCACAGCTTTGCAGGAAAGGAAAGCTCTAGACCTGCCCAAAGTGATGGTTAGTCCACACCAGCACATTACTGCCCTCGAAGGGATGCATGAATCAGAGAAAATATAACAATGTGCACCGAGTGATACCTCTGGGTCTTGTTTTGTTAAATTGGAAGCTTCACAGCCACTGGTAGTAAAAGTCCAAAGCTTTCACGGCTTGCCCTACTCTAGACTCCTCTGGTGTGCATTAACTGTCTTCTTTGTAGCAGGCAAGGATCGACAGGACTTCAAGCGTTCCTTCACGAAGCGTTTGCATTCTCATGGCGCACACCCTGAGCCATTACTATATCGATGCGCCTTTAATCAACGGCAGCCCAAATAGTGGGGGAACATGAGTAGACAGGGATTAGATAAGGCTGTCTAAGTGAGGCTTTGAGGAATAAGCAGACGCAAAGAGCAAAGTTGCAGGGAAGGAGAGAGAGAGAAATTTTTCATCTGCTCATTCACTTTGTAAATGCCTATCGTAGCCCTGGCTGGACCAGGTGGGAGCCAGGAGCCTGGAATTCCATGTTTGTCTCCATATGGGAGTCGGTGGCCTACGCACTTGGGCCGTCCTCTGCTGTGCGTTAGCAGGAAGCAGGATGGGAAACAGAATAACTGGATTTCGAATCGTGCTGTGAAATGGGATGCTGGTTTACCAGCTTGCACTGTGATAATACCAGTCCCTTAATGTGTTAGTTTTAAAAGCATTTATTCTCCCTGCTCTCCTGTAAGATTGATTATATGGCACAGATGAGCTTTCCTGATTTTGATGTTAAAAAATGGCAGATGCTCATCAAAGTAAGTCCTGGTGTTTATCATTAATGAGGTCAGAAAATCAACCCAGTACCTGCTGGCCCAACTTGTATACTCGTGATCTTGGCTTTTTTCCTATAGGGAACTGAAGAGTTTCAGAAATACTTAGCTGAATGCTAGTTGTGTTGGTTTATTAAACCACAGAGAGGGCCCAGTGCGATAGCATAGTGGTTAAGTCCTCGCCTTGTGTGCACCGGAATTCCATATGAGCCCTGGTTCTAATCCTGGTGGCCCCGCTTCCCATCCAGCTCCCTGCTTGTGGCCTGGGAAAACAGTCGAGGACGGCCCAAAGCCTTGGGACCCTGCACCCGCGTGGGAGACCTGGAGGAGCTCCTGGCTTTGGATTGGCTCAGCTCCAGCTGTTGCGGTCACTTGGGGTGTGAACCATCGGACGGAAGATCTTCCTCTCTGTCTCTCCTCTCTGTATATTTATCTTGCCAATCAAAATAAATAAATCGGGCCCGGCGCGGTGGCGCAAGTGGTTAAAGGTCCTCGCCTTGCACGCCCGGGATCCCATATGGGCGCCGGTTCTAATCCCGGCAGCCCCGCTTCCCTTCCAGCTCCCTGCTTGTGGCCCGGGAAAGCAGTCGAGGACGGCCCAAAGCTTTGGGAACCTGCACCTGCGTGGGAGACCCAGAAGAGGCTCCTGGCTTCGGATCGGCATAGCATCGGCCCGTTGCGCTCACTTGGGGAGTGAATCTTCTTCTCTGTCTCTCCTCTCTGTATATCCGCCTTTCCAATAAAAAAAAATAAATAAATAAAAATAAATCTTTTTAAAAAATAAATCAATCTTTTATAAAAATTAAAAATAAACCAAGAACTTGTGCCCCAAGGGAAGACGTGGGCTCTGGGCGGTTCTGCTTCTACCTCTGATCCCTTTGCCTAGGATTTCAGAAGGAATCTTCTCTCTCTCTCTCTTTCCCTCAAGACATTTATTGATTTGAAAATCACAGTTACACACAGAGAGCGGGGAGGAACAGGTGTGCACTGGCAGAAAGTCGGAGTCAGGAGCCACGCTCAGGATGGCCCAGACACGCTGCTGTGGAAGGAATACGGATGTCTTAATCACCAGGCTACACACCTGCTCCCCTGATGTCAAATGTTCATATCACTCAAATAATATTTAATGTTCGCATATATTTTTATATATTATGATGATGTCAGATCTTTAAAAAGAAACCCTTGAACCTTTCTGGCTGGGGAGACTGCCCCTCTCTTGGCTGGCCTTGTCTCAGATACAGCAAAATCCCACCCCCAGGAGCATATATTTGACAGACAACACAAACCAACCGGAGCCTAACTCCTGGTTCTGGTCCATACACCCCAGGATCTAAACTTCTCCTCCCTTCGTCATTAGAGAGCCCAGTGCCAGGTAACTAGAGTCTGCTGCCATAGCCTAGAGCCCATGGGCATTACTTAAACCAGTCAATTCTAACCTTTCACCCTGGCCTGCCTTGCCTTTCCCATGGAAACACCAACAAACCAGTGGCCTGCACCTGACCTAACTTTTGTCTTCTGCCTGCTGACCACCTGGGGTCTTTCCCGTGTGGCCCTGTGTGGTGAGCCCTGCCTCTTGCCGCCACGACCTGGGAATGTAGTCAACTCCTTGTTTCATCCAGTGGTTGCATCTGCCTGACTGTCTTAGAACCTAATGTAAAGGTCATCTACCAAAACTTCCACCCTCACTGTCAAAACTTATAATGCACACTGTGCTTTACGACTCTTCATAATGAAAAATTCTTTTGCTGTTACATAATCCATTTCTCACTGAAATCACCAAGGCAAGTTTTTGTTTTTCCCATTTTACCCAGGAGGAAATCAAAGAAACATTGGATGACTTGAGCTGAGCTAATTGTTGGCCACCTCGGGGCTGGAGCCCACGCCTTCACACTCCGGATCACTGACCGTTCACCCCACCATGACACTAGGAAACTCTACATTGAGGACTTGGAAATCAACTTATAAATAAGGAAGCTGAACCTGCCCTTCCCAGAAGTCCGCACCTGTTTCTGAGCCACAGGCCATATCGCTCATAAAACTAACGAGCACATTCAAAAAAATTCCACACACAACCTCCCCCCCCGCCCCTTTTAGCATAAGTCTATTCAGGCATTCGCTATTCCTTAAGCAAATATTTCTTGCAGGCTTGCTAGGTGCCAACCTTGTGTTGGGAGCTCATCGCATCTAAGACTCCAGTAATGGTGGGTACTATTGCTTTTACAGCTGGGCCCTTCAACTTGGCTTTGGGTCATGTACATTCATAATTAATCTAAAATGTGTCCTGAGAGTTTTTCTCCATTATTGTTATTTGAAAATACATGTATTTTTGGAGCTCTGGCACTGAAAGATCAGTCAGGAACTCAGAGGAATCATGTCCTGTTAATAATCTGCTTGGAGAAATTTCTCTCCCACACAGCAGCCCAACCAAGCTTAATATTTTTGAAGCAACTTCTAAGGCTGACTGCTACTGGAAAGTTCTTCACTGGGCTCAGAAAAGTGAGCACTTTATTTTGATGAGATCAATAGCTCTAAAAGGAAGCTCCCCAACCCCTAGCGTTTCTTCATGTTGGCAAATGAATTACTGTAGAGTACTGGAGCACTGACTCACTGCAAAAACCATTAGCATTTCATCATCTCAAAGTTGGGGAAAGGGAGTGTTATCTGAAAATATTTTAAGGGCCAAAGTGAAGCATACTGTGTGGTTTTCGATCTTTGATTTTCTTTTTTTAAGATTTAATTATTTTTATTGGAAAGTCAGATACACAGAGAGGAAGGTCTTCGTCCGATGGTTCACTCCCCAAACGGCCTCCATGGCTGCAACTGAGCCAATCCGAAGCCAGGAGCCAGGAGATCTTCCAGGTCTCCCATGTGGGTGCACAATCCCAAAGCTTTGGGTCATCCTCTACTGCTTTCCCAGGCCACAAGAGGGAAGCTGGATAGGAAGCAGGGCTGCCGGGATCAGAACCAGCGCCCATATGGGATCCCGGGTGTGCAAGGTGAGGACTTGAGCCGCTAGGCCATGCTGCCAGGCCATTTGACTTTGTTGTGGTATAAGGAAGTGAGCTTCTGATAGATCATTTGAATCTTCACATTGCTGTCCCATCTGCTCTCTGCAAGTGAGAGGGAGAGAAGGGAAGGCAGTTTTTTTGTTTGCTTGCTTTTCGTTCAAGGATGAGGGCGTTGGGGTCTTGAGGCTACCTCTGGAAGGACCACCACCTTGTGGGTTTCTACAGATGCTTCGTTTCTCGGAGTCCCAAAGGCTGGGAGTCCGAGGTCAAGTTGTGAGCAGGGTGTGTTCTTTCACGGCTTCCGGGTCCGTTCCTTGGCTTGGGCTGGTAGTTGTTTTCTCCCTGTGTTTCCTCTTCTCATCATCTTTCTTCTGCACCCAAATAACCCTCATTTGGCTAGACAGCAGTTATAACAGGACCCCCCCCACCACCACCCATCGCTGACTATTTCCTAATAAGGTCACATCCTGAGGCTCCCAGTATTTGGATTTCAACAGACAAATGTGTGCAGGCGGGCACATTCAGTGGATAAACACGGACAAAGCCATCGTGAGATCAGAAAACTGCTCCACAGGGGCTGCCATTGAGGCGCAGCTGGCAAAGCTGCTACCTGTAACACTGGCAACCCATAGGGCTGACATTTCCAGTCCTGGTTGCTTCACTTCCGATCCAACTCCCCGCTCATGCAGGGGGGAAGCAGTGGAGGATGGCCTGATGCTGCACCCCACATGGGCACCTGCAAGAAGCTCCTGGCCCCAGGCTTTGCACTGGCCTGGTCCTGGGGAGGGAACTAGTGGGGAGAAGATTTTCTCTGCCTCTCTCTGTTTTTTTTTTTTCTTTTCTCCCTGTAATTCCAGCTTTCAAATAAACAAAAAATAAATATTAAAAAAAAAACACTCAACAAAGGCCTCCTATCACATAGACTCAGGGCAATTTTTGGCTACTCCTGGCTACCACAGTGGATTTCCACTGGGGAATACAGATTTTCTGCTCCAGCTTTACAGGGAACAAGCAGGGACTAAGGAAGACTGCTCAGCTCAGGAGGCCGAAGTCTTGCCTCTGCTGATCAGGAGCCAACAGGTGAGCTGGATGGTATAATTTACATCTTACACGGAGCAGCACATTTTACCAAGAATTTAACTTATTATACCTTTGTCTTAGGAAAACCTCACAAGGGTCTAGGATGGGAAAATTGAGACCTGGAGCTGGCAAGTGACCTGCCAAGATCTTGGAGAGCCAGTTTTGAGTCTGCCATCCATGGCCCCTCCCACCCAGCCTTGCATCCAAGTTTCCTCCTCCAGCTCAGTGGACTCAGTTTCCTAGAGAATGACGAAACTCCTTCCAGCTGTACATGTAATGTCACAGCTAACGCCTTGTGAGCCTAGGATGGACATCCGAGCAATTCTGCCATCCCTTCTTGTTCTATCTGTGTTGGGAGTTGTGGGTGTGTGGGTGCAGCGAGGGTCCTCCAGAGACCTCCGAAGCTGAGTCACGTGGTGAGTGAGGGCACACGCGGCTCTGGGATGCCACTGGCATTCATCAGCTTCTCTTGTAAGTCAGTGGTCCCCAAAGAAGTACGAATAGCTGGGTTCTCAGGATGCCATGGCCAGGGTATCAGTTGATACTTCCTTGCCGCCTTCTTCCCAGAAACACTCTGTTCTCCTCTCTCTTGAAAGCGTTTCCAAGGGGAACCCCTGGGTTGATGCAAGGCGTGGCCCAAACTACCAAAAACAGATGTGCCGTTCTGGGCATCAGTCCAGCCACTCAAGGCGGCCAACGCCCTTCTAACTCCATCTGCCTCTGTGATAAAATAGCAGCTGGAAGGCAGCTGGGGGGGGGGGGGTGTCCCGCCCCTGGGCAGCTCACCAGGGAGTCCTAGGGCAGAGCTACCTATGGGAAAGGATAGCTGGGGTTAGCAGTTTCTCCAGTGGGGTTCAAGGTGCTCGGAGAAGTCCAGACCCCAGTACGTTCATGCCATCAATTACCTCTGCCATTACCCCTTCCTTGCATCAAGGCCATGAGGTCTGCCTCCCAGCATCAAACATAGCACATGCCCTAGTGGGTACATGGAGCCAGCCCTCTCCCAGGCCAGTACACTCATCTGAAACACACTCAGTATGATGTCTGTCCACTGGCTTGACATGGAGTTTATGACTGCTTCTGGAGGCCACAGGGCCAAGACCAGCTCCAGTGCCTTTGTCCTTGATTCAGTCATTTGTCCTGCTCCTTTGCCCACTTGAGTCATGCCTGTGTTTTCTTGCTGTTCTCCTACTGTCTGTCCCATACCCTAGCTCAGTGGGTGGGGCCAATGCCACTTCTCTAGCCATCTGCTGACTGCCCCGGGGGTCTTAACTCAGTCCTCCTGTGTCACACTCCACCCACCCACCTGTTAGGGAATCCATATTTCCACACCGTTCGTTCTGCCTTCCACCTGTTGCTTCTCTCTGCCTATTGTATTCTACCTCCATGATCTGTCACCTCCCCTCCCAACTCCTTTGGGTATCTCCCGCACCTGCTGTAGCGCAGCATGAGTATCCAGTTCCACAGGCAACTGCCTTCCCTGTGTCCGCTGAGGTTAACCCTTCTGAAGCTGTGGGCATAAGCTCTGATAGCCACATGCAGTGACAGACACATAGAGTTGTCTCTCACTATCCGTACAGAGTTGACTGTAGGATTGCCAAAATCCAGGGATGCTCAAATCTCTTCTGTTAAATGGAGTGGGATTTGCATGGAACTTACGCACATCCTTCTGTAGACTTGAAATAAACCTTACATAACTAATACCTAATGCAATACAACAGCTAGGTACAGAGTTGTTATACTGCTTAGGGAATAATGACAAGAAAAAGATCTGTGTGTATCCTGTACATACTTTTTCCACATATTTTCAATCCACCATTGACTGAATCTCTGGGTACAGAATATGCAGATACACAAGGCCAAATCTATCCATATAAACTTTCGTTTTCACAATTGATCCCAAAGATTCCAAGACTGCTGTTTGTTTTTTTTCAGGTGGGAAAACACTTAGTATATTTATTGTGGGCTTATACAGTCTCTACCAGGTTAACTGTAGTTTTATTAGGAGGCATATGCTCCAATGTTCAAGTTTGTCTTTCATCCTGTGCAGAGAGAAAGTTTCAGGAGAGTGGTTTGACCCAGTGCTGTCTTCTAGTCTGCACAGGCCTCACAATCTCTCCATGTGGGTGTGTATGTGGGTACCAACATGTCTTGGAGACACCTGCTACTGCACCCATTTCCCCACTGGGAAAGGCAGGAATCCACTGCTGTTAGCTCCTTCCCATGTCTCGGCTGTGACACTCAGGGATACAATGTCCTCCTTGTTGCAACCCTGAGTCCCTAGGAGGCTCACCAGCCCTCTGCCCACTCACAATGCCTTGACATAACTAGAAGGATCTCTGGATCCCATCCAGAACCTGTACATTAACAAGGGAACCCAACACTTGCCATCTCTTCCCTAGAGAGTAAACAAACGGGAACCAGGACCCACTCTGCCTTTGAGATCCATCCCCAACCCACTTGGAATTATTTTAGAGGCACCATGTTATTCCTAGGATAAATATAGCAGCTGGGGTATGGGTCCACAGGAGGCAGACAGACCCAGTGGAGGGGCCTCAGGAGCTGGAGGTGGTTTTAGACATCAAAAACAGGTGTTTCAATGACCCCAGCTGGGTTAGCAAGGCACCTGACAAAACTAAGGTTTCTGTCCAATAAGGACCATACTCCTTAGCCAATGACCAGCCTCAGGGCTCGAGCCCAGGCCATCTACTGCCTACAACTGCACATCTGTAGAAACTCTGGTTTCCAGGCTGAAGGCAGCTGTCCTGCTTCCCTGAGGGACTTGAGAATATCAGACAGAGAGCAGGGCTGCAGCCCAGCAGTGACCCCGTCTCCAGAGGCTCACTGGCTTGTCCACTCTCTGACCTTTCTCTGGCCCCTCTCCACCTTCTCCAGTTCCAAGGCAACCCTTCATCAGCTTAGTTTGGAGCACTGCTTTTGTTATGTCCACTGCCCTGTTCGGGAACCTGCCGGCGTCTCTCTTGTCTCAGATGCAATCCATGTTCGTCCCACTCCTCAGCAAGCTTACCTGCCCCCCTCCCACTCATCTCAGAAGACTTCCTCCAGATGCTGTTCCTTCTGCTAGGTAAGTCTGCATCGCCGCCTGCCTGTAATGCCAGCATCCAGTTGGCTTTTCCACAGGCAAAGTTTTGATGTGAATGTGGGTATTACTATGCCACTTCACTTAAAGAACTTGAATGTCTGCAGATTTTGGTATCCACAGGGGTCCTGGAGCCTGTCCTCATGCTATGGAGGGATGACCAGACATCGTTTCCAAGGTGAGTAAGTGATTCACACCTAATTGTGTCAGGTGCAATAAAAATTAACAGAATTGCAACTTTCTCCCTTTCCATCCCATCTTTTTCACTGCAAGCAATGCACAAAAATGTAAAACCTCACATACAGGCTGTTCTTCTCAAAGGAATGATCTAATAAAGGGACTTTAATAATGCAGGCTTTAATAAAGCAAAGTTATAAGTCCTTTTCTGGATTACTTTTACTTTCAAGGTTAAATGGAAGCCTTTTGAGAGGCCTCAGTAAAAAAAACAAACCAAAACCAAACCAAAACCTTGCCCTTATTTGTGTGAAAAAAGAAAATTTCAGTAGCTTTTCTATCCGGTAGCACAAAGGTTACAGATGGGCCATGGAACTAGATCTGGCTTCCCATCTCCCCCCATGCCCACAGGACAGCTTTCTAATTCTTGTGTGCCTGGGTGTTCCTCTGTCCCCAGCATTTTAATCTGAGAAAGCAGAACCCAGGCCTGGAGTCCTAAGTTCTTGCTTTCAGCCGGCTCAGACTGGGTCTTTGGATGGAAGGCGTCCACTGCAGCAGTGACCTCTTTCAGATCCAAGCTTCTTAGAAGTTGGCACGTCAGAGGGACTAAGGGGTCGATGGCCCAGCAAGGCGCTGGCGCTCCAGGCACCTATCTTCCCCTGGGCTCTGCAGCTGTCACGCTGGGTGGTGACTTTACTGTCGCCAAGCACCGGGTGGATTGGGATGGTAGAATGAGTTGGATGAGTTTTTATTTGTTTGCCTGTTGATTTTTTTGTTGCTGTTTGCTCACTTGTTTTCTTCTCGGGTTTTAAAGATGAACCGGTCAAGGGGCTGGCACGGTGACTCAGCAGGCTAAGCCTCAGCAAGCTAAGCCTCTGGCACGCGCTGGCATCCCATACAGGCGCCAAGGCAGATATATAGAGAGGAGGAGAGACAGAGAGGAAGATCTTCATGTGATGATTCACTCCCCAAGGGACCGTAACAACCAGTGCTACGCCGATCCAAAGCCAGGATCCAGGAACTTCCGCCTCTGGATCTCCTACGCAGGTGCAGGATCCACAGGCTTTGGGCCATCCTCAACTGCTTTCCCAGGCCACAAGCAGAGAGCTGGATGGGAAAATGTTATTTTGTGGGACATGCAAGCAGAGATTAGTGATAACAGAAGTAAGGTAAATGTTAACTGGTTAAACCTGAGTTATTATCCACTATGGAAAGTAAATACTTTCCTTGTAATAGGTACGACATTTTTATGCTTGAATTCTCCCTAAATATGTTTATTTCCTGCTTTCAGAATTCTGTCTCCATAATAAGGTTGTATAAGTATGTCTACATCAGTGGAACCTTATTTAATTAATTTTTAAATTTTTTTGTTTGAAAGACACAGACAGAGAGAAGAATCTCCCGTCTCCTTCCATTTGGTTCACTTCCCAAATACCTGCAAAATCCAGAGCTGGGCCACACGACAGCCAGGAGCCCAGAGGCAGGCATTCGATCCAGGCCTCCCAGGTGAGTGGCAGAGACCCGACTACTTAAAGCCATACTCACCATCCCCCAAGGTTGACATGAGCAGAAGTTGGAGTTAGGCACCAGGACCAAGAACCAAACCCAGGCATTCCAATATGGTTTGGGGGCATCCAAGCAGCAGTCCAGCTGCCAGATCAACACAGATTCCAGGCCCCAAGGCAGGGAGGTTTCTGAAGCCCTTGACTGAGCGGGAAGGGCAAGCTGCTGGGCTACCAGAGGCCTGAGCAGCATGACCTGGCCTAGGGAACCTTCCTGATCACTGGGCCTCACCACAAGGCTGCCTCTCAGCGTCACTGCTCGCTCCTAACAGCTAAGCCAAAGCCATCAATATCTGACCATGCACTGGAGCTGGATAAATTAAAGCTGATGACTTGGAATGTTTTGAAACACTTGCAGAATAGATTAGGCAAGTTGCAGGGACAGGCCAGGGAAGGACGTTCCTGCCAGTGGCAGTCACTGTGCAGGTTTCTTTCCCAGGCTTGATGAGTGCACCTGAGATGGGAAATGTTTTCCTGCAGTCTTTTTGTCTTCATCTCAGAAGGCTCCTGTGTCACATGAAAGTTCCCTTCAGTAAATGTGTTCTGCTTCTCTCTTGCTCCCCTGTCTCTTGTTGGCAGGAGTGTCTGCCGGGACCGTTCCAGTGGGGAGGAAAGGAATCGCTCCATTCTGACTCCACATAAAAAAGCTCCTGTAGGAAGCGTTCTTGGATTAGCAAAGAGCTTCCCAGCAGGTAGCCACAGTAAGTGGTTTTTGCTCCCCATCTCTGCTTTGCTCCGGCAGCTTCAAAGTGAACATGGGCATCACCGACTCTAAGGAATTTGAGGTAGAAGATCGCCCACATGCAGCGTTTTCTGGGGAACAACCTGTTGGGCTGTGATGGCAGTGTGGCTACATAGAGACCAAGATTTGAGTTTGAGTCTCTCCCTTTCTCATTCATTTCCTTTCTTTTTATCTTTTTGAGAGACTTTTTAATTTGCATGTTGATTTCCTTCCAAAATATCTGCTAATACTGAGTATATGCCAAGGACAAAGACTGAAACCAGAAACCCAAATCTGGGTTTCCCAAAGGGATGGCAGAAACCCAATGACTTGAGTTTTTATACTGCCTCCCAGAGTCTGCAGGCCAAAGCAGCTGGAGCTGGGAGCAGATCTAGGATGTAACCCAGCTACTCCAAACTATAATGCAGGGTTCCGAGCCAGTGTTTGCCAATTGCATGGACAGCTGTCGCATAGACCAAGGCTGTACCCTGTGCCTAGGTACCCCGTCCTGGACTCACTCACAGGTTGTATGTAGTGAAGGATCCCTGTGTTTTCTGCCCACCTCACCTCCTCCCCAGAGGGAGCCCTGTTTAAGCAGAGACAGCTTCATGTCTTGGCTGAAGGCTCGCGCAGCAAACGGGATGGAGGACGAAGCTCGCCCGCCTCTTGTTGGCTGGGTTCAGGGTGGAAGGGGAGAGGTACCAGACTCTCACCTGTTTGACACAGGCTTCCTGATACACCTGCCTTATATCCACTTCTCCAACAGTCACTTTGGTCTTCCTGCTCGTCCTTCATCTTCCCAGTGTACCCCGTCCCCTTCCAGGTCCCAAATAGGAAAAACATCCTCCTCTTGGATCTGGATGATCACAGCTGCATAGAAGAAATTGCCTGGTTCTCAGTTCGCACTGGTGGACTAAGCTCAGCTGGCTCTCCTTTACGCCTTACACCAGACACCTTCGCTAAGAGGTTCAGAAAGGGTGTGTCGGTTGAGAGGGTGTAGTTCAGCTTTCTCCACGTGACCCTTCAAAACGTCACTTCCTTCTCTGTTCACGCTGAAGGACTCCCCGCAGCTCCTATCTTAATTTGATCAACTGTTTTCGATAGCAACATACTGTCCCTTCGCTGGCTCTGGAGACCCCAAGGGTCCTGCTGCTTCCCCCCTAGGTAGTGGGGATGGCTCCGTGAGGGATGAGAGTAGCTTGACCCCTACCCTGAGTTACCAAGCAAGTCTCCACCTTTGTGAGTGGAGGCAGTTCCAGGGCCAGGAACCTACAGATTCCTTCGCTTGTGACGTCAGAAAGGGTGAGCCCCGAGCCATCAAACACCAATTCCGGAACTGCTGCTACCGCAGCTGCTCCAGGTGCCCGGCTAAGCTACAGGGGAGTGGACATGGTCCAGAGGGAGTAGAAAGGAGACAAACTGGCAAGAGTCGGGGACGGGGCGGCCACGACATGAGCGAAGGCTTCCCAGTGCCCCCAGCTTCCTCACCCTGGGAATGAGTGTCAGATACTTCCAAGATCCTTTGCCTGGACGAGGACCTTGTTCTTACAGATCTAGGCAGACAGGCTGATGGGGGAAAATCACAAACCTGAGAGCGTGCTAACAACCTCCAGTCCCACTGCAAATGTTCAGAGCAGTCTCTACAGAATGCAAGAAATGAACAGAAAGGGGCAGAGTGCTACTTACTGTAGAAATACAAGAGTGCCTTGAACAAGTATGTGGCAGGAGGAATGAAAAGATAAATTTATTTAGGGCCTGATACAATGGCTCAATTAAGCTAATGCTTCCCCTGCAAGTGCTGGGATCCCGCTGAGATCCCATATGGGCAAGAGTTTGCATCTCGGCTGCTCCACTTCCCATCCAGTTCCTGCTTGTGGCCTGGGAAAGAAGTGGAGGACAGCCCAAGGCCTTGGGACCCTGCATGCACATGGCAGACCTGGAAGAGGTTCCTGGCTCCTGGGTTTGGATCAGCTCAATCCCAGAAGTTGTAGTCATTTGAGAAGTAAATCAGTGGATAAGAGATCTTTCTCTCTCTCCTTCTCTCTGTAAATCTGCCTTTCAAAAAGAAAGAAAAAAAAGGTTAAAAATTTTATTTGGTCCCCAACCACCAGCCAAGCTTTGAAGTGTAAGCACAGAGAAATCTTCAGGAAGTTCATCAGAAATGCATATTATGGGATCAATTCTGTGTGGATTTCGATTTCTTCTTTTTCCTTTTTTCCTTTACTTCTGACAATCTTTATATAGTTAATTAGGGCAAAAAGGCTCAAGAGCTACAGGAAAGTGGGTAAGACTATTATTTCCACATTGTTTTCTCTTTCTTTTGTATCTGGAGTAAAGGGGGAGATAAAGGGAGAAGTCCCACCCAGTCTCCCACCCATCCCAGGTCCCTGATGTGGGGGCATGCTCCGAGGGTCTTGCTCAAGTGGTTTTGATAGCTCACCAATTAAGAATTGCTGCCAATCTCGCCATTCCAAGCACAATGAGGTTGGATTTCAATTTCTTCGTGCCAAAGGACAAGTTTAACGCATTTATCGGAAGGGTGGAGAGACAAACGAGTGACATCTTCCATCCAATGGTTTACTCTCCAGATGTCTGCAACAGTAAGGTCTGACTCACGTTGAAGCCAAGAGCCAGGAACTCCATGCGAGTCTGGCCCATGGCTGGCAGGGATTGTTGTGCCAGAGTTTGAGATTCCCCAGAAAATCATCAAGTCTGAAGTCAGTACTAATGTATAAAGGTGGTTTATTCAGGCTAACCTAGGTCTTCCAGCAACTTCCCCTGCCCCCATGCCCCGAGGCTGCAGCAGGAACAGCAGGGCATGGAAAAAAAAAAGAGCGAGGTTCAACAGCACAGGGTTTTTATACATTTCAGGCTATTAATTATACAGTCAATGATTGGTCAGTTTAACTGTTAACTTTCAAAAAGAGCAAGTTGGCAGGCTTCTATTGGTGGGTTTGAAGCAAGCAACTTTCAAACAGTACAAACTGGTGGGCTATAGGGCGGTGAATCTTATCTAACACCAGGGACCTCCTTCCTGAGGAGTGGTCTGCCTACGTGACCTGCCAGGTGCCCTGCCGGGTGTCACGTGGACTGTCAGGCCTGGAGTTCACACAGCCCCCAGCCAAGCAAGTAAGGCAGAAAACACCTAGGTTCTTCAGGATCCAAGTGCTTGGGTGGGTTCACAATGTCTTCCCACACACATTAGCAGGGAGCTGGAGCAGAAGCAGAGAAGCTGGGGCTCAAATCAGTCCACCTTGGGATGCTGGCATTGCACACGGTGGCTGAGCCGGCTGTGCCACACAGCCAGCCCCCTAAACTTATCTTCTGGTTCCTTTTTCCATAAACCCTTTGAAGCACCAATCCCTCCACACACCTCATACACATTAAACAAAGGCAAAACTTGCAGTCACTATGCTAGAGAAGACACATGTCCAATGTGAACTATGCCAAGGAGCTAAACAAAACTTGAAAACTCTTACTCATGGTCTGGGCTGGTCCCTACTGTCCCTGGGACCGCCGACCTCCCGTGGCAGCACTGGGAGAACCAACACCCGCTATCTCAGCTCTCCCAGGGGCTGCAGTGGGGCTGTGTCCTTGATGAGGTCTCTGCAGGCTGCTCACCTGGACTCAGTAACAGACAGACGGGCAAGACAGACTCTAAGGCTTGTCTTAGTGCATTCTCTGTGGCCAAAACAAAGCACCCAAGGCTGGGTGTGTTGCCAAGAAAAGAGGCTTCTTGGGAAAGGTCAAGGTTGGACAGCCCAGCCCTCTTGCGAGGGCTGCTGGTCTGCATCACAGCACAGCAGGAGTGTGCATGTGAGACAGGAAGCCAGAGAGACTCAGGGGCCAGCTCTGCTCTTGATCACTTCACTCTTACATCAGAGAAGCAGAGTTCCATAGGAATAGTATAAATCAATCCCCATGTGGTAGCTAGTGGCTAAAGTCCTTACCTTGCATGCACCAGGATCCCATATGGGTGCCAGTTCTAATCCCAGCAGCCCTGCTTCTCATCCAGCTCCCTGCTTACGGCCTGGGAAAGCAGTTGAGGGCAGCCCAAAGCCTTGGGACCTGTGCCCACATGGGAGACCCAGAGGAGACTGCTTGGCTTCAGATCAGCTCAGCTCTGGCTGCTGTGACCACTTGAGGAGTGAATCAGTGGATGGAAGATCTTTTCTCTGTCTCTCCTCCTCTCTGTATATCTGATTTTCCAATAAAAATAAGTCTTAAAAAAAAAAAAAAGAACGATACTACCTTCTGTAGGTCCTACCTACTACAGGCCCATTTCAATATTATCACCCTGTTACCAAGCTTCTTGCTCATGAGCTGTGAGAGATCAGCCACATCCAAACCATAGCTAACAGTGGCATCGAATTCTCCAGCACAGCTGCAGGCAACTGTGTAGGTTGCCTTGGACCTAGGCAAGCGTTAGCACTGCCGAAGAGAAAGCTGGTGGGTATTCTGGACCTGACTCATGCTAACTCTGTGTCAACACCACCAATATGCCAACATAGCTTCCCATTCTCACCCATTAAGCCTTCAAGATGGAGCAGAGGGCAGGGGAGTGAGCAGACCACCGGTACACACTTGCTAGGATGCTGGTCCAGCATGGGGATCACTGAGGGCTTTTGATGTGGTCAGAGCTGCAGCCATGGGCCTCCTAGGTCCAGGCCGTTCCACCTGCAAGGTCTGGCCATGATGCACATGTTACATGATTGGACCACTATGTTGCTGACTGCTGTGCAAAGAAGCCAGCACATCTTAGAGTAATGATGAAGATGTGAGGCACAAAGCCATTGGCACTGAGTGGAAATTCTCCAGCTCAGAAAGGGATCCATTAGATAAGAGAGTTCTGAAACCAGGATGTCCCTGATCAGCAAGAAGTAGCTACAGAAGATGTGATGAATCGGCACCCTTCAACAACCCTAGAGTAAGAGTCGAAAATCTAGGATAAGGAGATGAAATGGAGCAGGCAGGTAACAAGCTTAGGGTCATGAACTGGA